>NC_090931.1:663609348-664234348 GCF_040938575.1 Ambystoma mexicanum
GAAACAAAATAATCAAAGTTCCACAATCCTTAGGAGGGGGCTCTCTTCCCCCAAGTTTCTCAGCTTCAGTATAGTTCACAAACACAGTTCATTTCCTCTGTATTATACAGTTCTCCAATACAGGGGGCATGGCTCCCTTCCCCAGGGTTTAACAGACTCAAGGGATTTTCTGTTGCTCATTGATTACACAAAGTAGTCGGGCTTCTTGTCCAGGGGGTATGGTTCCCTTCCCCTAGAGTTTACACAATCTTAAGAGGTCACTCTTCCTCTTCCAATTCTTACAGTATATTCATATTGCCTGGTGTACTCTCCTGTCAGGCTTTCACAACTTTCACTTTGTACTTTCAGAGGTCTTTCATGCCTGGTATACGCTCCTGCCAGGGCTTCCTTGTATAGCTGCACTCAAGGGGTATGAGTCTTCCCTTGTGCTTTTACCCTTCTCCCAGGCCTGGCATACTCTCCTGGCAGGGCTTTCACAGTGTTCGACTTGAGTTTGGGTCCCTGACTCGCAATCTCGTTGCCTGGTGTACTCTCCTGCCAGGGCTTTTACAACATACACACTTGGGTGCAGGTCTCAGACTCGCCCCACGTTGCCTGGTATACTCGCCTGCCAGAACTTCTTAAACATATGTCAGTTTTGCACCTTAAACCATAGGGTCTTCAACGCCCTCTTCACTAGTTTCCCTTTATGATATTTTCAGTGATCCGGTTCCCTTGCTCAGGTTCGCTTTTATATTGCCCCTGCGTGCTGCGCGGTCTATGCTGTGAAGTGCCCCAGTGTCCCGCTTCCCTTCTCACCGGTCTCCTGCGGTTGCTTTGACATTCTCCGCAGTCTTCACTTTTCCTGCCGTGGAGCTTTTTCTCGCTGCTGGCGTCCTGTCTGCTTTTCGGTACTCGCTTCACCGTGGCCTCCTTATCTCAGCCTCTCCTGCTGCTGCCCCCTTTGATATGGATCGCTAGGCATAAGATACCAACTCCCGTATATAGCGCTGATTCCTGCCGCTACAACCTTTCTCGTGCATGCCCATCCATATGCCCGTCCATGCCTTGACGCAGGCTGATTTTATGTCCAGTTCTCAACGGGGCGTTATGGTTGATTGCAAAATGCCAAAATCAAAAATACACCAGTTAAAGTTTAGATTGGACCCACATGAGTGCTGCCACCATCTTAAAACTATCATAACTCGGCTACTACCATGCTCTGCCCATGACGGGTATGTGTATGGTGAAATCAGGTCCACAATTGAATTTTTACAGGTTCTGCAATGTATTTTTTTAATTTAAATTAAACCAATTTTAACCAATTCTAACCAGTTTGGGGAACTTGTATTTTTTATTGTCTCTGTTTTGTTGCGAAGGTCCTGTTGTGAGTGAGTTTAGGCGCGTGCTGTTTGTATTGGCATATGTGATGTCATGAGAAGTAAAAAATTCTCTGCAAAGAGAGTGACACTTCTTCTCCTGGTTTAACAGCTATAGTATGTATATAATGGTAAAAAATAAATACACACTGCTGAAGATAAACTTCACTAGACATGGATTTATGTGTAGCCCGTAGAGGTCAAACATAGGCACTGTATTTTTATTAATGTATGTATTTCTTTTTAAGTGAAACAACTTTGGTTAAAGGGATGTTATTGTTATGGTGCAAAACAAGAAAATACGACCAATATGCCAGCTATGGGTCCTAATGTAAGAAAAGGTGAGCTACAGCCAGTAGGGTTTGTGTTGTTGTTTGGCACTGCAACTATAATGTCCCTTTGGTTAAAGTCTTTCTACACTATTTTGCGCCCAGAACGGCAGTTTATCCTATTTCAAAGTTCTGCCAGCTATGGCAGAGAAGTATCAGAGGCAAAATCATATAAACTATTTATTCCTTCTTTCTCTTAACCAAACTCTGGAATTCTATTCCCAGACGTCAGTGCACAGAGGCAAACCAATCGACCTGTAGAAAATGCCTGAAAATCTGGTTGTTCAACGGATAGCAGCACAAGACGAGCATAAAATCCTCAACCAACAAAAGCTCATACCAACTCTTGGTAACATCGAGCTGACAGAACCTCCTCTGCCTAGCCACATAACCGTGCCATGAATCTACACTCTTCTCATTGGCGAAAGACTTTGGGAGGCCAGACTCCATTCGGGCCAGTCTCCCCACGGAATCGGACCAATACTGCTCGGAATATGAAATGGAACATTAGACAATGCTCCTGTAAGCAAAACCAGAACACCAATAACCTTTGTCCACAGAGACCCCAACCACAATTTGAATCTTCATCTATCTCCTCCTTACAACACTTGCACAAGAAATCCTCTCACACGCCACCAAGCTACCTAAAAACACAGTGCATTATTGGAACAACACCATTGCTTACTTCTCTAGTTGGATATCATCTCTCTGCCAACGCTGCCTAACTAGACCCGCCAAGTACAATTTCTCGATCTTGGGCTCTCGCTTCTTGATGAAACACACCCAAGGTTTCTCTACCACTACCTACGTAGAACCACACAGACACTCAAGTACTTTCCTGCCCGCAATTATCAACACCAGAGGACTTGCATTTGCCTTTTCCTGTATCCCACTTGTAGCCCCACACATTGATTCCCCACAGAATGACAGAGGGGTGTTAGACGAGAGAAAGAGAGAGAGAGAGAGAGAGAGAGAGAGAGAGAGAGAGAGAGAGAGAGAGAGAGAGAGAGAGATAATGTATGTGAATAATATGTGAATAATATAATCTATATAGCGCACACCATGGTCTAAAGATCTCTTGGCACTGATCATTATCACACCTGAAGTAACTGGAGCAAGGAGCTTGAGCGAAGAGGGCTGACTTACAATGTTGAGTAGAACGGAAGATCTTTTGCCTCATTTACGAGTTCTCTCAGCAAGCGCTCTAGAAGTGTGCTCTCCAAACATAGATTAACACTCCCCCACCCCGTACCCCCTGCCAGAGATTTCCATTGAACTCTTCCACCCCTCAAAGGGATCTTGGTTGGACTTGCAACTACATTGGAAGGAGTTTTACTTCACCATGCTATTGCTGCTTTAAATTACAAGACAATTTCTGTAAATGCGCATTGGTTTTATTTAGTGCCCTGTAGTGGGGGTTAGCCCTCTTCTAAGCACTTCTAGAAGAGAAGGGAGGATCAGATGCAACAGGGTATGTAGTTTTTTTAGGCCATGATCACACATTTGGTAAAGTTAGGCATCTAAGCCTAGACCTTAGGTAGTCCTCTATGGAACCAGGAGTCCCGTCTCCTAAACCACTGCTCTTTATGTGAATATGCACGACGATATATGTGTTAAATTGTATCACATGCGGGTGTAATTGTAACTATCTTTGAAGATTTCAGAGCAAGAACATTTCTCTAGAATCTGTCTTTTCTTAGCTTTGTTAACACGTAGATGATTTTAATGTCTTTGTCCTCTGAATATTCCAAATATCATATGAAAAAGTAAAGTAGTAATCTTGAGGTGAGATCTAACAGCTCGCACCAACTTACCCTCTTTTCAGCCACTGGGCCTCCGGTCGTAGTCTGGGCAGGCCATGGGCGAGCCAAAAGGCTTGTCCTTCCGTAGCTTGCTCCTGGAAATCTGCGATGACCTGGGGAAAGAGGAAGTGGAGGCCTTGAAGTTCTTCTGCAGCGATATTCTCCCTGGAAAGAAACTACAAGATGCAACATCGGCAGAGAAGTTCTTCCAGCTCCTCATCGAACAAGACCGAGTGGACGAAGACGAGCAATTCCTGGTCGCTGAGCTTCTGTACAGGATCCGGCAGTATTCCCTGCTCAAGAAACTCAAACTCACCAAGTCTGCAGTGCAAGCGGCGCTGCCAACCAAAGGCACACTGAGCCCTTACCGGTGAGCTTTTCATGTCCATTGCAATTTTATGGTTTTAGTACATCTGTCAAGGAGGGTAGGCATATTTATATTTCATTGGCCATAGCTAGGAGGTTAGTTCTCTAGAAATGTGTCCTACGCAATGGAAATGTACATCTTCTTGTTGATTAAATGTGTCCCACACAGACAGCCTTACTACAGGTGTGTTGAGCATTGAGGTTAAATAAATGTTTTGTCTCTGGCACAAGTGTTAGTGTAGTTCAGTGGTGGAAGTGGAGAAAATGAACCATGTATGGGGACGAATGCATTATTAGTAGCAGAGGAAGATTTCAGAAAGTTGGGCTATGACATTACAAATCATATTCCTGTAAAAAAAGTGTTCCTCTCATAATCTTAACAGTAATAGAAATTCATCTGAATATTCAGAATCGCTGTACTATGCAGGAAAAAACAAACCAGGAAAAGGGATACAGGGGGTCTTTGATGATGTTCAGGCCCGCTCTTTTTTAGATAGTAAGAGTAAAGTATGGTCTTTGTTGCCCGATATTTTAAAACTACTTTTTCAGAAATTGAATGAAGGTATTACCATGCTTTAGTTAAATGGAGAGTGGTTGTGCTTAGTTGGAACACGCAGGGTTTCAAGAGCTTCATAAATAAGGTAATGAGAGAAACAGTTTTTGGTAAGTATGAGTTAACATTACTTCAGGAAACCTGGCTGACCAGAACCATCAAAATGGACAAATTCATGATAGTTGAACAATTACCTGTAACTGTTGCCGTCCGGAGGGTCGGATTGCCACCTGTAATGCAATCGTAATAAATCTTGAAAAAATATCCATTTATCTCCCTGGTTTCCTGGCTGTGAGAGTAGGGCTTAAAAAGTGCCTACCATGGGAGAGATGAATTATTGTGAACCTTTACTGGAACCCCGCGTGTTCTGCTCTTGAGGTTTTCTTGGAGTCTTTATCATCACTTTTGTTAAATGTTACCTCTATTATTTTTTTTAAGAACTTTATTTTTAGAATTTTTCAAACTGTTACACATCACACCCACAGTAGGTCGTCTTACCCATGCGCCAACCCAACCCCCCCTTCTGTTCGTTCCCCCCCAGTCTACTGAAATCATTGATAGGTCATTTCCTCCTCTGTGCGTATCAGTAAACACGCTGGTTCCTGTGTTTGGGTAAGTTAAGTATCAATGTCATTGGTGCTGTGCCCTCCTGACAAGGATGATGTGTCCTAGTCTGCCTCGTTGATTAGATATGTCACGAGTGGACCCCAGATATCGGGGGGACGAGCGTGTTGGGGCAACGTCTTGATGAAGTCTGACTCTACGTCTTGGCCGTAGAGAATGTCTTTACGCCAGTTTGCTACCGTCGGGGCCGGACCCCGACCACAGGACATGGCGACTCTCCTACGAGCTAGGGTCAACAGTACACCTGTCAGTTTCCTTATTGCTGGTGAGAGTTGTTTCATCATCCCAAGCAATGCCACCGTTGGTACGGGGTGTTAGGCAGAAACCTGTGCAGTTCCCTTAGGGACTACTGCAAAACGTTTAAGACTACAGTGTTAGCAGTAAACCCAATTGGTAGCAGTCTGTACCACCCAGATTTACCTGGTAGCTGTGGCTGAGCAGTCAGACTTCTCTCAAGAAGAGTTAGGCAGTGTATAGAGTATACACAATAGGGCTAGAAATACAGTAGTACAAGCAAACACTGACCAGCGCTTTGATATAAAAGTATATAATTATTTATTTAAAAAACACTTGTAAAAATACACTGGCACTAATATGTCAAGCAAGTTCAAACACAGTCACTAGAAATATATACACCTCCCTAATTAATTATTCGACAAGTCTAGGTTAAGACACCACTTATTTAGCAAAACAGAGGTGAGCGCATAACCCTAGATGGCACTCCAATCATTTCTTAAAAAAAAAAGGAGAGAAAAGGCAGAATAGGAAAATCACACAGTACCAACACTTTTAAAGAACCACAGCAAGTCAAGAAAGGCAGGGTCTACTGTAGAGCAAAAAGTTCATAGGCCAGGCCCACTCTTGGAGAGAGCAAGGCGGAATGTGCCCAAGATCACACAGTGGAAATGCACTCAAAGTCTTTGCAGAAAAGTCAAAAAAAGGTTGGATCAAGTTAGATAGGTAATGTTAATGGGTCCGAGGTCACCCCAGGATAGAGAGTCAAGGATTTACGGGACACCTTGGACAGTCTGTTGCAAGGGAGACCAGGTGGGACACAGTACCTGAAATGGTGAGATAGCTCCAGCGGGGGCAGTTGTTCCTGGCAGCGGGTGCAAGTCGCGGCTTCGTCCAGGGGAAGAGAAGATCTCGACATGGAGGAAAGCTGGAGGTAGTTGCACTGCCAGGGAAGAAACCAGCAGCGGAGTTTCCCGGTTAAAAGGTACTACCCTTTTATTCGCGGTAGTGGTGAAGCGTGGCTATTCAGCCGCCGGGGTGCTTGGCACAGGTGATTTGACCACGAGACGATCCAGAAAGGCTTACTGGTTGGTCCCACCAGCTCAAAGGGAAGAAGACTCTCCTTGAAGAAGATCTTCTCTGTCGTCGGGAAAGTGGTGAGTTTCGTACAGCAGGGCTCCACCGGTGGCGTCGTCGTCGTAGATGACTCAGCTTCTCCCCTCTTTGGATTCTTTAGGTCCTGTGGCGACTTCTCAAGTTCCAGTCCCCAAAGCCCTGCTTTTATGCAGAAAACCCCCATTCATCAGCCTAGCTGTCAATCAAACATGCTAAGGGGCCAATCACACAAGAGTGCGACTTGAGTTGCCAAGGCAGCTCAGTCCAGGGTGCCTATTCGTCCCCTCCCACACATCCTGTAGACCCAAACAGAGTGGCACCACTTTTGGAGGCTTCTGTGCAGAAGCCCGCCAAAAGTGGAACAAAGGGCTCGACTTGGGTTGGAGTTACAGAGGTGAACACAAACGCCATTTTAAAACCGAGTCCTGGCAAAAAGACCCAACCGGGGAATAAATATTAAATAAATACCCCGGTGGTATCTTTAACATTGCACCAAAAAAAGTGGTGCGTTTAAAAAAATGAATGGGAAAATCCCATAGGAAATATTCCGGTGGAATATTTCGCGTGGTAACCACTGCCACCAGCCAGAAACTCGACAAGGGGGGGACTGGACAGTGCCCCCTTGGAAAACAGACCCAGGGGCAATCAAATTACCCCTACCAGTACTTCCACAATATGATGGTTTGTACTGGTTCTGTTCACAATTTAAGACTAGTAAAGTCAATGGTGACTTTACATTCCCTGGGAGACAGTAGTCAGTCCCAGGGTATGGAGTCTATGTTTGGGGGTCACTATGACACCCCTGTGTTACTGCACTGAGGGTGCTGTGTAACACACATACCAAAAACACATGAAGCCCTATGGAATAAAAGACCCCATAGCTCATAAAACACATTACAAAGTCAAAGGACATTCTCAAATCATACCTAAGAGTGGGAGAAAAAGAGTCTCACTCTTAGCAGGAGAAAAAAATAAACCCCAAAAATCCAGCAAAGTTGCTGGGGGACTCACTAGGTTTGGGAAATAGCCTTTACAGAGAATTCTCCCTAACACGGGTTGTGCCTCCACTCCTACTATTGCTGATGTAATCTGAAGGACCTGGGTCCAGAATGGTGTCAGCTTGGGGCAGTCCCATGCGAGGTGGAAAAAGTCGGCTGTTAAGTTTCCGCACCTTTCACACTTTGCTGGTGAATCTGGTTGCTGTTTACTTTTTTTGGCGGGGGTAAAGTACGTATGGTGTAAGAAGTTAATGTGGATTTGCTTGAGACGTGAATTGAGAGCTATTTTTTGTGTTTGTCGCAGGATATATGTCCATTCCGCATCCGGGATTGCCAACTGGAGGGACCTCTCCCATCTTGTTTTCGTGCGTGTGTTGACGGGTACTGTGTCTATTAAAATGGATTTGTAGATGGTTGAGACTAGTCTACCTTCGCCTTGTGCCTGGATCACATTATGCAATAGTTGCCATGTTGGAGGTTGTTGCGGGAAGGTGGGGAAAAGTGCTTGGAGGGTATATCTGGTTCTAAAGTAGAGAAACTTGTCCAGGCAGGTGTTGCCCCCTCTCTCCGCTGCTTGTTGGGGCGTAATAAAGGTTCCCTCACGGAACAGGTCACCCAGAGTGTTTATCTGCAGTTTCTCCACCCATTGATGGAAGACCCTTTCCGAAGTCAGAGGCATCCCTGTATGAATTTAACCGGGAGGAGGGGCGAGTACCCCACCTGAACTTTGTATTTTTGTGCAAGTCTCTTCCAGTTCCCATAGGTCGCGAGGACCACGTTCATAGTATTATTTGGTACTGGGAGCTGACTAATGACGACCGCCCTCAATAAGTTGGGAGTCACTAGGGCGCGCTCTATTAGCACGTGTGGTCTGACGAAGTGCGTGGCGGACCGGTAGCTGGGGAACTGCGCCTGAGCTGCCCAGAAATCTCTCTCCAAATCTGGGAGAGCTAATCCCCCACTGGATACTGGAAGTATCAGCATTGAGTGAGTGACTCTGGCTGGTTTGCCCGCCATTAGCAGCTCGAGGACTACACTTTTAATTCTCTTCAGAAAGGATTGTGGGATTAAAATGGGGATGTTGGAGAATAGATATAGTAGTTTTGGTAGGATCACCATTTTGACTAGTGAGGCTCTACCCCACAGGGTTAGCGGGAGAGATTTCCAATGGTTTACTTTCTCCTGCAGTGTTTTTACTACTGCCGTATAGTTATCTCGGAATACATTATGGTAATTTAGTGACATCAATAGCCCCAAATAGCGTACTTCTGAGGTCTCCCATGCAAAGTGATAGTCGTCAGTGAATGCTCTGGTGGCTGAAGTGAGCGGGAATATGACTGATTTAGTGTGATTGATTTTTAGGCCAGATATTGCCCCAAATTTTATTACTTCCCTTATGACGGGGTTCAGATTTTCAACAGGGTCGCGTATAAATAACACTACATCGTCCACATAGAGGGATATGATCAACCTGTGTGGACCGATATTAAGCCCCCTGTGGAGTTGCAGGGATCTCAGGTTAGACGCCAGAGGTTCCATTTTTAATACGAATATTAACGCTGAAAGCAGGCACCCTTGTCTGGTGCCTCGTAGTTTGATGAGGGAAGATCTCGCAGATCCCACTAATATGGTAGCTTGGGGGTTGTATAATAAGGAGATGAGTTTAATGAATCGGGCACCTAGGCCCATCTAGGTGAGCACTGCGAATAGGAAGGGCCATTCTACCGAGTCGAAAGCCTTGTCGGCGTCGAGCAGAACTGCGATGGCTTGGTGAGTGGAGTCAAGGGCCTCGACAATTCCAAACAGCCTTCTGATGCCGATTGTCGTACTGCGACCGGGCACAAATCCCGCCTGATCCGCGAGCACGAGACCGGGCATCAGTGGCAGTAACCTATTTGTAAATATTTTCGCCAATATCTTATTATCGAGGTTGAGTAGAGATATGGGTCTATACGATGCACATTCTTCTGGGGGTTTGCCAGTCTTGTGTAATAGGATTATATTCTCACGGGAAGACTGTGGGAGGGAACCTGTTTCTAACGCCTCACTGTACACCTCTGCAAGTAGGGGAGCCAGGGTATTTGTGAAGGCTTTGTAAAATTCTCCCGTTAGGCCATCGGGCCCCGGGGCTTTGGTGCTTGGGAGAGTTTTGATGGCTTCAATTAGCTCCTCTGACGTGATGGGTTTGTTGAGGGGTTCACGCAGCTCTCTCTCTACACAGTAGAGTTCAGTGTCTTTGAGGTACCTGCGTAGGGTGTCCATGTCCGAGTTGTATTTTGAGGTGTACAAGTCTTGGTAAAAGGGTTTGAATTCTTCTACTATTTCCTCATCTGTGTGCATGATCGTGCCTTGTCTGGAGCGTATCCTTTCGACTGTCGTCAGCTTCCTGTCAGCCTTTACCAGTTTTGCAAGGAGGGCTCCTGGTTTTTGTCCTTCACCGTATTGACGGACCTGTCTGTTTCGGCCCAGGAATTTTAATTCACGTTCTGCTGTGGCTCTGAACGTCTGTAGCTCTTCTTTAAGTGCTGCTTGGGAGCGTGAATAATTCGTGGTGGAACACTGGAGTTCGAGGTGCTTTAATCATTCCTCACTGGAGGTTAGTTCCCGTCGGATCAGTTTAAGGATGCCGTTCTCCTTAGCCAGGCAGACACCTCTTATGAAACACTTTAGCGTTTCCCAAATCGTGCTCATCGAAGCTACTGTGCCCAGGTTTGTTTCCATAAATGTCGAGATTTCGTCACACAGTTCGGGTGCAAAAACTTGGTCTTGCAGGGATCCTGGTTTTCAAGCGGCAGTGCAGCAAGCGAGATTTGGTGGCGGACGGGGTGCAGATGAGGGTTACCGGAGAGTGATCGGAGAAGGTTTTAGGTAGAATTTGACAGGGCCCCGAATGGAGAGGACCCCTAGCAGATATGAACAGGTAGTCTATTCTAGAGCTGGTGTTGTGCACTGCCGAGTGGAACGTGTAGTCGCGCTGCTCCCAATTACAGTGTCTCCACACATCCACAAGATCGTAGGCTCTGCAAATTTCCTGTACCTGGAGGCTGGCTTTAGAGATTGGCAGTGTCGTATTCCGTGACCTGTCTTTCACGGTGTCTAGGGCAGTGTTCAAATCGCCCCCCAAAATGATCGTCGTAGAGACTTGTACTGAGAGGTGTGTGAGCACCCAGTCAAAGTTGTTTGCCCCATCTACGTTGGGGCCGTAGGAGTTGACAAAAATGATTTCTTTGCCTGCTACAATCCCTCTCACTAAGAGTGATCTACCTTCGGTGTCTTTCTTGGTGTTTATCAACCGGAAGCCGGTCTTCCGACTAATCAGGATCGCCACTCCTCTGGCGTATGACGAGTATGAGGAGAAGTATCTATGACAGCCCCAGTTTCGGGCCCATTGGTGTTCTTTTCCAGGGAGCAGATGTGTTTCTTGAATCATGGCCACATCTACTTCCTGTCTCTTCAAGTCTTGAAGGATCTTCCTTGTTTTAGAAGGGAGGTTGCCTCCTCTAAAGTTCCATGTGGCGACTTTGAATTGCTTGTTTGGCTTGCATGTTTAAGCTGATATTGTTGAATCCGACCTGAGGGGACGCAGGGCACTGTGGACGACGCCTACGACTGATTGCTGAAGGTCCCCATAGCGTTCGGAAGAGGGGGTACGGCACTGCATGGTGGCTTGCAGGGGTCGGTGGTTCGGAGGCGCATTCCCAACCCATTCTCCAACTTCCTTCCTTACACGGGCAACCCCCAACTCGCCTGTTTGCTCACTTGATCGGGGTACGAGCTGCAACGGTGCGTGTTCGTCACCTGATTTCCCACCCATTAACAATGAACTGTTGAGATAACTTTTCTGAACAAGGGGTACCAGGGGCTTCCCAAGCTGCACGGCCTCGGAGTGCTTAACTCCCATGTTTGTTTCAATAAGGTTGCTGTGATTTGTACGTGGGTTTCATGCCACTGACCTTATATTTGTTATGTTGGGTTTCTGTGGATTCTTCCTCTTTACGCTTGTGCCTGGTTGGGTTTAGCCCGGGACATCCTGTTCGATCGAGGAATGCGTTTGACTCCTGTGGCGTCTGGAAGAAATGTACTTTTCAACCATGTTGAACTCTGAGTCGTGCTGGAAAGAGCATTGAGTAGGTTGTGGGATGTTCTGACCCACTGGCTCTGCCCTGCAACATCACTGTGTGTTTCTTTAATCAAAAACAACAGAAGGGCCGCCAAAAAGCGCACTAAAAATCTGAGAAGTGCGCAGGAAAACCTGAAAAATTCTGCCTATGTCAGTGGTAAAACAGGAGACCACACTGCCAAAACCTGGCATTGGGCGGCCCACAGAGTGAAATAGAACTGCTTGAAAAGGCAGTGCTACATTCCAAGGAAAACTCTGAAGTGTTTTAAAATCCGTTTTTCCTTGGCTGTTGAAAGTGCAAAATCATGGCTCCCAAACAGCAGAGAAGATCCAACATCCTTGTGGGGTGTTCACCATCACCTTATTTAAGGAATCCCCATAAGCACAATGTCAGGAGAGACACCTTTCATCATAAAAAAATCCACATTCAAAAGGTGCTTGCTTGGAAAAATATGTCAGATATGAGTGCAGTACCTCCGCTCGCCTGTGTCAGAAGCTCTCATTACTTATACTCTCAGTTTAAAACTTGTGTCTTAAAATCAAATTGTAGAAAAGAGACTTGCCATCAAAAGCAATATGGGTTGCTACAATTCAATTTCTATGTTTTAAAAAGACTGGAATGAAGAGATCTATGTGTATATTTGTAGAAAATGTAAATTGTATTTTAGAAAAGCCCATTTTTAAACAGTGTTTTAAAGTGGACTAATGTCAGCTACACTGGACTTCAAAGACATTCCACAGCTTCTCCCCAAACAAAGGAATCTTCCTCTTGCTCTCTGCTCAGGAACTGGCATTGAGTTGTTAAGGGAAGTGGGAGGAGATTTTGGCCTGTTGCTCTGAGTGGAGACAAAAGGCCTCCTTGACTGAAAGGAAATGCAAATTTGGGCGTCAACAGAAACCAACTGCTAAGGAAGAGTGGCTCAGGTTGCTCTGGCCCAGCCAAACCTTGGAGGCAGAGCTAGACTGATATGTGTATCTGAAATTCCAAGGAAATATCTTTTTGGAAAAAGACTCATAGAAAACTGTGAACAATTTGGAAAAATCTGTGTTTTATAGGTTGTTCATCTAAAAATGCTGCTCACAGTTTGAAACTACTCTGAACCCTGTGCGATATTCAGAGACCAGACTACTAAAATGTTGATATTGTAGCAACTGTGATCATGCTAGGAATATGAAAGTTTACAGGATTATGCTCAGATGTCATGCGCATGTATGTGGAAAAATGTGTACAGATCTGACACTGGGTAACCAGCCAAAAGCGTGAAAAACTGTCAGTTTTGAACCGAAACTCTCAAGAAGATGGGACTCGGACGGATACGTGCTTTATTAAATATGTGATGTGAATATGTATTATTAGCAAGTTGGTGATATTGTAGATATGCTTCCTATGAAAAATTGATTTTCTGTGTAGAAACAAAAGGGGAGGTTTTTCCCTGGATTGAAAATTGCAGCATCACTATGACACTAGGTTTCCTTCTCAAATCAGGAGAGAGGGAATACTCTGACCAATCGGATTCCTAGAGGGTGGGCTTGGTATAATAAACCTATCCACCCCTTTGGGAAATAGATAAATAGGGACTGTTTAGGACCTAGAGAAAGACACACATATTCACCCATCAACTGATTTACTGGTGAAGCGCTCTGCAGGAGAACCCAGATCCAAGACTCCAGAACTCTGAAAGCAGAAGGCCCAATTCCAAAGCTGAACCCTTCCCAGCTGGCCTTTAAAATCTTGCAACCTGATTTTAACCCCAGACTTCCACGGGCACATAAAAAAATTGAACAGCCTGGCTGTGCTGTTTTCTGCTTCTTGCCAAGAACTCTTGCGAGAACCCAAGATCCAAACCAGTAGAGCAGAGCTGAAACCAGATAGCTGTAAACTCCAGAACCAACCCATCAGATCCAGTCCAGAGTGCCGTGCAGAGACCAGAGTGCCGTGCTGAGTGCAGAACCGGGTGCCTGAATCCTGTCTGGTGGGCTAGCCGAATTCCAGTCCAAAACCTTTGACCAGATCCTGACAGGCCTATTCCAAAACCATAGTTGTGAGTATTTAGCATAGAATTGTCCCTAGCCAATCTCTTATCCTTATGTAATCCTATCCAACCCATTCCAACATATCCAGAACTGCATTGTAGAATCTCTTTTGTCTGTACTGAATCTTTCCCTCATCCATATAGTCCTTTGTTAATTGTAGTGATAATATCATCTTTGCGCTAATATATTTGCTAAAGAAAGACAAGTGTCTCGGCGGGCAAAAGTCAGAGCGGAGGCGCCCTGTTCTGGTGGCTGTACCGTTGGTTATCTTGCATCTTCATAGCCTCCTTAGTGCCAAGAAAATTATTGTTTGTATTATTCAAAAGCGCATCTTTCATTGAAAATCTTGACTCTTTTTGAGAAAAATCGACCTCTGCTAAAACCTCTAACTTTTGAACCATACATGCTACCGCATTCCAACTCCTTATAGTTTTTCTGTAATCGCGTTTCTCGCCCTCTGAAAAGTTTGCCACGAATCTACATTTGGCTCAATTTCAACACATGTAAAATAGCTATTTCTTGAATTCAACCTCTGAATTCAGTTTCCTATCTGCTAGTTATCCAACCATCATTGCTAGTGTCTACCTGGAACTATCCAAAGCGACACCCACTAGTTTTGAATCCAATTTAGAGAATTAAATCCATTTTTAGCATTTTTCCCATTCATTTAAAATCACATTCAAAAGCAGTTTACCTGTTTTGAAATTATTCCGGTTTCTCTCTAAGCTTGCTGGGGGAATTGGGATTGAAACTGCATTTGTAGAGTGTTTATTCCTGAAACCCGTTTTCTCTCCTATCTCTATATTGCATATTAGGGGGGATTGAGTAGTATCAGGGGGGAAAGAGTGATTACATTGCATTTGATTGAACGTACAAAAGTATTATTTCTGTGCTGCATTACTTTCCTAGCATTGCATTTCATTGAACCCACACAAAGTTTTATTCTATGCTACATTATTCTTCTCATCCATACTCCTACTGATTAAAGAGATTGTTGATTCTAATACCACCAATCAACGCTGATCATTGTATAAATATTAATAGTGTGATATCTGGATATTGTTCAAACTCATAAAAGTGTGATATATATATATATATTGTTCAATTCATACAATAAATCTTTTACCTTTGCAAAACAACCTACTTCTTGGTTCAGTGAGACCGGGAGGGGGATCCAAAGAGAGGGGCGTGATATAAGGGTACATCATTCACAAATAAAAGAACTTTAGACATAAAAATATATAATTAAGGGTTCCAGCTGGGCATCACACGCTAGGCATTGATTTAGGGGGAGTGCTGGGTTGAAACCACTTACAGATTGGGGGCACGTGCGTGGGATTTCTGAATTAGATATACCACTTGTGACAGCTTAATACAGTGTGCTAACTGACAGGGTACATAAATCCTGTTGGGCTACCACGCTGTGTTACACTGTAAAAAGCACCCCTCAAAAGGGAACGCTCTAAGAAAACGGTCTGTTTTGCAAAAATAAAAGAAAACTTCTGTAAGTCAGGAAGGAAATCAATATTTCCAGAATGGCGACTTTGGTAGAGATCAATATGGCTAGAGAACACCATTGCATAAGTTATTTGTGAGAGGTGAATGGACAGAGCAGGATCAGAATGTATGGTTGCAGACAATCACAGAACAGATCACTGCAACAGGATTAGATATATGGCAAGATCAGGATCCATTACATATGGCCCTGAGTGAACTATATATGGCCCCTAAGGCAAAGGAGGAGCAAAACAAGATTGCCAAACTAGCGGCATATCCATGTCTATATATTGGAGCCATACAGGATAAATAGGCTGAAGGCCAAGATCTGGCAAGTAAGCAACTGCAGGCATTAGGAAAGGCCCAAACTGATCTGGACCCTGCTGAGGCTACAGAGGAGCCAGGAGTCAGAAAATGAAAGTAGGCAATATATAATCAAAATAAAAGAGGACATGGGTATCCTGCAGCAGGAAAAGGCAGACCAGGATACCAGAATGCTGGCCCTACAGAAGGAGTACCAAGATAGTTTGGACTCCCTACTGCAGAGCCAGAAAAGGCTGGCGCACAGATACATCTCAACAGGGCATGCACAGAGCAGGTAGCCACCCTGCAAAGCCAACTAGACAGAGAGAAAGCGGAGAGCAATAAATTAATCCTGAAAGACCTGGACACCCAGGCAGAATTTGATGAAGAGCGCCAGAAAGCTGGTGCTGTCATGATTACGGGGTTCCCTCGCAAAATAATTTCTAAGATTTCCTGCTGGTCTAAGGATAAGTAGGTTAGACTCTTCCTCATCACCCAACATGGCGGCCTGATGTTACAACCTCTAGTTTGGGCCAGCAGTCTAGTTTTCTGTCACTCTGAGTATTTAAGCCCCTCCCCTTTGCTCAACGGCGCTTCGCGTCTTCAGCTGTTTCAGCGAACGCTTACCGCGGTTCAGTCCTCTGACAGGAATTCCTCAGCTTCCTTAGTATTTCATAGATACCCTTTTAGTAGTGCCCTGGTTATTGCTTTTCCCGTCCAGTCCGCAGTCCCTATTTCTGTGAACCCTGTGTGAAGTTGGCGTTCGTCAGCGTTAAGCTGGCAGTATACGCTTTTCCTTTTGGCGTAATTGTGAGGAGAATTTGCGAGGCGCTCGTTCCAGTTGTCGCCCCTTGTATCACAGCAAGTATTTTTACTCATCTAGTTTTCTCCATTACTAAAGGTGCCATAGGGGCTCTTCACACATTCGTTCTTAGTGCGCAAGTGAATGCTAAAACCATACTAGTTGTATCTGCCTCACAGAGCTAAGGGGGTTGTGTGGAGAATATTGTTTCTGGGAACAGTAGTGTTCGTGTTTTCTGTCGTCATTAGGTACACTAAGTTTACACATTTAGGAATCTAAAATCTTTCGAGTTGTGCACTTCAGTTTTTAGACACATTTGGGTGTTTTTTGGAAGGGTTAACTTAATGGCCACGGGATTGATGATTTTTTTCAATCGCAAAAGGCCCCAGGAAGCGGGGAAGGAATTTTCTAGACCCCTTCAAGGTCAGATTTCGGGTGGCTAGCCAAACCAAATTCCCCACTTCATATTCTGGTGCCACACTTCTTTTGTTATCCGCAAATTTCTTCTGGGATTCTTTAGCCATGGATAATTGTTCTCGAGCTTGAGCGATGGCAGTGGTGATCTTTTCATGCAGGGATTTTACTGCTGGCATTTCTAACGGTTCAGGTGGATCGTAAACTGAGGTGCGTGGATGTCGACCATGTAAGGTGTAGAAAGGACTCAAACCAGTGGAGGAATGGACAGAATTGTTATATGCATATTCGGTTATCCACAAAACATTTAGCCAGGTGTCTTCCAATTGATGCAACATACACCTGAGGTACTGCTCCAAGGTTTGATTGGTTCGCTCAGTTTGACCGTCAGTTTGGGGGTGATGACTGGTGGACAAACGTACATCGATTTTGGCCAGTTCACAACATCTTCTCCAAAACTTAGCAACAAATTGGCTACCTCGATCAGAGATTATCACCGTAGGAAAGCCATGCAGCCTCACGATATTCTCCAAAAAGGTTTTTGCCAGAACTGCGGCTGATGGCAATCCTTTCAATGCTATAAAATGTGCCATCTTGGAGAACAAGTCCACCACCACCATGATCGTGTCAAACCCTTCACAAGGAGGCAAGTCGGTGATGAAGTCCATGGAGATGGTGTGCCAGGGGGTTGGTGGCACACTTAACGGAAGAAGCAAGCCTGCAGGTTTCCTTTTTTGATTCTTGTCTTGAGCGCAGTTACCACAAGTTTTCAAATGCTGAATGACATCTTTTCTCCAAGTAGGCCACCAATATGATCTCTTAACTTTCTCCATGGTCTTTTTGATTCCGGGGTGACTTTCCAAAAGAGCGTCATGATAGTTGGTAACCACTCTTTCTTGTAGTTGAGGCGTAGGCAAGTATAACCGTTCCTGATAAAAGGGAAGGCCCTCCTGTACTGTAAAGCCTACTCCTCTGGACTCCCAGTTCACCAATTCATCCTGCGTGAGGTGGTTTTGAATTTCTCTTTTTAATTCTTCAAAGCCAGAGTCCGTTGTGTTCAATACTCCCAGGATCCTTTCTCCAGAAATGATCTCCACAGGATTCACTGGCACATAGGCTTCTTCCCCGTTACCCATTCGAGACAAGGCATCAGCCTTACCATTTCGCACTCCTGGTCTGAAGGTGATAACGAAGTCATATTCAGCTAGAAAGAGAGCCTATCGTAACTGTCTTGAAGATTGTGCCCTAGCAGAGCGTAAGTATTGCAAGTTCCGATGGTCGGTGAAGATGGTCACCGTGTGTCGTGCGCCCAGCAAGTGATGCCTCCATTCCTTCAAGGCACAAATTATAGCCAAAAACTCCTTATCTGTAATGGTGTAGTTTAATTCTGCAGCAGAGAACTTCTTTGACCAGAAGGCTACGGGGTGCAGTTCTTGGGTGTCAGGATCACGCTGAGACAACACTGCTCCCATAGCCACGTTTGAAGCATCAGTCTCAATTACAAACGGAAGATCGGGTCTTGGATGTTGTAGAACAGGTGCAGCAGTGAATTGCTCCTTTAATTTCTTAAATGCCTCATCAGCTTCATTAGTCCATTCAAATTTCCTGTTTTTTCGAAGTAGTGAGGTGATAGGATGAACTAGGCGAGAGAAATCAGAAACAAAACGCCTATAGAAATTTGCAAATCCCAGAAAACTCTGAACTCCTTTGACAGAAGTTGGAGCGGGCCAAGACAGGATGGCATCAACCTTTCTGTTGTCCATTTTGATTCCACTTGAAGATAGAATGAACCCCAAGAATTCAATCTCAGGGACATGAAAATGACACTTCTCCAATTTCACATACAGAGAATTGTCTTGGAGCCTTTGAAGCACCGATGTCACGTGCCTTACATGATCCGCCAGGTTTGCAGAGAAAATTAGAATGTCGTCCACATAGACCACCACACAGATGTCCAGTAGTTCTCTAAAGATATCATTCATAAAGGCCTGAAAGGCAGCAGGAGCATTGCAAAGCCCGAAGGGCATGACTTGATATTCGAAGAGCCCGAATCGTGTCCGAAAGGCGGCTTTCCACTCCTCGCCTTCCTTAATGAGATGATAGGCACCTCTAAGATCGAGCTTGGTGAATATTCGTGCCTGCTTCACCTGATCCAGCAAGGTCGAAATAAGGGGAAGAGGATAGCGGTTCTTCACCGTGATTTGATTCAGTGCCCTGTAATCTATGCAGGTTCGCAAATCCCCTTCCTTCTTGGGCACAAAAAAGAGAGGAGATGCCACCGGTGACTTGGACGGTCTAATAAACCCATTGGCCAGGTATTGATCCAGATAAGTCTTTAGATGAGCATTTTCTTTTTCAGTGAGGGCATAAATTCTGCTGCAAGGAAGCTGAGCCCCTGGAATGAGATCAATTTGACAGTCATAAGGTCTGTGAGGGGGCAAAATTTCCGCCTGTCGTTCTTCTTGAAAAATATCCTGGAATTTTTTGTATTCTACTGGTAATGAACCTATGAGACCCAAGGTGGTGTTGATAGTCATCTCAGACTGCCTGGCATCTTTCGAACCTTCTGCAGAAAAACACATACTCTGACACTTCAATGTCCGGGAACACCAATCAATCACAGGGTTATGCTTCTCCAACCAAGGTATTCCCAAGATGATCTGGAATTGAGGAGCTTGAATCAGGTCAAAAGAGATCCTCTCCCTGTGTCCTTCCTGGCAGAGCATTATGAGGGGGTCAGTGCACTGGGTCACGGGACCTGACACCAAAGGTGTGCCATCCACCCCGGAGACATTTTCAGCTTCTAACTTATTCCTCAAAGGGAATCCCAATTTACTAGCCAGATGTTGATCCATGTAGTTGCCAATGGCCCCACAGTCTATGTATGCAACCAATGCATGCCTCTGTGTGGGGTTATTCGGGCAAGAAAGGACGATAGGACACACGAAGTGTGAGGTCGCTGCAACCTTTTCCATGCTCGACAAGCGGACCTCTAAACTTGTCGGGCACTGGAGTTTTCCGCCGTCTGTTCTTTTTTATCCGGATTGATTCCTCCTAAAGGCCTCCGTGAAGGTTTTACTGGACAATCCTTTAAAAAATGACCGGCCTTGCCACAATACAAACACAACTGCAACTGTCGTCTCTTCTCTCTCTCTGCTTGGGAAATAGGGCCTCGAATTCCGCCCAACTGCATGGGTTCATTGGGAACATCTAATCCTGACTTCGACACTGGTTCCCTTGAACGGACTACAAAGGGTCGACTGTCCCGACGAGCTCGATCCGTCCTCCTATCCTGAAGACGATGATCCAACTGGATTGTCAGGTCTATGAATTCTGTGAGACATTCGGGCGGATTGACAACTTGAGCGAGAACATCCTTCAGCTCACTGCGCAGACCACGATAAAACAATGTCACTCTCTTTTCTGTAGGCCAATTAGTTTCTGCCACTAATCGATTAAACGTAGCCACATAAGCGAGCAGCTCCTGATTTCCCTGCTTGAGTGACAGTAACTCATTGTCCAATGCCTGACCTTGTGAATGGCGAGCAAACAATTTCTCTAACTCTCGCTGGAATTCCGAAAAGTTCTGTAACACGGGATCATCCCGATTAACCAAAGGTATGGACCAATCTGCTGCGTGACCACCCAAATAAGACAACACAAAAGCAACCTTTGATTGGTCAGTGGAGAAAACCCCAGGTCTGCACAAAAAATGTAGTCTACACTGATTTAAAAACACTGCAAACTTTTTTGGGTCCCCCGTGAATCTTTCAGGAGGGGCTAAGGGAATATTTCCTGGAATTACCACTTGGACTGGAACTGAGGGCGATGTAGATGAGGAAGCTTGGGCATTGCCTTGGGGAAGGGGAACCTGTCCCGCCTGATTCTGTAATAACTGGCGAGCCAATTCTTCAGTTCGTTCCCTATTGATTCCCAGTTCCCTTCTAAGAGCACCGGTTTCGGACCGGGCTGCATGGACTTCAGCTCTAAGTTCTCCCAGTAGTTGAGCTAACTGATCTACCTCAGAAGTTCCCATGATGCCCAGGCGGAGCATTTTTATGACGGGCTTCGCGTTCTGTAACGCTTACCTTAGACTCCTCGGGGACACCACGTGATATTCGGAAACTTCTCAGGGTGCGCAGTTATCTTTTGTTCACTATCCCAACTGGACTCTCAATCTATGCCATAAAAACAAATTACCACACCAAATAACTGAGTGATTCCTGAAGTAGGGGAAAATAAGAACCTTTTCCAAAAAACTGCATAGTTTGGTTACCTTAGTTGGTGATTTAGTTAGCTCTCCATCCTGCTTCTGTGCAGGGGCGCGTGTTCTGAAGAAGGGATGTGAGAAGGAAGGATGAATTGCCCAATATGGAATTTACCTATCAACAGAACTACACTACTGTGACTGGAGAATGAAGGGAACACTACGGAACTCCTAGAAACACCTAAAAGGGTACACTTCCTAACAGTGCTCAGACAGGAATGGTGTCGCTAGCCAACTAATTGCAAGTATTCCCCCCCAAGGCCCCTCCTAAACTGAAATTCCCCCTCCCTGGTTTGGACGGGTGGTTGCGGTGAAAAATTCTGAGTAACCTAGTGGCATGAACATTCTCGCAGGGTTCCCAAGTTCTGTCTTGAGGGCCATAACCCTTCCAATCTACTAAGTAGAATAGCTTGTTACGCACAATCTTGGAATCTAAGATGGCCTTGACCTCATATTCTAGTTGGTCATCATCTACGACCACAGGGGCTGGTGCTTTGGAGATTCGTGTGTTTGGGTTAACAGGCTTCAAAAGAGAGACGTGAAATACTGGATGGATTTTCATGTTTTTCATGTTTTAGTGAACAAAAGATAACTGCGCACCCTGAGAAGTTTCCGAATATCACGTGGTGTCCCCGAGGAGTCTAAGGTAAGCGTTACAGGTGCGCTTCAAAGACAAAGGGACGACCTGGCAGCACAGAGGCAGGCTCTTGCTCAGGAAAGGGACACCTTAGGCCACGAGGTCTGCTATTTAAAAGAGAAACTGTAAGAAAATCACCTGGCCCTCCAGGGACTGTGTGACCTCCAAAAAGACCATCAAAAATTGTTAGAGCACACCAGGAGGGTGGAAGAGGCTCTAGCAAGGAAGGACCAGGATAGTATGGACAGGACTCAGGAGGTAACCCTCCTGCAGCAAAGACTGGCCCAGTACTCAAAAACAACCCAGGAAGCACAGAGAAAATGAGGCTCTCTGTGAGAACAATGACAGGCTCCACAGACAGGTAGCCATGCAAGAGAGATTGATAGAGACTAGTAAGGCCTTGATTGGGGAACAGAAAGCTCAGGTTCTCGCATGGCAACAGGGAGCAGGGGCTGATAGAGATGAGGTTCGCTGGGAAAGGGAAACACCTGAGCATAACCTCAGAAACCCTAGTACCAGAGGCCTTCACCTCTTCCAATCCCTGTGACTCTGCCACCCCCATTGTCCACTGGCGCACATGAGCCAAGGGCCACGAGGATGGCAGATTTCAATCCAATCAGAAATATGGGGCTCAGACAGCACCTCCCAGAAATGGATGGGCAGGCATCTGGGTATGGGTACCCAAGTACTGTGAAATTTAGTGGGGAACTCCATGAGAGTAGGCCCACTAAGGGCATCCTGAAAACCTCTGCCCAGCTAGGACAGTGGGGGGGGTGACCATCAAATCCTGGGAGCAAGGAAGAATCAGAAGACTCCTCTGAGCGCCCCAGGACAGAGGAGACTAGGTCCTCACATTCTGCCAGCCATTCCCAGGCTTGCAGAATCCAGAAAAACCTAGAAGACCAGACGGGCACCTCTGGGAATGGACCAGGGTTACCCGAACCAAGAAGACCAATAAGGCAAAAAGGGCCTTGCTTAAGGACCCCTTAAAGCAAATCAAGGCGATAAGGAGTGTCATGACACCCTATCATAAGAACGCTAAGTATTCTGTTTGGGAGCACTTAGAGCTCTTTGAGCAGATGATGGAAACTTTCCATTTGAAGGGCAGCCAGAGCTGTATTCAATATGTGGAGTGGACCTTCTCACCAGAATACTCCAGCTTCTTTGCGGGGCTGGAGGACCAAAATCATTCTAGATGGTCCACCTATAGGGCAGCCATCTTGAAGCATTTTTCTGTGCATAGAAATCCTCAGGAGGCTCGCAAAGCAGCCTACAACTTGCAATGTGGGGAGGATCAGGCCCCACAAGAATTTGTGCAGGAATTAAAGTGTGCCTTTGCGCAGACCACTAAAAGGGTGCGCACGGACAGCAAAGAATTTGTCAATACTTTTTTCCACGCTCTACCAAAGTACATCATGACCCAGCTAGTGAGAGATTTTCATGAGAAAAGATCACTAGACTGGGTCATTGAACAGGCCACCCGAATTTATGAGGTGCAAAAGCCCATAGAAAACGAGAATAATGCTAAAAGCCCCAAAACAACCAACACCCCTGCTGCTGCTAAGGTGGCAGAGGTGAAGGTTGCTCCCATTTTAGATTTAGAGATGGGGGGGACCTAAAAACCCGCCTGCACAAAATCAGAGCAATCCCAAGCACAGAAGGCCCTCGGGCCAGTCACAGACAGGGAGCCAAGGAGGTAGTCCCACTAATGGGATCCCTCACTCCCCTGACTACATAAGTCCCCGCTACAAGGGGACCCGACCCATCCTGGGTGTTGTGTGGACTCCTCCAGCCCAAGGGGGGGGGGGGGGTCCAACCAAGCACCAGCTAACCCAGTGAACTTCCCTCCTCACTTCCCCCAGGAGGGCAGAAATTCCTCAAATCCTGGACAGAACTTTTTCACAGGTACCCACAAAACATTAAACCCCAGAACAATCCATCCTTCTTTCCCCACTTTCCTGAGCCCAGACAACCTAATCCGGGAGAGGGGAGGCCAAGGGTGGAGGGGTACCCACATTTTCCAAACCTGGGGTATTTTCAGAGAAGGGATAGCTACCCTTCCCGGGATCACCCCAGGGGAAAAATTGAGAACCCCGTATCAGCCTGAGCGGGTGTCACAGCTAGAGCGCCAGGTCCAAAACATGGCACAGAATCTGGGTCGCATTTTGAGGGCTCAACAGATGAGCATGCCGGTGCAGAATTCCTCCAACTCCGGACCTTGTGCTCCAGAGCAATGACGGGGGCAGAACCCCGACAATCCACCGGTTTCCAGGGAGGAGGCACAAGGGGAAGGGGGGTGTAAAGCATTGGAGGAAGTTTCCTTCCCCACTTGTAAAAAGCCCCTGGAAACCCAGGAACCGGAACCAAAATCTCCTGCCTCTGAAAGTCTGCCACCCAAGGAGCAGAGAGGGGGAGGAGAAACAAAGAACCCAAACAGACCCTTTTTGAGGGGGAGGTACAAATCTTCCAATTTGAAGGAGAGGGATCCTCAGACGATCCTGGGAAAAGGATCTTCTCCTTCAGAGATGGGGGAACTCCTCCCAAAGAAAAATGGGTCCCACAGGATTCAAATCCAGACTGGGGAGATGTGGGGACTGAGATAGCGCCTCCCATTATCCACCCCCAGAAACAACAACATGAAAATCCCCTGGTTCAAACCCATCCTGGTGACTGCATCCAAAAAGAGGGGGGCGGCACAGAACTGGAACCAGGGGAACCCAAAACTTCTCCCATATTTAGTTGTCACCTTTTCTTTTCAGATTCCCTAGACTCCAAACCGAATTCTGCCCAAATCTCTTCTCTATCAGTGTCCAAAACTAGAAAACTAACCCACCAGTTGTCCAAAAATGTACATTATCTGTGCCCCCTTGCGGAGAAGGAGGGAAGATGCTATGCCCCGGTCCAAATACAGGGGCAGGGTACAATTTTGGCAGTGGTGGACACTGGATCCCAAGCTACCCTTCTGTCAAAAAAGGCCTTTGATAAACTGAATTCAGGGAGGGGGGAGAATTACCAAATTTCTCTCACCCTTCTTCCTGGACAACTTCAGAACTTTGACGGGAAGGAAATTCCCATCGAGGGGACTGCGGATTTGGACATTAAAATTAGGCGACCCAAGGTGAAGCACCCGGTCATAGTTGTAACTCCAGAGGGCACCCCTTGTGTTCACTAGGGAATGACCTCCTGCGAAGGTTGTCACCCCTAATAGATTGCGTAAACAAGGTCCTCTGGACCCAGACTAGCCGACCAATAAAATTAAAACAGAGTGTCAACCATGTTAGTTTAAACGGCACCTGCCACATGGTTGAACAAAAATCTGACCAAGTAGAATTTCACTTCCAGATCAACCAAATCCCAGACGTGACAGTAATAGCAGTAGGACAACAAACTGGTGATGGGGGTCCTCTCTATTTCTGAAAATCAACCTTCCTTCCAGTTTAAGTTGGCATTACACACTGGAAGGAAACACTCTGAAATTCTTTACCAATCCACAATCAGACATTCCCACTCCTATAGTCCAGAAAGATGAGAAATCAGCTCAAAGCCTGGCTCATATTCAGCAAATTGGAGAGCAGTTGTTCATCCCTGTTCAGTTTAAACGAAGGGAAGGACTCTGTTCTCGCCCGAGTGTGTGTGAACAACGTTAAGAGCTTCATCAGCGAAGCCATGTTCCGCCAATTCCCAAAAGATCCAGCCATTCCCAAATTTAAACTGATAGACAAATGGGAAATGGATCTGGAAATGCCCAATTCCAAACCTCTCCTGCAAATCAGGTGTATGCTTAAAATCTCCATAGGCAACAAGAGCATAGTCCATTATTGTTGGGTCGTGCGAGACGTCACTGCCGCCTTCTACTTGGGCAGTGACATTCTCAATCGCTTTGCCATTAGATTGGACCTAATAAACGTATAAGCTTGGTCCCGATTAGCGGATTATCCCATGGGCTTTGATGACCCAGAGAAAGCAGCTCAACTGCTGGCTATCATGATTCCTGCCCCTCATGTCCCCAGCCCTCCAAGATGTCAGACTGGAGCCAGGCCACGATCACCTACATGGCCTTCAAGGGCCTCTCCATCCCTCCAAAGACCCACTTGGACTCAGACTTGGCTCTTGTGGCACCAGACTCACTCACTCCTATAGGATAACATTGGGGATTGGACTTTTAGTGCATTGATGGGGACAAGATGGATGGCCCCACATATTTCGGTTCCCAGAACTGCATGTGCGGTTTAGTCTTTTGGGTGTGATTCAGCCCAGAGAAACCTGGGATACCCAGAGACTATTTAAGCCACACCCAGGCTGAGAAACATGCTTTGCGTTTTCTGCAGCGTGACACTCACCGTGTTCGGATCGGTCTCCAGAAGGCCTGCATCTTTCTTCTGCACTTAGCTCCTGCAAGAACAAGAACACTCTTAGGAACAGCCTTAGATTGCCTTTGCTTGCGGCGCTTATGCCCATCATTCATCGCGCCTTCTGTTCTGCGGGTTTCTTCAGCGTCACTTAAAAGACACAGAAAAAGAACTCAGTTCAATGCACTCACCTTCACCGCTACTCATCTCAGCAGCACGCCGCCATTCCCGGACGCCGGACATCATCTAAGGAAGGAAAAGAACGAAGTTAGAGAACTGTTCAAAAGACTCATTATACTTACCTGTCGGACTCTTGCCAGTGAAGTAACTAGGCAGCAACAAGCCTGCATCAATCAACGCGCCCCTGCGCTGAAGGCAGGACAGAGAGCGCACTGTCCATGAAAATGGGGTGAGCTGTGGATCAAGGGGAAGGGTTGGACCCCAGGGAAGAAGGTGTTCAAGCACACAGAGACAATAGGGAGTTAGACTCTACCAATCCTGTGTTTCAGGCCCAGTCTCCAGTCATAAGAGGTCAGAACAGGCTGAGTGACATCCCCGTGGATACCAGGTGAGCGTTACAGAATGCAAAGCCTCACATCAAAATCCACCTGGGCGTCATGGAAACATCAGAAACCGACCAGTTAGCCCACATGTTGGGGCAGCTACGTTCCGAAGTACATGCAGCCAGGCAGAAGACCAACACCCTGAGGAGAGAGCCGATAGTAGCCAAAGAACGCACTGATGATTTAAACCGGCAACTTCTCCAGTCACAAGTAGGGCATGCACCATTGCCGGGAAGCGTGCCCTCAATGCCAGCGCCCTCAGCCAATCCCGTTCAGATAACCCTTCCTGGGGCAGCTCTCTTGGCCCTGCCCGAACGATTTACGGGGGATCCCAAGAGGTTTGCAACGTTCATGATCCAGTGCCGCCTGCACTTCCTTTGTAGGCCAGGGGCATTTCCGAATGACCAATCACGGGTCGCTTTTGTGCTATCCTACCTGAGTGGTAGCGCCGCGGACTGGTCTGTACCCTTTGTGGCCCAAGACGATCCTTTTCTGCATGACTTCAGGGGCTTTCAGCAGGAGATGGAAAAGCTGTTTGCCTGTCGTACTCATGGGCAGGCATTAGACAACGAACTTCTGTCCCTAGGCCAAGGGAATCAAGACCTATTAACATACATAGCCACGTTCAATAGACTCGTAGTTGAAGCAGAATGGCCAGTGGAGAAGAGAACCACGTTATTTCATCGGGGTTGCGGGGGGAGCTCAAGGATGTTCTTGCACAAGTAGTGAACCCCCCCGAAAGACTGCTCAGAATTCATTGACCTTGTTGTTCAACTGGATCATAGGTTGCAGGACCGAAGAGCAGATCGAACCAGACCGGACCCTCACCCTATGTATGTGCGTTCAAAGGACAATACTGCCTGAACAACGAAAGGTTCAGGAGAACCAATGCATATCGGGGGGGGGGGTCAGATCCCCCTTGACTAAAGCGGAAAGGGATTAAAGGAGACAGCAGCAGTTATGTCTGTACTGTGGAAGGTCAGGTCATTCCCTTAAAGAGTGCCCTGTGAAGCCACCGAGGAGGAAGGTTGGGGCCACAGACAAGGAAGATATCATCAAGGAATCGGAAAACTCCCCAGCCCGGCAAGTGTAGGGGTCCACTTGTCGAGTGAAGAAAGTGAACTACAGACCTCCCATTTTGCACTATCTGTGGTCTTGATCAATCACCAACAACCATCTCGGATGCACGCAGTAAGAGCGTGCATAGACAGTGGAGCCGTTGGGAATTACTTCGACCAGGATCTTGCGGCAAGGATGGGGCTTCTGTTACGCCCTAAATCAGCCACCGACACTGTTACCACTGTCGACGGCACGGAAATACCTTCTGGTCCAGTATCCCAATGCACTGCAGCTTTAAACCTTCTGTGCCAGGATGGACACCAAGAATCTATCGTTTTCGACCTCATTAAGGCACCACACTTCCGGCTGATTTTGGGAATGCCATGGTTGGTAGCTCGCAATCCTCGAATTGATTGGCGAGCAATAGAATTGGCCTTTCCCGAGACGTGCGCCCACACGTTAACTTTTCAGAAAGAACAGGCTAATACCCTGCCACTGCATAGACCATATGATTGCAAAATCGACCTGATACCCGGCGCACAAATCCCTTGTGGGCGAATTTACGCACTCACGGAACCAGAAAACCAGCACCTGAAGGCCTATCTTGACCAATACCTGGCCAACGGGTTCATCCGTCCCTCGAAGTCTCCAGCAGCCAGTCCTCTATTCTTCGTACCGAAAAAGGAGGGGGACTTGAGTACGTGCATCGACTATCGCGCACTGAACCAGATTACCGTAAAAAGTTGCTACCCCCTGCCACTGATCCCTGAATTGCTTGATCAAGTCAAAGATGCCCAAATCTACACAAAACTAGACCTGAGGGGGGCATATCACCTTGTTCGCGGAAAACAGGGGGACGAATGGAAAACCGCTTTTCGCACCAAATACGGCTTGTACGAATATCAAGTAATGTCCTTTGGCCTTTGCAACGCACCTGCTGCATTTCAATACTTCAAGAACTATGTCCTACGGTAATTGATTGATGTCTGTGCTCTAGTGTACATCGACGATATCCTAGTATATTCCGCATCAAAGCAGGACCACGTTAAACACGTCCGATCCGTATTGGAGAAACTCTGTCAACACCAGCTCTACGCCAAGCTCGAAAAGTGCTCATTCCACGTCTCCGAGGTGGAATTCCTGGGCTTTATTCTCAGCCCGAATGGAATCCGAATGGATGGACACAAGGTCGATGCTATCCTGAACTGGCCATCCCAAATTTCATTCAAGGGGGATCAAAGTATGCTGGGTTTTGCAAACTTCTACCGCCGGTTCATCCCAGGATTTTCCCAAATCGTGCATCCCATCATGTCATTACTAAGGAAAAGCAACAAAAAGTTCCAGTGGACAACAGAAGCCGAGGAGGCTTTCCAGGAACTCAAAGCAAGATTCACATCTGCCCCAATCTTACGCCACCATGATCTCCCATACCTGGTGGAAACGGACGCCTCAAGCATGGCTATGGGAGCGGTCCTCTCACAAAAGGACCCCGAAACGGGCCAGTTACACCCTGTTGCCTTCTGCTCACGTAAATTCACACCCCCTAAACTCAATTACGCTATCACAGACAAAGAACTTCTGGCCATTAAGTCAGGCGGCACTACCTCTTGGGCGCCAGACACACAATCACCGTAATAACTGACCACCGGAACCTCCAGTACCTAAAAACGGCAAAGGCCCAATCCTCATGACAACTACGTTGGGCTCTTTTTTTTGCTGAATATGACTATGTGATTACATTTCGACCAGGGGTGAAAAACGGGAAGGCCGATGCCCTTTCCCGTATGTGGGTGGAAGAGCAGGGGTATCAGACCCCTGACCCAATAGCAATCATCCCGAGTGACAAGCTCCTAGGAATCACAGCAACCATAACTCAGAAAGAATTACATGAAGAAATCCAAAACCTGATGAGTCTGGAGCAATTACAAGCGTGGAGTGCACAAGGAGAACATTACATGATAAAAGATCAATTGCCCTACTTCAGGAATCGTTTATTGTTACCAAACCAAGAACTACGAGAACAAGTCATGTCCGGTTATCATGATTCCTTGATCGAGGGCCACCCCGGAATCGCTAAAACCCTAGCTAAGGTAAAACGAAATTATTGGTGGCCCACGTGGCGTAAAGACATTATCCAATTCATCCTATCTTTTGGAGTGTGTGCTCAAAACAAGTCATCCAAACAGAAACCGGCTGGGCTATTACAACCATTGGAAATCCCACCAGCACCCTGGCACACGTTGTCCCTCGATTTTATTACCGATTTACCACCCAGTCAAGGGTTTAACACTATTCTTGTGGTCGTGGACCTATTTTCAAAAATGGCACATTTCAATCCTCTTAAGGGGCTCCCAAATGCTTCCACTCTGGCAAAGGTATTTCTTGAAGGCATCATACGGCTCCATGGCTTTTCTTCAGTTTTGGTCTCAGAACGAGTTACTCAATTTGTATCTAACTTCTGGAGAAAATGCTGGTCTATGGCCCAGATCGACATCCGGCTATCCACCAGTCACCATCCCCAAACGGATGGTCAAACAGAGGACAAATCAGACGCTCGAGCAGTATCTGCGTTGCATGTTACACCAAGCTGAAGGAAGCTGGTTCGACCTATTACGGATAGCTGAATATGCTTATAATAATTCCCTACACACCAGCACTGGGCAGACACCCTTTTATACCATGTATGGCAGGCACCTACGTACTTCTGAGTTGGACGTTCCTACAACCCTGGAAATGCCAGCAGTCAAAACCTTGCACAAAACCATTTCTCAAACCTTTAAAAGAGCAGCTGAACACCTACTTCAAGCTAAGAATCACCAAAAGAAGTTTGCTGATCAACACCGAGCAAAGGCCCCCAACTACCAAGTGGGAGACAAAGTCTGGCTGGCGTTTAAACACGTGTCCATTAAAGGAGCCCGAACTTTCCGTCCAAGATACCTGGGTCCATTCACCGTCACCTCCGTGATAAATCCTTTGGCGGTCAGACTAGCTTTGCCGTCAAACATGCAGATTCATCCTGTGTTCCACGTGTCTCTCCTTAAACCTGTTCAACCTGGGACCCGGGTAGCAACGCCACCGCAGCCAGTAGTAGTCGCCGGGGAGCCAGAATTCAAAGTCAAGGACATCCTAGATTCAAAATACGTCAGATCCAAATTATACTACTTAGACTGGAAGGGGTATGGTCCACAAGACAGGAGATGGGAGCCTTGTGAGTACATCCATGTACCTCGCTTCCTTAGACGATTTCATTAAACCATCCAACCAAACCGGGACCAGACAGAAGAGCCACCTTGAGAGGGGCCTTGGGGGGGGGGGGGGGGGAGTGCTGTCATGATTCCTGCCTCTCATGTCCCCACCCCTCCAAGATGTCAGGCTGGAGCCAGGCCACAATCACCTACATGGCCTTCAAGGACCTCTCCATCCTTCCAAAGACCCACTTAGAGTAAGACTTGGCGCTTGTGGCACCAGACTCACTCACTCCCATAGGATAACATTGGGGATTGGACTTGTAGTGCATTGATGGGGACAAGATGGATGCCCCCACATATTTCGGTTCCCAGAACTGCATGTGCGGTCTAGTCTTTTGGGTGTGGTTCAGCCCAGAGACACCTGGGATACCCCGAGACCATTTAAGCCACACCCAGGCTGAGAAACATGCTTTGCGTTATCTGCACCTGCAGCGTGACACTCACCGTGTTCGGATCGGTCTCCAGTAGGCCTGCATCTTTCTTCTGCGCTCAGCTCCTGCAAGAACAAGAACACCATTAGGAACAGCCTTACCTTGCGGCGCTTCTGCCCATCATTCATTGCTCCTTCTGTTCTGCGGGCATCTTCGCGGTGTCATTCCCTTCCCGGCACGCCGCTCCCTAGGGAAAAGAACAGAAAAAAGGCATTAGTAAGCATTCTGCAAATCTTCGCTTATTTTTAAATACTGTACGAGTTTCAAACGCTTACCTGAATCCCAGCCGCTCTGGGGGAACTCTGTCTCCGGAACTTCTCATCCATCTGCAAGAGGGAAAAGACACTCCAGGTTAGCGTGGAAACATCTGGAGGCGCCCATACCGCGCCTACCCATCGCATTTGTTCTTCATAACCGGCATCCACGCTGAAAACGTCGCGGCACCTAAAAGACACAGAAAAAACTCAGTTCAATGCAAATACGAAAGGGGTGTATCGCACATTGCGCTCTCACTAACCTTCAGCGCTACTCATCTCAGCAGCACGCCGCCATCCCCGGACGCTGGCCATCATCTAAGGAAGGAAAGGAATGAAGTTAGAGAACTGTTCAAAAGACTCATTATACTTATCTGTCGGACTCTTGCCAGTGAAGTAACTAGGCAGCAACGAGCCTGCATCAATCAACACGCCCCTGCGCTGAAAGCAGGACAGAGAGCACACTATCCAAGAAAACAAGGTGAGCTGTGGATCAAAAGAAAGGGTTGGACCCCGGGGAAGAAGAAGTTCAAGCACACAGAGATAATAGGGAGTTAAACTCTACCAATCCTGTGTGCCAGGCCCAGTCTCCAGTCGAATAGCCTCCAGGGAAGGGTTTGAGGTCGTAAGAGGTCAGAACAGGCTGAGTGACGTCCCCTTGGATACCAGGTGAGCGTTACACTGCCTTATGCACTTGAAATTCAGATTGGAGAGGAAGTCACCATCCCAGAAAGGACTCGACAATTCTCCCTGGAAGTGAAAGTTAAGAGGACAGAAATTGAAAAACCCTGATGCCAATATTCATCTAAATGCTTCTCTCCAACAGCAAGAGTTGGGGGTAAACCCAACACCACTAGTCAACATAGAACATGACACCATTCCAATAGAGGTGGATAACAGCGACTTAAAGAGTATCACTCTAGCCGCAGGCACCATTATTGGAATGGCATTTTTCCATAGATTTAGGAAATTAACTGTTAGGACCAATCCCCAAGGACTGTTTTGGCAGTGATAGTGATGACAACACCACCAGACAGGATCTTTACCCGGCATGGGGGGAACTTCCTGGTGTACACTTCCTGCCCTTATGGTAAGGAAGATGTGACTTGTGACTTCAGGAGGGATGAGGTGATTTTTCAGGTTCGTGAGGACTGCCTTCCCCACCTGAAGCTACCAGTCCAAATCAGCACTTTGACCAGGGACTTCTCCACCCAGCTGGAGGAGACCGCTGAGATAGCAAAACCAGAAGTCTTTCCAGGCTTCAGGCAGATAGTTGAAGAGAGTCAACCTAGCTGATGCCTGCGAGACTCTGGAGCAAAGGCAAAAATTGAAACAAGTTTCTTGGATTTTCAAGATCTCTTTGCAGTGGACTCGTGACTGTGGTCGCACCAACATCCACACAACAACAATTCCCACGGACCCTGGCATGACTCCAGTGTTTGTGAAGCAATATTGCTTGCCTCTCGCATCAATGGAGTCCATTACTGAAATAATTAAGAACCTTGCGTCCCGTGGGATAATCCGTCCAGTCTACAGCATCTACAATAATACGGTGCTGGGGATTTTGAAGCCAAACGGCTAGTGGAGACTCTGCGCCGACCTTAGGGAGCTCAACAAAGGGGTCCATACTTCCCGATGGCCTCTTCCCTACATTGACCAAGGGCTGGCTCAGATCCAGGGGTCACAGGTATTCACTGCAATAGACCTGACAAATGGCTACTGGACTGTACCTGTCAGTAGGGAGGACCAATACAAGCTGGCCTTCACCTTTGGGGGGCAGCAGTACACATGGACCCGGATTCCCTTCAGATACATCAACTCCGGAAATTAATTCAACATTTTTCCACATAAGGCCATGCCCGACATGGGTAACAGGGGTACCCTGGCCTATGTAGATGATGTTCTCATCAAAAGCTCAACTGTGGAGGAACACATAGCAGAGATCCGTTATGTTCTGACACAGTTGAGGGCCGCCGGAGCAAAACCTTCCTTTCAAAAGGCACAGTGGTGTAGAACAAGTGTCAATTTGTTGGGGCATGAGATTACTCCTCAGTGTCTTTGTCCCCAGGAAAAGAAAGTGGAAGCACTTCAGAAATTGAAAGACCCCACAACTCTGCGGGAACTAAGGAGCCTCCTTGGCTGACTAATTACAGTAGAAAGTTCATTGAGGACTACACAGAGATCACAAGACCCCTGATTCATCTTTTGAAGGGGGGGGGGGAGGGTCAAGTGGGAGTGGGGTCCAGAACAAGCCGAGGCAATAAGACAACTCAAAAGAAGCCCCTCACAAGCACCTCATCTAGCTTACCCTGTCAAAAACAAGGAGTTCTTCTTGGAGACAGGGTTCTCTGACACATGCTTGACTGCAGTATTATACCAAAGCATGATAAGGTCAATAAAGTAATCTCCTATGCGAGTAAAACTTTATCCTCTGTGGAGGAAAATTCAACGATTGTGAGAAGGCACTCCTGGCAACGGTGTGGGCATTGAAGAATTACCACCCGTTTATCCAGGGGGATCACATCATAGTGGAGACTCCACACCAGCCTCTGCAATATCTCCAAAGTGACAGAATCTGGGCCGGAAATGTGAGTAATTCCCAAATTACTTCCTGGATTCTGTCAATGCAAGGCTTTCCTGTGGAGGTCAGATATGGCCAAAACAAGAAGAGTCCCCTCGCGCAAGGTCTGGCTGACTTGCATGATTGTGCCAGAGAAAACTGTCTCGAGGACGAGAGTCTAAAAATCAAGGACAACATGGAGGCATAACTCAATTCCCCACACAAGGTCTTTGAAGAAGAGAAGTGTGAGGGAATGCCCACTGTCTATGTGGATGGATGCTCTTACCATGTTGACAACAACGGGGAAAAAGAACTTGTGGCCGGCGTAGGGAATGCAGGGCTGAATGAGACCCCAGAACCCTCCGCTGGGTACAAGATTCATCCCCGAAGTAGTCAAGTGGCAGAGTTGATGGCTGTGCATCAAGCCATCCACACTGCTGTCCAACATCAACTCCACGGTCATAATCACAGATTCTGATTATGTACGGAACGGGTTCGTGGAGCACCTGGTTAACTGGAAAACCAGAGGCATGCTATGTGCTAATAATAAACCCTTGAAACATGGGAAATTAATTCAAAATATTGATGATCTGGTCACCTCGAACAGGATGACCATCTACTGGAAAAAGATCAAGGGTCATTCCAAAGGAGAGGGACCAGACAAAACTGGAAATGACTAAGCTGATCAGCTAGCCAAAACCGGAGCCATTCAAGCGGATCTACTAGAGATCGAGTCCCTGTTGGGGGAAATCCAGGTCACTGCTATCACTAGGTCCCAGACAAATGCTCACAATGAACTCTCAACTGCACAATGGAGTAAGGAGACCCCAGATGCTGATTTGATTACGACTCAAAAAGGGGATCCAATAATTGGTAAGTTCTATCAACACATTTCGGACCCTGAGAACTTTACCCTGACGGATACCGATTACATAGGGAAAGAGGACCTCAGAGTGTTGATGAAATGTCTAAAAAATTTCCGAATCCAAGACGGTTTATTGGTAAGGAGATCCCTAGCTGGCCATGATCAATGGGTGGTCCCTACCTCATTCCGAAGCCTGATGTTAAGTCACGCCCATGATGTGGCCACAGCCGGTAATAGGGGTTTTCATACAACACTTGAAATCTTAAGAGAGGTTGCATACTGGCCACACATGGGGCAGGACCTCAACCAATACTTGAAGGGGTGTCTTGTGTGTGCACAATTTCAGCAAACATCCCTCACACACCGTGCGCCTCTCCAAAAGAGGGGGATGACACTGCCTTGGTCAGATTTACAAGTTGACTATAAAAGGCCCGTGATTCGCTCCTCTACGGGGAACAAGTACATGTTGACCGTGACATGCTTGTTTACTAAATGGGTGGAATGTCTCCCGGCCCCAAACTGCAAGGCAGAAACAGCAGCTGCCCTGATGGTCAACCACATCTTTTCGCATTTTGGACTACCGCAAAGGATCGAGTCAGATTGAGGTAGCCACATCACTAGCAAAGTAATGACAAAGATGTGGGAGATACTTGGGGTCAAAAGGAAGCTACACATTGCTTACCTGCAAGCCTCTAGTGGTGCAGTAGAGAGATACAATAAAACAATTGTGAGCATATTAAAAAAAATGGTGGCAGATTCTGGGCCAAGTTGGGATATTCGATTACCTCTTGTCCTAATGGCCATCAGATCTACCCCTTCATCTGCAACTAAAATGTCACTGTTTGAGCTGATGACCGGACGCATGATGGTTCTTCCCCAGCATCTGCTCTACAGAACCCAAGAGCAGACATTGATCAATGCCTCCACAACTCATGAGTATGTTGAAAATCTAAGAAAACACCTTCAACATGTTTTTGCCTATGCTCAGCAAAATCTAGAAAGATCTGCAGACAGCATGAAGACCCACTATGACTTAAAGACTACCAGAAAAGAATACAATGTAGGAGACCGGGTCTACTTATACAATTTCCAAAGGAACCAGGCCAAACAGTGCAAATTTTTGCCTAGCGAGAGCAGACCTTTTGAAATTGTAGACAAAATCTCACCAGTCGCCTACACAATCTGCATCCCCAAAGGCAGTTTGGCAGAGGGGGAAGATAAGTGGGTCCATATTAACCAACTAAAGTGTTGCCATCCTAGGCACACTCTGCAGCAACTGGAGGAGTCTTCTGGAACCCCAGAGGGGGTCACTCCAGCTCCCTAGAATTTCAACTATAAAATATTCCATATCTAGTCCATAAATTACAATAGAAAAATGTCTCCTGATTTTTCAAAATGTATGTGTCCGCCCAACTACATTAATAGTGGTGGGGAAATGTCTACAAATATGTTGCTTTGTCATCCTAGAATGGAAACCATGGAGACTAAAATCAAGGAGGACCACCCAGGGACTGGGAGGAAAGATCCAAGGGGCCCGGAGTATCGCTCCATACTCACATCAGGACGGGGCGAGGAGAACTGATCGATCCACCCCTGATGGAGGAAAAGATGATGAACTTTGCCATTTTTGGAACCAAAAGAAAAAAGACTGATCATCCCAGTCTTGCGACTTCCCATTGATGGACGCTCAATGCCAAATCGCAAGGGGGAGCTTGTGGGATGTTCTGACCCACTGGCTCTGCCTTGCAACATCACTGTGTTTGTTCAAAAACAACAGAAGGGCGGCCAAAAAGCGCGCTAAAAATCTCTGAGAAGTGCGCAGGAAAACCTGAAAAATAGGCCGCCTATCGATTTTGCCTATGTCAGTGGTAAAACAGGAGACCACACTGCCAAAACCTTGCATTGGGCGGCCCACAGAGTGAAATAGAACTGCTTGAAAAGGCAGTGCTACATTCCAAGGAAAACCCAGAAGTGTTTTAAAATCCGTTTTTCCTTGGCTGCTGAAAGTGCAAAATCATGGCTCCCAAACAGCAGAGAAGATCCAACATCCTTGTGGGGTGTCCACCATCACCTTATTTAAGGAATCCCCATAAGCACAATGTCAGGAGAAACACCTTTCATCATAAAAAAAATCCACATTCAAAAGGTGCTTGCTTGGAAAAATATGCCAGATATGGGCGCAGTACCGCCGCTCGCCTGTGTCAGAAGCTCTCATTACTTATACTGTCAGTTTAAAACTTGTGCCTTAAAATCAAATTGTAGAAAAGAAGAGACTTGCCATCAAAAGCAATATGGGTTGCTACAATTCAATTTCTGTGTTTTAAAAAGACTGGAATGAAGAGATCTATGTGTATATTTGTAGAACATGTAAATTGTATTTTAGAAAAGCCCATTTTTAAACAGTGTTTTAAAGTGGACTAATGTCAGCTACACTGGACTTCAAAGACATTCCACAGCTTCTCCCCAAACAAAGGAATCTTCCTCCTGCTCTCTGCTCAGGAACTGGCATTGAGTTGTTAAGGGAAGTGGGAGGAGATTTTGGCCTGTTGCTCTGAGTGGAGACAAAAGGCTCCCTTGACTGAAAGGAAATGCAAATTCGGGCATCAACAGAAACCAACTGCTAAGGAAGAGTGGCTCAGGTTGCTCTGGCCCAGCCAAACCTTGGAGGCGGAGCTAGACTGATATGTGTATCTGAAATTCCAAGGAAATATCTTTTTGGAAAAATACTCAGAAACTGAACAATTTGGAAAAATCTGTATTTTATAGGTTGTTAATATAAAAATGCTGCTCACAGTTTGAAACTACTCTGAACCCTGTGCGATATTAAGAGACCGGACTACTAAAATGTTAATATTGTAGCAATTGTGATCATGCTAGGAATATAAAAGTTCACAGGATTATGCTCAGATGTCATGCGCATGTATGTGGAAAAATGTGTACAGATCTGACACTGGGTAACCAACCAAAAGCGCAAAGAACTGTTAGTTTTGAACAGAAACTCTCCAGAAGATGGGACTCGGACGGATACATGCTTTATTAAATATGTGATGTGAATATGTATTATTAGCAAGTTGATGATGTAGATATGCTTCTTATGAAAAATTGATTTTCTGTGTAGAAACAAAGGGGAGGTTTTTCCCTGGATTGCAAATTGCAGCATCACTATGACACTAGGTTTCCTTCTCAAATCAGGAGAGAGGGAATACTCTGACCAATCAGATTCCTAGAGGGTGGGCTTGGTATAATAAACCTATCCACCCCTTTGGGAAATAGATAAATAGGGACTGTTTAGGACCTAGAGAAAGACACACATTCACCCATCAACTGATTTACTGGTGAAGCGCTCTGCAGGAGAACCCAGATCCAAGACTCCAGAACTCTGAAAGCAGAAGGCCCAATTCCAAAGCTGAACCCTTCTCAGCTGACCTTTAAAATCTTGCAACCTGATTTTAACCACAGACTTCCAAGGTGCACATAAAAAAATTGAACAGCCTGGCTGTGCTGTTTTCTGCTTCTTGCCAAGAACTCTTGCGAGAACCCAGAGATCCAAACCAGTAGAGCAGAGCTGAAACCAGATAGCTGTAAACTCCAGAACCAACCCATCAGATCCAGTCCAGAGTGCCGTGCAGAGACCACAGTGCCGTTCTGAGTGCAGAACCGGGTGCCTGAATCCTGTCTGGTGGGCTAGCCGAATTCCAGTCCAAAACCTTTGACCAGATCCTGACGGGCCTATTCCAAAACCATAGTTGTGAGTATTTAGCATAGAATTGTCCCTAGCCAATCTCTTATCCTTAAGTAATCCTATCCAACCCATTCCAACATATCCAGAACTGCGTTGTAGAATCTCTTTTGTCTGTACTGAATCTTTCCCTCATCCATATAGTCCTTTGTTAATTGTAGTGATAATATCATCTTTGCGCTAATATATTTTCTGAAGAAAGACAAGTGTCTCGGCGGGCAAAAGTCAGAGCGCAGGCGCCCTGTTCTGGTGGCTGTACCGTTGGGTATCTTGCATCTTCATAGCCTCCTTAGTGCCAAGAAAATTATTGTTTGTAATATTCAAAAGGGCATCTTTCAGACTCTTTTTGAGAAAAATCGACCTCTACTAAAAACTCTTTTGAACCGTACATGCTAGAAACGAAATCTAAGTGTCAAATTGAAGATAACACCCTCAGCTCTCAAACCGCATTCCAACTCCTTATAGTTTTTCTGTAATAGCGTTTCTCGCACGCTGAAAAGTTTGCCGCAAATCTGCATTTGGCTCAATTTCAACACATGTAAAATAGCTATTTCTTGCATTCAACCTCTGAATTAAGTTTCCTATCTGTTAGTTATCCAACCATCATTGCTAGTGTCTACCTGGAACTATCCAAAGTGACTTCCACTAGTTTTTAATCCAATTTAGAGAATTAAATCCATTTTTAGCATGTTTCCCATTCATTTGAAATCACATTAAAAAGCAGTTGACCTGTTTTGAAATTATTCCTGTTTCTCTCTAAGCTTGCTGGGGGAATTGGGATTGAAACTGCATTTGTAGAGTGTTTATTCCTGAAACCTGTTTTCTCTCCTTCCATCTCTATATTGCATATTAGGGGGGAATTGAGTAGTATCAGGGGGAAAGAGTGATTACATTGCATTTGATTGAACACACAAAAGTATTATTTCTGTGCTGCATTACTTTCCTAGCATTGCATTTCATTGAACCCACACAAAGTTTTATTCTATGCTACATTATTCTTCTCATCCACTGATTAAAGAGATTGTTGATTGTAATATCACCCAACGCTGATCATTGTATAAATATTAATAGTGTGATATCTGGATTTTGTTCAAATTCATAAAAGTGTGACTTAGGTGGAGTGCTGGGTTGAAACCACTTACAAAGTAATTTGGTTGTGGTTGTCTTTGAGCCTTTGCCTGATGGAAGTGAAGGATCTCCTCTGTGACTGGACTGCTGGGGAGAAATCTGGGTAAAAGTGTATTCTGTCTCAGTCGTGGTGTAGCTCACCCCTTTCCCTGGCCAGTCGGAGAATGGGATCACACTCTTTATAATTAAGCAGTTTTGCAATTATTGGCATGGAGGCGGCACCTTGAATGGGTTTATTAGATGGAATCCTGTGTGCTCTCTCCACAACAAACAAGTGAGAGAGGGCTTCCCGGCTGAAAAGGGTGGTGGATAGCGCTTTGACGAAGTCTTCCATTTTTGATTGGTGCTGGTGTTCCCTCACTCTGACAATTCTAATGTTATTCCTTCTGGAACGACCCTCCAAATCTTCACACCTGACGTTGGCTGCTTTCATTTGGGTCTCAAGTTGGGTGACCTTTGCGTCTAGGGTCACTGCGCCGTCGTCTAGATTGGACACGCATTGTTCTACCTCGTTAAGGCGCTCAGTATGGGTGTCCATTCGATGTTGTAGGAGATCTATTTTAGAGGAGAGTCCATCCATCTTATTGTTTAGACTTCCTATGCCTGCTTTCAGGTCCAACAGGAGTCCCTTAATGTCCATAGAGGAGGTTCCCTCGTCCATTTGGAGTGCGCTATCTGGTGGGGGGTGTGGATCCTCCTGGAGCCTGGGGGTTTTGGGGGCTGCTCCAGTCTCGAAGGTTAGCTTTCTCTGCAATCTGTCCATTTTCCCCATTGGACTTGCGCTGTTGGGGGTGTCCCCGTGTTGAATATGGTGTATGTAGACGGTTATCAAGGCACCAGCAGTCTCCCAGAGAGGGGGCGTAGAGCGCGCTGTGCAGAGATGGTTGGTGGGAGAAGTGTGACACTCTGGGGCCAAGAAGGAGGTTATGGTGTCAGTCTAGAAATACGGATACCTCTACTTTGAGACCGCAAACTCATTTTGGTGGCCATGGACCAACCGTCTCATGCACGATACGACAGAATATAGGTTTTCGAGTTTGCCAATGAACGGCCATTTTGATGCAACAAGAATCGCCATTTTGTTTTCTAACCATTGCTCATTGCTTTCTGTTCCTATTGCTTCGCAGTATATTTTCCGCTTACACTGCTCGACTGTGGAACATTGTTGTCTGTATGCGAAAAGGACAAGGCCGCAGGGCCGAGAGGATAACAAGAGTTCGCTGAAACACAAATGTAGGCAGCGCCAGGAAGAATGCCCGGCTCCCTCCTTAATGTAGCCTTGAAGCAGAGCTGCAGGGCATTTAATCATTTCTCAGCTGCCAGCCAGTCTCGTTATATGGTAGAATATGTTGGAATAATACCGCTAAAGGCTTGAATTATGCTTTTCTAACGGCCCGCCTTTGCTGAGCCCACTAGAGCATGTCGGCTCCCAGGACGCGAATAGCACCTGATAGATAGCAAGGTCCGGAATGCAACTCCCCCCGTATGTAGTTCGCTTCCAAGAACAGAAGCGCCGAGAGTTCTATTCAATAACCGAAAGATGCCTTTGCACTCACAAATTGCAAATTGTTACTAGAATAGATGTTTGAAGGTTTCATAGTGGTCGGAGATGTCCATCATCACACCAAGTTCAAATAAACCCAATAAAGGGAGGTGTTAAACATGTCATAGCTGAGTGTTTGTACGTAATTTGCTCTCTTGCGTCCCTCGAGGTCTAGAGATACACGTCGCGGGGCGTGAGACCGAGTTGGCCAAATGAGACTTTTGCTTTGCAATAAAACCCTAGCTTTGGGAATACAACCTCGTGTCTGGCGTCTCTATCGTGTGTGGTGACCCGCCTTGTTTCCATAGACGTCAGGGTCCCCTGGGGGCCCCTTTCAAGATGGTGCCCAAATAGGGACCCTCCCCCACTTGTTCCTTCGCGTAACATTGTAATTGAGAAAGGCAGAGAGCGGCGAGGACGGGACGATCGAGCCGGGATCAAGAGGTGTTCGGGGCGCCTTGTAAAAGTGATGAGACTCCTTTGCAGATCTGCACACATCTGATCCCTAATCGACGTGCCTGGCTAGAGAACAAGGAGGCGAGGGTCCAGAAACCCAAGAAACGCAGACCCAACGTCCTTTGGTGCGTCAGTATACAGACGACTTGATTTATCAGGTGAGTCATTCCCCATTTCTAAGCATCCTGATATTGGTTGAGAGTTGACTTTGCAAAATCAAACGCCCTAGGTAAGGTTGATTAACCAGGGGGAAGGTTGAAACATGCCTGGGGTATTGTCCACCCTAGCGGGGTTTTTCCGCTGTGGTAGACAATCTTTGGAAAATGGCCAAATTGTACCACCTGGGGGAACGCCGGTGTATGAGATGTATGTGAAGTATGGAGTGGGTGCGATAATATTCTGTGAGACTTGGCATAGGCAAACCAGAAAGCAACAAGACCATCAGTGGCCGATTAATGGTAGTTTTGAGATGGCAAGGATAGATAACTTGGAAAGGGTGTTGATAAGAAAGAAAGCGCGTTCCGCAGCATTTGAGACTATTAAAGACTGGAGAAAGGAAGCAATGCTCCAATTTAAAAGCAGAGTAAAGCATGCGCGCAGGCATAAATCAAAAGGTGAGTTAGTGGAAGAAAAAGAAGAGGAGGAGTGGATTGAGAGTCTAAGAAGGGCAGGCAGGCATGACCAGTTGAATATAGAAAAGATATACCCACAACGGGAATTACACATAGCAGATGAATTGATAGAAAATATATTGACCCATACAAAACAAGGCCCAAGATCGGAAGAAGAACCAGACACGTCAGTAGCTATTGCCCAGACCCCGCCCGTAGCCCAAGCTCCCCCTCCGGTAGCTCAAGCCCTCCCACAGCCACAGACGGCGCATGTAACACTTCCTATTAGCCAACCAGGCCCACAACAGACACTTGCTGTTCCCATTGTCCCATCCGCACCTCCCGCCTTAGACACAGACTCGGTACCGTCCGTTCCTCCCGGGGTTGAAGTTGAAACCGCGGGGGCAAGAGGCAGGACTGACCAAAGGGAGTGCACGAGGGTAACCCGCAGAGCAATCAGCAAAGAAAGGAAGGTGGAATTGCAGCAACAGGCAGAGATGTATATAGACGGGAATGATGGGACGGCAACATTGGCTTCGATATATGACTTCCGTAGAAGCAACGAAAGACAGGTAGTGTTGGAATGCATGGGTGAATATTTGGTGGAGAAATGGAAACAGCTATTGGGAAATTACCACGGCAGCGATTGTTAGATTTGAATGCATTAGCACGCTGTAGGGAGAGGGATGAAGAAGTGAGAGAACATGTGTATAGACTTTTTGAGCTTAAAGATGAATTAGATAATGATTATGCCGAAATGTTTACTGCACCTGGGTACAGGAGTAGAGATATCGGGAGAAATAGGAAGGAAACTGTAGAGCCATATATACGACGACGACATTCGATGTCTTCAGTACAAAGGGGCGATAAGTTAAAAGTATGTATGCGAGAAGCGTTTAGATAGATGTCAGATCCTAGTATTCCCACAATGGAGATACACAAGATATTTGATGAATATTCCATGCCTATGAAAAGAAAAGCGCTACAATCGATGGTTGAACGTTTATTAGATAAAGATATAAAAAATGATAAGGCCAGCCCACCCGAAATAATGGCAGTATATAGAAGAGCATTAGAGCGAGGGACAGGAGAAACAGCCCTATCATTGGATCTGGGAATATTGTTACATCTAAGAGAAGGGGCAGGGACGGTAAGTGGGGCATTTCCTATGAGAGAGGTCCCACCTACCTTTGTGCCCATAGTGGAGGTTCCCGCAGTAGGCGGTGCAGCGGCGCAGGTGACACCAGCCCATTACACTGCCCAATATGTGCATGTCCCCTTTTCCAGACAGGAGGTGAACAACATAAAGCAGACGATTCCTGATATAAGAAAGAATCCTGCAGGGTTTTACAAAGAAGTAGAGTCCTGCCGACAATCATCCGTGCTTACCATGGGTGATATAGACCTAATATTCCCGGCGATCCTGCCAGCAGACATATGGAAACAAATAAGGAAGGTAGATGACACAACGGCCTTTGGTGCCAAATGGGCGGACTTGATAATAGAAGATATAAATAAAGCGGTTGGAGGGACACCAGGAGCGAACCTGGCGGCGTTACCAGCACGTATAGTACAGAAGTTAAAAACAATTGTCCCAGAGAAAAGAATCCAATGGGACAAATTGACTGCATGTGTACAAGGCAAAGATGAGTTGGGTACAGATTATTTTAATAGATTTGAAGAAGTATTCACAGACTTCAGCGGGCAGGATGTGGGTTCAGAAGCAGGAAATAGGTTATTTGTTGACAAATATGTGAGGGGGTTAAAACTTCCAATTCAGGATCTAATAATGACATCAGAGAGTGCATGGCAAGCAAAAACGTTGGGCTAAGTACTGCATATGGCCCAATATTATGAGCGCAGAGTGACTGCAGGAAAAGAGAAAGAAGAGAGGGATAGGGTAAATCTAAAGACACAAGTACTAATGCAGCAAGTAGTAGGACATAATAGAGGGCGAGGGAACGCACAATGAAGGAGTAGTTCGAATATGCATGGGGGAACAGTGGGGCCGAATCAGTGTGCATATTGTAAAGAGGAAGGACATTGGCGAGCGCAATACCCGCGTCTACAGAATAGAAATGGGTCCGGTCAGAGGAGACAGCATAGAGGACACCCAGGAGCAAATGGACCAAATAGGAATAGTATGCAGCAGCATCATAATAACGGAGGTAATCAAAACCAAGGCCAAAACCAAAATGCCCCAAACCAGAGTCAGGGACAGCAAAATCAACAATATGGAAATCCGAGTGGGGGAAAAAGAGGGAAGAGTGGAAATGTTTTAGATACACAGCCAAACACGTATTACAGTAATAGTAATGATTACACATCGGACGATGTGTTATTTCCCCAATAGGACAGCCCAGGACAGGGGTCGGAACCAGTGTCTATTCCCGTGAATCAGAGAGGACCCTATGTAGAAATGAAAGTCGTGAATGAGGAGCACCGCTTTCTTGTAGATACAGGAGCACAGAAGTGTTCAATAGACCATCACTTGGTTCTGAATATACCACTGTCAGGGCAAAATAATATTTCCATAGGGTTCGCAGGTACACCAGTCATAAATCCAGTGTCCAAACCAGTCCCAGTTACCATAGGACCATTTACAGAACATTGTCCTTTCCTTCTAACAGAAAATTGTGGAGAAAATTTGTTGGGATTAAATTTGTTGAAAAAACTAGGTTCTGTTATACATTGCACGGCAGACGAGTGTTTCTAACGATATGGCCACACGATGCCCCGGTGTCAGAATTAATGTCTGAAGCGTTACCAGGGGAACTAAGTAAAGTACCAACCTGTATATGGGCAATGCATGACAACGATGTGGGATGTTTAAAGATAGAGCCAAAGATTATTTTGAAAGAAGGTGTTACCCTATCGCGAATACCCCAATACAAAATTTCGGTTCATGGTGAGAAAGGATTGAAGAGTATTGTTACTGATTTGGCGAAATTGGGGGTAATAGAGGAAATTACAGGCAGTACATGCAACAGCCCGATTCTTCCAGTTTATAAAAAAGGAGGCAATGAAGTACCATACCGTTTTATAATTGATTTGCGCGCATTAAACAACGTAGTAGATCCACAATTTCCTTTAGTGCCAGATGTCACTACAATATTGACAATGATACCTGTTTCAGCAGAATATTTTAGTGTAGTGGATTTGAAAAACGCGTTCTTTAGCATTCCAGTGGACAAGGACAGCAGATCTTTGTTCGCGTTCACATTAGGAGGACGATCATTTACATTCACGCAGATTCCGCAAGGTTACATGGAAATTCCAAGTATTTACAGTAGAGCACTAAAAGAGCAGCTAGACATGCTAGAATTACCAGTGGGTTGTGTACTTTTGCAATACATAGACAATTTATTGCTAGCTGCAGACACATAGGAGATTTGTAAAGAAAGCACTGTATTACTACTGTCACACCTAGCGGCACATGGCCATAAAGCTAGTTTGAAGAAATTTCAGTATAATCAAAAGGAGGTAGCTTATTTGAGCTACCTACTTTCGAAAGGAGGGAGAAGACTAATGCCAGAACGCATAGAAAGTATTTCTTGTATGCCTATTCCAAAGACACAAAAAGGAGTCAGAGACATAATAGGCATGGTTTCATATTGCTGACAATGGATTAGCAATTTTGCGTTGATTGTGAAACCATTAGTGAATTTGACTAGAAAAGATGCGGTTATGCCTTTGCAGTGGGATGAGGAATGTCAGAGAGCATTTGATGGATTGAAAACTGCATTATGCTTGGCTCCAGTTTTGGGTACGCCGAACTATAAGAACATTTTCAGACTATTTGTGTGTGAAAGTGAAGGATGTGCATTGGCGGTTTTGACACAGGAACAAGGAGGAAGAAATAGGCCGTGCCGCTATTTTTCTTCTGCGCTGGACCCTGTAGCGCGTGCACTACCACGATGTTTGCAATCTGTCGCGGCGGCTGCTGCGTCAGTGAAACAAATGGAAGGGATGGTATTGGGGAACACTTTAATTCTGATGGTGCCACATGCCATAGACGTTCTATTAAATAGGACACAGACGCAACACCTCACCTCTGCTAGATTGACAAGATATGAGATTATTTTGTTTGCGCCCCATATCCAAATTATGAGGTGTAGCGCTTTGAATCCTGCAGAATTAATGCCATTAACCATAAAAGAAATTGGGAAGAATGAATCACCCCCCACCCCCACGATTGCTTAATGGTCACTGAGGAAGAAACCAAGGGGAGAGTTGATTTAAGTGATATTCCACAGAAAGAGCCGGATGGAGAGTTATTTTGCGACGGCTCATGTTTTAAATTACCAGATGGCACGACAACTGCCACATACGCTATCACTACCCTAGAGAGTGTTGTAGAAAGTAAAATAATCCCCTATAATTCAGCACAAGCCGCGGAAATAATAGCAGTAACCAGAGCCTGCGAGATTTCTGAAAATTTGAATGTGAATATATATACTGATAGTCAGTACACGTTTGGAGTGGTTCATAACTTTGGATGACTCTGGGCTGAGAGAGGGTTTCTGACATCACATGGTGCCAGAATTCAACATGGCCCTTTGATTGTACGATTGCTGTCTGCACTCACGTTTCCAAAGCGCCTAGCAATAGTGAAATGCGAGGCACATAAAAAAGTAACATGCAAAATAGGAGAGGGAAACGCGTTTGCAGACAGGATTTCGAAACAAACTGCCACTGATTTGAATACCAAGATGACGATTGAGACAGAGGAAGTACCCTGTATGATAGAAGATGGAGTTGCGACTGTCAAAGAAATGCAGGCCGAGGCTACGGCCGATGAAATACAGGGATGGGCAGAGGGATCTGAGTTGGATTTGGAGGGTTGTTGGGTGGACAAGGGAACTAGAAACTGGATGTTGCCAAATTCATATGTGACTGCAATGGTCACAATGGCCCACAGCCCTACGCACATCTGTGCCAAGAAAATGATACAGCACCTTTCTACAGTATGGCAGAATGCAAACATAAAAAAGAATGCAGAGAAGTTGGTGCAGAACTGTATCACGTGTTTACAACACAATGTAGGAAAGGGAACAGTGACACCAACAGGCAGTTTTTGCCCGCCCTCCATGCCGTTTGAGGTAGTTCATTTTGATTTCATAGAGATGGAAAGGTGCCAAAACTTAAAATACGTCTTGGTGGTAATCTGTGCATTCAGTAAGTGGGTGGAGGCATATCCTTCAAAAGACTGCACAGCGATGACTACGGCAAGTAATGTTGAAGGAGTATTTTTCCAGATTTGGCTTGCCCCGTGTCCTATGGTCCGATAATGGACCACATTTTGTGGGTGCATTGGTGTTACAGATATGTGCAGGTCTCCAGATTGATAAGAGATTCCATAGTTCAAGGCATCTGAGTTCTGCCGGTCTTTTGGAGAGGCACAACGGGATTCTTAAATCAAAGATTATCAAGATTTGTGCGGGAAGCAAGTTCAGTTGGGTGGATGCATTACCAATAGCACTATTATGCATGCGTACGTCTGTACAGGCTAAAACTGGGCTCTCCCCATACGAGATCATAATGGGGAGGCCGGCAAATGTATGGTGCGCACCTCAGCCAAAACGACTCAGTGAGATAGAACATCCTGTGCTTAGTACTTATTGTGGCCTTTTGATTCAGAAATTGCGTTTGATTCATCAGCAGGTGCAGGAGGCATTACCCGTGCGGTATACCGGTCTGGGGCACGCGCTGGAGCCAGGAGACTGGGTGCTGCTAAAAAACTTCGAAAGAAAGTCATCATTAGCACCCAGGTGGCGCGGGCCCCATCAATTACTTTTGGCGACGCAGACGGCAATACGGGTGGATGGAAGGAAGTCGTGGATCCATGCCACCCATGCCAAAAAGATTCCAACTACACTGAAAGTCTTGTCCGACACTGATGACCGGAAAGAGACAGCGGTCGCAGAAAGGAAAGAAACTGTTGCCAGTGTGCAACCACCTGATCTGCCAAAACGTGAAGTGAAACTCGAAACGAAGCCTGAGATGATTGCCAAAGCTGGGCGCACATGATACTGAGGCGATAACTGATCAAAGGTCCTCTGAGCAGTATAAGAAGGGACAAGTGATCGCGCCTAAAAACGAATAATCGAATCCAGGCTAAAAAGGATAGGCAAAACTGAACTGTGAGAATTCCATTGAACTTATAGACATCAGAGCAAGCGCGACGAAGAGAGATATCCACAACGATCTGTGATAAGGAAGAAGAAGGATGACGAGAAACATGCCGGGACCGGTTCCAGCCTCCTCCTGCACCACCACCGATGAAAAGGAGTCAGTTATAAAGACTATAAGTTTAAGAAAAACGCATGGTAAAACAAATTGTATGCTGACACTAACGATAATAATGTGCTTTATGAGCGTGGTAGCACCAATATCGACAGCCCTGATATTATAGTGGGTAGAAACAATACACCCATTAGAAATGTTTTTACCAATAATTAATATATCCACTACTGAAAGCCCGGTTCAGGTGATCACTTATACCCTACCCCCAATGGAAGAAAAACACAGGGAAGGTTTTGGAAATAACACCTTACTTCTGATAATGAACATGACACATGCACTCCTGAAGAAAACAAACTGCTGGGTATGTGCCCATTTACCACAGCATGCCGGAAAAGGAATAGGGTGGTATGTGCAGCCATTACCATTAAGTTCTGCATGTAGTGCATCTTTAGGTGCAATGTTCTATGGGAAGTGGAATGAGAGTAATACGGGTCAATTAGACAGAACCAACATGAATGAGTTTGAGGAGATAATAATGAAGCCTGTGGGTTGTTCCATTTTCCACAAAGCACAAGTAATAGCCCCAGAGCCCACGAGGAAAAGTACACGTTAGATAACACGACAAAATAGACAAGATAGATTGTCTCCGCCAGAAAAAACATATGTAATGACGTTTCATGTAAGAACAGAAGGGGACAAAGATGCAATTCCCCCATTTTACACTGTGAATTATAGCCCAAGAACTGTCCCTTTTTGTCTAAAAAAGAAAGGCTCTTTCAGTCGGAACATATACTGGTTGTATGAATACAGTGGTACTAAAATGGGAAGTAGAACCAGTATATGTAGGTGATCCAGTTTATTTTATATGTGGAGAGAAAGCATACCCTTGGTTGCCCAGAAACTGGGGAGGTACATGTTACCTAGGGCTACCGTTCCCAGGAGTATTCCTCTTAGAAACAGCAGCCATGGCCAGATTATCTAGAACTAGAGTCAAAAGGACTGATGAAGGTGTTTTAATAGCAACTGATGTAGCGAAATCATTCATTCCATTCTTAGGACAGATAGTGAACTCCTATAATATAAGGCAACTGTCCAGAATCCTAAAGAATACAATAAACACAACAACAGATATATTATTTAACATGACGTTGGAAGAAAGAGGAATCAGGTTAATGACACTGCAAAATAGAATGGCTCTCGATGTAATCCTGGTTGATCGTGGGGGAATTTGCAAAATAGTGGGATCAGCATGTTGCGTTTATGTCGATGACTATTCCCCCACGATCTTTGAAGCAATAAAGAAAATGCACGTTCTAAGCTCTGAACTCCCCACAGGAGAAGGGAGCTGGGGAATAGGATCTTGGTTTTGGGGAATACTACGATCTTGTTGATGGAAGTTAATCTCAATATTAGTAGTGGTGTTCGGAATATTCCTAACGTGCTGTTGTTGTATACATTGTTTACCCATAGTTTGCGCAGAGGTAACTGAGGGATGTACGGAAGGATGCATGCATATGATAACAAAGAAAAAAACAACCTCATGATCGAACTAGCCCAGACCCAAATGAGATGAGAGTAGTGAAAGAGTTGATGGCAATAGATATTGATGAAGACAATGATGTCCACGATAGCATGTGAGACTCAGACATAAGTACTTCAGATTCATCATCACTAGAGGAGGTATCAATAAATAGATGAGACGTTTGGCATACAGCCAAAGGAGGGTTTGTCAGTCTGGAAATACGGATACCTCTAATTTATATGGTAGAATATGTTAGAATAATACCGCTAAAGGCTTGAATTATGCTTTTCTAACGGCCCCCCTTTGCTGAGCCCGCTAGAGCATGTCGGCTCCCAGGACGCGAATAGCACCTGATAGATAGCAAGGTCCGGAATGCAACTCACCCTGTATGTAGTTCGCTTCCAAGAACAGAAGCGCCGTGTTCTATTCAATAACCGAAAGATGCCTTCGCACTAACAAATTGCAAATTGTTACTAGAATAGATGTTTGAAGGTGTCATAGTGGTCGGAGATGTCCATCATCACACCAAGTTCAAAGAAACCCAATTAAGGGGGGTGTTAAACATTTCATAGCTGATTGTTTGATATGCATTTTGTATATATGCAACTGATGTACGTAATTCGCTCTGTTGCGTCCCTCGAGGTAGAGATAAACGTCGCGGGGCGTGAGACCGAGTTGGCCAACTGAGACTTTTGCTTTGCAATAAAACCCTAGCTTTGGGAATACAACCTCGTGTCTGGCGTCTCTATCGTGTGTGGTGACCCGCCTTGTTTCCATAGACGTCAGGGTCCCCTACGGGCCCCTTTCATGGCTCTTGACTCTGGTTCAGTTTGCTAATTTGCAATTCCTGGGAGGACTCGGGAGCCCAAAAGTGGATGGGGGGGGGGGGAAGAGTGCTGCCCTCCTGGCGGTATTTCGCAGAGTTCACTTCTTTAGATAGTAAGGATGAGCTCTGAAGGCTGTGGATGCTCTTCTACCTCGCCCTATTGAGGGAAGGAGACCAGAAATCCAGTACCCTCATCCGGATGGTGTATTCCAGTGGAGAAAAGGCTGGTCTGCAGGGATACACGGCCAGGTTTTAGAGGCAGTCTAGGGGTGTGTGAGGGGACCTCAGCAGGGGCATAGGAGATTAGGCACTTGTTCCCCCAGCATGTGCCGTACCTGAGATGAGTGGGCCACAGCACTCGCTGCTGGTCTCCGTCAGTCTTTCTAGAGCTTTAGCAGGTGAGCCGCTGGCCGGGGGGCGCCGTCCGAGGCCTCTGGGACCCGCCTCGTGGCCTGGCCACTCTGCTCTGCACAGCGAGAGGGAGGCGTGGTGTGCTGCGCTGGGTCCGATGGCGAGAGGGGGGGAGCCGGGAGAAGGCGCGTACCCGCACCCCGTCTATCGCTCCTCTTATCCGCAGCAACCAGGAGTGAGCCCGCACCTCTCGCGGCCCTCCGACGTGTGTCGCGGCCTCCAGGTGTCCGCGACTGCCGCAGTTGTAGGCGCAGAGCTGTGAGTCTTTTGTCGCGGGGGGAGGGATGGCTCTCCCTCCGGCTCTCGGCCACGGCTCGTCGACGTTCGTCTCGCCTGGGAATGTGTTGGGGGCAGGCAGCTCTCCTCCGCCTGATCTCCGCTCGGCCTCGGGCCGCCACTTATTGCTCTACTGTCTGCTGGGCCCTCTCGATTGCCTCGGGCGCCAGGCTCGAGCAATTGCGTGTGGGGTCGCCGGATCAATGATTTTGTCCCAAACTTCACAGGACTGTGGGGCAGTGTCTAGCCAGCAGGGATGGTATATGGTCAGGGCGGCAGAATACCGAATTGGACAGGATGATGCAGGATTAATTCCAGGCCGTGCGGGAGCACACTGAGATGCGGCCATCTTGGTTGGCCCTCTAGCGCCCTCTCATAAAAATGTTTTACCTCTATATATGGCCCCCTGGGACTAGTGATAGCAGGTGATCTAAATTTGCACCGCAAAGTACAAGCTAAGTACTGTTGGCTTGCATTGACACTATCCTGGACTAACGTTGCTGATTGCTTTCGCATCTCAGACGTACTGAACCCGGACCGGCACTCGTGGCGTGCTGTTTATTTCAGCCCTGGAGGACGTCTTTGCTGGAGACACGCGAAGTGCCTGACCCTCCATTCAGGAAGTAAGAGGTGACTTTTGTGCTTGCACGTAGGGCTCATAGTGGAGTCCATTGAAAACTGTGTGCCCGCATTGCCGTTTGTACTAGAAGCCCATTTGAAATCTGTGTGCCCGCACTAATATCCATAATAGGAGCCAATTGAAATCTGTATAGCCCTGGGATAGGTTAAAAGTGAGAATTATTATTTTTCTCTTTTTTAAGAAGTTATATATCTAAACCCCCTTTTCTATTTCCTTAAGGTGTTTGTTCGGGAGGTTGGCCCCGCCCTTTGTTTTGTGTAACAACCTGCCTACTCCAATAAATATCGGCACCTTGGTGCACCCGCACCGCGCACCGCAAAGTACAAGCTAAGTACTGTTGGCGGTTCGCGGTTTTCGGTGCGAGGTGCCAGGCGCCTATCCCCAAGCCTATGTGATCACTGACTGGGGATTTTTGTAATAGATTGGGATTCTCCGAGCAAATACCGTCAGGCCCATCGTTGCCTCCTTGCTTCGGAGCAGAGAGGAGTAGAGAGGCGGGAGAGGTGCTTTTCTTCCATCCTTTTTTTTTCCTTTTTGGTGTGTGATTTCATGGCCATGTCTTTGAAGGCAGGCATGCCAAAGGGCATATGTCCGCTTAGCGCACCGTGTGTGGCGAGTTGGACGAGCAAAAATGTCATAAACTGTCATTTAAGTAATACTTCTACGCCGAAGGTTTTGCGAAAAGCAAATAAGGTAAAAACCGTCATAAGTCATGGGACGGATATTAGAACATTTTGCAAAGATTCGTTAGTGCCAAGGAGTCAACTGCCCTTGGCCGGAGGGACGGGTACAGGTACTCAACCAATTATTATTAATGACTACAATGTAAATGTGATTGATGCCTTGTCTAGGAGAAATGGTAAACCACCACAGCAGGAAGCAAATGTAAGTAAAAAAAACATTATTTTGGGTACAGTCCCGAGGACCATAACAACAAATTTGAATATTTCAATAACGGACACTAGTTTGCTGAATTCAGTGCAATGTACAGCCGTTGATATTGCCTCTAAATTGGTAGTGGATGGTGGTGAAAAAGATGATGCCATAATTGATTTGCATTTGTCCAATTCTGGGTTTTCTGCACAATTGCTCACAGATAACTTATCGAAAACACCCGACATGTTTTCCACTATTGGTTCTGGATATTCGAGTGTAAATGTGTCATATTGTGTTCCAAATCCGAGGAAATGTGTTACTCCATATGTGTGTGTAGAGGAGAAATGTGTTACTCCATATGCGTGTGTAGAGGAGGCAACAAGATGTGGGGAGGTAGTGCAGGAACTAACAGTACCCAATTATGTGGAACCATCGCAGAAAATAGAAACAGGCAACCTGGTCCTGAATAGTGTTGTACTCATGGAAATTCCGCTAAAAGCTACTCAATTTTCATTGGCTGCGCTGTTCAAATGATATGATACCTTGACTGAACAGGTCTGTAAGCTAGCCCTTCAAATTGAGCATTTGCTTTTATGGCAAACGAAATCTATGCACAAATTGAAATTGAAATTGAAAAGTGATAATCCAAGTATAACGCACCCTGATTTAAATACATGTTCAACAGCAGGGAACATGGGTGTTGGGGCGGGGTACAAACCTATTCCACAAATGGATTGTATTATAGGTGAGGTGTTGGAGTGTAATGCGCATGACAAAATTGCTACGCAGGAGGTTAAGTGTACAAAGAATGAAGTTGTGGGGAGGCGATCTGCTGGTGACACTGTGATGAAGGAAGATAAAGTTGCCTATACAGTCTTCACCAAACAGGCAAAAAGTGGCACAAAGCCGAGTAACCTTATGAATAAAAAGTTACCAAAAAATCAACCAATGCCCACAAATAAGAAGGGGGCTAAAATACAAACATTTATCAAAATATTAAGTATTCCAACTAACAATACAATCACAACTGCTCAAGCTATTGCAAAAAAATATCACATGCGCACTTACTCAAAGGTTGATCGAACGGGAAGTGGTGCATTGCAACTAGTACTAGCATATGCCCCCCTTGATGCTCTGGTTGAGGAGGTAACGGATCAGAATCTCCGGACTGGGTCCAAGAGGGATAAAGCTCCATTTGAGAAATCCCCTAATTCTGGGGAAGTGAGGACCACGGTGCCGGGCCTTGATATAAAAGATTTCCATCACCAGGAGATAAGAAAGGCGGTAGATGCCTACATGAGTAGCAATTTGGTGGTTAACATAGATAAGCCGGAGCCAATGCCCTCATGCAAAAAGATTAAAATTGTTAGCTTTAAAGAACAATGGGTGGATACAAATTCTGTGCCATCCATAAACTCACCTACAACAATAGTGTCAAATAATCTGCCATTGGGACTGGGAGAGAAACATATGGTGAATCCAGAAATCTGCCAAAAGGCCAAAGAGTATTTAAGTCCGGTCATACCTCAGAATTCCTTGATCTCACAAATTACACCAGAATTTCTAAACATAATACAAAATGCTTTGAGTACCGGTGTTCGACAAGGAAGTTCCATGCCCTCAATGGCAGCGGTTACAAAAATTGGGTCGGTGTCTCAACCCGTTACCTCCAAGAGAAAATTGCTGGCAAATTACTCATTGAGGCTGTCTTGCAATGCCTCTCCGGCAGTGCAATATGAACTAAATAGAAGAGCTATTCTAGCCATATTCTCGGACATACCAAGTCTTGAAGACATTTGCTCCACGGACTTGGAGTTGGTGGAATTCCCGAATAAAGGGAATCGCCAATGTGTAAGAATATGGATGAACTCGAGGTTGGAGCAAAATACAATCTGGCTTGCTAAAACGGAATTGACATCGCTGGGATCTACATTATTTGCTGAAACAACAGCAAATGTCGAACTCAAAAATGAGGTACCCCTGAATTCCAATTTCAATGGTTCTAACCTTGCTTCACGGAAAAGAAATACTAAAGAGGGGGAAGTGTGTAATTGTAATCAAAGAAAAGATCGAGCCTAACTAGTACGATCAGCCGCAACGAAAAATCTTGCATTAATTAGTTGGAATACAAGGGGCTTTGTCCATCTGTTGAACAATGACAACTATGATCTACTGCAATTCGACATAATTATGTTACAGGAAACATGGCTAATGTCGGTACCGGTGTGGGATGGCTTTGATCTTTTTTTAAATCCTGCATCACGGGCTTTGCACGGAAGGCCGACGTCATGCCTACTCATAGCCATTAAATCTAAAGGGGGGGATCAGCGCGCAGGCATGGGAAACGCTGAATGAATTTCTCCAACTTGTTAAAGTAAAAGTTAACAATGAATCGTATCGGCTGATAAATGTCTATTGGAAACCAGTGGGAATATCGGATGGGTCCTTTATCAAATCATTTGGAGACTTATGTAGTCTTATTGCAATGGATTCATCAATTTCGTAAATAATAATTGCTGGAGATTTTAATTTGGATTGCACCAATGACCAGCCCCTAAAGTATAATCCAAGACTGAATAAATGGGCTGAATTTGTCTCTTCAAATAATTTGATAAGGTGGATATGGTGCTTTTCCTTCCTATATCCCCCCCCCCATCCAACTTGGCATCGTGGTGGTAGTGTTTCCATAATTGACTTTATTTATGTGAATATGAATATGTTTGAGGGGATCACTAAGTTTTGCATCGTGGAAAATACACATAGTGATCACAATCAACTTGTGATGCAATGGAATGGTGAACCAACAACTGGACAAAAAAATCTAATGAGAAAATCTTGTTGTAAATAATAATGGTAATAGGCTATGATGGTCGGAGAGATCTTTAACATGGCTCAAGGATCGACTTGAAAGTCAAAGGTGTACAGGGGGGGAATGATTTGCAGCCGTGTTTTGCTGACCTGTTAGAACACCTTCAAGCCGACGGAAGAGGCAAAGGAGGGCGTAGGGATCATCTAGATCATCCCCAGTTACATGTGTATGATGCTGCCACTAGAGCAAAGAAGGTTGAGTATCGACGTCAAATAAGGGCAGTTAAATGTTTGACCTTGAAGGAAAGAGGACCTGCGTTGGCCCATATCAAAATAACGTATATAAAGGCGGAAGGCCTCTTCCGCCTAGTCCCGTCTTCATTCTCTGTTGTCCTGTCTATATGTAAGCGTTCTGATGCCCGTGGGCTTTAACGCTATATAAACAAATAAATAAATAAAATAAATAAATAAATTGGCTCAGAGCAACTAGAGGTCTTAGACTGCAGCAGGATGGTGAAAATATTCTGGCGAAAATACAGTGTAAAAACCTAGCACAAATTTGGGCTTTATTGAGTAAGTCAACACATTACTCACACAACATCATGCAAGCAAATAATGTTACTGAGCAGGTGTGGTGTGCCCACATTTTGGAGTATTATGCAGCCCCTTCTAACTCGATAGCTACTATTCCGCAGGATCTGGGCCCTTTCTTTCAAAAGTATGACTTGGAAGATATTAAATTCTTCATAAATAAGATCAGTAACTCAGGTGCCTTTGGACCCGATGGGTTATCAAATAGGACTTTTAAAAAGCTTCCTGAGTTATGGGCCAGGATACTTTTTGAAATATTCAGGTTAATCAATATGAATCAAACCTTGCCTGCCTCTTGGACGCATTCTGTGTTGGTCCCTACATATGAAAAAGGTGACTGCTCGAGCCTGTCTAGTTATAGACCCATTGCGTTGCTTGATGCGCCTGGCAAGATTTTTCCTAGATTGGTGTTAAGAGACTTCAGAGAATGGACATTGAAGAACGACCTACATGACCCCTTTTAAACAGGCTTTGTAGCCGGATTGTGTACTATCCCAAATCTTGTGGCACTGAATATGCTAAAAAATAAATATGCTAAAAAGAACCAAGTGCTGTATGTAGCGTACATAGACTTTCAATCTGCTTTTGATTCGATTGATAGGAACATCTTGTATCAACAACTAGTACAACATAATTACCCTCAGTCTTTACTGTCTCTGATTATGCGTTTTCACAATAACACCACAGTACAAGTAAGATTAACCTTGGATGGAAAACTGTCTGACAAATTGAATACATTCCGAGGGGTAAAACAAGGTTGCATATTGGCATCATCAGTCTTTAACTTTTTCTTGCTAGAATTAGGCACGGAGATAAGATCTCTGAAATGTGACCCACCAAAATTGGGGACAGAAAAAATCTTGCACTTATTGTATGCAGATGATCTTATTCTCTTATCCCAAACTCCAGCAGGGTTACAGCGGTTGCTTGATAAGTTGAATGACTTTGTGTTGAAAAACAATCTAATCATTAATTTGCCTAAAACACAGATTATGGTTTGTCGTCCACATCCTAAGACTAAAGTCAAAAATTACAAGTGCCAGCTACAAAACCGAAGTCTTTCTAAGGTAGAGCAGTATAGATAGTTGGGACTAATTGTTGCAGTCACAGTGTCAAATAAAATTAAGAACTTGAGAGATGCAATAAAATTCAGACGCTTATACAACAAGCGAAAATGCTAAAAGGGAAATTTGGGAAATTCACTATAAATCATATAATGACTTTTTACCAACAAAAGATCATTCCCACAATATTGTAAGGTACTGAGTGTCTAATTGTGGCAAGTACAAGCTGGCAAAAATGTGAATCCCGGTTTTGGAAAGAGCTACTGATGTTACCAAAATCTGTCCCTCTGCCATTGATTAGGCATGAATTGGGCTTATTATCCCTCGAAGTACAAGTGAAGTGGAAAATGGCTGCCACACTGAGAAAAAGCATTTTAGGTCTAAAAGCCTTGAATCTTTTGGGAATCATGGCAAAACATGTGCTTGCTCGTGATCAGGTTTTTACCAAAAGATGGTGTGAATATGTACTGCACGCGTTGGCCGATGCATCAATAACATTGGATTTATTGCTTGAGAATCCTGATCGAGCAAAAGCCAAATTATACCGATATGATTGGATTGTAAATCGGAATTTATGTTTTAAATATATTGACTTTAAGTCCAATCCATTTCTTCATAAGAGCTTTCGAAGTATCTCTCCAAATTCCCTAGCCCTCAAATGCGTAACCTATATCTAAGGTTCAGGTTGAATCTGTGGCCAACACGTGAAATCCTTTTGAGAATAAGGATGATTTCCAAAGAGTTGGAATATTGTCGCTTCTGTAGTAACAAAGTCAGCAAGGAAAATTTAGAACATGTTTTAACTAAGTGCCCTAACCTAATAGAGTTCAGGAGTAGACACTTCAGTAAAGAATTTGTAAGTTCATGTAGTAACATGGAACCAAAGGCAGTGTGGCACCTTTTATTTAACAACGGAAAGCTAACGGTTCGTATAGCAATCATTCATTTTTTATTGACCATTTTTCTGGACATAATATCATTTTGATCCCTGATTTTAGAGGATGATTGCTTCGTGCTGTTGAAATTTTATATGGTGTTTTTCCTTGCATGAATTATGAATTATACTTGTATTAATTATGAAAAGTATGAATTATGATTTGTATGATGTCATAAATGTGTATAGTAATGAAATTCTGATGTAAAAATTTGAAAGGATGATTTTATTATCCAATACAAACATTTTTTTTAAAAAAATCTACATTCGTACTGCTTAGAACATCTTAGTGCTGAATGCAGAAATACTGTAGCCTGTAGAAATGGGAAAAAATGGCAGCGTTTTTTCAAAGATTGGGACCTTCACATCGCAAGTGGGTGTATTAGGAGAGATTTAGATCAAAGACCAACCTGGAAGAATGGCTCTGCCAGTTCCATTATAGATTACTTAATTCTGTTTGGTGACATGCTTTGTCGATGTGGTGTTATGTCAATAAAGGAGACTGGATCTAGCGATTGTAACTTGCTTACTCTCGAAGCCGAGACTGGGTCCTTTGACAGCCTTGTTGTCAGTGCAGATGGGAACAGAATCGGTAGTTTCAAAAGAGGTGGCACAGAGCTAAATAGAAAATTGCATATTTTCTTGGAAGGTGTGCCAGAGGTGGAACTGGATAGTCTATGCTGCCCCTCAAACTTAGTAGAGTTTCTTTGGGACCAAGAGCTCCCTGTACGATTTGGAACCAACATTGGTGGAATACACAAGCACACTTATGATCAAGAAACTTGGTAGCGCAAAAGGGACCTAAGAAAGAATATTCTGTCCCTCAAATCTAAATGCCAGTCAAAGACAGACTTTCATAGGGAGAGGAAGACAATATAGAACGCCTGTAAGAACTGGTCAAGAGCTCACCATTATTTGCGTAATCAAAGAGATGGTGACCTGATGTTGGGAACCTTAGTAAAGAAAAATACCCGTAATTCCGGTCCTTGGTTAATCGAGAACAGGGGACCCAATGCCATCTCCAGAGCAATCCAATAACTGAGTGTGTCTGGAAATCTCATGTTATGAATCTATATATGAAGCCTATGTCTGACTGTAAAAAGGGACTGGATCAAGTACCCATTGAACATAATATGGGACTAGTCGAAGTGTCATGGGTGTTAAATATAATAAGGCAGGATGTAGCCTGATTAATAGTGAAATCCTCGTCCTCTAGAGCTGCTGGCCCGAATGGCTGACTAATGCAATTCTAAAATCAGATGTTGCCACCTGGTCAAGAATATTGTTGCCACTGTTTACAAATGTGATAAGAAATAGACAGTGCCCGCATACTTGAAAGATCGCTATCATTATTCCGATCTGCAAGAAGGGCGATCGGGCGGATCCAGTGAACTACTGCCCGATCGCCCTTCTTGAAGCCGACAGCAAGATCTTTGCTAGAGCAGTGTTGAATTGGATGTATGGGGCAACACCAGGGGCATTTTACATAAACAACAGATTGGTTTTAGAAGGGTCTGTCTACCTCCCTCAACGGTCTGGTTATTAACATCATATGTGGGAAGACCTGGAAAAAGGGAGGACTGACTCCATATGGGGCTGCAGTGATCGAAATTAAGATTGTATAAGCAGGAGCTTAAAGTAGCTCCTGGTATCCAGCATTAACCAGTAACCAGGAGCTACCACTGGGGAACGAGGAGCTAGTACATAGCGGTACACAAATCTAACTTCCACATAAGATGCAAACATATCATTTTGTCCATTATTTATGTATCTCCTATCTTTTAAATGTTGCATATAAGTGTACTAATGTTTATTTGTAGATTGTCCCAAACACACAGAGTTAATTTCACATATATGCTCTTGTGTGGAATCAGTTGGCCTGGACAGCCAAAAGTAGCTCCTGGTAGGTGTTGGTGTCAAGCTAACAAGGTTCTTCTAGGCAACATGCAGGAGCTAAATAGCTCCCAGCTCCCCTCAATTTCGAACCCTGGGCTTGGGTAGATCTCTCACAAGCCTTTGACACCATTAACAGGGGGCGTTTATGGCTGGAATAGAGGCAATGGGGACTCCCTGCAAGCCTCCTAGCAATAATAATCTATTTAGATGAAAAAACAGATTCAAGTTAGGCTTGACGGTCAAGGACATTTAACCAGTCCCGACGGAAAGAGGGGTGAGGCAGGGGCGCATACTTGCTCCCTGCCTCTTCAACTTTTATCTGGCTGACCTTAATGAGGCCTTGACCCTTTATTCATTGGGCATCCCTACAACAGGGAACCAAAAAGTAAGCTGGAACACCTATGCGGATGATACTGTCTTATTGGACTTAACTCTGATAGGCCCCAGCATCTGCTGGATGCTCTGGGAGAATACTCGGTAATGAACGATTTGCAAATGAATCCTGTAAAACCTAACGTAAAAAGACTGATGCACTTTAAGTGGACCCTAAATAGTCAAATCGTTCCTGTCTGCAAAGAGGTTCTATATTTTGAGACGGGTGGGCTCTAGTGTGGAACACTCCCAGCACTTCGCTCTGAGATATAGTGAATAGGTTGATTACAGCAAGGTCAAAGGTTGGTGGAGGTGGTGCCCACACCTGTTTTTGTAAAGGATAGAGTCTGGATGCCTTGCGCTTCTTTAGGAAGGATGAATATCCACACAATTGCTGGGGTGAAAACCACCTGGATTTATTGTTTTAAAGTAAACATGTGGTCTTGTATGATCAGCCGACACATGTTTCGACCTCTAGGGTCCTTTTCAAGGCTGTTGAAACATGTATGTTATTCTAACATTTGCAATGTAAATTATGCTTTAAAATGTATGATGGATGTCTCACAATTTAACTACTCCCAGGTTATTCCCACAATCCTTGCACATAAGTCGCAAATCATCAGCTGTCACAACTATCACTTGTTGACATTTATATTCAAAATAACAGCCTGGAAAGAGGTCGAAACACGTGCTGTCTGACCGCATGAGACCACATGTCTACTTTATAACAATAAAAACCAAGTGGTTTTCACCCCAGCAATTGTGTGGATATTCATCCTTCCTAAAGAAGCGCAAGGCATCTGGGACTCTACCTTTATAGGTTCTATATTTGGGCTTCAGAATTGATCTTACCCGAGTATTGCTTTTGTAGATTCAAATATAGAGGGAAAAATGGACCAACTATGCTGCCAAATTAAAAAACTATTAGGCAAATATTGCCATCATTCCACTTATAAACTTCCATAAAAGCAAGATTATTCCAACAGTGCTGTACGGGATGGATGTAGAGTCACTTGCCTGGACAATTAATTAGACCAGAATAGAGGGAAGGTTGTGGAAAAAAGTTTACCACAATATCTACTGATGTCAAGTCTGAGATTTGAGTTAGGGCTAACTCACTGCAGGCTAGTCTAGACTGGAAGCTTGCATCTTTGGATAGACTCCTATTAGTTCCTCAAAGGCACTCATTATATGAGAATATAGTTCTTCACCTAGAAAGAGGGCCTAGTTCGACCTTACATAAGCTGATGAAAAGTGCAATGAAACTCTGGGAGAATTGCCATTGATCAGTAGAAGACCTCATAAAACCACCACAGGGGTAAAATTGGCAATTCTGAGAAAAGATATAAATACAATAAATCCGATACGGAGCTACACTTTAGCCACCTCATTTTCTATTCTAGATAACCCTAAGGGCTGCCTACCTTCATACTTAAAGCGTTTCCCCAACTCCCGTTGGTGGGCAGAATTTTTATATTCCGCCTAAACTTGGTACCGACGGGAGAAATGTTGGCAATTCTAACCAGGAACTCTCCAGAGACCATGATTGTTGGTTGTGTGGGGAAACATCAAGACAGCATTTAAAACATATCATGATTGAATACCACGCAGTCCAGGCTCAGAGAGTTAAGCATTTTATACGCTTTGTCGAAAATGAAGAATGGTTAAAAACAGAGGACTTTTGGGCGAGACTATCCGTGGGACACGGAACACTCCTTTCTGTTGAAGTTTTGAGAATACTGAATGATTTGGGCTTTTAGTTTATGAAGAGATTGTAGTATGGATACTAGTGTTGTATATTGTGTTGGGAGTGTTGATTAGTTCTCTGTAAATGTTGTTTTTAATGTTTTATCTTTTTCGTAACAATGTTTGAAGTGAAAAGTCGATTGTATTGACAAAACCAAATTAATCATTTCAATGAACCATGGAACTCTCGCTCCATTCAAAAAGGAGGCAGTGGAATGGGGGAGGTCGCAGGACGGGGCTTGACCTTTGGTCTGCAATCCTTATTGGCTCTTGTTGCATTGGGGCTTGATTTGACAATGCCTGGAATAAAAAAAAGCTTTGCTAAAGCCAACTGTTTTGGATTTTATGTAGGGATGGGAAAGACATTTGCTAGGCTGTTCCATAATGGTACTACATGGCCATAAGATGGTAAAAGTACCTGGGCATATGATGATAGTGCCGGGCAAATGGCTATCTAATACCTATACAAAACCCCAAACTATTGGCTTTGCCAAAACATGTTTTTAACAGCACTTGTACGCACATACTGCTTATAAATCAAGTGACCAAAGGCACACTTGGTAAAGGCATTTGTATTAAACCAGTAGCACATAATCGCTGCAATTAACTCTCAGAAAACGGCGTTAAAATAACACGTGCAGGCACTTACAGCACAAAGTATGATGTTACTGCTTGATAAAGTAAGCGCAAAGCGGTCCCAGGAGGATTTAGTTTTGTTGGGGAGTGGCAGGTAGTGGGTGGAAATGGTCACAGGGATCAGCATGGCCTTGGGCAGTCAGTGGGTGGCTAAATAGCCAAGCACCACCTACAAGTTATGTGTCCCTCACATCCCATCTGCCTCCTAGCTTTACTCAGATACAACAGTTTTGGCTGGTAGATGGTGTTTAAGTGCCACCTAATAGCCAAAACTAAAAATGGCACTGTATTCCCCAACAAAAATATTGAAACAGTACAATATATAGAAATCGTCAATTCTACTATGCATGCAAATTAAATAAGTTACTATTTGACACACAGATCTCTTTAGAGCACGTTTATTATTGTTTTCCTTGAGTCATCATGTACTCCAAGGCACATAATTACAAACATAGCTTAAAAATATTGTAATATCCATTCAAATCAAACTGCATAGGGCTCTAAACCGTGTCAATAGGTAGAAAAGGACATTATGCACATTACAGGACGTCAGCCTTGGTGTGACAGGTGACGCTTTAATATTCATTTTCTATGCACATGTTCATATTGGTGTTAGGGAGAAGGACCATTCCAAATTGCGCCCGGAGTACGGATATTATTTCTTGTTACGGTTCAGCCCTGGTTTGGTAAAGATCCAAGGAAGGCCGAAACAGGTGTCACAAAAAAGGAATTTTTTTTTTGTTCGCTTTTTTGATCACAATAAAAGGAAAGTAACTTATTTCACACAAAAATAATAAATCTTGTGTTTTTTTGCTACAGAATCGAATTAATAAATTAGCCCAGGTTGGGGTAATGCCTGGCGCACTCCTTAGGGTGAATCTTCAAAAAAAGTTTTGCTTTTCTTAAGGAATAGGTATCCTTGTAAAGCACCCGTCAAGAGCGACAGGTAGGAAGTAAGAAGTAATATATTCATTTGGCGACGCAGAGTGACAGGTTACATACCCAAATATTTTCTTCTAACTAAACAGTGAGATAAGGATTGTAGTTTTATTTTCCACACCCTGAAAGAAAACTAGAAGTCTCAGAATGCAAAGCAATACAAGCCAGAAACATCTCCTGTTGCACACCACGGTACTTCCAACACTTTAATAATACACACACTAAAACAAGTTGTGCAATAAACTCACTTAAGTTTAGAGATTTTTGGTTACAAACTTTGAGCTCGTCGTTATGTATGATGCTAAGAACATTTGACTATCTGACATCAAGTATACCTTGTTTTTCACATGCCAGTAGATAGACATGGATATAAATTAACCTTTGAAAGGAGGCTTTATTCTGTTAATCACTTTAACTTTTACAGATTATCTAGGAAAGTGGTGCTGGTCGGTGTCTTGCATTTGGAAATGCCTTATTACACATAAGGAAGGCTCTGCTGATTGTATTGTATTGCAGTTGTCATTTATATAGTGCCCTTTACCATTATTTTACCCTCAATGCGATAGTGGTGGAAACGCCCTTGGGGACCGAAGTCCAGATTGTTGGAGATCACGGAATAGGATTATAATGCGTCTGTGCATTTGGCCACGATAAGGCTCAGCAGGACTGGCCAGTCTCTGGTAGAAAGCAACCCACGAGGTCAGGCATGTGGATGGGTGCTGAGAGGGTCCAAGAGATGGTGTGCATGCTAGAGACTTGCTATGTGTCCTGCTGGCCCGAATTTGTCGTAGGTCCCCACTGCATGCTGATGTCAGAGGTGTTGAGACGTAGTCTGGTGTAAGGAGGTGGAATAATGTGACCAGCAAGACATAATTTGTCGTAGTCGTTGCTGTACTCTGATGCGTGCGGATAGCCATGCCTGCGGCCAGTGTCCACCGGAGTGGCACGTTTATATGTACCTAGAAACTCAGATGGATATTTGTTGTATGTGCACCCGATTAGGTGGTGTCATCCTCTGTTGATTTGTGCGGCTGCGACAAACGATTTGCAACAGGCTATTCTTCACAAATTGCCACCAGTAGCGCACAGGCTATACTTTCTAGCTCTTCCAGGTGGAGAGCATGGTGAAACGTCACAGATAATGTGCACGCACTAAACATTCACAATTGTTACCTTTACCTTAAGAGGCCAACCCTATAGTTCATCCTAGCATGATACCCAGCCACCCCTCGCATCCTTCCAGTGCGGTTGAGAACAAGTTCCCGATTGCGTTCTGGAGCAATACACGAGAAATCCCAGGGCTGGCTTGATAGTGCCAGGAGTGGAACACCTGTGGAAAAAGAGGCAGAGATGAGAAACTGCTGTTACATCAGATATAATCCAGTTTATTCTGTAGATTACGTAGTACACAGGCAAATTTGAACAAGGAACATGAGATGAATGTTTTCTTATGACTAATTGATATAAATCTGGAAACATCTTTTGGGTTTTTTTCTATGACAAGCTTGGCTTCCTCTACTTTATCATCGAGGATTAAACTGTTTAATATCACATGAGTAAAGCAAGCTTATTCTACCGTGCATAATTAATATGTTCAGTAGTCTGGGATTGAACCTACTGTGCAAGTGAAATGACATATGCAACGATGCAAATGTTTAAAATGCTATAATGCAATTTATTATTAAGGCAGAACATATAGTTACCAATTTACTGTGTCAGAGCTAGATTATGTCACTATACATATACACATTATGTTTATGTTAGATGTCCAGTGCCCATCTATGGTTTGTTATGTGTACAAAAATAGCGTAATGGTCCAAGCGATAATGAGGAAGGGATGCTAAATATATTGAGTCTAGAGCATCACTGTACAACGGAAACTGTGCAATACTATTAAATTGTATATTGTAATCCAATAAAGAGCTTGTACCTATCATAGGGTTGCTCAGATGATAGAATAATTAAAAAAGGTTCATCATTCCTAAGGTTTGATATATCAATGACAGAGTATGTCACTGTACATGTGAAACATTTATATATTTGATCTTCAGTAACCATTCAGGGTTTGTTTTGCTTACAAATGAGCCAAATGGTTTATGTGGTAATGAGGAAGTATGGCACGCCAAATGCATTGAATCTAGAGTAGCACCTCCAAACGGAAATCGCAGTGACCTATTAAATTGTGTATTCGAATAAATAGTATCCAATGCAGACTTTATACTAATCATATGTTTGCTTAGATAAGGGGCTATCATGCCTCATAATGACATTTGATATAAAAGGACAAAAGATAATTAATTAGGATTTCTTTCTGAAAAATGTCATGCTAAGAAGCATGAAATGTTAATTGTATTAAGTTCATGAATCTGTTACAATGAAGGAAAAGTACGGTTCATTGAAACTAATGTGAATGGGATAGGATGTTATTTAATTAGCAGCAGGTTCTGGGGCACTCTTATCCAGTGCAGTACCAAACAATCCTCAGAATGTAGTGTAATATTTTCCACTTATTCCAATAGTTTGGGGGAGAACTCATTTTGCCCTGTTTTAACAGAGGTGAAGATGCCGACCAAATGCCATCCCATTGCATATAATCAGACATACATTCCTATGCAAAAGCAGCATGTTTAATTACATATAGTACACTTAATCTACAATTAATTCAAGAGATTAGTTTATTGCCTGCATCACGTGATATATATATATATATATATATATATATTTTCACTTATTCTAATAACATGGAGGGGAACTAACTTTTGTCCTCTGCTTTAAATACTAGCGAAGACTTTGTTATTGTTTCAATACTTAAAAGATCTGGATGGATTATACCCAAGATGCACTCTGTATATCAACAAAGTGACGTCACATGCTTTAGATGTCATACGTTATTGCCGGTTATCCTACTCTTATTCTAATAGATATCAAAATACCGAATTAATGCCATCCTTTTAACATATTCAGACATATTTTGACATCTATTTCAAGACTTTAGTTTCTTTTATTGTTCACATCAGTCTAATCGTGACTGAATATACTAACGGTGCACTATGTTTACAAACATAGTGATGTCACACCTTTTGAACATGTCACGCCATGACCTACTAATGGGAAAGCACTATGGCGACCGCATATTCAGATGTTTTTTGATTTACAAAAGCAGCATGTTGAATTTGATATAGTATACTTAATCTACTGTTTAACATCTATTTCAAGACTTTAGCTTCTAGTATTGTCCACATCATGTCGAGATCGTGATTGAATATACTAAGGGTGCACTATGTTTACAAACATAGTGATGTCACACGTTTTGAACATGTTACGTCATGACTTATACTTAAATGGGAAAGCAAAAGGGCACCCGCTGTGGACACATGGAAACGCTGATTCATGGCCTGATGCTTCTAACTAAAGTGTTTTTATACTTTAATACAAGGTTAGCAGAGCTCATTTATACTTTAAGATAATGAAATGCCCATCACTGCTATAATAATAATAAAAAATAATTTAGCATTTATATAGTGCTACGAACCCTCAGTCATCTGAGTGCTGCTTATTATTACCAACGGTGTGTGGTGCTCATTTATTGACCTCGGAAGGATGAAAGGCTAAGTTTTGCCCTTGGAGAAAAAGATTTTTAAAATGTGCAAATATCTCGGATAGAGATGCTAATGTCGCTACATTGGGCAAATGCACAAGGTATCAACTATATGTCAAACAAAGCTTTCAGGTTGATACTACCTGTAAATATCTTACAAACCATTTTAATAGCAAGGTGAGACGATCCATGATGTTATTTAGGTTGGATCTTCTAACATTTTCCAGAATTGGGGCATGGAAGAAAATATGTCACATGCGCCTATGTAGATTATGTGGTCATGACATAGAAACTTCTAGACACCTTTTTACGAACTGTAGTAACTTGAAGGATGTATATGTTAAAGGATTTTATAATTTAAGGCACAAAATTGATAATCTTAATTTTGATCAAACATTTTATTTTCTGGGGAATGCACTATCTTGAATGTTAAGTTATATCATATGTAGCTTGATATTGAAAAAATGTTAATGGATAATTTTAAGATTCTTAAAATTCAAAGGTGTTTTCATTCTTTTTATTTAGGTTTCATATGAGGTTATGTATTTTCAACATTCAGGTCCTTGATAGATTTTATAGCACTGTATGCACTTTATGACATCTTTGGTTTTTGAATTCCTGCCATCTGACATTGTAATATTATTGATCAGAGTTCTCTGTAATTATGAATCTGTGTACAAATTATGGTATATTGTGTTAAAAGGTTTATTTAACCATAATAACACTTGATTTAAACAGTACTGAAGAGGTGGCAGTCCCCCAATATATCCAATACTTTAGGCAATATTCTTACCCAAACAAACTTTTACAGTTCCACTCTTTTTTAGCACATACTTTAGGGCAATATTCGTATCACCGAAACAATCTTTTTCAATTTCTTTGGGACAAGACATTCTTGGGTGATAGCGCAAGACTTTTTCAGCTGAATATTACTAGACTCACGACTGGTGACTACTGTGAGATACTGATAATAAATATCCACTGCCTCACATAATAACCTCACTATGTTCTTATTTCGTAATAGATATTCCTTTACCAGGCATATATGTAATAATGAAAACAACCAGTTAAGCTGGTATCATTCACAAGCATAATGTGAGAGCACTGCTTTGCTGATCAATTTTTGAATACAGGTTGTCACCATAATAAGAATAGGCACATTTTGGCATGACAAACTGCCACTTTGGTTTTACATATAATCTGTGTAAATGCACAATCCGCTTATGGGCATGGCCACTTAACTGTGTATGGGAATTTGATATATTGCATCCGAAATAATGTTTTTTTTTGGTCTTGCGAGTAATGCACTGTTTGGGAACGTGTAAGGAAGCCACTTAAAATTTGGTGATCGTCAGCAGTAGCAATTGCACGTTTTTTGATTTAGATGATTTTAAAGAGTTTTGCTTGTATTACTTTGGAACTAACAAAGTGTTCTTTGATATTTACCCCCAATGTTTTCTTTCTCTCTTTCTCTTTTTGTTGTTGGTTGTTTTTTATTTCTATTTTCCTTTACTCCTATAGCTCAGAAATTGATTGTATTATTATTTTTTTGTTGACCATCTGTGAAATATCAGACTTGCTATTGTATAGCCATGAGGAGGTTGGAACAGGTGTCGGCTAAGGCTTTAATATTTTTGTGAGGGCATGGTTTTGCGTCTGAAAAGGTCAAGCTTCAAATTTGTGCGCGAGAGCAAGGTCTCATGTGGAACAGCCATCACGTATTTCTGTGTTAATAAATATTGAATGATTAATACACGACATGTGTGTTTTGAGTAGTGTATTTTGCAAAATAGTGCAAGGCGTAAACTATGCCCTGCCAATCTCTGAGCACCCCTGGCAGAGAAATATACCAAGGAGCAATTGCTCGCACAAATTTCTACTCCTTAGCACCACAGGGATTGAAATTTACAATGCAAATGCTTACACAAATGCAAAGGACACACTCACTTTCCTCCTACGTTCCTCCTCTGATTTATGAAAGTGTCGTCCAAACAGGTGCTCCCTTGCTCCTCCAGAACCACCAAGGACCATATTGACACCCTCGCTCCAGCCTTGGCCGATTTCTGTAATCACTTTTTCGCCACTGGAACTTCCCCCTCTCTCCTCAAGCACTCCATAGTGCACCCCCTCCTCAGAAAGCCATCTGCCGATCCTACCTGTCTGGCAAACTATCACCCGTTCCCTGGTCAAATTCCTGAAAAAGCTGGCCATCTCCCAGCTTACTCTTCACACTGAATCTGTTGGTTGTGTCCATGACCATCAGTCTGGCACATAAACTGTTCTCCTGAACACCCCTGAAGATCTCTAACCTTGATTCCAGCATTCATTCTGTCCTCGTCCTCCTTGATCTTTCCTCTGCCTGTGACACGGTCAACCAACGCCATCCTAATAAATCGACTCTGTGAGAACTTGGGAATCACGGATCAGGCTCTGGAGTGGTTGACCTCATTCCTCTTGGACCGCCCCTCCCAGTTCTAACTTGGTTCCTTTCTCCCCATCTGTGGCGTTCCCCAGGGCTCTATCCTCTCACCCTAGTTTTTCAACCTCTAATTGGCCCTTTTTGCCTGCATGATCTCTACCTTCTCCTCTAACTTTCACTGTTATGCGAATGACACTCGGCTCTCCTTCATGCTCCCCTCAACCTCCTCTCCTCTCCTCTCTCGCTCATTCCTGACTGTCTATCTGCGATTCAGGATTGGTGCGCCTCCAACGATATTTGCCTTAATGTCTGTAAAGATAGAGATCCTTCTCATTGGGACTGCTGCTCCCGCTTTCCCTCTCTCATTCTGGCCGCCCTCCTTAGGCCATCTTCCTTCGTCTTCATGGGAGGCAAAAAGCCTTGGTGTCATCTTCGACTCCACTCACTCTTTCTCTCCTCACATCTCGGACGTCGCCAAGAAGTCCCACTACCAGCTGCACCTCCTCAAAGGTACTCTTCCCTTTCCCACCTCCCCCCGTAAGATCACCGTCTCCAAAGCCCTGGTTCTCTCTAGGCTGGACTACTGCAACAGCATATTTCTCAATATACCTTCTGCTACTCTCCGCCCTCTGCAACTAATCCAGAACAGGACTGAAAGACTTATCCTTGGCCTAAAGCCCAGGTACTGTATCTCTCCAGCCCTGAAATCTCTATTGGCTCACGGTGGCTGCAAGGATCAAGTTCAGGACCCTTTGCATTGTCCACAAGGCTTTCTGGGGCGGGGGTCTGCACTACATCCAACACTCTCTAAGGGCCAGACACTTTACCAGGCAGAGATTGGGGGGTAGAGCTCTCTCCTCTGCAGGGCTCTCCCGGCCACTCTCAAACTTTAGCTGGACCACCAAAAGGTTCCGCCTCTGCTGTTTCTCTCTCCCTCCCCTGCTGACCTATCTGACCTACCTGTCTGCCACACCGAGTGGTTGTTGGCTACCCTCAGAGTCCCACTGGGTACCAGGATCTCTTGATCAGTCATCCCTGCACTGCCTCCGGACCTTCCACGCACTTAGGGGCTGTAACTGTAACCTCTACAGTCCTGTGCCTCCTTGCACTTACCCAGAGCCGTGCGACCTGTGCCGCACTAACCCAGAGCAGTGAGCCGCGCTGCCCTGAACTGCAGTTACTCAGAGCATTTCTGCCCTGTTTCCACTTTCCTTTCCCTAGTACTCCCACCCACCCCCTCCCCTTGCACTTCTCGTTCTAGCACTTGCACGATCTGAATGACACAAGGCCTAGTGAGATTGTTTGTCCTCTCCTTCCCTTTCCTCCCTTGTCTTGTCGTGCCTAGAAACACTTGTGTACAGGTGCATTATAAATGACTTATCATATCATACATAAAGCCTGTCCTTCCCTTGTCTTTCCTCCCTTGTCTTGTCGTGCCTAGAAACACTTGTGTACAGGTGCATTATAAATGACTTATCATATCATACATAAAGCCTATCTCTGAGCGCAGTGATAGACTAATTGGAATGCAACTTTGGCAAAGCAATGAGAACCAATTAGATTCAAGTTTGGGAGAATTGAGAGACACCAGGTAGATTTAGTTTTCGCCGAACAATGAATACCACATAGATTCAACCTGGGCAGTCCAATCAAACCACTTAGATTCAAAACATTGGCAGTGCAATGAAAAAACACCAAGAATCAAAACTTTGGCAGTAAAGTGAAAAATCCCTTGGTTTCAAACTTTGGCAGTGCAATGAACAACCACTTAGATTCAAATTTCGGCAGAGCACTGAAAACCCACTTAGATTCAACACGTTGGTAGTGCAATGAAAAACCACTTAGATTCAAACTTGGGCAGTGCAGTGAAAAACCACCTAGATACAAAACTGTGGCAGTGCAATAAAAAAGCACTAATAAGCCAAACTTTGGAAGTGCATTGAAAAACCACTTACATTCAAAACGTTTGTAGTGCAATGAAAAACCACTAAGAACCCAAACTTTGGCAGCCCAATGAAAAACCACTTAGATTCAAACTTGGGCAGTGCAATGAGAAACCACTTAGATTGCACACGTTTGTAGTGCAATAAAAAACCACTTGGATTAAAACTTTGGCAGTGCAGTAAAAATAAACACTTAGATTCTTCTCTTTTTATGTTTAGTTTATTACAAACTTTTCATAATATATATTTTGCTTCCAAGTCATCTCTTATCTCAAAATTAAAAATATCTGAGAATTAAATCAATTTGACAACATGTGACCACCACATTTCAATCCTCATTCTTAAAAAGAACATCATTTTAAAATGTAATTCCTGCAAAAATCATAAGAACATATTCCCCACTTAAAAACATATTCCACCAATCCTCTTTTGACACAGTGTTTATGTTATAAGTAATGTAAGCCAGAAACGTGCGCCTAGATGTTCAAGCTGTACATTCCAATAGTATATGTTTCCCTGATTCTACAAAATCTTGCCTGGTGCAGAATTTGCAGAGTGCCTTGCTTCTGGGAATTTGACCCCGATAACTTAAGACCTCTCTGGTTGGTAATATATTTAAGTGTAGGTCGAAAGAATGAATCTCGCAGAACGGCACAACGGAATTTGGACAATGGATCTACTTTCGTGGATCAAGTTATGGGATGGGTTTAATGTACTCTGTTTATTTTGGGTATTAATCCAGTCTTGTCTTAAGATCTTATTTTTGACCTTTTCTGGATTGGTCATTAATATCTCCTCAGTTAAGTCAAAAGATATCAACCAACTGTGGCATCTCTCCTTTTGTTTATCATTCACTTCGCAACCTTTGTCTGTGGCTCTCAAAATCTCAAAAGGAGGAAGGTTATTTTGCAATATAAATTTGCGATAGAGTGCTATGGATTTCCAAAGGACAATAGACTGGAGAGATTGTAGCCCCAATTCATTTCTGATTGAGGCTATAGGAAGAATTTGGGAAGATGAAATACTTTTTTCCAAAAATCACCTTCCAGGAGATCCCAGAACTGCCATAATATGTTTGAGGCCGTTTCCGCACTGTATGTTAGAATAGGAGTCACTGTGCTTATAGAAGGTCACTATCGGGCATATTGTAAACTTCCCATATCTCCCTTCCAACACTCGGGTTAAACAAGCAAGGCCTTTGGTTTTAGATCTTAAGACTAACTTCCAGCCGGTTTCATTGATATTCTAGTTAATGCAGACCACCAAGTCGGTGTACGAATACACTCTTGTCAAGTTTCTGCTTGCCCATATACCATTTAGCTTTTTAATTTTTACTCCCCTTGGCACTTGTCTACACCATCATTTTTGTTTTCTTTACATTTACTCTGAGATCGTTCTCCTCCATATAGGTCTCAAGCAGGTGTAATCTTTGTTGCAATCCTTTTGCCTTCTGATCCATCATAACCAGATCATCGCATATAGGATCCACAGGAGTGGGATACCCTGGAATTTTTGGGGGAAAGGCTTTAGCATTTTGTTGGCTCTCACTCATATCAGACAAATACATGCTAAACAGAGCGTGGGACAGAGGGCATCTCTGTTTTAGTCCCCTGAAGGTTTAAATTTTCTCTGAGAACACCCCGTCCTTAGACAGTCTCACTGGGATTCATATAGAACTATATAAAGCCTCTATTGCCTCAAATAGATCCAGCCCCAGAATCGCATCTTAAGCCACAACCTCTCCCAGCTAACACTGTTGATTGCTTGTTCTAAGTCAATAAAAGCCATATATATTTTGGTATTTGACCTAATGGCTTCTGGTTTCAACAGGAAGAGGTTGAGGTTTGTGCCCACTCCCTTTACAAAATCAGCCTGTCTGGGATCGAGGCGGCCAGACTCTTTTTGCCCATGCACCCAGATGCTTTAATAGTAGGGTAGTAGAAGCCTTTCCAAAGATGTCGAGCAGCACAATGGGTCGATAGTTACGGGGAGTGATCCCTGTTCCCTTTCTTAAACAAATGGATTATTAATGCAATTTTCCATGATGCTGGAACTTCTCCTATTGCAGGGATCTCATTAAACAGGAGCAGACAGAAGTCTGCCAATGGTTCTCGGTTTTGCTTCAGAATCGCATTTGTAAATTAATCTGGGCCCGGGGAACGGGAAGAGCTCAGTTTTTAGTTAAGGCTATAACTTCCTCCCTTTGAAACCCAAACCCCCATGATCTATAGCCTCCCCTTCTTCTGTAGGACACTCAGACCCTGGTCGCACAAAAAGACTTGAGAAATGGGTGATCCAGTTCTTCTCTGGGACAGTATTGGGAAGGGCTGCTGATTGATAAAATGTATTATTATTCAATAAGGCCCACAAGCTTTGTGTGTTCTTATTACAAACCATTTTCAGCATCTGCTCCGCATAGTGTTGTACTCTCAGGGCCTTCTAAGATATCAGCCAGTTTTTATACTTCTATCTTCTTTGTTTTTTTGGAGTCCATCACCATCCTCATCCTGGAGCCTATTTAATTTTCTTGTATCGGCTCGATATTGTTTTCTAGGCTCAGCCACCTCCTTATTGTATACATGTAGTCCTACAAACTCCGCCTTTAGACCCGCCTGACTTTTTTCTCTAAATCTTTGGAAAAAGGCTGGAATAGCCAAGAACCTCCTTACCCGCCCCCACCTTTAATTGGTTGTACTCAGTAGTGGGTCCCACCTCTGAGGGGCTTATTCTCAACCTATTGCCTCCATATGAGGAGCGGGAGTCTGGACCTAATGGAGGTTCAGCCCTCCATGTCACTGCTAGGAGCTGATGATCGCTATTGTCCATTGATTTGACCATTAGAGTGTCAATTAAATCGATCACCTTTCTCAACATAAACCAGTAGTCAAGATGTGCTCTCTGCTGTCCACGTCCCCACATAAACCTACCTGGAATATCTCCCTTCATTTGCCCATTAAGCATGGAAAAGTCTTGCAATCTCAATTCACGAATCCACAAAGGTGTTTTTTAGATGAGCCCCCGGGATTATCATCCCCCACTTATCTAAACACTTAATATTTAGATCTCCACAAATCATCAAGTGCGGATTTTTGAGTTCAATGTAGGAATCATCGATCAATAATGTTAAACAATTGATAAAAGATTTGTCACCGATCTCAGCCGAATTCCAATACACACTGAACAACACTAGAGTTTTGACAGTAGTGGACAGCGGCTTGTGCCATTCCATTATTAACATCTGTACAAATGAGTTAGGATTTCTCTCTTCCAACATTGTAAGCCCCAAGCCAACTCTTGCCATTGTCATCAACCCAAAATAAGGTCTACCCACTGCCCCCTCTGGAGCTGGATTCCCAAAAACATTGAATCCCTCGCACACTGGTTTAACTCAAACCCAAGTTTCTTGTAAGCATAGAATGTCATAAGCTACCAGTCTCATATCTTCCATATTATAGAGGTGGAAAAAGCCTCTGGTGTTCCAAGATCCCATTTGAAGTAGCCTACCGTCCTCCTTCTTTTGATGTTATTGAGTACTAGATGATGATATGATGTGATGGGATATGGCATTTATAATGCGCCTATACACAAGTGTTTCAAGGTGCGACGAGGCAAGGGAGGGGGTACACAAGGAGGACAAACAATGATCCTACTAGGCCAGGTGTCATTCAGATCGCGCAAGTGCATGGGGAGGGCGGGGGGAGTGCAGGGGTGAAGGGGGAGGGGACAGTTCAGTACATGGGATAATAGAATAAATAACAATAGAAAGGTTAGGCCAGCAGGTGGCAAGTGCAAGGGTAAGTGCAGGCATCAGGTGTCAAGTGGTGGTAGTGGAACTGTATGGATACAGAAAACGGTCCCCAAGTGCGGGGGTTGCCAGGAGGGCAGTGCAGGTGTGCGACTGGCGGAGGAGGAGACCTGGGCCCGAGATCAGAGGGTGGCCAGGTAACCCAGTGCAGTTTCAGTATCAGCCAGGAAATCAGAAGGGGAGCAGAGGAGAAAAAGCAGAAGCAAAGAGAAAGGTTTTGCGGTTCTTCCGGAACCGGAGATGGTTCTCCTCAAGTTTCAGGAGGGCAGGGAGGCTGTTCCAAGAAAGTGATCTACCACCAACTCGTTGCTTGGAGAAGCGACTGACCCTGAGGGAGTTGGAGGCGGATGAGTGAAGAGCTCGAGAAGGAAGATATTTAGGAAGAGAGAGTTGAAGGTATTGAGGCCCCATGCCCCAGAAGGCCTTGTGGACAATGCAGAGGGTTTTGAACTTGATCCTCGCAGCCACTGGGAGCCAGTGCAGAGATTTCAGTCCTGGAGAGATACGATCCCTGGGCTTGAGGCCAAGGACAAGTCTTGCAGTCCGGTTCTGGATGAGTTGTAGAGGACAGAGAGTAGAAGCAGGCAGATTTAGGCTGTTGCAATAGTCCAGCCTAGAGAGAACCGGGGCTCTGGAGACAGTGAGCTTCTGGGGTAAGGAGAGGAAAGGAAGAATACCTCTGAGGAGGTGCAGCTGGTAGTGTGACTTCTTAGAGATATCAGAGATGTGAGGGGAGAAGGAGAGTGTGGAGCCGAAGATGACCCCAAGGTCTTTAGCCTCACAGGTGGGAGCAGGGAGAGGGCCAAGCGAGGCCGACCAGAGAGTGACAGGAAAGGAGGGTGTGGGTGTGCCGATGAGAAGAATCTTGGTCTTGCTGGCATTAAGGCAGAGATCATTGGTGGCACACCACTCCTGGATGGCGGACAGTCAGAGATGAGAGAGGGGGAAGAGGTGGCTGAGTGTAGCCTGAAAATGAGCTGAGTGTCATCCGCATAGCACTGGAAGTTGGGGCAGAACGCGGCAATGCGGTGGGCAAGAACTGCCAGGTATTGGTTGAAAAGCCAGGGAGAGAGGTTAGACCCCTGTAGAACACCACAAGTAGAGATAGAGATGGAGGAGAGGAAGGACCCAAGTTAAACCTGGGAGGGTCGATTGGAGAGAAAAGAAGTCAGCCGCGCCAGGGCTTGACCGGCGATCATCATGTTATCATGGAGACGGTTGAGCAGAATGGCATGGTTGACCGTGTCGAAGACAGAAGAGAGATCAAGTAAAATGAGGACATAGGGGGTGTTGGAATCAAGGTTGGAGAGCAGGTCTTCACAGATGTTCAGGAGAGCAGTTGCTGTGCTTCTGGCAGTTCTGAAGCCAGACTGATGTCCATGGAGACAACCAACAGATTCAGTGTGAAGATTAAGCTGGGAGATGGCCAGCTTTTCCAGGAGTTTGCCCAGGAAAGGAGTGATGGAGATTGGGTGAGAGCTAGGCTGGAAGGGTCGGCAGAGGGTTTCCTAAGAAGAGGGTGCACAAGGGAGTGCTTCAGGCGGAGGGGGAAGATTCCAGTGGCGAAGGAGTGGTTGCAGAAATCAGCCTGGGCAGGAGCCAGGGAGAATGTGGTCCTTGATGGTTCTGGAGGAACAGGGGTGAACCTGTTTTGACGAGACTTTCATAGATCAGACTTGTCTAGAACCTCATCTGGGGAGAACAGGGGAAAGGCTGAGAAGGAGGGATGAGAGGTGACCAAAGAAGGGCCAGAGGATGAGCATGGAATAGAAGGAGAAGAGGGAGAGGGAGAGAGAGAGGACAGGATGTCCTGAGTTTTAGAGATGAAATGAGAAGCCAGTGCCGTGCAGAGGGCCTGGGAAGGGACAGGAGAGGTGGAAACTGAGGCAGGATTGGCCAGTTCCTTGCAGATTTTAAAGAGTTCAGCCGAGTTGTTGGATGCCGCAGAGACGCAGGCTTGGATGTGAGCTATCTTCTTAGTGCGAACAGAGAGCCGGTATTGCCTTTGGAGCAGGCCAGTTTGTCAGAGGATGTACATGAAGCACGCCATTTCCTCTCAGCCACCCTGCACTTGCGTTTAAGGGTGATGAGGTCTGAGTCGTACCAGGAGTTGCACTTGGCTTTCGGCTTCAGGCGGATCCTCATGACAGGGGCAAGAACATCGAGAGTGTCTGATATAGCAGAGTGGAGCATGGAACTGGCTGTGTCAGGGTGTGAGTCAGCCAAAGGGGGAGGAGGGGAAAGAAAGTGGTGGAGAAAGCCTCAACTGACACGCGCTTCATGCCAGTCATGACCAATCTTGTTGCCTATTTAAGGGTTTGCTGATATCAATCTCAGTGACATTTCTCCAGCATCTATCAGCGACCTTGAAAGTCACTTATGTCCCATCTTTTTTCCCCAGGACTCCTTCAGATCCCTTCCTTTATAGCTTGTATTCTTAGGTGGTGAGGAGTCTGTAATCCCTTCTTTTTTTTGTTTCTCCAACGTATGCCTCCAAATCTTATATTTCTTTATGGGTTGGGGTATTTACTTACCATTTTTCTTTTACTGAGGCTTAGGTTCCTAACTTAACTGAAAGCCCAAAGGAAGAAGATCGGGGATTGCATCCAATGAAGACGTTTTCACTAATCCCAAAGTCAAGTGCAGTATTCCCCAATCCAAGCGGGCTTCGTTAACGAATTGCACTATTTTAAAAAATATATATATATCTTCCACAGATTTAGGAGAGCAGAGGGTTTTAATATATTGGCTTGATCTATAGTTGGGCCATCCTAGCAGGCAGAAGTCTCTCCACTACTACAGTTAATCGCCTTGCATCTGAGCGGGCATCTTTAAATGATTCCTTTGCCTCTCGGTGTATCCGCATATCCGATGGTATTTCATAGAGATCACTTGTGGGAGGATGTACTTTCTTCAACAAGGCTTGCCTCTTTTCTTCTAAGGTTTGAAAAAGGCTTGGGCTTTCGTCTCTAGAGTGGACTCGAAAGACGTCTTTTAAAGTTTCATGAATGGCAGGCCTCTTTTTTTCATCCTACAGGGGCCTCAATAGCCTCCTTTTCCCCTTCGGGTGATGCCTCGCGGACCCTTCTTTCTGCGTCAACCTAAGGCTATTCATCTGAGTATGTCGTGAGGTCCAGCAAAGCCAGCATTCCTGAATCTACAATTTCAATGGATTGGTCAGCAACCGCACCCCTACATATCGAGGGTCTCACTACCTCAAATTTAGGGGATTTTATCTCCCGATTACGGGGCAGCCTCATTTTCTCCCTCTTGTTAAAATGCGTGAGACCAATAATGTCTCTTGGAGGGGTACTCAAATTTCGCAGAAAGGCTCGAGATCCATTTGATTTTGATGTATTCATCTTTAAGGTATTTTGGCCTTTGTTTTTTCTTTGTTGTTGACCTCTTGGCCTCTCAGGCGACAGTTGCTTAGTCTTGGTATTCTCAAAGATTGAAAATACTTTCCCACTTGACTGGTTCTTCATTGGTGTATCGGTGGACTCTGCTTCCTGGATCACAGGGAGCTGGGTAGCCGCTTACGACGTCATTTCATCGCTAGATTTTTCAAAGCTTGCCACTTCAAATTGCACTAATATTCATCGAATTTTTTTGGGGGCGGTGGGAAAGGGCAGCTAAGGGTTTCGGGGTTAGGGAATAGGTAGAATAGGTGCGCAGAGGTGTTTAGGGGGAAACCCCCACATTTTTTTTTTTATTCGATGAACATTTTCATGTTGAAATGCCAGGGTTTGAAAATTCTGGTGATGAAATGACATGGAACCGGGTAGCCAAGGTCTGTTCGTGTCTGGAAGGAACAGTGGCATTCAAAGGCAGGGTTCCATGTTCGATGGGTGATTCTCGGGCCTCCCCCGCTTCCACCTCACCCGTCTGGGTTGTCACCATTCCGGGAACAATTCAGGGGGGAACTCTGACAGGTCGTCGGGTTTAGAGACACAAACGGCTCCTGAAGGAGAGGAGCCCGTCGGGTCGCCGTATGAGTGTCCACACTGGCGGAATATCTAGGGGGGTTGTTTTTCCCTTGTCAAGTTCTATGCCATTTTAGTGACTCCTAGCCGCGATCAGAATATTTTTGTCACCCTCCTCTCCTCTTGCCAGATGAAACAGTCTGCCTTGCTGTAGGGATGATGTAGGGATGATATCTTTGTTTCTTTGTCCAATCTCTGTTGTAAAAGATTCCAAGAAAATCAGCTTGGTATGTGTCATGGCCAATAATGTGGCTTGATCTTTTAAAGTTTCATTCATTACCTCGAATATTTTTGAGAAGGGGTTTAGCGAAATAGTCAAAGCAGACGTTTGACTGAATCTGCATTATGGCTGCTTCTGATAGCTGATGATTACGTTCCAAGCGCGGATGTCCAGAGGCATTCATTTCTGGAAATTCTGAGGATGAGGAAGAGGATCTTGTCTCGTCATGGGGGCTTCCCAACGGCACAGAGAGATCTAGTTGAGTCGCACAGATAATAGATATATGATGGACGTCCCCTTCCTCCTGTGTCAGAGCAGGCCAGCCCTTCCGGTCTCCGGGGGCTCCTACAGCCAACTTGTGACTTGATGTAACTCGAGATCGGCACCCACCTTGTTTCCATGAGGTGGGGTCTGGCCAATTCCAGACGTTGATGCACTGAGTCTCCTCTGCCAGGCAATCGTAGTTTTAATCTCAGCATTGTCGCGCAGCCATATTTGCGTGCTGAATTGACAATAAATCTGCATCCACCCCAACTTCAAGATGAGTGCTGGCATCATTAATGGTTTGGTCCCCGTTCACAAAACGCTCATATGCAGGTGATTCCAGGCGGGAAAGATTTCTTCTAGAAATGCACAGTCATCGTCTACACAGAGGGATATGATCTGTGAATGAGACGGCAGGTGCTTTACATTTCCTACCCTCCCTGTATCTGGACCCAGACCCAGGCCAACTTTAACACGATTTAAGGCAGCCTGATTTGTTGTGGTCAAGGATTCAGTGCTCTCACTGTTTCCTAAAGGGTTCACAGAGGTTATGTTCTCCATGCCCCTTGTGTTTAAGGCCTTTGAGGGACCCCCGTCTGCAACCTCATAATACCTCAACTATGTCTTGGAATTAGCACAGGATAGTAGAACACCCTCTGCACTAGCAGAACTGGACCATAGAGAACTAGGCACGTTAGTGTCGTTAACCCCAATCTGCCCTGCTTCCTCCCAGGATATGCATGGCGTAGCCTCTTTCTGTGCATACACACTTCCCATCTCTTGAGGTGTCTCACTTGACGCCACCACCTGAGGGCAAAACACATCTCCAAACAACTTTACCTGCTCCGGAGCAGCGGTTACAATCCTATCACAGGGAGGGCAGAGCTCACCTCGCTTATAGCCATCAATGATGGAGTCAAACCTTCCCGCAGTTCCCGATGGATACAAGGACCCCTTGACATCGCCGGGTGTTTATCTTCAGTTGGCTTTAGTATGTGGTCTTCTTGTGGAGAGCGTATCTCCCACCTTACACAGCCAACTGAAAATCAGAGAGAAACACACCTTCCAGCTATTCCTCCTCTCCTTCCTCGCCCAGCCAAGACTGCCGTGACTGCTTTACTCTGCGTTTCTCCGCACGCTCGACACTGCATGGGGATTTTAAGCAGGAACACTCCCCTTCAGCAAGGACATGGTAGAAAGACTGGCAGCACCTGGATGACTTTGGTGACTGCTTTACTCTGCACAACTCCATGGGCTCGGCACTGCAAAGGAATTTTAAGCATGAACACTCCACTTCAGCGAACACGGTAGAAAGACTGGCAGCACCTGGATGACTGCCATGATTGCTTTACTCTGCGTGATTCCACTTCGAGTGAAAACTTTGGCAGTGCAATAAAAAACAACTTGGATTCAAAAGTTTGGCAGTGCAGTGAAAGACCACTTAGATTCAGACTTTTGCAGTGCAATGAAAACCCCCCACTAAGATTCAAAACTTTGGCAGTGCGGTGAAAAACCAGTTGCACAATTAAGCTAGATGCCGGTGGGTATAAGATATTAATCAATAAAAGTAGTGGGGTTTTACTGGAGTACAGTAATTGATGTACTCCCTGGCCACAGCACACTTACCTTATCAGTCACTGTCGGTTGTCTGCGCCAGGCGAACACAGGCAAACGCAGCTGCCCTGTTCTCCCAGCAAAGAGGGCTTTCTGCAGGTTCTGCAGATAATCGGGGAGGCTCGGGGCGGGAAACAAGGCAGGGAGGCAAAGAACTGGGAGAAGAGGCAAAGGGAACAAACCAGAGTGTTCAAAGAAATGTGTCTGCAAGAACGTTAAGTTGCTGGCTGCACAGCGCTTGCTCATCTGAGCCAAACTGATTCCAAACTTGGCTTTGCAGAAAGAAAATGTGTCCAAGACACTTTCCTTGAACACTTTGAGCTACAGGTATGCATTTGAAAATGAACTAGTGCTATGCCACCGTAACAGTGATTTGTATTACACTTCCAGCTCTGGAGTAGTTTGTTTCGTTTGTGCAGTTACACCTTAAATACTCTTTGTCCGTCTCCATGTAGGTCCGCCCAGCCATCTTTGGAACTTACCTACCCATAAAGATTGACAACATTGATAAACTGGTACTTTAAATATTTTTGGCTACTTTGTAGGCATTGGAATGGCACTTGCTAGATTTATTTAATTTATTTATTTATTTAAACATTTGTAGGGCGCACCTAACCCTCCTGGCAGGATAGCGCAGCAGCAACGTTCTCGCCTTGGAAGCAAGGCGACACGAAACAACATAGGTTCGATCCCAGGGTCCGCGCTTAGAAACCTCTGGGTATTTAAGCGCGTTATAAATACACAACTAAGACACAAAAAAAAGGAAAAAACAATTACGCAACTAAAATACAAACAGTTCCTGTAACTGCGCCTCGATGTCCGCAGGCTGTGTGAGCACTTTAAAAATGTAAATAAATAAACCCTCAGGCAACTGGGCGCATCAGACATAAGAATATGGTTACAGATTGAACAAGCTTAAGAGATTGGTTACAGTAATGGCCGACTTAAGAATATGGTTACAGGTAATGCAGATCATGTGTGAGGCATCCTTAAGTATATGGTTACAGAATAACGCAGCAGCTCTCAGTCAGCTGGGCGCAACAATCTTATGATCATGGTTACAAGTTGCGGCACCTTAAGAGTATGGTTACAGGTCTTTAGGTGTCTAGAACATATATGTCATGTCAGTTACTCACCAGATGGATAGGTGCGGGTTAATCCCGATTGCTTGCAGGAAGGAGGGAGTAACTTGGTATCCCGAGTAAAGAGCCAGGTTTTTAGTTTTTTGCGGAACGAGAGTAGGGCGGGGTCCAATTTTATCTCCAGAGGGAGGGCATTCCAGTAGTTATCTGCAATCACAGGGAAGCTTGAGCCCCCTGCTCTTTGTCTTTTAAATCTCGGCAGGGTTAATTGCCCGAGGTAGGTAGAACGAGAATGTCTGGATTATTGGTTTCTAGCTGTCATGCTAGAAAGATAACGTGGTGCAGTGTTCGAGAGGCATTTGTGAGTCAACGTGAGTATTTTAAATTTTATGCAGTCCTTCACTGGGAGCCAATTAATGTTTCTTCTGGTGGAGGAGATATGTTCTGCTTTGGGGATATTTAGTGCTGCTCTTATGGCATTGTTCTGTACTATTTGAAGTTTCTGGATGTCTTTGGAGGAGGATCCTGCAAAGACAGCGTTGCAGTAGTCGATCCTGGAAAGGATAAGTGCTCTTGCCATGGTGATACGATTATCTACATTGAGATACGGTCTGCAGGCCGTGATAAGTTTGGCTGTGTAGGCAGACGCCACAAGAGAGGATAAAAAGCCGACACAGGCTGAAAATTAACAAAAATAAGATGATGTGATAGCATTGACTTGCTGTTTAAGGGTGAGTGAGGAATCGAGATAGACTCCTAATGTCTTAACTTCTTTGGCAGTATAGATAGTGTTTCCATCTATGTTAAAGGATTGGTACAATGGTGAAATGTTTGAGTTTGGCTTGGCTGCCCAGAATGAGAATCTCTGTCTTATCATTGAGACACAACTCATTTTGGGTCATCCATGCTTGGATTGTGTGGTTGGTAGATTGCATTCAAGGCATTCAAGTCAGGGATGTAGTCTCCTGTGATTGGGATAAGTATTTTAATTTTGTATCGTCCACATAGTTTGTATACGTGACACCCAAATAGTCCAGTTTATCGGAGAGAGGTTTCGTAAATGCGTTGTACATAGTGGGGGAAACGCATGAGCCTTGTGGCACACCACAGGTGACAGGCGTAGGGCTAGCAGCTGACGACGAAGACGCTCATCGTTCTGTTGGATAGGAATTATTTAATCCAAGCTATAGCATTATTGGAGAAGTGGGCACCGCAAGCTAGGTGGCGGCATAAGATGTTGTGATTTACCAGATCAAATGCCGCCGACAGATCTAAGAGGAGAAGGATGGCTAAATCACCTTTATCTCTGATCAGATCCATTTGAGCTTTGAGATCCACCAGGGCCGTTTCAGTTCCATGGCCAGGACGGAAACCTGATTGACGGAGGCCCAGTAGATGGTGTGTTTCTAAGTATTTTCGAATCTGGACATATGCTACTCTATCCAGAATTGTTTGCATGAAAGGAACCATTGTGATAGGTTGTTTATAAGTGAAGTGATGAAGGGCGCCAAGTTATCTCTGCAGTCTTTGATTAGGGTTGCAGGGTAGATGTCGCCTTGACACCGTGAGGGTTGGAGGCCTTTTATGATTTTCGTAGTTTCCTCCATCGTAATAGTGGAGAATTCAAATTTCGGGAAAGGTTTGGGTGTGGGAAGTTTAGTTGTGGGCTGCTGGGGTGAATTGAGTTTCAGTTTTTTGTTATTCATTTTGAGTTGGAGAGCTGAGATTTTGTCCATAAGGGCCTTCTGCATGTCTTTAATGCAGAGGTCAGGAGTTTGCAAAGGGGTTTCTAATTCTCTTAGAAATGAGAAAAGCTCTTTAGGGCTAGAGTTGGCATTTTCAATGCGCAAGTTGTAAGCATTACTTTTGGCTTGCTGGGTAGCTTTTCTGTCTTCAGAAGCTATTGTCATGTCCACGCGTACGATCATTCCACGACTGTACGCGTATAGCCCTTTAAGAACGCTGCAGCCAGGTGCCTGGAAGTTGGCATGGCAACGCTGGCGCCCCGTCCTTCCCTCTTCCTGGTACCGTCAACGTCGAGTAACACGTAACGTCGTCACATGATTCGTATTTAAGCACCTCCCACTTGTTGTCCGGTGCTTCTGATTTGTAATTAGTGGCGTTACGGAAAATTGCTCGAGTACTCTTGTTTCCCTTGTTTCCTTGTCCTTGTTACTCCCTTGTTCTTGGACCCTCTGTACCTGTACCCCTCCGCCTCGACCCCCACCTTGTTTCTGGAACCATCTTGTGCCTTTGACCCAGACAGTTTACTGGATTTTCATTTTGTATTGCCCTTTGCTACGTGTCTGCCAGATTAGTGTTTATGACCATGGACAGCTAATGGAACTGCTTTGTCACCGCCCCAATTGTTGTGCTACCCTTCACGAACACGACCGTTCCTGAACGGTGCTTTTCTTCATCTGCTGCTACAATATGGAAAGCTAAGAACTTTTGGGATACCTAGGATCCTGGGATTTTGTTGGAACCGTGACTCTTTCCATTTTGTACATGGACTAGAGACTGCCATAGTGTACTTGGGCGTCCTCGTGCCGTCGGGTTAGGGTGTGCTTCTTTTTCCCTTGGAATCCGGACCTGTCTCATCTTGCTTCTCTGCTTGGAACTTCCAAAGACCCTACGTACTTTGATATGGTAAGCCCGTAAGGGGTTTCTTGTTTTGGTGCAACCTCAATAAGGGGAGGGGCTAAGATATATTGATTAAAGTCAGCATTAAGTACCACGTTTACACCTCCAGTCTAATTGTATACTCTTGTAAACTACGTTTTTGTTCCGAAAGAGTGGTTGCCCTGCATATACACATTGTGATTAACCTCGCACTTCGCTTGTAGGTTCACTGTGTATCCTGCCCTACGCATCTCGTGTTGCCTTGTCGACACTGGCTTCTATGGCATCGATCCTGTGGCAGCGGTCTCCTATTGCGACACCTGGGTCTCATCTGGTATCCTTTCTTTCCTCTGATTTGCTGCTCTGGTTGTCCGATTACAGGACCAGAGGGGTACATCAGGTAGAAGAACTTGTCCACTACACTACGTGGGCAACTCGGATCCTGACAGCTATGGAGGTGAAATGCTCTTTGTTTGTGATTGATGGGTTTTTCCTCCAATTATTTTTGGCGTTTCTTTTTTTTGCTCCGTAAGTCTCGGAGTTGAGTGATGAACCAATGATTGAGATGTGCTTTAGGTTTAGCTTTGTAGTTTCCCAATGGGGCCACCGCATTTAATGCTGATTTCATAGCTTGATTGGAGGTGGAAACCATGGAGGCAGGGTCGGCTTGCATTTCAGTGTATGTAATGAGCTGCGGCATCAGCGGTAGGATGCTATTAGGTGTGATGTTGCGGGCTTGGGTCGCCTGAACCATCTTGGTTGGAAGATTAGTCGCTGGGCTAGTGTTGATTGAGAAGAGTATAATATTATGGTTTGACCATGGGCAGGGAACATTGTTAGAAATATCTGTAGAGCAGTTGTGGTCAATGAGCCAATTGAGCGTTCGACCTTTGGCGTGGGTGGGGCCGGAAGATCGTAGAGTGAATCTGTGTGATTCACTGGTGTTATGTAGGGAGGCAGCTTGCGTGTCCGCACTATCATGAAGATCTAAGTTGAAGTCTCCAAGGATGATTACTTTGGACGTGTGTTTAATGCCTGTAGTTATTACGGTGGCTATGTCCCTGTCAAAGGAGGAAATGGGACCTTGCAGTCTATAAATGAGATGCAGGGAGATAAGGTCACAACAGCTGGAAATGATGTGAGTCACCGAGTATATGATGGCAGTGCCTGGCCAATGCCTATCTAAAAACTATGCACATGCCAAAACTGTCATCTTTGTCATCTTTTTTTTTTTATTAAGTGCTTTTGGTTAGCAATAACCTTTGACACTATATAGAAAACAAACAATGAAATACAATAATACAATCTTTAAAGTCATAAAAGAAGAACAAATCATACAAGAAAGAACAAGGCACATTCACAATTTCTTTCAATAATCCATGAATGAAATGCGTTACATATCTTTCTCCCTTAAAAGAAAAACTTGGCCTGTAGGCTTTGACCCTTTGGACCAAGCTAAGTCCCTTTGAACCTTCACCAGGCGCCCACTAAATGTCGATCCCCTCCTCTGCTTCTAAAGATAATCTATTAAACGCCTGTCTCCTGTCAGCTTTGCCATTGCTTGTTTTTCAAAAGGACATCAGTGCATGGCCCACATGCGAGGACACACATTGCTTTTAAATCAAGTGGCTGATGGCACATTTAGTTAAGATTTTTCGTTCTGCCATGAGCTACTTTACAGCTGCAATTAAGCCATTAATTCTGAGAGAATAGAAAACTGCTTTGAAATAACACTAGGACTGTCTATACAGCACAACGCTTGATGTGTCTTGATAAAGCTAGCACAAAGAGATTGCATGAGGGTGCGTTGTGGGCAGGGAGTGGCATGTAGTGGGCCGGAATTGCCATCGAGATTATCTTGGCCCGAGTGGTGAGTTGGTTGGTAACCCTGCAAGCTGTGTCTGCTTCATCATATCCCATCTCTCTCCTAGCTGTACTCCTAAGCAATCGTTTCGGTTTGTAGGTGGCACTAACTGCCACCTACCTGCCAACACTAAAAATAGTAGTGTTCCTAATTGACTGTAGCCAGTTTGTCTACCCCTTTGAGGAAGTGAATAGGTGAGAGGTCATGGATCCCAGACGGCATTTCACACGTTGACACGCTACGCATTTCTCAGGTCAACTTCAAAAACGTCCCTATTGGCAAACTGCCACATGAGAACTCCAGATGACCTTTCTGAGTCGTCTACAAAAGGTACACATACAAAATGAAAGGAGGCACGTAGCCGTACTTCCAGTGCAGTTTACATTCATAAGATTCCAGTAAGTGTTAAGCAAGGGTCGTAACCATGTGACGGCTCGAGGATTCCACTCACAATGGTCTTTGATTCAAAGCCATAACCATTTTGCTGCAGCAGCGACACGCATCGATATGATCTTTCCTGATTGTACAACATTATGACTGCTCCTTGTGCTCTCGGGAAGTGGGACCTGTTCACGCAGAGCAGATGTGGTGCATTTTCACCAGAGAGCATGCGTGTTACACTTCAATGCAAGTGGAAGCTTGGGCAGCAGGCAGGTGCGGACTGGTAAGTGCGGCAAAGGGGCGATTTTCCCCCAGTCCGGCTGGACTGCTGCCCCGAGCTCCAAAAAGTTTTTTTTTTTTAAATCGAAAAAGATGAAATCCTTTAGAATTTAGCCTGCCACAAAGGAACCGAGTGCTGAAAAGCCTGCTCAGATTATGTATAAATGGGGTGAGGTATTCGTCTTGATGTCAGCAATGTTGTAGTTGTGCCTTGATGGACCCAACACATGGATCTCCACAGTGAGTGAGAGGGAGAGGAGTCTAGGCTGCAGGGGCATGTTCATACCGTACAGTGGCAATGTATGCATTTAAATAACAGATCTGTGACTCTGGATGATGTTGGCACCACTGCTCCTCATACACCATTGGTCTATTACAATACACAGTAGCTTATCACGTTTCCTACTTGCCAAGGAAGTAGGGTCCATAACTTACAGTTTGTCCTCGGTTTGATGCTGTATGCAAGCTTCCCACATGTTCTGGTGAATTTCTGGATCACTAGTGTTTGTTTATTTATTTGTAATGCGCTCCTCACTCGTAGGTATCTGGGCACGACAAGATTGTACAGTTTCTTATATACAGAGCATGTTCAATTACAAGTAAGCACAGTATTTACAGTACATGGTGGTTACAAGTAGAGAACAGTATAATCATGCAAAATGACAAGTGTGTAGTTGCAGGGCGTGGAAATGTGTTTGTACAAAAAGAATTTAATAGCACCCATAGATGTTACTTCTATAGTAGATATATAAATGGCTGCTGGACTGGTTGTGTTACTTACTTTTGGATATAGTTATAAAAAAACACGCATTGAAAGATGTAATATTCAGGTTTTAATTATTAGAAGACTACAAACTGTAGGGGTAAATCAGAGGTGAATTTTATTTAGTACCACTGAAGGAAGTTACCAGCTCGGACAGTGGTATTTCTGGAAATCCAGCCTACTCGAAGTTTACCACCAGCAGAGGTGGTATTTCTGGAACACCTCCAGTGCTATTTCAGAAATACCACCTCCAATGATGGTAAAGCTAAACGTTTTTTAAAAACATTTCTTGCAACTATTTTCAGCCTCAATGTGAAGGGAGAAAAGTGTTATGTACAGTTGTGGCTCATATCACTACTGTTGATTTTCCTTATGAACAAAGGGTCCATTTTGACCTGTTCATGCATTACATGGGTAAGGTGGTGAGAGGAGGCAATCAAAGATGTTCACCTTTTTACCCCCTCAACATGGACATTTGTACAAACGTTTTCACTCTATTGAAGGGAAGCACCTGTCTGTACAGTAAAAAGAAAGATTTAAGAAATATGGGGCCAGTTTAGATTTTTTACTTCCACCTTCATGGTGGAGGTAGAACTAGGTGGCTTTTCTGCAAAACTTCTGCCTAAAACACCACAGCTGGTATTCCCAAGGAATACCACTGATGGTATTTGATCCAACCCCGAATTGGGTGGACGGTAAAGTCAATGGTATTTGACAAATACTGATGATTTTACTGTTACCATCCAACTCTGAATGACCCCCTAAATCTGTAATCGATTGTCATTGTCTTGTCCAGAACACTCTTCTCTTATGTAATCAACAAAAGACACACCAGATTCAGATATATGGATACAAAGTAACATGAACACAGATACATCCTTCCACCTTTACTTCACACTGTCACAAATGCACTCAAACACATTAACCCAGTCAAATAAACTGAAACACACACACGTGCCACCTTATTTGAAAACACACAAACATTTCACTTCACTCTTGCTTCCTCCTCGTCACCAAATCCAAGCTGTAGTCCCCTTGCAGTTCTCCCCGCTTCTGTGAGTTGTAATATGCAGCTGGCTTTCCGAGAAAGTGCAACTTGGGTGCACATAAAAGCCACTTCCCCTTGCCATCTTTTGCTTTGCATTATCCAAGTGCAAACCTCATACCCACAGTTACCAGCAAGACCCAGACCACAGCTTCTTGCCGTGTCTGGCAGAGGCAGAATGGCAAATCAAGATGGTCTACTGCCTAACTATAAACCAGGGCAACGCAAGGTGTTGAGGGGCAAGGAATTGGATTGATTTGATGGGCAATTAAAGGCCATGAGTGGCAAGGAATTTGTTACTGAGCAATGTGGACGAGGGAAGAGGGTGTGTGCAAGATAAAGGAAGGGGCTTGAATTAATATTTCAAGGATGGAGCAAAAGGTGAGCCAAGGCCGTAAAGTTAATTGTAAGAAACAGGGGGGGCATTGAGAATGTGGTTCAAGGGAAGTAAACTGTAGGATGATGGCTAAGGAAAATTGGGTAAATGAGACGGAGGTGCATATCTGGAATGGTAGGTCAGCAGGTTGATTGTTACTGAGATCTATGTCAGACCTGCATGCTACTGCACCCAATTGTGCGTCTGACCTGATCCCCTTCCTTTTTTCTGACTAAGTGATGCATACTTGCTTTATGAACTGTGGTAAGTCAGAAGAATGAGTCAGACATAAGGGTGGCATTTTACACTAGGCTTTTATTGAAATAATAATGAGAAAAAAGACCTACCTCTGCTTATATTAAAGGGTTTGCCCTACCTAACAGAACTCTAACTAGAGTGCTTGTGGTTGGGGTGGTTTGTCCAAAGCAAAAACTCAGACCTCTGTCCATAAACTAACCTACTTCTGACCCGACCACTAATCAAAAAGGGGCTCAGGAGAATGGCACCCTTCTCTTGGTCTGGCTGGCTCAACCTTGGTGACTGATCTTATAATATCTTGTAACAGTTCTGATTAGCCCCTGCAGGTGCTCAAAGATACTTCTTTTGTCTTTCTCGAGTGTCCAATGACTATTGGCTCTCCATGTCTACAACGGTTCTTTCCTTACCTGTTGTTCATATATTCTTTCTCTCCTAGTTTCTTGGTTTTGGTTCACCAAACTGTTATTCCCGCTATTAGGACAAGGGAGCTTAGTTCCATAGTACTCTTGGCTTTTCTTAGGGTTTTCACAGTCGCTGTGGTTAGGGAGATTATTCCCATACCACTCTTGATTTCTGTAGCAATTATTACTTCTGTTGTTATTCTCACTATCACTGTGATTAGGGATATTACTCCCATAACAGTCTTTACTTTTAATATGGTTCTCACAATCACTGTGACGAGGGAGATTATTCCCGTAGCAATCTTTACTTTGCCCCAAACCCCTACCCGGTCTCCTGCCCCTCCTGTTATCTTGAATTTGATGCTGTGTCACTGGTTCTTACTGGGGTTGCAAGTTGGCTTGTTCTCTGTAAATACTCCCAGCGTTTCTCTCCGCTTTCTTGTATGTGTCTGCGGCTCTGCTGAGCATTTGGCTTGTTGGTGTCGGCGCAGTTTATGGTCCACCCGGTCTACCTCCCAGAGGTCACACCACTGTCTGACTTCTTCCAGCTTCCAAGTGCGATGGTTCTCTGTTGATTCACGGAGTACTCATTTGTCCTTTCCACATCGTCCCCTCGACCGAGGACCAGCTTCATTGATGACCTTCTCGTTCCTAGGTTTGAGATTCCCAGGCTGTGCTGGCTTGAAACCGGCTTCTCTTTCGCAAGTCCTTCCTCTGTTTCTATCCTCTGTTGCTCAGTCCTCCCCGTCAGAGGATCAGAGTCCTTTGTTTGTTTCCGGAAGGTATTCTTTATGCCTCCTTGGGGCCAACTCTTCCCAGTACTGGCTGTCTTCACTGAAGGAGTAGTTGTTATTGCTCCTTCACTCTTCTTCTAAGTACTATTGGGTTCCAACCTATTGCCATTCTTCATGTCTCTTTTACTCTTCCTCTTCTCATTGGTTTCAGCTTGTGGTTTAGGAAAACAAGAGATCTTACAATAGCAAATAGCAGTCTCTTCAGGTTGGACCTCTTGAGACAATGAGGGTCTCATAGGAAAGATTAGGGAGTTCCTTCATGGACGGGAGTCCCAATCCCCTGTGAGGTCCCGCTTACCGCCACCCTTAGGAGGAATGTTGCATAGCAGGCCCACCTCCCTAGCCTCACAGGGAAGAGCTTTCCTCTGTGGAGAAGTGATGAGATCCCATGAATCGTCACAGAACATATGTTTCAATTACTACTTGTCTTATTTTTTTTCAGGTTGCTTATCATGTGACCTTGTTGAAAGTGTACAAAATTGTACAGACGTAAGATTATAAATATTGTACATTTTCAAAATTATTATAATTTTAGTTCATTTTCCAGATGTTTTTGCCTCTGGATACAGACGATTAATAGGCTTCCCCCTTGTAGATACATTTGTGCCTTGAAAACCGTATTTACTGAAAAGTATACTAGTTTGGCCCTTGAATATCAACATTGCAGAACACATTTTTTTGTTTCTAATATTGAAGGTGGAATAGGAGATTATGAAGTCTCCTCTGCTTTCTCAATTGAAACTTTGGAACCAGGAAGACGGGGCTCAAATCCCCAACTTCCACACTTCATACATTATGTGATCCTGAGCAAATCGCTTTTCATTACTATGCCTTATTTTCCTTAACTAACTGTAGCGAAAGCCTCACTCATATGGGCTTTATACTCGATAGTGTTTATAAATAATGTTAGCAATTTATTTTAAGCATACTAGTGAGGAGGCAGGATGACAAGTGAGGGTCTTATAATGTGAGGGGGGTACGGTACACAGGGTGCAGGTAACGGTTTTGTGTTGTGGGCGGAGGAGGCCGGAAGCCAGGTATGGGTCTCTAGCCATGCCAGCTCATGTTTGACTCGGAGAGTAAACCCAGACCCCCTGGTTCAGCAATGGCTCTGCTCAACCAATGAATTCTCTAGCTTTGCCACCTCCTGACATTATTCTAAAACTAAAGATGAGATGGGGTGGAAGGATAAGTAGCCTGCTGTCAAATTACAAACTGTAACACATTGAAAACTGGGCTCAAATCCCAGTTTTCCAATTCCACCAATTATATTATCCTGGTGAAATAATGTTACTATGTTTTGTAAGTCAGAGAATTTGCAGGGGTCCGGGTTCTAAGAAACCACAAACGTAACTGAAAAATAGGTTGCATTAAAGGAAAATAATGTCTACTATATAATCAGAGTAACAAAGTGTATGGGTTCAACCACTCGAAAGTGCGCTATGACCACCCAAGAATAGTATAAAGGCCAGCTGCGTAGCCAATTCCACAAGGTCTGCCCATAAAGACCTCAAGAAAAAGTGAAACGAGTTAAAAAATTGGTACTGGCTAGTCGCGCTCTGCGTCAGCAGTAGTTAGTTAACAAAATGATTGTTAGAATAACTGAAAAAGTCTTCAACAAATCTTCATCTGTTAATGGTTTATTCTCATAGAATCAACCAACACGTGTTTCAACATAAGTCGTCCTCAAGGCTGATACAGTAATTGTAAAAGCATAATCAAGTATTGAAAATGGTGCAGAACGTATATACCCATGTGATACAGTTATTGTTCACATACAAAAATGTGAAAAGAAGAAAATGCACAATTCACAAAAGTAAAAGAATAAAACAAAAGGTTACATACCCAAAAACATGTCCCATGGAAAGGGGTATTACAGAAACGAAAAGCACAGACAAGAGCAATAAGTCATGATTGTTCCACTATATCACACATTTTAACTGTCAAATTCCGTACTGGGAGTGGATGTGTAATTCGCCCTGTCTGTCATGGCCATTAAAGCAATTCCCTCTGTTATACCAGTTTAGAGGGCAGGCTCTCTGCCCAGGAGATGGGATGTTTTTGGTTCCTTTCTCCAACCATCACGAGAAGCATTTACATCATCTGATAGAGCCCAGCTTCCCCTCTGGGCTCAGAAAACCGTGTGACCCATTGTACTGTTGAGTTAGAGCCCAGCTAAAGTTTTGGGTGCAACATTTGGAATCCTGCAACAGGCAAAAGTGGGCACTCTGGCTAGTTCTCCCCATGGCCAACGGTGATCAGTCCTTTCCCACAGTACAGGCTAGAGGGCAGAAGTGCAAAGACGACTGGCCCCCTTTTTAAATTGTCTGAGGATCCAGCTCCTCGGCAGTCGGGCCCACCTACCTCGTCCTCATTGTTCTCTCAGTGCTCAAAGAAATGTAGATATGTATGTTTACAAAGCTGTGAGTATCACTTAAAGTTCCACAGGCTTTGAGAGAGCAGTCAATTTTCAAGATGCACCAAAGCGCAAGGATTACGCGATAAACCAGACAAGATTCACATCAAAATAAAAATAATGTTTTGTTATGTTACTGGAATTTATAGCACACACTGCCGCCTTTTGCATGGCCGCCATGCACTCTGTCAGATCTGAAAGGAGCTGTGCGTGGGGGACAGTTCCTAGGTGTTCTGTGACCAAAGCATACGAGCATTTCAGTCTGGGGAGGGGCCGGCGGGACTCGTCTGCCCATGGTGCTTGGATGTATTGGCTCAGGGTATAGTCTATAAGTTGGTAGTAGAAGTGTACTCTTCTGAAGTCTGTTTTATGCTAATAACGGGGATACATTTTTGTTTTACTTTTGTGTTTCATGGTCTCGCTATTACCCAATTTAATTGTACTGTTAGGATCTTGATGCGACCGTTTCGAAACTTAAATGGACTTTTAAAAAAAATTGAAGCAATGACCCTATTCCATAGCCACACTATTTATTCCTGGTGGCATAAAGAAGAGAGCAGGTTAAACACAGGAAAAGTTCTCCAAAGACGGGTAAATGTATCTTGCTAAAACCCTGGGAAATTCTGATGTCAAACAAGCATTCAGTGCAAAAAGAAAGAGCCACGGTGGGGGGCAGCAGATTGGGACGGGCACCCCCCATTCCTTCAACAGTCATTTCTACGGCAAGCACCGTGCCTGGAGGAGGGCTGCAAAGTACAACACCCTTCGCGGTACAGGCACCATAGCGGGAGCAATTGATGGTCCAATTGGCCCTCCTGGAGCAGGAACAAAGATTGGCAGGCATCTTGTAACATGCCAAAAGTAATCTGTCGATACCCAATGGAACACAACCTGACACAGGGCCACAGTCATTGCCTGTGATAACCCCTGAGGCATCAGCTCTGTGCCTCCATGCCTGCACGCTGCTATGCAGGTTGGTCTCCCTGCCTGATTGTACATATTAAGGCGCCACAGGGCTGATTCGTCAGGCCACGAATGTTCCCATGCATTATTTCATTTTCATGCATTACTTCAGTTGCATGTTTTGCGATGTGCAAAATCTGTGGGGCTACAGAGGTCTTTAACGTTCTTTTTTTTCTTGAGGCAATTACATTTTTGGTGTAACCAGAGTTGGTGATTTTTTTTTCCTGCACCTCACTGCCTTATATTTGAATACAACATTCCTGAAAACACTCCAGACAGAACCAAACCTGACCGCTGGATTTGTTCCAGGCAGATCATGTAACATTACACCTGAATTTCCTATTATGGTACCTCATGTGTTTGGCTAGGGAACTACCACTACAAGAAGCACCACTGCACTGCAGTGTCATCAAATGCATTTGTCTTTCCCTGTCTGCCCTTACATATTGCCACCTCTGATCCAATTGCAACTCTAATATCTCTGCCTCTTTGAAAGAAGCAACTGCGGCAGATACATCTTTTATTTCTTATCAAACACCACATTGAAAACTACAAGTGGAACCTATTTACCTCTGCAATTAAACATTAGAAATACATTTTTAAACCTTACCTTTTGTGTTGAATAATCGGCAATTCCGTGCTCGCAGATTGAGCAGCAAATGTATGTTTAAATATGATCCATGGATCTATTTCAGAAGTTCCTTAATTGTTCCATGGATTGTCATCAGTACAGTTGAGCACCTTGATCCACATGTAATTGGCAATGGGTCTGAGATGTTCAGTGATCCATTCTAAACGATTCAGGTAATAGGATAACCAACCGCATCAAGCTCCATGTGAAAGTTGAAGATGGTGGACTTATTGAATGAACTCCATCCAGATTTGAATCGGTGCCAATTATTGGTGCCTTGCAAACTGTCATTTTCTAAGCTTCTTGAACTTTAGTGCTTAATTAATCTACAGAATTTTCTGTAGTGCTGAAAACATCTTCCCCCCTCCAGTTTGGGAGTGGAAGTGGTGCATGCCATCTGGTATCTCGCATATTCATTGACATTAAATGAAAATGGATACCTGTAAGATGGGTAACCCTCTCCACAATCAAATTGCTTCTACCAATTGGTAAACCCTTACACAGAGCGGCTGGTACATAGTGACTTCACACGTGGTGGCTTAACTGGAGCCTAAATAGGTTAACTCCTCCTTGAGGGAATTGCACCACTAGAAATTGATTTGTGTGTTTGTGTAATAAGGTGATATGGTGATAACTAGTGTGTTTTATGGATGAATGGGCATATGAGTCAGGTGAGACGGAACGCATAGTGCAATAATACCATTCAAACTGATCCATGGTGTTTTACAGGTATTTCTGTATGTATTTGGCATATACATTAATGTGAATTAATGATAAAATAACTTTTTCACTCTGTTTGTCTTGGACTGGCCCACTGTGGGGAGAGAGGTTTGATTGATGGCTCGCCAGTTATATATACTAAGGCGAGGCGTTTCGATTGGCCCTCATGTAATGCCAGTTTTGTGATATTTCACTAGCGGTATATTGAACAACGGTTATGGCATAGCTGCTGTTTCCATGTACTCTGCCTTCTAGCGATGCTTCGGTTTCAGAGCCTCATTGGTCTTCCTAAAGAGCCACATTATCTGACACCCATTTCTTGGGCCTTCGTAAGGGTTCAAAAGCTGAAGAAGGAGAAGCCGTTATGTAGTCATCATAGATTCATTGCACCTTCACAAGGGCAGTATGTGGGAATTACGAGCAACGACACAAATAAGATGGATGCAATTATGTCTAAGCCTTTATTAAGGGTTGTTTCTTCAGGATGGGGTGGTAAAAATGCCTAAAGGGTCTATGGAAAAGGACTAAAACCTAAAAGAATACCTCTTTCAAAACATGTCAGAAATCTGACAACACCAAATGAGGTGTTTGATGTATTCTATAATATCTCAAAGGCAATCCCAAAACCAATGAATCCAGAAATCTAATCTTAGGTTCTACTCTATTCAAAAGGAAAGTCCAAGAATGGCGGCCAACTGAAAGGTATCCAGTTAAATTGTGGAATGCCATTTTGTCGAAAATAAATTTGCTGGAAAAAAGAAAAAAATCCAAATGTGTTTTTTTTATTTTATGGTTTTTCGGTTTAGTTAGTAAAAAAAAAGTGAACATAAAAAACGGGAGGTTGGGGGGGAATCCCCCCAAATAAAAAAATAAACTAAAAAAAAAATTCCATTTTTTTCCCAGCATATTTGTGTCAAGAAAAAGACATTCGAAAATGTGACATTCGAAAAAGTCACTATAAACCCAACTGAAACGTTCAGATGCTGTTCTCATGAAGTCGTTTAGCCACCTGGCTAACTCTATTATATTAAAATGAAATGTCTCGAAGTCCTTGGCCCAAATAAAGAGACAAATACCACCACTAAAATGTCTAGTCCTAATGTAGTATAGCAGTCCACAACAATTAACTTGGCAGGCTTGTTCCCAGATCCCTCGCACCATGCTCACCAGGCTTCTCTTTCTCCACTCTCTCTCCCTGCTGTCCATTTCACCAATTCTCCAGGGGTCCTTTTCACCAGGTTTTAATTTCTCGTTATGCCCTTTGCACTTGACACATTTGACGAGAAAGGCACCTTTCCTAGAGCTTTCTACCCACAGCCCTCAGGTGACAAAGTTCCTGCTTTACCAGCTCTTGTAGAATGTCCACTTTGTGCCAAGTGAAATCTTCCTCTTCTTTCAGAGGCCCAGTGCAAGGGCCTCCAGCTTCTTCTAGGTCGCTAATCCTCCAAGACTCCCCTTTGTCAGGCGCAGTCTCCCTTAAAGGTAGGGGGCAGTGTTTGATATGTCAACCTCCCCCGGTCCGAAGACAGCAGATGACTGACTGCAGCTTCTTTGAAACCATATCTACATTCCTACAGCAAGACACCTGATTGGCTCTTTCCCCAGATTCCCAAGTTTCTCTGTTTTGATTGGTCCGGTAGTACTGGATTTTGAGTGATATCTCTTATGGGATAAATATTATCCCTGCTGCATTGGGAAATTGGCTAAGGAGCATTTGGGATTATTACCTTATTGACTCCTTGCAAGGCTTTAAAAAGGCTTGCAGCCTCCGGCACCATCTTGATTTTTCTTTGGACGCTGGTTGGTGACTGCGTGTGCGAGCGAAGAGCAGATTGGGATGAACTTTGCTTTTGGCACCACTCGCAAGATAACCAAGCCTCTGACGCTGTCTGCTTAATCTGCAACTGCTGTCTTGTTTGACGTTCAAAGGCTGGCTAGCTACAGCCATCCGAGCTTCATGATACATCCAGCCACCAGTCCCATGGGGTTTCTTTATGCCTCTTCTCGGTCACGATCGCATGGATAGGCGGTTACCCTATCTTGGGGTGTGGGAGGGGGACACTACAGCTCAGGGAATCACACTCTTTCCTCCATTTGGGCCCAACATCAGGCAGCAACTGGACCAACCGAGCTCCCTGTGACCGTTTACCCCATATAAAAGATGGTGAGCACCTCTGCCTCACCACAGTTCCAAGATTAAAGACTGTGCGCCTCATTACGAGTTTGCCGATCCGGTAACAAAGGTGCCGGTAAGCTACCGGCACCGTTGTTACCGGACCGGCAAACTACGAGTCTGCGAGCGGGTGCCCTTCTGCCCGCCAAGTCTGACCTGGCGGGCGGAACGGCACCCACTCTCAGACCTTGACGGATGAACCGGCACTGTTATTAACGGTGCTGGTGCATCCGTCCTCCCCATTCCCATTGAGTCCTATGTGACTCAAATGGGAATCGGGAGCAATATTTTCCGGCACCCAGAAATGGAGTTGTAATGACCCGCTAATTGCCCATTCCCGAGAGCCAGGGAAAAAATTACTCCGGTGGCAGCTGTGCCGGTGTTACCGGCACAGCTACCGCCAGACTCAATATGGGGCCCCTTGTCTAGAAGTCTTTTCCTCCAACGACCCTTCAACACACACAGTTGTTGCAGGACCTTGAACCACAACTTGGTACCAACCCCCCAAAACATTTTGGACATACCTAGCTCACTTCTGCACTCACAGGGGATTCAGCAGAGCCACTGGCTCCCTTTGTGGCCTCTGAACTCTTTATCCAGACGGGTGAAAGGACTAGCTCCATCAGCACAAGCTGAAGGGGGCGGGGGCATGGAGTTTGAGACATAGCCCTTTGAGTACTGTACAGCAGAAATTATTCAGCTTGTGAATCTGTTTTAGATGCATAGGCTTTCATCTGTCATCTAGTGTGTGGCCTGGAGTATTGCACTTTGTTTGCTTAAGTACAAGATCAGCAATCGGATCCAGGTATATAACATGTACTTGCTACCCACAATGTTACTTGTCCATGCTCCCTGTTATTTTGCTATCAATTTTGGTTCCTAACTCGGGGGAGAGAAGGAAAGGCGGATATTCTAGGATTTCAACATGGTGATTGGTATCTCAACGACTAACCTGGACCACGAAAAAAGCAAATGCGAAGCTTGACCCAAGACTCTGTATACGCGAAAAGAAATGCGTTGGACATCCTACACTATGGAGTGCAGCCGGAACTGCTCAGATGTGGATGAAGGAGAAGCTAAAATGGCGTCTGGGTAAGAGGCAGATTTCAGTGAGACAGTCTTTTATGACTTCCAAACAAGGGAAAGCTAATAAAGATACCAATTTGGCAAAGGCGACTTGTCCCACACAAGGTGCTGCCCACTGTGCATTGATGGACTAACCCCATATTTGTAGGCCACCCTAAAAGTCCAAGAGAAAACACAGGGTTTGGTTAAGTAACCAATACCAGCCAAATAACCAAGGGAACACTGTAATCTTAAAACAGCCAATGACAAACACCAAAGAGTTGGTGCCCCAGGCCCTGAAACTATATGCCATTAAACATGGCATTATCAGCCGCACCTCTCTGATCCCCACTTGGTAACACTTCAGTATACAGAGATTGGTGTGTGCTGCAAGGCTACGTTGCACAGAAAGTTGGTAGGCTGCTTAAAGACGTAAAAGAAATGCACCAATCCTGAGCAACAGATGCATGGAATGGAAGGCCAGTGACTCCTGTGCTAAGCTCTGGAGCCTTGCCTAGAAAGGAGAGCAGCTCGAGCTGGAAAGTTGCAAGTTCAGACCTGGTGCTGTCTTTAAGGCGAGGAGGATTTTGTGAATGGTGAGACCCCACCAACATCCAGATGCAGAGAGGCAGATGGGATCTCTTCAGCCTACTGCCTTGGGCCCCTCTCGACCCTCCATCCTGGGATTATGGTGTGTGTGGTGGCTAATCCTGCTCCTCGAGCCGTTCTCTGTTAGTGGAGGGTGGGTGGGGTTTTGGGGGTGAGCAGTCTGCTTGAAGCTGTGAAAGTAGAATAGGTATTTTCTGCCAACAAGCACAAATGTCACAGCATCACTTAATAGCCATCCCTGAAAGTTCACCTCTAGTTCTGAGCCACTGAACAATGCATTGTGGGCAAGCAAATTAGCCTCAAAAGCATACATTGATTGATTGATTGATATTTTATTTCTATCGCGCTCGTACACAAGTGTTTCAGAGCGTGACAAGGGAGGGGAACAGGGGAGAACAAATCAGCGATCTTACTAGGCCCAGTGACATTGAGAACGCGCAAGTGCATGGGAGAGGGGGAGGGGAACAGTGCATGGAAGGGGGGAGAAGTGGAAAGTCCGAAGCAGAGGAGAAACAGATAAATAACAATAAATAATAAAGGCAACAAATAGTGGTAATGCAGCCAGCAATTTGCAAGTGCTAGGTTTAAGGCAGCAGACAGGGTAGGTCTGATAAGTGCAGGAAGAAAAAGGAGGGGGCTGTATGGGTACAGATACAACCCCAGTGCGAGGGGTGGCCCAGAGGCAGTGCGGGAGGGTGGCAGGGTGAGCAGGTACCTGGGCCCGAAGGACAGAGGGTGGCCAGGTGCACAGTGCCAAGAGAGAACAGATCAGCAGGGGAGAGGGGGAGCGAAGGCAGAAGAAAAGAGGAAGGTCTTGAGGTGCTTCCGGAACCGGAGATGGTTCTCCTCAAGTTTTAGAGTGGCAGGGAGGCTGTTCCAGAGGGAGGCCACAGCCGAAGACAGAGATCTACTCCCAGCTCGTTTCTTTGAAAAACGGCTGACCCTGAGGGAGTTGGAGGTAGAGGAGCGAGGAACTCGAGAGGGGAGGTATTTGCGGAGGGATAGCTGAAGGTATTTTGGACCCAGGCCCCAGAAAGCCTTGTGGACAATGCAGAGGGTTTTGAATGTAATCCTTGCATCCACTGGGAAGTAGTGGAGATATTTCAGAGCTGGAGAGATACGATCACAGGGCTTGAGGCCAAGGACAAGTCTCGCAGTCCTGTTCTGGATTAGTTGCAGAGGGCGGAGAGTAGAGGCAGGTAGATTTAGAAGGAGGCTTCTGGGGGAAGTAGAGGAAAGGCAGAGTACCTCTGAGGAGGTGCAGTCGGAAATTTGACTTTTTAGAGACCTCAGAGATGTGGGCGGAGAAGGAAAGGGTGGATTCAAAGATGACCCTGAGGTTCTTAGCCTCGCAGGTGGGGGTAGGAGGAGGGCCAAGGGAGGCCGGCCAGAGAGTGAGTGGAAAGGATGGTGAAGGTGTGCTGATGAGGAGGATCTCCGTCTTGCTGGCATTCAGACAAAGATCATTGGCGGCACACCAATCTTGAATGGCAGTTAGGCAATCAGAGATGAGAGAGGCAGAGGAGGTGGCAGAGGGCAGCCTGAAAATGAGTTGAGTGTCGTCAGCGTAGCACTGGAAATTTGAGCAGAAAGTGGCAATGCAGTGGGCGAGAGTTGCCAGGTATTGGTTGAAAAGCCACGGCGAGAGGTTAGACCCCTGGGGAACACCACAGGTAGAGAGGAAGATAGATTAAAGGAAGGATTTGCTGGTTTGCTTTATGTGAGAAAAGTCTCTATCTTATAGAGTTGGATTATTTTATACACAATATTACTAACCCACTACAGACCACTCTCAAGGAGGCAGACAGCCAAATATGTTTATCACCCACTGTGAGGAATTCAACCATCTGTACGGTGGGTGTGCGCTCACCTGGGCTTTTTACAATTTTTATATGAAATTGAATGATGGCAGATCAACCGCCAGAAAATGTGTGGGGCTAATCCGCACATATTTTCCTATGCTCACCGCACGACTTAGACATAGACTCTGTGGGGACACGGCCTACAGGCGCAGTCCCCCGTCATATTTAGTTGGGATATGGAGGTGTGGTTAAGCCAGGAGTACACCATGTCATCTCAGAAGGGGGAGGGCCAAATCTTCACCCTGCCATGGCCAGCCTAATTAACTAACAAAAGCTCTGCCCTGTCCTTTTGTTTAGCTCTAGCTGGTAGAAGCATTCACATACTAATCAGAGTTTAATTCAAACAGGCACACATGGTGCCTGGCTGCAGAGGCTAACAAAAGAGACAGGAAACCCCAACATCCTTTCATATGCACTGTGTCAACTTGAAGCCAGCTCCCGCCCTTAGTATCGATTGACAGTGAAATGTCATGTCTGAGACTGAATGTATTACAGTAGTCATCCCGCAGGGAGACCCCATTCAGAAGGTACGAGTATGTGGATTGACGGGACCAGAAAGTCTGGTCTTGTCGTAGCTTCAAGGGAGACCTGCCGCTTTAATCAGGAGCCACAGAGAGCTCCATTGATCAGAGAGACCCTTTGATCCACAACAGACAGGAAGATGGGTGGGACTTAGTATTGCATGTATTCACCCTTTTCGTTGTAAAGCACTCCGGTTATGACCTCGCGCATAGAGGAGATTGTTGGTGGGGGCTTAGCCTTCACCAGTCACTGTGGCCCATTTATCTTTAAAAGAGGACTGAGCCCCTCTTTTGGGCCGTTCATCTGACAAGTAACAAGAAGAACTCTGCATTTGAACCCTGGCTGAAAGTACGGGCTAAACAACAGTGGTGTGGAAGGTTGCCCAAAGTAATGTCAGTGGTTCAGATTGATTGAAAACCTTCCACCCATCATTTTTTGGTTTCTGAAGGTACAGTCTGCCTTACATCTTCCGCCAATTGAAGGAAGGCCAGGACCTTCCAGAGGGAAGCAAATTTCTCCCCTAAACATCTCCCAGGGGGCAGAGGTTGATACAGAATCCAGAGGACCCTCGAGCAGCTCCAGAACTGGTACCCGGACAGCACATAGCGTGCCATGTTAAACTCTGCAGGAACCAAGGACAAGGCAGCGGCCTGCAACACTCTCCTCAGCTTTAGGCTGTCCGCCTTAAAGGACAACACAAGCCCAACGATTCCTGACCTCGAGCTGCCGTGTAGGCCAGCCTGCAGCCGTCCGTCCTGCTTCGCTCGCCGCACTTGCCACCTGATACCCGCAGCTGTCTCCCGTCTTGAACTCTGTCGCAGAAGCACCTTGAAACCGACTCGACCCTGTTGAGTACAAAGAACTACTACAGCACAAGGTACATTGTGGTTTTGTCCCTCTGGTCCTTCTACAAAGGCCCCTAGTGACATTTTACGACCCATTGCTCCCTTTGTTTTGAAACCAAGTATCCTTAAAATATTCTGATTTATTACTATACCGACTACCCTCCTGTCAATACCCAGAGTGCATCCCTTTTCATTCTTTGAAATTGTCTGTCCACTGCATTCCTTTACAGGGTGGGTTGTATTTTGTAGTGTGCTAGAACTGTCAGTTGTGATAATAATAAAGTAGATATTTTTACAACCTTGACTGGACAGTCCCTTTTATCATTGGGTAATAATTGTATTTTCGCTGTGTTGCAAGTAACCAACGATCCACGGCATTGCAGAGATAAACCTGTCGTTCTGTCCACGTTGCCAAAAGTAGACAAGGAGGTTCATAATTTGCTTGCTTTTCCAATCTGTTCGGATCTTTTCCGGTATACTAGAGGTGTGGGTCTGATTGATGGTTTAGAAACCGATATGCATCCCTGGACCACTGTTGCCCCGGAAGTTGATTCGTCATGCCCTCTTTAGGGGTAGTCAGTGAGGTGAGGTGAGACTGAAGCATTGGAGTAAGTTTACCAAACACCATCAAAGTTACGGTGGGTTAAAAATGTATGAAACATACCCTTCTACTTCAAATGTGAGTAGAATAGGCCATTTCAGCCAACAAGCATGTTGTCAGTCTAGAAATACGGATACCTCTAATTTGAGACCGCAAACGCATTTTGGTGGCCGTGGACCAACCGTCTCATGCACGATACGAAAGAATATAGGTTTTCGAGTTTGCCAATGAACGGCCATTTTGATGTAACAATAATCGCCATTTTGTTTTCTAACCATTGCACATTGCTTTCTGTTCCTATTGCTTCGCAGTATATTTTCCGCTCACACTGCTCGACTGTGGAACATTGTTGTCTGTATGTGAAAAGGACAAGGCCGCAGGGCCGAGAGGATAACAAGAGTTCGCTGAAACACAAACGTAGGCAGCGCCAGGAAGAATGCCCGGCTCCCTCCTTAATGTAGCCTTGAAGCAGAGCTGCAGGGCATTTAATCATTTCACAGCTGCCAGCCAGTCTCGTTATATGGTAGAATATGTTAGAATGATACCGCTAAAGGCTTGAATAATGCTTTTCTAACGGCCCCCCCTTTGCTGAGCCCGCTAAGAGCATGTCGGCTCCCAGGACGCGAATAGCACCTGATAGATGGCAAGGTCCGGAATGCAACTCCCCCGTATGTAGTTCGCTTCCAAGAACAGAAGCGCCGTGTTCTATTCAATAACCGAAAGATGCCTACGCACTCACAAATTGCAAATTGTTACTAGAATAGATATTTGAAGGTGTCATAGTGGTCGGAGATGTCCATCATCACACCAAGTTCAAAGAAACCCAATAAAGAGGGGTGTTAAACATGTCATAGCTAATTGTTTGATATGCATTTTGTATATATATATAACTGATGTACGTAATTCACTCTCTTGCGTCCCTCGAGGTCTAGAGATACACGTTGCAGGGCGTGAGACCGAGTTGGCCAATTGAGACTTTTGCTTTGCAATAAAACCCTAGCTTTGGGAATACAGCCTCGTGTCTGGCGTCTCTTTCGTGTGTGGTGACCCGTCTTGTTTCCATAGACGTCACGAGACGAGAATTACACATGACAGATGAATTGATAGAAAATATATTGACCCATACGAAACAAGGCCCGAGATCAGAAGTAAGACCAGAAGTAAGACCAGATACGTCAGTAGCTATTGCCCAGACCCCGCCCGTAGCCCAAGCTCCCCCTCCGGTAGCTCAAGCCCTCCCAGAGCCACAGACCGCGCACGTCACACTTCCTACTAGCCAACCGGGCCCACAACAGACACTTGCTGTTCCCATTGTCCCATCCGCACCTCCTGCCTTAGACACCGACTCGGTACCGTCCGTTCCTCCCGGGGTTGAAGTTGAAACCACGGGGGCAAGAGGCGGGACTGACCAACGGGAGTGCACGAGGGTAAACCGCAGCGCAATCAGCAAGGAAAGGAAGGTGGAATTGCAGCAACAGGCAGAGATGTATATAGACGGGAATGATGAGACGGCAACATTGGCTTCGATATATGACTTTCGTAGAAGCAACGAAAGACAGGTAGTGTTGGAATACATGGGTGAATATTTGGTGGAGAGATGGAAACAGCTAATTGGGAAATTACCACTGCAGCGATTGTTAGATTTGAATGCATTAATACGCTGTAGGGAGAGGGATGAAGAAGTGAGAGAACATGTGTATAGACTTTTTGAGCTTAAAGATGAATTAGATAATGACTATGCCGCAATGTTTACTACACCTGGGTACAGGAGTAGGGAAGTCGGGAGACCTGGGAAGGGGAAAAAGGGGTCACATAATAAACGGCAGCAGTTACCATCGCCGGGGCAGAAGGAGATGGTGAACGAATTATCGTTGCTAAAACAGGTGGGGGCAGACTTGAAGGAATGTCTAATTAGAACACAGGTATTAATGCAGCAAGTAGTAGGACATAATAGAGGGCGAGGGAACGCACAAGGAAGGAGTAGTTTCGAATATGCATGGGGGAACAGTGGGGCCGAATCAGTGTGCATATTGTAAAGAGGATGGACACTGGTGAGCGCAATGCCCGCATCTACAGAATAGAAATGGGTCTGGTCAGAGGAGACAGCATAGAGGACACCCAGGAGCGAATGGACCAAATAGGAATAGTATGCAGCAGCATCATAATAACAGAGGTAATCAAAACCAAGGCCAAAACCAAAATGCCCCAAACCAGAGTCAGGGACAGCAAAATCAACAATATGGACATCAGAGTGGGGGAAATAGAGGGAAGAGTGGAAATGTTTTCGATACACAGCCAAACACGTATTACAGTAATAGTAATGATTGCACATCGGACGATGTGTTATTTCCCCAATAGGACAGCCCAGGACAGGGGTCGGAACCAGTGTCTATTCCCGTGAATCAGAGGACCCTACTTAGAAATGAGAGTCGGGAATGAGGAGCACAGCTTTCTTGTAGATACAGGAGCACAGAAGTGTTCAATAGACCATCACCTGGTTCCGAATATACCGCTGTCAGGGCAAAATAATATTTCCGTAGGGTTCGCAGGTACACCAGTCATAAACCCAGTGTCCAAACCAGTCCCAGTTACCATAGGACCATTTACCGAACATTGTCCTTTCCTTCTAACAGAAAATTGTGGAGAAAATGTGTTGGGATTCTTCCGGTTTATAAAAAAAAGGAGGTAATGAGGTACCATACCGTTTCATAATTGATCTACGCGCATTGAATAAGGTAGTAGATCTGCAATTTCCTCTAGTGCCAGACGTCACTACAATATTGACAATGATACCTGTTTCAACAGAATATTTTAGTGTAATAGATTTGAAAAACGCATTCTTTAGTATTCCAGTGGACAAGGACAGTAGATATTTGTTCGCGTTCACATTAGGAGGACGATCATTTACATTTACGCGGATTCCGCAAGGTTATACGGAAAGTCCAAGTATTTACAGTAGAGCATTAAAAGAACAGCTAGACATGCTGGAATTACCCGTGGGTTGTGTACTTTTGCAATACATAGACAATTTATTGCTAGCTGCAGACACAGAGGAGATTTGTAAAGAAAGCACTGTATTACTACTGTCACACCTAGCGGCACATGGCCATAAAGCTAGTTTGAAGAAATTTCAGTATAATCGAAAGGAGGTAGCTTATTTGAGCTACCTACTTTCGAAAGGAGGGAGAAGACTAACACCAGAACGCATAGAAAGTATTTCTTGTATGCCTATTCCAAAGACACAAAAAGGAGTCAGAGCCATAATAGGCATGGCTTTATATTGCCGACAATGGATTGGTAATTTTGCGTTAATTGTGAAACCATTAGTGAATTTGACTAGAAAAGATGCGGTTATGCCTTTGCAGTGGGATGAGGAATGTCAGAGAGCATTTGATGGATTGAAAACTGCATTCTGCTCGGCTCCAGTTTTGGGTACGCCGAACTATAAGAACATTTTTAGACTATTTGTGTGTGAAAGTGAAGGATGTGCATTGGCGGTTTTGACACAGGAACAAGGTGGAGAAATAGGCCGTGCGGCTATTTTTCTTCTGTGCTGGACCCTGTAGCGTGCGCACTACCACGATGTTTGCGATCTGTCGCGGCGGCTGCTGCGTCAGTGAAACAAACGGAAGGGATGGTATTGGGGCACACTTTAATTTTGATGGTGCCACATGCCATAGACGTTCTATTAAATAGGACACAGATGCAACACCTCACCTCTGCTAGATTGACAAGATATGAGATTATCTTGTTCGCGCCCGATATCCAAATTATGAGGTGTAGCGCTTTGAATCCTGCAGAATTAATGCCACTAACCATAAAAGAAATTGGGAAGAATGAATCACCCCCCCCACGATTGCTTAATGGTCACTGAGGAAGAAACCAAGGGGAGAGTTGATTAAAGTGATATTCCACAGAAAGAGCCGGATGGAGTTATTTTGTGACGGCTCATGTTTTAAATTACCAGATGGCACGACAACTGCCGCATACGCTGTCGCTACCCTAGAGAGTGTTGTAGAAAGTAAAAGAATCCCCTATAATTCAGCACAAGCCGCGGAAATAATAGCAGTAACCAGAGCCTACGAGATTTCTGAAAATTTGAATGTGAATATATATACTGATAGTCAGTACGCGTTTGGAGTGGTTCATAACTTGGGTCGACTTTGGGCTGAGAGAGGGTTTCTGACATCACATGGTGCCAGAATTCAACATGGCCCTTTGTTTGTATGATTGCTGTCTGCACTCACGTTTCCAAAGCGCCTAGCAATAGTGAAATGCGAGGCACATAAAAAAGTAACATGCAAAATAGGAGAGGGAAACGCGTTTGCAGACAGGATTGCAAAACAAACTGCCACTGATTTGAATACCAAGATGATGACGGTTCAGACAGAGGAAGTACCCTGTATGATAGAAGATGGAGTTGCGACGGTCAAAGAAATGCAGGCCGAGGCTACGGCCGATGAAATACAGGGATGGGCAGAGGGATCTGCTGAGTTGGATTTGGAGGGTTGTTGGGTGGACAAGGGAACTAGAAACTGGATGTTGCCAAATTCATATGTGACTGCAATGGTCACAATGGCCCACAGCCCTACGCACATCTGTGCCAAGAAAATGATACAGCACCTTTCTACAGTATGGCAGAATGTAAACATAAAAAAGAATGCAGAGAGGTTGGTGCAGAACTGTATCACGTGTTTACAACACAATGTAGGAAAGGGAACAGTGACACCAACAGGCAGTTTTGGCCCGCCCTCCATGCCGTTTGAGGTAGTTCATTTTGATTTCATAGAGATGGAGAGGTGCCAAAACTTAAAATGCGTCTTGGTGGTAATCTGTGCATTCAGTAAGTGGGTGGAGGCATATCCTTTAAAAGATTGCACAGCAATGACTACGGCAAAAGTAATGTTGAAGGAGTATTTTTCCAGATTTGGCTTGCCCCGGGTCCTATGGTCTGATAATGGACCGCATTTTGTGGGTGCAGTGGTATTACAGATATGTGCTGGTCTTCAGATTGATAAGAGATTCCATAGTTCAAGGCATCCACGTTCTGCCGGTCTTGTGAAGAGGCACAACGGGATTCTTAAATCAAAGATTAGCAAGATTTGTGCGGGAAGCAAGTTGAGTTTGGTGGATGCATTACCAATAGCACTATTATGCATGCGTACGTCTGTACAGGCTAAAACTGGGCTCTCCCCGTACGAGATCGTGATGGGGAGGCCGGCAAATGTTTGGTGCGCACCTCAGCCAAAACGACTTAGTGAGATCGAACATCCTGTGGTTAGTACTTATTGCAGCCTTTTAATGCAAAAATTGCGTTTGATTCATCAGCAGGTGCAGGAGGCATTACCCGTACGGTATACCGGTCCGGGGCACGCGCTGGAGCCAGGAGACTGGGTGCTGCTAAAAAACTTTGAAAGAAAGTCATCATTAGCACCCAGGTGCCGCGGGCCCCATCAAGTACTTTTGGCGACGCAGATGGCAATACGGGTGGATGGAAGGAAGTTGTGGATCCATGCCACCCATGCCAAAAAGATTCCAACTGCACTGAAAGTCTTGCCTGACACTGCTGACCGGAAAGAGACAGCGGTCCCAGAAACGAAAAAAACTGTTGCCAGTGAGCAGCCACCTGATCTGCTAAAACATGAAGTGAAACTTGAAACAAAGCCTGAGACGATTGCCAAAAAGGGGGAAGGGCAAAGAGTGCCCCAACGTTGCCCAGCAGAATCGACATCACTGCTGACCGACGTGAAATCTGCCTTGCAGATACCAGCAAAACCAAATAGTGTACCCCTTTGGCGCCCACCAGCACTTGCCAGCACGCCAAAAAACGGATTTGCATCATTGGCGCGGCGCACACCAGCACCTGCAGTAGCGCCACAGGCTGACTTCAAGCCTGAATCTGAAAGTGCACCGGCACTGTTCACGGATCATACGATACCAGGAGCAAGGCGATACAACCTGCGGCCTCGGAAGGCAAAGTGATCCGCATTCTTTTTTTCTGTTTGGTGTTTATGTCAACTTCTGGTTCAGCTCATGGACGGAGAAAGAACCAGGGGTGTAGAGGAGAGAAGCGTGAGAATTGTGCAAGTCGGACAATTCAAGACTCGCGGCTCCCCGGTGCGATCATAAAAATACATGTGTCCTAAACCAGAACGGAGAAGCTGGGCGCACATGGTACTATGGCAAGTGAGATAATTGATTAACAGTACATGTGTCCGGAACCAGAGCGGACAAGCTGGGCGCACATCATACTGAGGCGATAACTGATCAAAGGTCCTCTGAGCAGGATAAGTAGGGACAAGTGATCTCGCCTAAAAAACGAATAATCGAATCCAGGCTAAAAAGGACAGGCAAAACTGAATAGTGAGAATTCCATTGAATTTATAGACATCAGAGCAAGCGCGACAAAGAAAGATATCCACAACAAACTGATAAGGAAAAAGAAGGACGACGAGAAACATGCCGGGACGCGTTCCAGCCTCCTCCTGCACTACAACCGCTGAGAATGAGTCAGTTATAAAGACTATAAGTTTAAGAAAAAACGCATGGTAAAACAAATTGTATGCTGACACCAACAATAATAATGTGCTTTATGAGCGTGGTAGCACCAATATCGACAGCCCTAATATTATGGTGGGTAGAAACAATACACCCATTAGAAATGTTTTTACCAATAATTAATATATCCACTACTGAAAGCCCGGTTCAGGTGATCACTTATACCCTACCCCCAATGGAAGAAAAACACAGGGAAGGTTTTAGAAATAACACCTTACTTCTGATAATGAACATGACACATGCAATCCTAAAGAAAACAAACTGCTGGGTATGTGCCCATTTACCACAGCATGCCGGGAAAGGAATAGGGTGGTATGTGCAGCCATTACCATTAAGTTCTGCATGTAGTGCATCTTTAGGTGCAATGTTCTATGGGAAGTGGAATAAGAGTAATACTGGTCAATTAGACAGAACCTACATGAATGAGTTTGAGGAGATAATAATGAAGCCTGTGGGTTGTTCCATTTTCCATAAAGCACAAGTAATAGCCCCAGAGCCCACGAGGAAAAGTACACGGAAGATAACACGACAAAATAGAGGAGATAGATTGTCCCCGCCAGAAAAAACATCTGTAATGACGTTTCGTGTAAGAACAGAAGGGAACAAAGATGCAATTCCCCCATTTTACACGATGAATTATAGCCCAAGAACTGTCCTTTTTTGTCTAAAAAAGAAAGGCTCTTTTTCAGTCGGAACATATACTGGTTGTATGAATACAGTGGTACTAAAATGGGAAATAGAACCAGTATACGTAGGTGATCCAGTTTATTTTATATGTGGAGAGAAAGCATACCCTTGGTTGCCCAGAAACTGGGGAGGTACATGTTACCTAGGGCTACTGTTCCCAGGAGTATTCCTCTTAGAAACAGCAGCCATGGCCAGATTATCTAGAACTAGAGTCAAAAGGACTGACAAAGGTGTTTTAATAGCAACTGATGTAGCGAAATCATTAATTCCATTCTTAGGACAGATAGTGAACTCCTATAATATAAGGCAACTGTCCAGAATCCTAAAGAATACAATAAACACAACAACAGATATATTATCTAACATGACGTTGGAAGAAAGAGGAATCAGGTTAATGACACTGCAAAATAGAATGGCTCTCGATGTAATCCTGGTTGATCTTGGGGGAATTTGCAAAATATTGGGATCAGCATGTTGCGTTTATGTCAATGACTATTCCCCTACGATCTTTGAAGCAATAAAGAAAATGCACGTTCTAAGCGCTGAACTCCCCACGGGAGAAGGGAGCTGGGGAATAGGATCTTGGTTTTGGGGAATACTACGATCTTGTGGATGGAAGTTAATCTCAATATTAGTAGTGGTGTTCGGAATATTCCTAACGTGCTGTTGTTGTATACATTGTTTACCAATAGTTTGTGCAGAGGTAACTGAGGGATGTACGGAAGGATGCATGCATATGATAAAGAAAAAAACAACCTCATGATCGAACTAGCCCAGGCCCAAACGAGATGAGTAGTGAAAGAGTTGATGGCAATAGATATTGATGAAGACAATGATGTCCACGATAGCATGCGAGACTCAGACATAAGTACTTCAGATTCATCATCACTAGAGGAGGTTTCAATAAATAGATGAGACGTTTGGCATACGGCCAAAGGAGGGTTTGTCAGTCTGGAAATACGGATACCTCTAATTTGAGACCGCAAACGCATTTTGGTGGCCGTGGACCAACCGTCTCATGCACGATACGACAGAATATAGGTTTTTGAGTTTGCCACTTTGATGTAACAAGAATCGCCATTTTGTTTTCTAACCATTGCTCATTGCTTTCTATTCCTATTGCTTCGCAGTATATTTTCCGCTTACACTGCTCGACTGTGGAACATTGTTGTCTGTATGTGAAAAGGACAAGGCCGCAGGGCCGAGAGGATAACAAGAGTTCGCTGAAACACAAACGTAGGCAGCGCCAGGAAGAATGCCCGGCTCCCTCCTTAATGTAGCCTTGAAGCAGAGCTCCAGGGCATTTAATCATTTCACAGCTGCCAGCCAGTCTCGTTATATGGTAGAATATGTTAGAAAAGCATAATTCAAGCCTTTAGCTGTATTATTCTAACGGCCCCCCTTTGCTGAGCCCGCTAAGAGCATGTCGGCTCCCAGGACGCGAATAGCACCTGATAGATAGCAAGGTCCGGAATGCAACTCCCCCCCGTATGTAGTTCGCTTCCAAGAACAGAAGTGCCGTGTTCCATTCAATAACCGAAAGATGCCTACGCACTCACAAATTGCAAATTGTTACTAGAATAGATGTTTGAATGTGTCATAGTGGTCGGAGATGTCCATCATCACACCAAGTTCAAAGAAACCCAATAAAGAGGGTTGTTAAACATGTCATAGCCGATTGTTTGATATGCATTTTGTATATATATAACTGATGTACGTAATTCACTCTCTTGCGTCCCTCGAGGTCTAGAGATACACGTCGCGGGGCGTGAGACCGAGTTGGCCAACTGAGACTTTTGCTTTGCAATAAAACCCTAGCTTTGGGAATACAACCTCGTGTCTGGCGTCTCTATCGTGTGTGGTGACCCGCCTTGTTTCCATAGACGTCAGGGTCCCCTAGGGGCCCCTTTCAATGTTGTCCTGTTGAGAGAAAACATTGAATTCACGAGATAAAGCAGCAGAGTGCCCATATGCTTGTATCTGCCCCTCTCCACTATACTGAGTAATAGTTGTCTTGATTACCAGAATCCGCATCAAGAGAACAGTTTGTAAATTGTATAGATTTTTACCAACTGTTCTTAGCCCACTTCTTTCACAAAAGGCTGCATTAAGTACAGCATTTCTCAACGATAATTTCTTAAGGGTGGGGAAGCCACCAAATCCTCCCTTGGTTTAGTTGGACTATTTTGCTAAACTTAGTTGATTGCACACATGTGTGTAATATGTATTACCTTCCAATTAATAAATGTACCAGCTGCCACTGGTTTTCATACATCAGATTCAAATTAACATCATCAAATTCCAAGGCTACAACTAACTTGCACTTTGCACAAGGTTATCACAAACAGACTACAATGAGACACTCTGATTCACTGTCTGCACATCCGGTATGCTATATTCTACCCACCTGTGGCACTGTACTACAAGCAATTCCTGCAACTCATGTAACAAAGTATTGCCTCAGAATATGTGAATAATGCAAGATAAGGTTGTAATCTGTTTCTCTCTGCTGATCTATATGTTTGTAACCTTACTGTGTAAATTCCGAATGTAACCAATCCCTTAAGCAAAAAGCGCCCAGATACCTCTGGGTTATGTGCGCTATGTAAATGCCAAAATAAATAAATAAATCCGTTTGTAAACTGGAAGGCTGACCATCAATAACCATCTCCTGCCAGCGAACAGCAAAGAGGAAGAGGGCCTTGCTGGAGGGAGTCTTGTAACAGTAGCTGCACTTTGATTGGCTGTGGGGAAGTCACGACATTCTTTGTTAAGAGGAATTACATTTGTTAAATGGGTTTCTCAAATATGTGCAGACATTTATTTTCTTCTTTTCTGCTAGTTAGTTTAGTAATAATGTTAATGCATATTAGGAAACTTCCAGTCCTGCCAGAGACTTCTCAGAGCAGCTCATGGTTCAACATGGTTTCCTCTTGCTTTCATATGAGTACCCTGCTGCTTATGCTGTGCTTTAACATTTGGAAAGAGGTGTCTATGTGGTGAATTTTATAATGTATATGCAACAAGTTCCACCATTCGAAACATGCATCCCTTTGGATTCTGATCTACGAAAACAAATCTGTTTCTTAGTACAAAAATATCTACTATAACTTGTCCTCTCTTTGGTTCTCTCCTGCAGGCAGCTCCTCTATGACATTTCGGAAGATATTGGCAGCGTGGAGCAAGACGAAATGATTTTCCTTCTGAATGATGTGCTTCCAAAGCGAAACAGAGAGAACATGGTGGGTTTGGAGGAGCTAGGCATGATAATCTAAACACTAACTACATACCTCTCAAACTGCTGACGATAAATGGAGGGTGACGGTCAGATTTTGTCAGTGTGATCTCACAGAAGTCAAAAGAAAGAATCATGTTTTCCTGTGACAGGCAGGTGCAGGGAAGGTAATCCTGTCTAGATCTATCGGAGAGATTTAGTTTGCTAGAAGAGGGGTCGTGGGGGCGTTCAACAGGGGATGGAAATTGACCAAGCAGACTATCAGCATGTGCTTGTGGAGAATGGGTATATTGTTGCCAAGTTTACAGAGTATGCGATTTGTGGGTAGGAGAGAAATAGATGGACCCAAACATGTAAAATAGGGTGGATGCAAAAATAAGCTGCAAGTGAAGTAACGGAACTCAATTTTAATAGTTTGAGCCTCAAGTGGCAAAATAACAAGCCTTTCAGACACATAAGCACTAAAGTACAATTAGTTGCAGACAAACTGCTTTGCTCCACCTGACATTTCTACACACGATTCAAAGGTCGAAGTATTACTAGACAGCTGGCTCTCGTACTTTACAGAAACACTCAGTTGCCTTTCCCTCCCACCATCCCAAGTCTGAACTCCTCACCAATGCACTCCCAAAACAAGTGGATATCAAAAGAGTGTCAGTGATTAGAGTGCACACGGACAAAGGTTGTCTCTCTTACTGACAAGACAGTGTTCTACATCTATCAAAGCAGTCTAAAACATGCAATTCTTCCGAACATTTTCTCCATAGCCATAGACAATCCAGATAAGACCGACACACTCCCAAGAATCTATCACAACCGTAACAAACTCAATGCTACCACTCAACTAATTGCCCCCTTCACTGGACGTCTGCAATCAAATGCAGGATATTTTCACCTCAAACGTTTATACCCTTGTCCAAACCTTCGCCAAATCCCCTTCTCCTTTTGCAAGCCAGTTTCCCAATGTTGGACCCATCTCATCTGCTGATCTCTTAAATGCCATCTGAAAACACTGATCGCAAGACTCCAGCAGCAGCAGAACACTGTGCAGGCAATGCAGACTCCTAAAACACTGCGACCCACACCGCGCGCCCTCTGCACCGGTGTGGATGTTTTGTAGGGTCAACTCCTCCTCTTCAGAAGCAGTAGACAGTGATGCAAGACTCCAGCAGCACCAAAACACTGTACAGGCAATGCAGACTCCTAACACACTGTGACGCACACTGCCAAAACTTTAATAAGAACCAGCTAACTTTCGGAGTATCTGCTGTAAGGAACTTATGGTGGCAACAGTAAAGACAGACACAAGTGATCACAGTCCAAGGGTGTTTATTAAACTGTATAAATAGGAAGGTGGGAAAAATGCCTAATCTAAACCTAAATCTAAGTTGGGAGCAAGCTACGACCATCAAATAATAATAAGGCAGTCCTAGTGGCATCTTGTCAAATAAAAAAGGGCCTATACTAAAATAAAACTATTGCCAATCCTTATAACTAAATACAAAAGAGTGTGGGATAATATTCACAAGAAAGAAAGAAGTGTTCATAAATGATAAGTCAGGATGGGGTAGCCGGGGGTCTCCCTTCCCCACGTTTTGAGCAAGGGACAAGGTGGGATTCCGGAGCACAGCACACGCTCAAGCTTTCCCAGCACGAGCCAACAGTTCCTCTCTCAGCTATCAGAGCCTTCAGTAGTTAAGTCTCTTTTCTACAAAAAGTCTCTTGCCTACGAGAACCTGATGTATTCAAAACAATAAACAAAAAGTTCATTTTCGCATGTACGTTGGGTGATGCCTTTTCACCCCTGGGGACCCCTCTTCCGGGCTCAGACCCTTCTCAAATATCAGCTGCCCTCCATCGGATTCACTATGGCTTCTCACAACAATCTCTTCTGTGACATTCATTAATCTTTTTTTTGAAAAGTAAGTTTTTTTGACATTTAGGTTATAACATCCTATAATAACAATCGTAACATATCGTTCCACTCCAGTTATAACACTTCCCCGTTCCTTCCCCCACCTCACCCCTCAGCCTTGGACCATTTATTTGTTATTAAATCAAGAATCAGACGCATTGTGCATCTTTTCACTTCATATTCGGGGTAGCTCTACTGTGTACACTGGAACGTTGGGCGCGTCAACCTCCATTGTTCATTGCCCACCACAGGCAACATATCCCGCAATCACTGTGCTCCCCCTAAACATGTGCACCACCAGGTCCCTTCCTCAATTGTTTCCCACGCACTTCAAGCAGACGTCCATATTTTTCAAAAAAGGGGAGCCACAGTCCCTCAATGTTCGACCTGGATTCATCTATAAGATGAGTTAGAAACTCCATGTCATAAATAGCACGAACGTTAGTGACCCATTCCTTTTCCCCTGGCATTCGTGGGGTTTTCCATCTTTGGGCCAGGCAGCATCTTGCCGCCACCAACATGACCTGAAACATATGTCATATGTCTCGCCGTGGTCCCCCTCCACATCAACCCCAAAAAGAAGAAGCCATGGGGATAGGGTCCTCTCTATCCCATCCACTCGCTTTATCTAGGACAGAACCTCTTCCCAGTACATCCGCACCACGGGACATTTCCACCACATATGTACGTAATCCCCTTTTTTAAAATGACACTTCCAACAATGCGGGTCGTATCCCTCCCTCATCCGGGCTATCCTCTGTGGGGGATAATGCCACCTGTGTAGCAGTTTCAGAGCATGATGGCGGTACTGGAGCGAGGCAGTTGAGCGATTGGCCCGTCTACACATGATGGTCCATCTCCTATCGTCAATGTCCTCGCCTAAATCTTTCCCCCATTGCACCTGTGCGGTTGGGGCATTCCTCGGGGCTGCCAAGAGTAGGAGTTTATAGAGTGTGGATATCACACCCTTGTATCCCTTGTGTGAAATCAGGAATTTTTCAAAATCTGTTAATTCCCTTCTTAGGGTATCCCCCAAATAATTTCCGTGAGGGCTCCCTTTATTTCTAGATACCGAAAGGGTGAGACTATCCAAGCCCAGGGCCTCCTCCAGCTCCTTCAAGGACATGAAAGTTCCCTCCACCCGCAGCTGTCCAGCCCTACTGAGACCAGCCTCATACCACTGTTGGAACGCAAGTGGCTCATCTATCCCATCTCTAAGCAGGGGAGCCCAAATGCAGCTCAAAGGTGAGGGCCATGTTGTGAGCCGTCTATATTCACCTCCCTCCCTCCATACCGACCGCAAAACACCCAGCACAGTATGTCACAGGACCCTCCCCGGGATACGTGTCTTGGGGACCAACAACCACTCTCAAGGGTGACTGGGGATAAGACCCCGTTGTCCATTGAAAACCATTGCTTTGCTGTGCCTGGAGTAAAGTGATCCACCAAAATTCTTAACTTGGTAGCCCTATAGTATGTTTCTAGATCCGGGAGTCCCACTCCCCCCTCCTCCTTTGGCATCGTCAGTACCTCGTAGGAAATTCAGTGTTTTTTACCTGCCCAGAGGTAGCGTAGTTGGGCCTGTTTGACCTCCACAAAGAATGGCTTGGGTATCTGTGTTGGGAGTATCTGAAACAGAAACAAGAACTTGGGGAGAATTACCATTTTCACTGAGTTGAGACGTGCCATCCATGAGAGTCCTGAGTCTGCCCATTGCTCGATGTCCCGCTTCACAGCCAACCATAGAGGGAGGAAGTTACTAGCGAAAACGTCTCCGGGGTTCTGTGTCCCCTGAACCCTGAGCTAGCAAAACCTGTCTCTGCAAATTCTAAATGGGAGCCCCTCCACATATTTCCCCTCTGCATCGGATAGGTTTCCTTCCGTGAACACCACTGATTTTCCAAAATTAACCTTATATGCCGACAGGTTTCATATCGTTCCAAACTACGCAGCACACGTGGCACCGACTGGGATGGGTTGGTCACATAAATTAACACATCATGCGCGAATAGGCTGATCTTTCAGTGCACCTCCCTCACCCTTACCCCACTGATCCCCTCCTCCTTTCGGATAGCTACCGCCCATGGTTCCATCACCAGCGCATATATGAGCAGAGAGAGGGGGCATCCCTGTCTCGTGCCCCTGCCTAGTAGAAACGACCCGATTCGTTGCCATTCACCACTACCCTTGCTGAGGGATCGGAATAGAGGCTACCTTCACCTCTTCTTCCGATATCACCCCTTCAGGGCCCCTCGTTCTGACTCAGTGAGTTTGGGAAGGGGATGACCCTCCAGGTAACTGTGGATATCTTCTATCGACTCACCCTCCTGTTTGGTCTACAGTTCTTTATAGAAATCCACAAAGCATTCGGCTATACTCACCACCTATTTGCACATCCTCTCCCCTTTGTCTCGGATGCTTCCCACTCTCCTTTCCATCCTACTGCCTCTAGTTCTATGCGCCAACAGGGTCCCCACCTTGTCCCCCCTTTTTGTAGTATCTCTGCCGTGTATATCTCATCTTTTTAATCACCTCTCCAATAAGGACTGTATGCAGAGCCTGCCTCTTCTCACGCCTCTCGATTCTCATCCTTCCGGGTGAGCCGTGCCCTCATAGCCCTCAGTTCCTCACAAAGCCTGCTCTCGATTAGTGCCCTTTCCCGCTTCCTCCGTGAGACCTCTGCAATGAGGAGGCTCCGAAAGGTGGCCTTCGCCGCTTCCCATACCACGGTCATCTCAGTTTCCTCATTGTCGTTCGTCTCGAAGTAGGCCTCCATTTCTTTCCTCAGGAATTCTTTAAACACGGGACCCTCATTAGGGTGTCATTACAACGCCACCTATAATTTCTGTGGTCTGTGGCATCAGCCAATCCACCACCAGTAGCTCATGGTCCGACCGGGTAACAGCCTCCATACTTGGCACCCCTACCTCAACCCTCCCTCTTCCGATATCAATAAGAGGTCGATTCTTGGTTAAGTCTGGTGCGGGGGAAAAGAAAGTGTAACCTCCCGGGCCCTGCCACGACTTGCGCCACACATCAACCCAGTAATATTCCTGCAGGAGGTCCCTCATGGCCAGGTTATCCTTTGTAGGCTCTTTCACCCCGTCCCCTTTGCCGACCACCAATCCAGTCGAGGATCCGCTATAAGGTTCAAGTCCCCTCCCAGGACAATGGCTCCTTCTGCCCATTCGTCAGCACCATGAGCACTCTGAGCAGAAACTTTATCTGACCCACATTGGGAGCGTAGAGGGTGGCCAGGGTGATCCGCGTACCCTCAGATGTTCCCGTAATCCCCAGGAACCTCCCTCCGAAACCCCTCTTTGTCTCAATCTCTGTGAGGTGTACTGATTTACCCAGAAGTATGCCCACCCCTTCCTTTTTGGAGGATTTATGGGAGGCCCAAAAGTTCCTCCCAATTTCCTTCCCCCTTATTGTCGATTCAGCCCCCCGCCTATAGTGCGTTTCTTGTAGGAAAAGGACCACCAATTTCTGTTTACGGAACAAGTTGTTGGTAAGGAATTGTTTGTTTTCAGGCCCTTAACGTTCAGCGTACCCACCCGTCCTTCAACCATTATCGTTGTTAACCCTGTCCTCAAAAATTTCCATGCATCTTCCTTGGCACAGGGCCTTTCGATAACCTGAGGGTCCATGGCTTGACCCGTCTCCCCCTTCCTTTAATTCCCGCCCGCACCCCCCTCTCCAACCCTCCCACCCACTCACCTCCCTAGCCCTTCCCCACCACCCCACCAACCCCCCCCGCCCCCCCATCACCCTCTTTTGAGGCATCCGTCTCCATCCCCCAGACTTGCTGGGACCGGTGGACGAACCATCAGGGGCTCGTCCCCTGCCCAGGGGTCTTTATCTAGAGGGGATCCCGTTCCCCCTTTTCTGAATCAAACCGTTACGTTCCGTGTGTCTCTGTGGCCCAGAATAGGGGTCTCCAAGCATTTCCCTTCCAGCCCCACATCCCCCCGCTTAGGGCAACGTTAAATAACTCCCCGGCCCATCCCGCACACAACAACAGACTAAAACGTCTAAACAGCGCATCAGCCATCTCAACGGTGTCGGCATCTACATAGGAAAAGAAAAGAACCACCTAACCATGGCCACCCGCTCGAACAGTACGTTGCCCCTCAGTTTTCTAGGTCCCGCGGGGACAGCATAGGGCACAATGACCCCAAAAGTCCTCTTCGGGTGGGTATATGCTGCAAGGGTGCGCCAGGACCCTATGGATCAGTGCGTTGGTTACACAGCACCTCTCAGCTGAGTCCCAGCCAGATCAGGAACGGGCTGCCTCGCTCTCCTCTGCTGTCTCGATCTGCGTGGTGTAGGGGTGCCTCCGAAGTGCATATGGCTGTAACCGGGTCAGGAAGCGCTGCTGAGACCCAGAACTCTGCCCCCTCATGGGCTTTGGGTTCCGCCAGCGAATTATTCCCTTCTGGAACGTAAAGGGTCCACCTCTCTACATATTCTCCTCAAGTTTCCCGGGCTGGGGACGGAGCATACAGCTCAGGCAGCCATCTTGCCTGCTTCCCCTGGTGGCCTCCACATTCATGAATCTTAATGTCTTTTTAAACAGTTCACTGTGGACATCTCTCTGCCTGGTTCACTTTTGTCAACACACTATTCATTGGGACTTCAGGCTTTGCTCCCTTTTCATCGGCATCCCGCCGTCGGGTTCACTCTTGCCAACTTTTGCCAATCACACAATTCCTTCAACAGTTCTTACGATGCAGAATTCACTTCCCTTAGGTTTACAATCATCTGCCGGCCAAAGACTTTCGACTGTACAGAGGATTTTGCGAGACCCCTTTATGACCACTTTGACCCCTTTCTCGCGCCTCTCCCAAGGCCTTCTGGTAACGGTAGTTTCAGCAATGGGGTAATCGTCCAGAATTTCCTGAGTGAGCACCCACGTCGTGCCTTACTCCTCTGTAGATGGTTTTCCCCTCTCGTATGAACAGTTCTTTGTGCTTTCTTCAATTAGCCATTTGCTACTTTTGTTCGACACAGTTTGGTTTCTTATTGGCTCTCCCCTCCACTCACCGGCTGTCATGAACCGCTTGTTTTTTCTTCTCTCTGGAGTCAAGGACGGTACCACAGTGGAAAGCATCTCTCTCTGGCTTGGTTATCAGCAGAGGAGGGCACTGTGTACCGTTGACATCTGCTGCAACGCATGTTGGCTATTGTTCGCAGTCTTACGATTCCTTCAACAGAGGTTGCACGGGCATGTGTTGGAAAGGGCAAGGTCCCATCTCTCCTTGTGACCCTTTCGGTTGTGGCCACCTTTCTCCTCCTCTTGAACTGCCGTGCTGAGTTAGCTTTCTCGTTGTGCGGTCTGCCTTGCTCGTATTGTGCTCTCGTGCTCCACCTTTTATCCCTGTGGGGAAGGGAAAGGGCTGTCAGGTGTGCGTGATTCTGGTCATTTGCCTGACTTTGCCTGACCCCTGTGTTGGGACATGTCAGGTAAACAGCTCTGGTGTTTGTCAGTCATCTTTCGTGGTGTGTGAAAGTGTTCTTATCGCAAAGGTGGGGGATAGAGTCTTTGAGTATTCTACAGTGTAGGATGGGTAAAAGGTTTTGTAAGAAGGGGGATACCGCGTCTCACCCGTCGGTGTCCCACTTCCGCTGCATAAGGACCCCCCATCCAGGTGATCCTCCCGTACGGGTCCACCCCCAGGAACTGGATCCAATAACATTGGCTGTGTCCTGGCCACCTGGATGAAAGATCCCTGGGGACAATTCAGGGAGACAACTTCAGGTTTCACACATACCCTTCCACCATGCAATGTAGCCACATTTGTTTCACAGGGGACCCGGGAAAGAAAATCTACATTTCCCTGATCTTTTCCTTTTCAGTGTTCTGCAGTGAAACAATAGGGTCGTAGGTCTAGAAACCATTGTATGACCCGAGGGTTGTAGTCTCTGCATTGGCTAATCCAAACTAGGGGTGAGTGATCTGCAACAAGTGTGAACATTCGTCCTAATAGGTAGTATCGAAGATGGATTATGGCCCACTTGATGGACAGGGCCTCTAGTTCCAACGCAGAGTCATTTTGTTCACGTGGGAACAGTTTGCGGCTGGTGAATAGTATGGGGTGTTCCAATCCATCGCAAATCTGGGACAGGACTGCTCCTAAAACTGTAAGGGAGTCATCTGGAAGATTAATTCTTTAGAGAAGTCGACTACCTTTAGGATCGGGTTGTGGCACAGTCTGTTTCAAGGTGTTGTAGCATATCTCATCCTCGACATTCCAATGAAGTTTCTGGGGTCCAGCATTCTTAAGTTTATCTGTTAGCCGGGCTGTTTAATCCGAAAAGTTGGGGATAAACCTACAGTAATATCCTATTAACCCGAGAAAAGCTCAAAGATCTCTTTTGGTCTTGGGTGTTGGTGTATCTAAGACAGTTTTACCTCCTCATGTTGGGGTTGTACATTCCCATTTCCTACAAAGAAGCCAAGGTATTTTACGGCTGACTGGGCCAATCTACATTTAGATGGATTAGTGTTAAGACGGATTTCTGAACTCTGTCCTGGTGGCGCAGAAGTTCAGAAGGCCAACCTAATTACTTGGAACAGGGTAACCTCTGGACGAGCCAGACCAATCAAGGTAGCGATCGCGGCGGTCAAGACTAGGTCTCAAGAGGGGTGAGGGTGACTGAAAGCCCGCAATGAGCACACAAAGCAAGATCACTTACAAACTACTCCAAACAGTTGTTATATAAAAAATATATACACATTTATTTCAAGGCCTTTAAAACAATGACCGTAGCGAGAAAATCACACTATAACGATAGTAAACCAACACATACCATATCAACACAATATATATACAAATACGACAGTCTCAAGCATTAGAGGCACAAAATGGGTAGTCCACCTAAAAGGGAAGGAAGACAGGCAGTGCGAAATAATGCTTAGACCCAGTTCACCTTCAGAGGCACCTAACTAGATGGAAGTCCGAGCCCTGCGAAGAGTGGAGCCTTGTGCTCAAAAGTACCTGCACGCGCTGGTGCCAACGGGCAAAAGGAGAGTCTCTTCTAAGGTAATCAGGCAGTTCAGTTCAGTGCACAAATGAAGGAGAACAAGTTCCGCGACTCAAGCGCAGCCTCCACAGTGGGCAGAAGCAGAGCGCGAGCACGGAAAAGGGTGCTGTTTAACACAGCGGGGAAAAGCAATGGGCTCCTGCAGGAGGGCGACCAGATCCTAGCTATGCTACTCACCGGTCCCCGATGCAAGCAGACCCAGGCTTCTCCGCGTCAGTTTCAGCAGCTGGCAGGTTCAGAAGAGCAGAGAACGCCTCGTCGTCGTGTTGAGTAAAAAGACGTCCCAATCGAAGAAACCTGCACAGTTTGTTACCCCAGCAGGGCAACGGAGCGGCCGTGTGTATCTGAGCCAAATGTACACTACTCACTTCAAACTTGGGAACGCCAAGTGTACGAAGCGTGTGAGAGTGACCAGGACTCGAAATACAACACAACCTGGCGGCGGTTACAGAGCAAGACTCCCGTGTAAGCTGGTCAGTCAACTGGATGGCCCAGAGACGCTTCCGAAGGCTTACTGGCAGGAGATGGTGAAGATGCCGAGAATAGCTGTTCCCGCTATTCCAAAGGTCGAAGTACCAGTACAGGCCTTCTGGTTCGATCAAAGGTGAAAAGGGTTTCACAAGGCGACAGCAGTGCAGAGGAGAAGTCCTTCAGCGGGTCACCAGCGATTCCTTGGTCCAGCCTCTTGGTTGCAGGATACTTGGCTCCTGTATTCCTTCGTTCGTGAGAACTCAGGAGATCGACATGGTAGTGGTGTTTCCAGCCCCCTCTTATCCACGGTTCCCTTCGCGCCAAAACGGAGGGGACCCAATGGGAGATCCGCTCATCAACACTCACACCATATGTGGACCAATCACGGACCACGGTGGTCCCAGGCATTCACACCACCCTAGACTCTCTGGCACCCAGGATGTGTATGGGGACCAGACATCCCAGCCCACATCCTGGAGGCACACTCAAGACATGTAGAAGCCCGCGAAAGCATCCGTGTTTCGCGGGAAAGTACATGCCCAAATAAGGAAGGCCCCGGGTTGGCTCGACCTGGGGAAGGTGAAGGGAGCAAGACGGTCAGCGGACAGGACAAAGGAGCCTCGTGGTCTGGCCATTTTGGGAGCCAGGCCACCATTTTGGGTTAAGCGCGAGAAACGCGCTTAGAACGCCAAAAGGAGCTCAAAACACAAGAAAACGATCGCTGCCACCATTCCCGTCCCTGAATTACTTGCACCGATCAAATACAATCCTAAACGAGTATCTAGGGCCTGTAGAAGGCTAGAGACCCAAGAGAGCTGTAACTTAGCTTACAGTGCCCTCTTGTGTCATGTTGCACTAAAGCCGCAACATGATAAAAGAAACTATGGGAAACAGCGTTCCCCGGTACTGACTGTCTTAAGGGCATGTCAGTTTCCCCATAAGAAAAGGAGCGAAAGCCCAGAGGAGTGCAGCAGAAGGCTGCACTTCTCTGGCAAAGTCAAGAACAAGGTGAAAAACAACAGCAAAAAGTTTAGTGGTTGCCACATGGAAGGAAAATTACCTACAATTACGAAATCTTTCCTAACAATTAGCAGTTAGGTCAGCGTTTCTGAGGACTTTCATGCTGGTATAAAGATAGAAGAGATGGTCCTCCCAGGTCTTACTATAAATGAAAGTGGATCCACTCCACAGAAATCAGAAATAAGGATGTAGGATTTGATCCATGAGGCGTTGGAAAGTGGCTGGCGCACTCTGTAAGCCAAAAGGAAGGACTTCAATCACTGTTTACAGGCTTCTGGTAATCTATAAGGTTTTAAATGAACTACTTTACCTTTCGTTGTTCTAATAAAATGGTATGTGCCTTTTACTCTTCCTGGTTTTTCTGAGAATACATCGGGAAAGGAGTCCACCACATCTTTTCGATCTTCTTGTTATTGGATAAACAACTCGAGAGGAATTAAGTAAATGTTATTTATCTCTTCAGGAACCAGACAGGCTAGTATTTTGGCATGGGTGACTGATGGGTTCTCCTTCCACTCTTTCAAGAGATTTCCGTGATATAAATGGACCTTCTGTTTTTTGTCCAGTTGGGCTACTTTATAAGTACATGTTCCCATTCGCTCTTCTATCTCATACGGTCTGTGCCACTTGGAGGCAAGTTTGTTTTTTGAGGTGGGTAAGAGGACCTGTACTTTCTGTCCTATTGAGAATGATCTTAAATTCACTTTTTTGTCATAAGCATATTTTTGTTGGCTCTGGGCCTTTTCCATATGAGTACAAACTAAATCTCGAACCAATTTAATGTGTTCTCACATTTGGGTGGCAGTCTGCGAGATTGGAATGGGGGCTTCCTCTCGGTCTTCCCAGGTCTCCAGGAGCATGCCCAGGACATCTCTGGGCTCTCTATTATAGAGAAATTCAAAAGGAGAAAAACCTGTGGAAGCTTGAAGGGTTTTCCTCATGGCAAATAGTGCCCATGGGATCATTTGGTCCCAGTCTTTCTCGTCCTTATCTACAATTTTTCGTAAAATCAGCTTCAGGGTTTTATTGAATCTTTCTACCAAACCATTGGTTTGGGGTGGTACACAGAAGTTCGCAAGATGGGAATGTGGAGTAGCTCTTTGACTTGAGCCATGAGCTTACTCCTAAACTTCGACCCCTGGTCTGTTCGTATTTCCTTAGGAAAGCCGACCCTGGAGAAATACAGTAGAAGATGCTTAAGGATCTACTGTGTGGTGTTATTTTGCATCAGGAATGCCTCAGGATATTGGGTTGCATAATCTACGGTCACAAGGCATCTTTATTTCCTAGTCTGGATGTCTCTGGAGGTCCAATTATATCCATACCGATTCTCGAAAAGCGGACATCTATGATCGGCAATGGGTTCACAGGGGCAGGTAATGGGATGGATGTGCGTGCTGGTCTTTTGACATATTTCACACATCTGGACGAAGGCCTTTATATCGGAGTGGATACCGGGCCAGTAAAACTTCACACTAATATGCGCCTGGGTTTTGAATTGTCCTAAATGACCTCTGGTAACATGGGAATGCGCAATCTCTAGTACAACCTTTCGGTGGCTCTTGGGTATTACCAATTGTGTTTTTACTAAACCTTCCGTGGATTTTTCTTTTCTATAAAGCAATCCTTGTCATAAGAAGAAAAAGGGACTTCCCTTCTCTACGCAGTCTCCTTACGGAATTGCTTGTAGAAAAGCTTCAGCGAGAGCTGGATAATTTCGCTGGGCGAAGGCTAGGTCATGATAGATGGTAGTCTCTTCTCCCTTCCTTTTTTCGATGTTAAGAGACTTATCAGCTTCCCCGAAGCCTAAGTTACCTCTGTCGGTTTTATCTGGTTCACTTTCTTTAAACTGAGGAAATCAAGCTCTCTCCAAGATTCCCTGGGCAATTTGATCTCCACGACGTACCTCAAAGGGAATCTCACCATGATTCTGTAAGATAACCTTCACATCTCCCCGGAACTCGGGATCAATAACGCCTGCTAAGACATCCATCCCGAACTTCCACGCTAGGCCAGATTTCGAGACCAATCTTATGTAGCACCCTGCAGGGGGTATCAAAACTAAGTCCATAGGAATCATTCCTCTTTTCCCCGGGGGAATAATAGCTTCACTACTGCTACAGATATCAAACCCTATTGATTCCTTGGTTGGCTGATGGAAGGGTTAGCTAGGTTTTCGAAATGGTAGGGTTCCCAAATTAGTTTCAATTGAGTCACATCCCACCCTGACACCATATATAAGGAACTCATGATGGCAACAGTAAAGACACACACAGATGATCACAGTTCAAGGATGTTTATTAAACTGTAAAGGAAGGTTGGAAAAACGCCTAACCTAAATCTAAGATGGGAGCAAGCTACGACCATCAAATAATAAGGCAGTCCTAGTGGCGTCTTGTGAAATAAAAAAGGCCTTATACTCAAAAAAACTATTGCCAATCCTTACAACTAAATGCAAAAGAGTGTGGGATAATCTTCACAAGAAAGAAAGAAAGAAGTGTTCATAAATGATAAGTCAGGATGTGGTAGACAGGGGTCTCCCTTCCCCACGTTTTGAGCACGGGACAAGGTGGGATTCCGGAGCACAGTACACGCTCAAGCTTTCCCAGCACGAACCAACAGTTTCGTTCTCAGCTATCAGGGCCTTTGGTGGTTAAGTCTCTTTTCTGCAAAAAGTCTCTTGTCTCTGAGGACCTGATGTATTCAAAACGATAAACAAAAAGTTCCTTTCCGCATGTACGTTGGGTGATGCCTTTTCACCCCTTGGTCCCCCTCTTCCACGCTTAGACCTTTCTCAAATATCAGCTTCCCTCCGTCGGGTTCACTACTGCTTCTCACAACAATCTCTTCTGTGACATTCACAAATCTTAATGTCTTTTTAAACAGTTCACTGTGGAAATCCCTCTGCCGGGTTCACTTTTGTCAACACACTATTTTCTTTTGGGACTCCAGGCTTTGCCAAATTTTCATCGGCATCCCTCCGTCGGGTTCACACTTGCCAACATTTGCCAATCACACAATTCCTTGCACAGTTCTTAAGATGCAGGAATCACTTAACTTAGTTTTACAATCATCTGCCTGCCAAAGACTTTCAACTGTACAGAGGATTTTACTATACCACTGCATGACCACTTTGACCCCTTTCTCGCGCCTCTCCCAAGGCCTTCTGGTAATGGTATTGTCAACAATAGGGTAATCGCCCAGAGTTTCCAGAGTGAGCACCCACATGGGGCCTGACTCCTCTGTAGCTGGTTTTCCCCTGTGTTAACAGTTCTTTGTAACACAGTTCGGTTTCTTATCGACTCACCGGCTGTGATGAACTGCTTGGCTTTTCTTCTCTCTGGAGTCAAGAACGGTACCACAGTGACAAGCATCTCTCCCCTGCTTGATTATCAGCGGAGGAGGGCACCATGTACCATTGACATTTGCTGCAACACACCTTGCTATTGTTTGCGGTCTTACGATTCATTCAACAGAGGTTGCGCGGGCCTTTTTTGGAAAGGGCAAGGTTGCGTCTCTCTTTGTCACCCTTTCGGTTGTGGCTGCCTTTCTCTTCCTCTTGAACTGCTGTGCTGGTTTAGCTCTCTTGTCGTGCAGTCTGCCTTGCTCATATTGTGCTCTCGTGCTCCACCTTTTATCCCTGTCGGGAAGGGAAAGGGCCGTCAGGTGTGTGTGATTCTGTCCATTGCCTGCCTTTGCCTGACCCTTGCGTTAGGACATGTCAGGTAAACAGCTCTGGTGTTTGTCAGTCGTCTTTCGTGGTGTGCGGAAGTGTTCGTATCGGAAAGGGGGATCGAGTGCTTGTGTATCCTACGTGGTAGGATGGGGAAAGGTGTTGTAAGAAGGGGGATACCGCATCTCACCTGTCAGTGTCCCACTTCCACTCCCCGAGGACCCCCCTTCCAGGTGATCCTCCCGCACTGGTCCACCCCCAGGAACTGGATCCAATAGCGATGACGTGTCCTGGCCACCTGGTTAACAGATCCCTGGGGACTAGTCAGGAAGACACCTTCAGGTTTCTCACACTGCTCACAACAAGTACATCAGTGCAGGTCAGCACTGGGTGAGCTGTGTTTCTCTTAGTATGGGAACTACAGTCCTGGCTCTTATGTAATCCCATTCTATCCAGGAATGACTTAATTACGCTACCCTGGGGCGTTGTGGGCTAGTACTATTGTTGATACTTTGCTGGGTACAGTTGTTCATGACAACTATGGGTATTTTGTCCTACTACACAGTAGCCCTTTTTTATAGTTCCCAGACGTGTTCCTGCTACTGCAAAAGTACTGCTGTTTAAACTGCCTTGCGGCTATTATTTGCGCTAGAGTGTTTTTCCAACCATGTATTAATTCTGCTGTTCATACTACCCACGAGTACTCTTGCACATACTACTTAGGAATGATATTTAATTCTTCCCAAGACTAACATGGGAATCTTGCTCACTGATTTGCTTGCAATCCTCCTGATCCACTTGATGACGGGATGCGCGGCTTTCTTTTTTGTATTTGTTAATGAGACCTGTTTCGATCTTGTCTACTACTCTTCCTACACCAGGATAGATAGGGCCTAATGGACTACGACCCTTTTGATTTACATTGTTCCCTTTTTTCAGAATATGCTGCAACTGCTGACCCACCTAGAGACCCAGGCCCTACTTTCGTCTGACAATTTGGACACACTGGAGACAATCTGCAAAAAAATCTCACCTGATCTTGTAAAGAAAATCACCAATTATAAAGCAGAGAACGGTAGGTACGGTTGCGTGTACTCACTTGTTTATGTGTCTGTGCATGCGTGAGATTATTATGTGATTGGTACATAGATATTTCATATGGGACAGTTATGGCTGCATGTGTTTTAATTTATTGGATGTAAGTGGGCGCTTCTTTTGGTCCAGCTCTCACTTGGCTTCAAAACCCATTCATTGGGTTGCCTAGACACTAGTCTCAACATCTATTGATCCCCTTTCTCTTTTTCCTGTCTCATTGGGCGGGGGGCTCGTCAGATGGGTAAATATGGCCACAAGTCCTGTGGGACGCGCTGCATGACAAGCAAGGAAATATGACTGGTGTATGTCTCATCCATTCTATGAGCAGCATGGCCACATGTTTATGAATGCAAGGGTATTTGGCAAACCTAAATCATTGTTGCAACCTAAAAGTTCAGAAAGTATGATTGCTTACTAGAGTTGCGGGAGAACAATTGAGAGGGAATGATTACTTTTGTGTCTTTGAAAGCCTCCATTTTGGCAGTGATATATTTGAGGCCTACAGACCTGCAGCTCACCTTTGGGCAAAAGCTATTTGTGGCTCTTCAGTAGACAGTCTGGAGAACTAATCTATCTGAGACTTATTGAGTCGCTGAGAACACTGGTCAGCACTTTAGTGGGTAGTCATTGACACCTCTTCGATTGAAATCCTAGGTGAGATAGACCGTTAGTCCTTCCACCCTCGTTGTGTAGCCCAACTGTATGCGCATTTACATGCTTTCAGTAAGTAGTAATTATTTGCTTATGGTTTCTAGTGCGGTTGCCATCTCAGGAAACCAAACCTCCACCAGATGCAACAACGAGTCAGGAGGAGTCTGCCGCTGAGCCTCGCTCGATATATCACTCTGCTTTAGAATCATTTCCTTGCTCAACGGTATGGTATAAGCTGGTGGATTTCATATATTCTCATCAACTCCAATGTCTCTGGATTTAGGCCTGGCATAATGTCACACACCTACGCCTGTGTCCATTAGCATTTATTTAAACCATGTATATAATCTTTCTTATTGTCAATGGAGTCATGCCACAACATCTGTTCACACATCTAGAGCTTGTTTGATACTTCGACTGAACCTTTCTTCAGCACCACCCACCTACAACAATGGCCCACTAGCAGCCTGAAATCTAGGCCTTGGCTTGGGATGCCATTATATAGATTGGCCCTTCCTCTTTCTCTACACCAACAACTCTGCACCTATCTGTGCCTTTGGTACTAGGTGGAGGCTTCAGTGGTATTCCGTTGGCTGACTGTCCACCAACAACACACACTTTTTCATTTCATAATTCAAATAGTATCTCCAACTAGTGCATTTGTTTGACACTAGACCCGTCAACAATACATCTACTGCAAAATATAGTGGGATCCTACAATTATGGATACTCTTGTCCCCTGCACACCTTTTCAACTGAAATGAGTCAGAAACGTCTATAAAGCACTCAAGTTTAGAATATGTTCTGATATATTGTTATAACCAAGAAAGGAATTCTTAAATGACAATGCCTAATATGGCTGAAAAATACAATGAAATTCACACATTTTTATTACCTCCATGTATTCTTGGAGATGTTGTGCGCAACATGTTTCAGAACAATGATATTCCCCTCATCAGGAGCGATATGTCAACATCTGTTAAATAATCCAACATATAGCAACAATACCAAATACAGAATATGTTATAAGGACAAATGTCTTTATTTATGAGTAATATTAATTCTACTTGTCATTTTATTGATACCTCATGGAATGTTCAGGAAGGTTATGTGTCGTTTTCCTAGATAATACTTTCAAGTGTTGTGGATCAATTAATCCTTCTCTGCAGGTATCTGTAAGACTATACATTTTATTGTAATCTAAAGTACTCGGGAAATACTTTAAATAGAAAAATCTGTGTAGGGTATTGAATGAACAAAAAATTGTATTTTTACCATGATATTGAAGAATATATTCTAAACCAAGTGTTTTTATAGAAGGATACTTACTATAACAAATTTGACTCGCAAAGTAACTTTAAAATTGTTTTCTTTGTTTCTGACTGATTTCAGTTGAACAGGTGTGGAGGGGACAGGAGTATCCATAATTGTAGGATACTACTATATTTAATGTTTCATTTTTATCACATGTGCCAGGGATGCTATTACCTCCCTTTGCACCTTTAATTATCATAACTTAATGTCTAAGGTTCATAGAGAACCTTGTCTTAACAATTTAGTTGTGCTCTAGGAAATATTTCTTTTGTTAACAATAAATTTACTTACAAAATGAGTCTCAGATTTTTTTTCATTCTGTATGTTTTCCTTTTTCTACACAGGGGGATACCAGTTGCAATTATCCAACTCAGATTTATTGTAAGTGTTCTGTACTATGCATTGCATGTCAAACAATTATAGAGACTAAAACATCAGTTGATGTTTGACCACTACTTATTCATACATTTAAAATGCTTTTTTTGTATTGAGTCGTAGAGGTTCGCGATACATTAGATAGACCATTTTTCCGTAACTTTCTTGATGGTTTTTTTTTTTTATTTACTTGTGTTTAATCAATATTAAAATGATTTTTACAAGAAATTGCTAATAGCAGTTACTGTACATCAAAAAGGGGAGTACACAGGGGAAAGTCTCAAAGTATTAAGTTCACAGGTGTTCACAGAAGGGATGGCCATTAAACATCCAAGACCGGCCGGTCGCTTTCAGTTGCGCCACCAAGTTTGAGGAAGGCTGCTTCCAATATTTTAGCCGTGACTAGCGCCCATCGGGACTTTTCGCCAGATATCAGACGGCACCACCACGTATACTCATCGATCTGAACCGACTCCAGCCATAGTGGTGTCAAAAATGGGGCACGGATTCCATTCAAAGTCGGACAGTTTAGGAGAAGGTGTCGAATGTTCTCCACGGAATCAGGGTCATTACACAGTCTGCATGTGGTTAAGCTGACCAGCCGTCTTCTCCCTAAGATTTCTCGAGTGTGGAGCAGATTTAAACGAGCCCTTAAGAATATTGAGCACAATTTTTTATCTGGAAATCTTAGACAGTATGCCATAGGAAGCTTTAATTTGTTGTAAGTTGGAGGGAGATGGCTTGAACACTTGAAGGAAGCTGCTTCGTCAATAGTATTAATCCAATCCTGCAGTTTTAATTTTTCACTTACTCTTTGTGGGTTAGTTATCAAGTCGTTGAGTGAGCATTGCAGGTCTTCTAATTTGGCTTTTTGACAGTGAACCCATTTTAGGACCGTCTTGGTGTTAGTTGATTTTAATTCCTGCCCAATAATTTGAAAGATTGGCAAGCTGTCCTTAATTAAGGTTTTCCTGAATAGGGCAAGTGCGGCCCCACTAACGGTGGCTCTTAGCGACAGAAGACCCAACTCTCGTCTCATCACTTCAATAGGGATTGCATTTGGAAGGCCTAAAAGAGACTTCCATATATAGGCCTCTAGTTTACGCCATAGTTGGAAGGGTACGCTGAACATGGCATCCATGCCATAGGTCAATGTGGGCACCATTTTTCCCTTATAGAAATTAATGGCCGGCAATAGTGAGAATTTGCCGAACTTCCTGTCAAGAGCTTGTAGTTGGGCGGTCAGTTGTTTCGTTTTAGCCCAAAGATGTTCCTGCATTTTGAGTTCTTTGGATGACCCATCTATGAGCACGCCTAGATATTTAAATTGTTGGACCACTTCGATTCGAGTTTCGCACAGTGACCAAGGCCGGATAGTTTTCGGAGGGTGTCGAGAGGCGGAAAGGACCATTATTTTGGTTTTGGACCGATTTATTTGAAGGTTGTTGGAAGTCATGTAGGTTGCCAAATTGTCCAGCTGCCTTTGAAGACCAATCGGAGTTTGGTCAAACAGAATCATATCGTCGGCGTACAGAAGGCGGGACAAAGGAGAATTGCCGAACTTCGGCGGAAAGCTGCGGACCATACCTTCTGAGTGTTTGTAGTCCCCCAAAAAAGCCACAAAGAGTGCCGGAGCCAGAGGACAGCCTTGTTTAACACCTCTATACGTTTGGATATTTCTGGACAGAGCCCCTTGTTTGTTCAGTCGGACATTAAGTGAGGTATTGGTGTACAGGGCAATTATTGGCTGCAATACAGGGGCTGGGCACTTCCAGCTTTCCAACTTTCTCCACAATCTTGTCCGGTCCACTTTATCAAAAGCCTGAGAGAGGTCGATAACAGCTACATACACCGTAGGGGCACCCTGCTTTATATTAGCTTTTAAGATGGTAAGTATGAAGATATTCAGTGCGGTGCTGCCATTTTTCTTGAAACCCAGTTGGTATGGGTCGCTGCAGGGAGCAGTTTTCTCCCAGTGGTGGAAATGATCCAACAGAAGAGTGGCGAAAAGTTTACCCATAATGTCCAGAAGGGCAATTGGGCGATAATTTTCCGGGGCTTCTCTACTTCCATGCTTGAAAATTGGAATGATGGTTGCTTTACACCACGATGCTGGGATCTGTCTGGTAGTTCTACAGTGGTCAAACAAAATGCTCATAAAGGTAGCCCATTCACGACTATGTTTCTTCAAATCAGTGTTCGACAAGCCGTCTGGGCCCGGAGCTCTTGATGATTTTAGCTTTTGGATGGCTATGCTTATATCTGATATTGAAGAAAGATCAATCCAAGGGTCTGCGGGCGATTCACTAGATGAGCTCGGCTCCTGGGTCGGGATGGCAAACAGGTCGGTGAAGAACGTGACCCAGACTTGTTCCGGAACTGAATTGCTCATGTTATAAGTTGTGGAACCTTGCGAAGCATTTACCAAGGACCAAAAATCCGCAGTTTTTTTTGCAGTTAGGACTTTCATCATTGATTCAGCGTCTTGTTGGTATAGAACAGCTCTACGTGCCCTGATCCATGATTTATAGGTTTTTTTTGCAGTTCTCCAGCGATCCCATGCCGCATCGGTGTTGTCAGCCTTAGCACGCCTTCTGAGAGTTCTCAAAACGTTTTTCTTCCCAGCTATTTCCTTATCATACAGATGTTTCCGTGGTTTGGGGATAGAAGATCCCGCTGCCGAATAATTCCTATATTTTAGGAGCATGGGAAGGTAATCCGGCCTCGTCGGTGGAGCAAGAGGTTGATCAATCCCAAAATCCGCCACGTACTGAACGGTGATAGATCTAATACTGTCCACCGTCAGTCGAAGGCGCGAGTATTGGGGATTTGTTTCAACCGATGGTAGATAGTAATTTGTAGTTCTCGCAGAAGAGCTCCAAGAAGTAGTGAGCATGTTGTGGTCGCTGGATACCGTTTTAACCACTTGGAAGTCTTGAATAGCTGCACAGAGAGCTTGTGAAGCAAAAATATAGTACAAAGTAGCTGTCGACCGGCCCCTCTCCCAAGTCGGGAGCTGGGACTGCCCTTCACGGATCCATGCAACATTGTGTAAATTCCTGGATGACATGAGAGACATCCATACTTGTCCTCTCTGTTCTGCTTCTGTTACCTCTGTTGAAATTTTTGAGACTATCTTCTGCTGGACGCACTTCGCATTGAGATCACCACAGACGAGCATGAAGGGAGTGTTCCATTCAATAAGGATCTCGTCAATGATCTCTGCCATGGTTTGGCAAAAAAGTGGCGTGGTGGTTCTTTGCGGATTGCAGTATGTAGTGATCAAGGCGAGTGGCGGAGGTGAAGATTGCTTTGATCGTTGATTCGACAGTTCAGAAGCGGGGGTCCATTCAATTAGGACCGCCAGTACCCCATATGATCTGGCTATTGTCCTGATCAATTTAAAATTTTGATCTGACCGTACTCCGATGAGAAGCCCTGCTGAAGGACGGCCTAAAAGCCCTTTTACCGCTGGCGAGATCACAATATCATACCCATCCATTGAGGGTGTGTCCTGTAGCCACGTTTCTTGTAAACAAAAAATATCGAAAAGACCCAGGTCGAGAGTGTTAGGATCAGTCAGATGCATATGGCCTCTGGTATTCCAAGAGGCCAACGACAAGGGTTTTTGACACTGGTGAATGTCGGCTTCTTTTGGTAATTGCTATCTAAGGCGGTGTGACAATAGAGCCCCCTTTATCCATTCCCAAGGGCCAGTTTTACGCGCTTTTTTTTAATAAACTGGCGATGATGGTAGTTCGAATTGCCCACCAGATCTGTGGGGTGTATAGTCTCTACGTGGGGATTGGTCTCTCCAACTTTGCTTTCTATGAAGCGTGCGGGATCGCGGATTTGGAGAGTACCACAGACGATGTCTAACTGGTTCTTGCGTGTATTTCGGCCGCTGGAAGGTTTGCGTTTCTTTTCGGGGTGGATCAGGAGAGCCCCCGGTGGAACTTGTTGGGCATTCTGGTGAGTCTTGCCGCGGCTTCCGGCTTCTTGATAGATGAGAAAAGTGCGCCTTCAGTATATCTCTTCAATCACTTTGACGTTGAGAAGGACTGTGGACACCAGTTCTTCCTACTTTAGATTCTCGTTCCTGGATGCGATTATTAGGGTCCAGAGACTTTATTTCAGAGAGCAGCAGGCCTTGTGTTTTGAGTTTCTTGCAGGCTAAGCGGCATATATCTTGAATTGAAGACGAGTAAATGTGCAAATATGCTTTAGCTTTGTTGTCTTTATGATAAGGCTCAACCGATTTAAAGCCTTCTGAATTTAGTTTGCTTAGCGAGGGTGTAGCCGCTGTGATCTTTAACACAGTTCTTCTATTCAAGATGATGTACTTATCTTTGCTGGAAATTTGTTCAATTTTAAATAGGCGCGTAGAATTTCCCCTCAAACAGTCAGTAAGTTTTACTGTTCCAATTTTGGCTGGCCGCGTCTCTTGCTGGTGCGGCCTGGATGACTGCATTCTCTCCCTCAGTCTAATTTGGGAATCCGACGAGTATCTTGCTGGCTCTTCAGTATGTCGAGTCCGAGCCGATTTATTCAGCTCTGGGGCCTCCATTGGGCATAAGGGTGGGTCCACTCTGGAGTTCACGACACGACTAGAGGGGGGAGTTGTCAAAGTCGCACGAGAGATTGGTCCTTTCTCGGGAATGGCTTGGACTTTGCCCGGCGACATTGCCACTAATAAGCCAGAGTTTCCACCGGCTTCTGTAGATCTAGGGGACTGGGTAAGGTCCATCACGGAATCTGAACGCGTGAGATTTTGAGCCATGCTTCCGGGAACTCCAGAGTTTGAGGGCCGGCCCTCCCGAGGGGGGCTGCGTTGATTTGATGTATAGGCTGAGGGCATAGATTGGTCAATCCCGGCTAATTTCAAGACTTTCTTTCTGTTAATCAGATTTTGGGGCGGGCCCGAGCTACTTGCCAAGGCCAGATTTGAAGACGGTATAGTCATGTTAGCCGTTTGAGGTAATTTTGCTTTCTGTAAAAATACTGGAGCAATTTTGTTTAGCTGCTTTGACTGGGTTGTCTGTGTATATTTATGCACTGTCGATGATGGTAACGAGCCTTTTGTTGTTGACGATGCCATGGCGATGTCTGGGGCTAGGGCTGCCACCTCTTTTGTCAAGTGTGCAGTTTCATACTTCAGGTCGATGGCTGTTATATAGCCTTCCAGGTAGGATAACTTCGACTGTATCGTTTTTAAAATGGTCGTGTTATCTTTAGCAACGTCGCTTAGCGTTTCGTACAGCTTACAAAAGGGGGCCATAGAGATGGTAATTGCCGACATAATTGTTGTCAGATCTTTTCTAGTGTTAGGTGAGTCTTTCTGAGATGATGAGGCGAGGTCCGATCTGCCACTCACTGTCGACTCCCTGGCTCCTAGAGCCCCAGGATTCGCCAGTGAGTGCCTACGCCTGTAGTTCCCGTCTCCGGGGTCCAACGTGCTGAAAGGCCTTGGAGTTGGGTCCCTTATTTGGGTCCTAGGATCATCAAGATGAACTGAATGAACCACGGCATCTTGGTGCCTCGCCTCAGAGAACACAGTCAATGGGTGATTCTTTGCCCAGCGTTGAGGAGACCTTTCTCTCTGTGTGGCCACTTTGGGCTGCAGCAAGTCAAAGATGTCCGAAAGAGGCTGATATGAGTCCCTTGTACTACTTAATGGAATGCTCGTTGTGCGAGCCTCCAGCCTTGGAGGCGGTAACAATGGAGCCTTGTCCTGATGGTGCTCTGGTATAGTTAGAGAATGGTCCTGCCGCCTTGACGTGGCTGGCGGCGTTGTATTCGATTGAACGACTGCTGGGACTGTAGGGGTCAAAGTGACCCGATGATCAAGTTCCAGATCAGGCCGCGGAGGGGCATTAGGTAGAAGTCCAAGGGGGGGTCTGGCTGGAGTCCAGACTTGATTGTCTAGCGCAACTTGAGAGTTGGCGGGGCTAGTAATTTTCCTGGCCTTAGAGACCAGTGGTGTCTCATCCACAGCTTCAAGGATTTCCACATCCGAAAGTTCCGAGTCAATGGAAAGTTTCCTTTTGCCTTGCGTCTGAAAAAAGTTCAGCAAAGCGCTGGACAGAAGTGGAGTAGGTAGAGAAGATTTTGTGAACCTCTTCTTCTTTTGGCCTTGTTGTGAAACAGCCTTTTTGGTCTGTCTATAGGCTTTTGACGCGGGAGCTGACAGATACAGCTGTTTTCCTGTGGTGGCAGCCATGGATTTGGCTGTGGAATGAGTTGCTAGGGACTTGAGTATGGAATTGCCCTTTTTGGAAGTTGATCTTTTTTTCCTTTGATGTGGAATCAATTTGTGGCCACCCATGTCCGAGGATGCACTGCCGGGGTCGGACTTTATCTCGCTAAGCTCCTCTGCCAGAGGGTTCGAGGAGATTGAGTGGTTGAGCAAGGCTGGGGACGATGTATCAAACGCCCTTGTTTCCCCGGTGTCTAAAATGTTGCCAGGAGGGGCTGGTGCCACAGCTGACCCAATTGCCGTACGTGCGTCCCCAACAGATGAGTGGATGGCCTCATCCGGCGTAGCAATAACCGGTGGATTCCCTGGAGGCCCTGCACCAACGTGGTCAAGGTTGCCCGGTATACCCGCCACAGCCGGGTGTATCAAGACCCTGATGGTCTGGGCGGCTGGAATAAAGTGGGAAATGGAAGACTGGGCCTGGGCAGATGAATTGACAGCCAGGTGAAGAGGATGGTGTACGACTTGGTCTTGCTGAGACAAATCGGAGGCAGATGCACTTTCTTGGGAGTTGGTTGGCGGTCTGGGATCCAGAATGGTGTCCGGAAGTGAACAAAGATGAGACGTGCGTGTAGCTCCACTTGCCGCTGGGCCCACCCCCAGACCCCCTGGCGGGGGACCTCCGGCCCCCGCACAGGACTGGTCACTCGCCGAGGCGGAACGAGGGCGGGCGATAGCGGGTTCTGTTGCCACAGACTGACAGTGACCCACAAGACCTCCAAGGGCTCTGCCTTTGGGCTCCTGTAAAGACTGAGAAGTCCGTGGTTCCCTAGACAGGGAACAAGGAGTTGCTGCATGCCTGCTATCTTGGGCCGCCGAGTGAGGTGCTGGTGTTTGCCCGTAGTCAATGCCTCTCCCGGACAATGTCAATTCTTTAAAAACCCCAGCATGAGGTTGGTCCAAGTTTGCTCGAGGGAGCGAGGTAGTGTTCTCTGAAGCACTCACTGGAGACAGTAGCGGGACGGAACCCGCGGCACTGCCATACCTCAACGAAGGCGCAGTCAATAAAGTTTTCTTTGTGCGGCTCCTTAGGAGACGATGATCCAGATCGTCCTCCATCGCAGGTACGGCGGGGAAAAGAGAAAAGGGGGGGGGAGGGGAGGAGGGGAGAAGCAAACAGCAGGTCAGCGGTGAGGCAGGAAAGAGCGGGGTCGGAGATAAGATAAAAGTAAAGTAAGGGAGGGGGAAAAGGGGTAGGGACGGAAGAGGGGGGAGTTGGCAGAGGTAGAAAAAAGGGTAAGGGGGTAAGGGAAAGCGAAGGTAGAGCGAGGAGAGGGAAGAAACAGAGTCAGTTGCTGGCCGCTAGGTAGATTGTGGGCCGCCGATTCACCGACACAAGCATCCGGGAGGCTCAAACCAGGCGGGTCAGAGATGAAACTGCCTGCTAATCACCGGCTTGCCAAAAGATGCCAATCGTCACAAGAAAACGCCAAAGAGCCTACCTCTTGGACCTTGAGTGCACGATTAGCACAGGATGCCTCTTAAGTCCTTGCGGGTCTTGAAGTTCTTGATGGAGCCGTCAGCCGACAGCCCTCAGCTCCCGTGGCGGACTGGGGCAGACTGGGGCAGACTGGAACTCAGCTCGGAACTCCGCGCGGCCACGAGCTTTTTAAGGACCCGTTGGTCTTGTTTTCTTTAAAGGTGTACACCACGCACACAGTAGATGTGGATCACCGCCACAGCAAAACACGTCCTCTCACAGCAGAGCTCTGGGGCAGACTGGAACTCAGCTCGGATGGTTTTTTTGTTTGAACTGCTATAAGTACTGTTAACTCGTCTGAGGGGTCCAAAATGAGAGACAGACACAAAGTTGTACTTTTCTTAACATTTGCCATTTTTATTATAAATAAAAAGGGTTGGGATGAAGTCCTATATATCCCTATCCTAACAAGAATGTCCCTAACTAGCAAACTAAAAATTAAGAAAGTCGACCTTGTGTCCAAAATGTATCTGACCCTCACACTAATATACACAACCAAAATATGTAAAGGAAAATATATCTGTTTCCAGCTCAACAGAAATATGCAGCAGTTCAAAATTATAACTCCAATAGAATACTCCTTGCGCTTCAGTTGTGCTCCCATCCCCTGGTTCAATCCAGGAAGACTTTTGAATAAGTTATGTTCCAACGATATTCTGTGGAGTTCAAAATACATGGTTTCTTTCATTCCACAAGTCTCTCAGATGGCAAGACATGTCTCTTTCGCAACAATTTCCTTTCGAGATGTCAATCAATGGTTGCTCCAAAAGAATGCAACAGTCTTTCTTATAGAATACTTTTGTCAGAATGGTAAATCAAGTCTCTCTTGTTATGCAGTAGTTCGCCACAATAATAAGTAAGTGATCTCTTTCACCCACACTCTTTATAACAACATTTTTCTCCTCTAAACAAAAACTTCTTTCCTGGTTTACTCGCTTGCCAGGAAGGCTTTCTACTTCATATAACTTGCTTCATTTCCGGTTCACTCTCCTGCTAGAAATGGTTTCACCTTTTTATAAAACAGTTCCTTTCCTGGTTTACTCGCCTGCCAGAAAAGATTTCTCACCACTTGTTTCATTCCCGGTTCACTCTCCTGCCAGGAATGGTGTCACTTTAGTTGTGGCAATATGGGTTTCAGGTTTCTCGAAACTAACAACTCGTGTATGGAGAATTATTCCCTCTTTGCCGTCTCTTTATTAATGGCACTGCGGGTTCCAGGTTTCCCCAAACTGACATCTCATGCATGGAGAACTGTACCCTTTTAGCCATGTTATTCTATTTGTCATGAGGTCAAAATGCTTTCCCAAGTAGCTGTCCACTTTGGCACATGGCCCAGCGTTCCCAATTCCATTTGGTTGACTCCACTGGGTGGATGCGTGGCTGTAATGGAGCACTGTTAGTAGACCGATTGCCCCGTTATATAGAGTCTGTTGTAGCTCTCTCGCCAGCTTCTCACACTGCTGGCAGCAGAACCTCCGCTGTTCCACCAGACCGCATCTCATTGGGACTGGCAGCCGTTGCTGTGCACTGGAGTGTCTCTCCTCCGGTTCATGGTGCCTCCAGGCGAGTGCATGTGAGAGTCTCCCTCCACCAGCAAAGCTTGTTCCAGTGGCTCTGCTTCGGAGCTCGTCTCCCACTCCATGTCTTCTGCGGCTTTTCTCCTCAGGTTGTGAACGCCTCCTCTACCCCTATTGCACTCCTTTGCACAACCAGGTGTATCAATTTTAAATCTCCTTGTCAGAATCCATGGTAGTTGAACCCACAGTGTGGTAGTCGAGTTCTTCCTATCAATGTACTCCTCTGGATACCCGAGGTAAAACCCAGAGGAGTCAATTAGTCGAAAGATGGAACACCAGACGAAAGACCAGGCTCTGCAAGGGAACAATGGCACGTTAGTTTGAAAGCCAAAATGAATATGTGTCTTGTACAAGAAACAACAAGGCATTAATCTCGGACTAAACTTAACAAGGCACTAACCTAATATTTAGACGGGTTCTCCTAGTTAGGTCTAGGATGCTTCCAAATCTCAACAGGGGTATTTCACAATGGTAACTCGAGACGGGCTCCTGATTGGTTTGTATAGCCCCACAGAGCGACCAGTGTATTGCTTCTAACACAATGGCACAAGGACGCTAGATTGAAACGAAAGTCTCTAGTCCAAGCAATATTCCGCTGGCTCGAGGATGCCTAACGACCTAAGCGCCAATGATATGCAGTCTCCAGTTCGCAGCGCTTTGTAAGAATACACTGGTGCGGTGTGGGGATGTTTCTAGACAGCCAATCCTCAGTGGACATGAGAGATGAAGCGTTGTCAGCAAGCCCAGGTGTTGGAGTAGATGTTCCACGTGGTTGGTGTGTGAGCAGATGGTGGCAAGTAACAATCCTGGTTCAAAGTGATGACTTGAATGAACAGGCAGAAAAATCTAGGGACGTTCCGGGTCTGTTAACGTGCGGGCAACAAGGAGTTAAATTCAGCAGGCAAAGGCAGTCCGGGGGCGTGCTGTGTATCTGGATGATGGTTTCTCAGCAGAGTTGCATCAGAAGAAGCAAACGGAAACCGCAGGCAGAACAGGTACGGTTCATGTAGAAAAACAAACAGTTCGGCAGGCAGAGGTAAATCCAAGTAACGGTCCGGGTCAGATAAGCAGGGCAGGAAAGCAAGACAAGGCAAAAGGTACAAGGATTCAAGAAGACAAAAGATAGCAAAGCCGTGATTTAGCAAAATCAGAAGTGACTCGCGCAACCCGGAAGTTAGAGGTTGGCATAGAAACACACTCCTCCCCTGAAAACGTCACACCCTGTAACGAGATTGTATCAGACGCTAAAGTCGCCATGGCAACCTGTGCACGATACAACGAGGGGAATGGGAACGGACAAAACGAGATGGTGCCACAAGTGGCTTCATGGATGCAGTCGTCCTCCTTTAAGTAGATAGCCCTGGAATCCGGCGACTCCATTTGTTTTCTGGCCATTGGTGTACACGTGACGGAATCCTGACACTCCTGCACAGCTGATAATCATTAGAACACCTAGTCTGCACCCTGGGCTTAAAGATGTTCCTACTCCACATTGGCTCTTCTCTCATCTTCCTCGTCCCAGTACCATAGGTATTATGGGAATTGAAGTCCATAATGTTGCCACCCTTTTTAAGGCTATAGTGTTAAAGTTGTTGGTTACGCTTAAGTTTGTCATACGCATAAGATGTTATGTGAATGTGATGTGCAGCAATGTTATGTTCAGGACTTTTACGCATAACAGAATCGTTATATTCAGGGGATGTCACAAGGATTCCAAGGGGGTAAGATTTATTCTGTTTAAGTGGTTTATCAGACAGTGCTCTATGGATTTTACCATGGGAAGGGCTTGCACAATTACAGTATGCCATTAAGTATTTGGGAATTCTAGACTCCTCCTCCTCATGAAGAGAAGAAGACTGTGTTTCTCCCAAGGGAGTCACCATTTCATCCCTACAGCCATCCCCTCCCATGTGATCCATCCTAATAATGTCACTAGCAGGGTTAGAATCAAGTAGTGGCTGCCATCACTTGGTCATGTGGGAGGAGGTTTTAGGCTGAAGAACAGTGATGATTCCGCAGGATTCATCACACTCCCCATTCATCTATTCAGTTTTGGACTATTAATTGTGCGTGATGTGTAAGAGTCAGTCTATTTGTTAATAGCGACTCCTTGTCTGACAGTCAGCTTGTTAGGCTTTTTCAATGCACACTTGATTGTTCCTGCTAAGAATCAACTTTTCGAACACATGATTATGGATAGCAGATTACACCCAGCAGGTCTGCCCGAATTCGCCATTTGCAGTCCACATTCTCCTAGGAAAAAAATAATGTGATGAGGGAACAGCCACTTTTTTAACCATTGATTTTCTATTGTAGTTTGTGGATAAATATAAAATGTTTTGGGTCAGCAGTATATGTCATGCGCATATCTCATTCATGGGTGCTCGCTCTGTGTGCGATGCTGTATGTGTGCAGTGCACACATTTTCAATGAACAGTGGTCATTTAGCCATCTCAGTTCTACATTAGGAAATAAAAAGCATTTTTTTTGTTGCTTTTTTTCCCCAAGCTTAGAAGACGCCTGGGTTTTGAGATGCATCTCGAAACTGCATGCACTGGGGTGGAACTCTACTTGAAAGCACGTGGTTATGGGTTTTAAAGTTTTAGGTTTACCGAAAACCACTTTGGAAAAAGGGACATTTCTGATGAGCAAATTTAATTTTGATAGTAAAGTTGCATTTTTCATCCAAACTGCTTTTTAGAAAAACAAATATGTGGAAACTGTGCTTTAGATTTCCTCTATTTATTTGCTCATCCCTATTTTGGTTTCCCAAAACTGCTCACAAAATCATCTTTGCATCACTATTAGCAAAATGTATGTTAATTATGAGTAACCATCAATAATGTCTGCTCCTTGCAATCTCTGCAACCTTTTGTGGTAGGCAAGTCCATGAGTGCCTGCTGCATTTCCGCTCTGCAGGATACCCCAATATTTCTCTGCAATTTTTACCAAAATTCACCAACTCGGGCAGTAGCAATTTCATATTGCCAAAATATGCTCTGGAAACTGTTTTGAAAATGTTGAAAAGTGACATCCCAAAAAAAACAAATCAGCATCTTCTCTCCTTCCCACAAATCTAAGATATTCCTGAGAAGTTGTGTTGAAACCTTCAGCCATTCTCTGGCCAGAGTTTCTCTCTACTGAAATCTTCCACATTTTACATGTTTCCAGGAACATCAATGTGCATATTTTGATGAGCAAGGAACATGGCATGGATGCGGGAAAAGCACTCAGATCTCCACTTTCTACATGCTTTTCCTTATATGTTTAATTTCCATTTGGATTTGCAACAAAGTGGGATGCTGGGTGGGAAGTTCACTCTGGGCGTTGTGGTGAGTTAGAGAAGCTCCCCTCCCTTTCGTTTAAATGGGCTGAGCCACAGGGGACTGGGTTGGGCCAGCCACGACCCAGTGTGCTTCCCAGAGGGTTGAAGGAGTGGGATTTCCTGGGCTCGCCCTCCCCTCATAGATGCAGTATTGAATAACTTGAAAGAATTCCTCTTTTCATGGAAAGGTGATCTGGGACTACAGGTCCCAGCATGCCTTAGAAGAGTCAGTTAACAGAGAGAAACACAGCCCTTGTAACTATATCCAAATCATCATAATAGAATAACACTACTAGACATGTGAACTGGGGGCAACCCTCTTGGGAATCGAAGATGAAGCACATGCAGGCACCCCTCTCCGACCAATCAACTTACCGGCCGCAGGTCATGGGAATGGTCCACAGTGAGGCCCAAAAGAACAAACTAGGGGGAACACCTATTCGCCTCCAGGAAACAGTCGACCAGGGAGGAGATGGTCAGGACGGGAAGACGTGCTGGGAGCACAAACTGAAGGCATGAGGCGGAGAAGTGAGACCGTTGAGACTGCTTGCCTGGGGAGGTCGTATGCTGAGTTAAGTGAAGGAGTTTCACTGTTGTATAGATGTAGTGAATATTGAGTATGCAGGGGGGGCATCGGAATGAGAGATCCTGCGTGGGGCACTTCTGGGGGTTCCCTAGGGATTAACTCTCAAAACAACATGGCGAGAGGGGCCAAGAGCCAGTTGAACCCACTCAGTTTGGGGGGAAAAGGGAGAGGGGCCGGGGGTAACAGACATCAGAGGGGCGAGGTCACAACAGAAAGCAGAATTGTATCAAATGGGCACCTTTGAAGCCATAAGGGGCACCATGCTATCAGCGCACAAATATGGCTGGCACTGAAAAACTGAAGATCATATCATTAAATGTCTGTTAGGGAGAATTCTCTGTAAAGGCTAATTTCCCAAACCTAGTGAGTCCCCCAGCAGCTTTGCTGGATTTTTGGGGTTTATTCTTTTCTCCTGCTAAGAGTGAGACTCTTTTCCTCCCACTCTTAGACATGATTTGAGGTGTCCCTTTGACTTTGTATGTGTTCTATGGGCTATGGGGTCCTTTTCCCCATAGGGTTTCATGTTTTTTTGATATGTGGGTTACACAGCACCCTCCGTGCCGTAACCCAGGGGTGTCGTAGCGACCCCCAAACATCCTCTATACCCTGGGACGGACTACTGTCTCCCAGGGCATGTAAAGTCACCATTGGCTTTACTAGTCTCAAATTGTGAACAGAACCAGTACAAACCATCATATTGTGGATGTACTGGTCGGGGCAATTCTATTGCCCCGGGGTCTGTTGTTCGAGGGGGCACTGTCCAGTCCCCCCCGACTGAGTTTTGGCTGGTGGCAGTGGATACTACTTTTTATATTCGACCGCAAAATATTCCTATGGGATTTTCCCATTGTTCGAGGCTACCACTTTTTAATATAGCCTCGAACATACCGCCGGTTTATTAAATTAATATAAATTCACCGGTTGGTATTTTTGGCCGAAACTTGGTTCCAAAATGGCATTTGTGTTCGCTTCTGTGACTCCAACCCAAGTCCAGCCCTTTGTTCCACTTTTTGGCGGCCTTCTCCACAGAAGCCTCCAAAAGTGGTGCCACTCTGTCTGGGTACCACAGGGGGTGTGGGAGGGGGTTTAGGCACCCTGGACTGAGTTGCCACGGCAACTCAAGTCGCACTCTTGTGTGATTGGCCCAAGTGGTGAGCCGCCCGGCTCACCACTTAGCATGTTTGAGTGACAGCTAGGCTCAATGAATGGGGTTTTTCTGCGTAAAAGCAGGGCTTTGGGGACTGGAACTTCAGAAGTCGCCACAGGACCTAAAGAATCCGAGGAGGGAGAAGCCGAGCCAACCTGCAACGACGACACCACCAGTGGAGCCCCGCTGAACCGTCTCACCACTTTTCCTGACGACAGAGGAGATCTCCAGCCCGGAGAGTCTTCTTCCTTTGACTGGTGGGGATAACCAGTTTGCCTGTCTTTTCGCCTTCCTGGACCATCTCGTGGCCGCCTTGCCCATGCCAAGCACCCCGGCAACCGGAATACCACGGTTTACCACTACCGCGAAGAAAAGGGTGGTACCTTGTAACCGGGAAACTCTGCGGCTGGTTTCTTCCCTGGCAGTGCTACGACCTTCAGCTTTCCTCCACGTCGAGACCTCCTCTTCCTCTGGGCCAAACACCGACTTGCACCCACTGCCAGGAACAACTGCCCCCGCTGGAGCGTTCTTCCCACTTTCAGGTACTGTGTCCTGCCTGGCTTCCCTTGCGACAGATCGTTCGGGGTGACAGTAAATCCTCGACTTTCTCACCTGGGTTAGCCTGGGGCCTGTTAACTAACTTTTCCTGACTTGATCTCAAGCTTTTGTGAACTATTTACAAAGACTCTTTGGGCATAACCCCACTGTGTGATCCTGGACACATTTCGCTTGCTCTCTCTAAGAGTGGGCCTGGCATTTGAACTTCCTTGCTCTCCAGTAGACTTTGCCTAACCTGCCTCACTGTGGTTCTTTGAAAAGTATTGAGATTTGTGTGCTTTCATAACTGCCTTTTTCCCTCCTTTTTTAAATGACTTATTAGAGTGCCATCTTATGTTAAGCGCTCACCTCTGTCTGAAAATAAGTGGTGTTTCTCATTAAGACTTGTCTAATAAGTAATCAGGGTTTATATATATATATAATAGTGACTGTGTGTTGAAATTACTTACCTCTTTTCGTGCTAGTGTAATTTACAAGTGTGTCTTTAAATAAATAATTATATGCTTTTACACCAAAGCTCTGGTCAGTGTTTGCTTGTGCTACTGTATCTCTGTACCTATTGTGTATACTCTATATACTGCCTAACTCATCTTGAGAGAGGTCTGACTGCTCAGCCACAGCTACCAGTTAAATCTAGGTGGTGCAGGCTGCTACCAATTGCGTTTACTGCCAACCACCTGTAGTCCTAAATCTTTTGAAGTGGTCCCTAAGGGAACTGCACAGGTTTCTGCCTAACAATGTCAATGGGCTGAATTCGCCAACCAAAAGGAAAAAGGTGGAGAGATACCGGAGAAGGGAACAACTGCACATAGTCACACTGCATGAAACCCACATTCAAACCCGGGATACACATAGAATAAAAATCTGGGGATACACAAGAATCCTTCAGGCCACGCAACCCAGTAAAAAAGGCGGCGTATTTCTGGCTCTGAAGGACGGACTGGAGATCTGACCGTTAAGAGAAAGGAAACTGATGATCAGGGGAGATATCTAGCAGTAGCATTGGAGGTGGAGGCCTACACGGTTGCGACACTATATGCATCCAACACAGGCCAAGATGCCATCATCCAAAAATCCCTCACACGCCTAGAGAAGTTCGCGAAGTCCCACATCATGCTAACGGGGGACTTTCATATGGCCTGGGACCCTACTAAAGACAGGAGTAATAATCCCCAAGGTCCACTGGTGCGACCCTCTGGCGACCTCAAGTGTAAACTCCAGGACTTGGCGTTAATAGACACATGGAGGGAACTGGAGGGGGACAGGGAGTGCTACACTTTCTATTCGCACGCACACCTGTCACACTCAAGGATTGACTATGAATGGCTCTCCAGGGCATTACTTGGTGAAGCAACCAACATCACACTAGGTGCAATAACGGTCTCAGACCATGCCCCAATAACCCTTGTTTTAAAAAGGAACCTAGGTCCACCGGACCTGTGGAGGTGGCGTTATCCGGCCCCGCTTTTTAAAGACGTAACACTAGCCCGAGAAGTTGTGGAAGAAGCAGAGGCCTTCGTTGAGAATAATAAGGCGGAGGATACAGCGCCACTGATATGGTGGGATGCTTTCAAAACAACAATTAGAGGGAGAATCATAGCGATAAAAGCAAGACGAGACAGGAAACTGAGGCTGGAAGAAGCTCAACTAGAGGCAAAACTAAAGGACATAATGGCTAAAATGGGCTTGGCTCAGACGCCAGCTATCAAAAAAAGGGAGTACAGGTCGATTCAAGGACAATTAGACCTCATTCAAACGAGGGTAGCAGAGCGCAATTTACTGCACCTGAGACAAAAATATTATATCAAAGCTAACAAATCAGACCGTCTCCTAGCCAGAATGTTGAAGGAAGAAAAGGACAAAACAATCCTAAAAATCAAAGTTAGCGGAGTAATCAAACTAGCACCAACAATAAAGACATTGAGAGTGAGTTTTTCCAGTTCTATACCAAACTATACAGCTCAAACAATCCAATACTGACACGCCAGGAAGCCTACGTAAACATAACTGAGTTGCAACAAATATCAGAAGCGGAAAAGGAATCTCTAGAATGGGAGATCACAAAAGACGAGGTTAGGGTCGCAATAAACTCCTTACCCATCCATAAAGCCCTAGGGCCAGATGGGGTTGTCGCTGAATTTTATAAAACCCACAAAGAAACCCTAATACCACATCTCACGAACCTATTTATTCACTTAGGAGCGAACAACGCCCTGCCCAAATCCATGGAAGAGGCAAAGGTGATTTTAATACCAAAAAAAGGCAAAGACCCCACTGAATGCGGGTCCTATCGACCCATCTCCTTAATTAATGTCGGGGCGAAAATTCATACAAAAATGTTAGCGTCCAGACTCGACCTGATCCTTCCCAAAATAATTCAAGCAGACAAGTCGGGCTTCATTAGAGGCAGACAGACAGGAGACAACGTCAGGAGAATAGCACACCTAATCGAGAAGACCCACAAGAGAGGAATCCCTGCTCTCCTCTTGGCAGTGGATGCCGAAAAAGCCTTTGACTGAGGTGGAGTGGGGATTCCTCTTTGCAACTATGATTAAGATGGGGTTCAGGCCTAAATTCCTGGGCCGAGTGAGGGCTAACTATCAACAGCCGCTTCTCTCACTTGCCATCAATGGACAAATCTCTGAGCCAGTAGCAGTCAGGAGAGAAACAAAGCAGGGATGCCCTTTGTGCCCCATACTATACGTTACACCTAGAACCCTTTCTAGCAGCTATAAGAGCCAACGAGGACATAGCAGGAATACCTTTTGGGGGGGCACCCACAAAGTCGCTGCCTTCGCGGACGATATTCTCTTGACGGTGGCTCAACCAGAAACCTCTGAGTGCATTAGACATAGAGCTCACCCAGTTTGGGGAGGTGGCCGGATTAAAAGTGTACACAAGCAAATCAAAGATCCTCAACCTCACGACGAAAGTTGAGCAATACCTCAAACGGACCTTCCAGTATAGATGGGTGGATCAATCTATAACGTACCTAGGCGTACAACTGGCCAAATTGGTGACAGGGCTATACCAATCAAATTACCCACCCCTTTTGGAAAAGCTTAGAACGAAAATGATCGACTGGGGCCCGCTAACAATAACATGGGTGGGGCGCATTAATGTCCTAAAAATGGTACTACTACCACAACTGCTCTACTATTTCACGGCCCTCCCTGTCCACATTCCGTCGGCCTTCTTCAGATGCCTCAACAAAAAAAAAATCACAAATCAATTCGTTTGGAGTAAAAAACAAACGAGAGTGGCCGCCAAATTGATGAGAACCCCAACTGCCCTAGGGGGAATGGGGAACCGGATTTCAGGGCCGACAATACGGCCGCCCAGGTGAGGATCATTAGGGACTGGCAAAAGGACGATCGGGGGGAAAATATGGAGACCTATGGACAGGGCTGTTGCAGGGGGAGAACTGGAGGGAATTCTGTGGAAATCCAGGGCAGACAGACCAGCACAGATGTATAGTAGCTCAATCTTATCAACAGAGGGAGACACCTGGGATTACGCGGTGAAAAGGGCTCACATTACCACCTATCCGTCACCATACACACCCCTATTTGACAACCCGCAATTCACCCCAGGATATAAGACTCCTACGTTTGAGGTCTGGAAACAAGGGGGATGTCAGAGTTAGAGACATGTTTAAAGGAGACCAGGTTAAACACTTTGATCAGTGCAAGTCTGACTTCGGCTTGGGGGAAAAGGAAAGGTACAGCTATGTTCAACTGAGGCACTGGCTATTATACCCTTCCAGGACAGAAGCGGGGAGCTGTCAACTGACCCCATTCGTGAAGTACCTAAACACAGACCCCGGGGACAGGGGAATGGTTACATCTATATACAAACACATAAAAGAGGAGAGGCCCCTCCGACTAGAGCATACATGGAAAAATGGGAGGTTGCCACGGGATGCACAATAGAGGGAACAGAGTGGACAAAACTAATTTCCCTAAATTATCGAGATACCTCCAAGTCAGAGAGATTTGGCTGAAGCTAATGCTTCAGTGGCACCTCACTCCGGTCAGGTTACACAGGATCTACCCAGGGTCCTCACACCTTTGCTGGAGGGAATGTGGAGGGGTGGGTACTTGGAGTCACATATTGTGGGAATGTCCAAAAATAGACCACTTTTGGAGAAATATACAGGAAGCAATTGAGCAGGTCATACGGGTCAAGAGTGGAGGAAACAGAAGTCTAGCAATGATAGGACTCAACAGGGTCCTAGAGGGCATCACTACAAAGCCAGGCCGCAAACTCTACGTCATCATGATGATGGCAGCAGCTTTGGTTCTGGCGCGTAAGTGGAAGACAAGAGACCCCCCACAGGACCATGAATGTGTAGCGAAAATCTGGTCCTTTGTTGCTATGGAATGGCTGACCTACTTGATACAAGGGGAGCACAATAGATTCAGCAGACTGGTCAGACTGGTCAAGCTTACTGAGATATTTAATGGACAGAGCTCGCAGAGCATGGTGTCTGAGGTCAATGAGTCTCCTAGGAATAACGGACCCACCGGGGGAAGGTGACACATGAAAGACTTACACGGAGGGACCAACACAAAGAGAGGCCCAGAAGCGACTATCATCTCCAAAGTAGAGCCTGTGCGAGAAACCGTGCAGCGCAGAGACTGTACCCGGATCAGGGGGATTGGAGGAGGGGGGGAAGCTTGAGGGAGGGGGGAAACCCTCATGTTGGAAATTGTTACAGTTTAAAAATGAAAATAAAAACGTATTGGAAAAAAAAAAAGAACTGCAGATTCTCGTTTCAACCCTGTTCCACGCTCCCTATATCCCCCCCACAGGAAACGTTAATTAGAGCCCAGTTGATTTATTTTATTCAATGTAACTATATGATCTTTTATTTTTTTACAATTATTTTTTGTTTAGCAGTCTATGCAAACAATTACTTTTTGGTGGGAAAAGATTGTAAATATTTTTTTCATCCTTAATGTTTTAAGGAATTGTTCTAAGAACAATGGATTGCCTTTTAATATTCTTAATTCAGATGTTTTATGGATTGGATGTAAGAAAAATTGATTGTTTTTATTATGTTGCTGTACGGTTTCGGTTTAACTGAAATAAAGCTTTATACTACTAATAATTTTAAAATGCAATATGATGAAATGTGGGTGCATGTTACAAAATGGCTCCAGATCCAGAGATCATGTGATTTGGCTTCAATCCCAGTGACCTAGGGCCAAACACCTAGTTTCCATCTATGCTCTGTGCTATCATCCGCGAGATCAGCCATTGAAGCATGACTTGTGCTGCTTTACTGCAGCACAACTTTCCTTCATTCTCATCCCTTCTCCCACCTAAATTGATCACCTTTTATTCTTTTAAGTCTTTATGTTAATTAAAACATGGTTAGGGCTAATAAACTAGATGGCTGGCTTAAAGCTTGAGAATTTCCATTTATAAACAGTGTGGGACAGCAATAGCCTGATAAGCAAAGGACATCGCAAGGAATGTACTCTTAGAACCAGAAGTCACTGTATGAGGCTGGAGTGGCAGGGAGGTGTAGGAGAGCAGCAGAAAATATTGCTACTTGAAAAGGTGGGCACTTGGGACAGTCTTCTTCCAGCTAACGTTGTGGAAACAAAAAGCAGGGAATAATTAAAATAAAATAAATACCTGCACTGGTTGCAACAGCAGAAAATGATACTGATACACTGCTTTTTTCAGATGACAAAGCTGAACGTGTGTCCCAATCTCTGTCCCAGCTCCACTTGAGACCTGCTCCAGAGACCTGCTGTTTGGATGGAAATGTTGAGGTTAGTTGGTTCTATGTGATTATTTCGAAAACTGTTTCAGAGAATGCTTTTTTAATGAAACATTTATAATGAAAAAAACATTGAGTTTCTATTTTGTTTATTTGGGGGTAGGGGGGGGGAGTCCTTCAACCAATTGTATTCTCTAAGTACTGTGTGCCTCACTACAGGCTTTACCCCTCCTAGACTAAGCATGGCTGCTCAGCCATTGCTACCAAACCTTTGGGTAGTTCAGGCTAAACCTAAGGGGTACAACCCTGTCACCTAGGGGTACAACCCTGTCACCTAAGGTGGGCTTTTCCAAGTTCTGTCACAGACAGTAGTATCTTGTGTAAAACTCCTTAACAGCTACTCTGTCAGGACTTCATAACTTGCCAGCATAAGAGACAATCAATGCCTCCGAAAAGTTCAATTTAGTTGTCCCAGACCTTCCACTAGATGATCTGTTTTCATTAGACTACTTAGTCGAATAGCATTTTGCCATGGACGGGGTCTTTCATCTCCTTCCACTTTCAGATAAGTGGCTGGTAGATGTTAGGGCCTTTATGAGGTCCTTCATTTTCACCCCACCCTCTTAGGAAAGTATCGCCTTCTCATCTGTCTATGAAGTAGAGAGACTGTAGGCCTTCTCTCCAAGCACAGGACCAGGTCTCACTTGATTACCACATGCTAGAGGGGCTTCCTATTTCCACTTAGTAACCAGTAGACAGCCAGATCATGAGGCTGGAAAGTTTTGTTCATAACCAATGCTCCCCCTTTTATGCCTTTTCCACAGGAGAACCTCCAATGCATGTCGATGCCATGCTATCAACAAAAATTTTGGAACTTCCAACGCCCACCTCCTATGTCCGATACGCTGCATATGGGAATTTATATATAATCTATAACTTCAGATGCTGTAAGAGGTTACTTTATTGACCTCATCACAGAGCTCCATCTTTCTCCTTCTTCAGCACAAGTTGCCTTGTCCGTTCCAGTTTTGATACTGATCATGGTGGGGCTAAAACACCTGCTGCTTCCCCTGGCTGGATATATTGCCTATGCCACAACCCTTCATTTTTCTAGCCCCATCTTGTCAACACTTGTGTGGGGGATCTGCTTCTTCAAAGGCATGCGTCTTCCACTCCAAGGCATGGTTTGTCTATCTTCTCCTACCATCAAGGTTCTGGACAAGTTTTGCTATCCTTCCTTGGCATCTGAAAGGGCTGGGATTCACCTTCAAATCATTGTGTCCATTGTGGCCACAGAGATATGTGATCTTAAACTAATGGCCTGCAAGACTGTTTTGTGTTTTAAGCAAGTTGCATGCCCTTTCCTCTTATGGACCCCATGTAGTATTTCTGAAGGGCATCCATTCTTTCTTCAGAACTAATATTTAACAGTTCAGCCATCTTTCTTTACAAATCCTGTATCAGAGGTGGAAGGAACCTTGCATCATCTGGTTGTGCAGAGGACATTTTACTTCTACCTATGCCACATTAAGTATGGTGGAAACATATTTGCTTTTCTCCCAGCAAGCACATACCTAAGGGCTCAATTGTCTATGGGGCTGGGGGTTGGTGTCCCATATCTTGGAAGGCAATATTCATTCTCTTGCCGAAGGGATCCACACTTAACCTGTGAGGATCAGTACAACATCTGTATCTTTCCTGGGCCATGTCCCTTTGGGTGACACATGTAGGTCAGCCACATAGGCCTCTCCTCAGGTGTTGTTATGCACTGGTACAACAATGTTCACTCGAGTCAAAGGCTCTGTTTCGTCAGGCTTGTCTGAAAAATATATTTGGTTACAATGGACATACAAGTAGACTTCTTTCGTCCTAACAAACGTCTCATGCTTTATAATCCCCCTTCTGTCTGTATGAAGGATGATTGAATGTACAAGAAAATATAAGTTACTTATCATAGCAAATCTTGTATTTTCAGTTCTAAGTCTACGTAACTCTAGAGGAAATCACCCAATCTACACTTATTTGTCGCTGCCTTACATCATGGCCAAAGAAAAAAGGATTACAGTGTTCAGAGCCAGTGTATGGGGATGGAGACAAGTGTTCTTGTCTTGCATATGTACGTCTGACTCGAGGTTTTAAAATGTTTTTTGTTTGGTGTGGGGGTATGCTGTGAATACTATGTTCTGATATTGTCTCCTGCTGTGAGTAAGTAATAATCAGGTGTGGCTCGTCCATAATAAGGGGCTCGGGGGGAAGGGGTGTCGACCCACGGGGTCTTGGCCCCCTCCCACCCATTATGGAGGAGCCAGCCCAGTAAAATACGAGCACTCCCTCAGCTGTTTTTTTTCAACTGAGGGAGTGCTCTTAACTGTGAAAGGGAAACTGTTTCCCTTTCACAGTTACATTTCCCCAGCCGCGCAAGCTGAATGAGCCATGCAAGGCTGGGGACATTTGCTTTCTCAGCCTTGCATGGCTCATTGGAAATGCTGTCTGGGGAACTGCACGTCTGTATGTGCAAGGGTGCGCTCCTGCACCTCCTCGCACATACAGACAAAGCAAGCTGGAGTGGGGCGTCTCTGGACTCATGCTTGCACGAATGTGCAGGAACCAGGAAACTTCCTGAATACTGTTTGTTGGGGGTCTATCATTGGCCCCCATGCGTGCCCGTGAGCCCCCAACCCGACAGAGCACACACACACACGTCTGTCGGCTTCGGGCTCCTCGGTCACTCTGCTGGCTTCCGGGAACGCCCCGTTTATTAAAGCTACACGCGGCGACGTGCAACGTCACGCTGCCGCGTGCGCGCAGCCCTTGCGGGCCAACGCCACACTCCTTTTTCAGGAGGAAACACAATTGCAACATTAGTTAAACACGACACATCACACAACAAAACAAACTGCCTGTCCTGAGCCCATGCCCCTTTAATGTCAGCCACCCGGGTCCCATCACTCCGGATGACCCTCCAACTGTCCCAACACATACTCGCTGAGGTAAGCGGGTTTCCCTCGCCCAGCCCTCTGGGGGTACCTCCCGCTCACCTCCGGCACCGGCAGTCCATCAGCAGCAGCCCCTCGACTCGGAGAGGCCAGGGCACCCAGAGGGGGCCCATCATCCTCAGGTATCTCAGCGACACCCGGGTCCAGAGGGGGCTCCGTTCTTGAGTCCCCCAACTTCTTGAAGAAGCGGACGTTTCGGGTGACAGCCGATCGCCCATCTGAGGCCGTCACCATCGACCCCTTCACGGCGACCACATCCAGGGGCTCTGGTTCGTAAGGGAGGGACAGCTTCCCGTGTGGATGTCGGTTCCGGATGAGCACCTCATCCCTGGGTTCCAGCCGCTGGGGACGAAGACCCCGGCGCACGTTCTCTTGGCTGATCCTGGTCAGTCGGTCGGCCTCAACCTGCTGGTCGTTGATCACACCGGGTTCTTTCTCCTGTACCTCTGGCAGTAGCCCCCGGGGGCATCGCCGGAATAAAGCCTCTGCCGGGGCAACACCAGTGGATGCATGTGGAGTGGTGCGATACACTCTCAGAAATTGATACAAGGCCCGTTGGAGAGGCTGACCTTGTCCCTGCGCAATCCGAAATGTCTTGTTCAGCGTTCGCATCAGCCGTTCTGCATCACCGTTGGCTCGGGGCCACAATGGGGATATCTTCCGATGTTTGACTCCACAGCTGGCTAGAAATTCTGAGAACCGCTCGCTTTGGAACGGCGACCCGTTGTCCGAGCATAGCATCAGGGGAAAACCATGGGTTGCAAATATCTTTTCCACGGCGTCTACCACATGCTCGAATGCCACCGACACCACAAACTCCACCTCAGGGTACCGGGAGTACTCATCAACTATGGCCAGAAAGTGGGTGCCCACGGACGTGGACCCAAAGTCCGCATGAACGACCTCCTAGGGCCTGGTCCCCCGAGGCATGGCTTCGATGGCCGGTTCTCTCGGCACCGGGGAGGCTGCCTAACACCATACGCACGCTGCCACAAAGTCATCAACCCTTTTCTCCAGCTCCGGGAACCAGACCTTCATCCGCAGCCGAGGACACCCCGAAGCTTAACCTCTTGTATCTGTAGAGTACCCTGTGGGTGGTGAATGTTGTTATATACCGGGACTCCGGATGGAGGACAACTTGATGATACCCTGCTCGGAGGTCGAGCTTGGAGAAGAATCTGGCCCCTTGTACCTCAGCGATTATGTCATCAATGGTCGGAGTCAGGTGTCGCTCCCTTTTGATGGCCTTGTTGGGCAGCCTCATGTCCACACATATACGAACTGAGTCTGGCTGTTTTGGTTTTCTGGCCACGACAATGGGGGACACCCATGGTGTTGGGCCTTCCACCTTCTCGATGATGTCCAAGGCCACCAGGTTATCCAGCTCCTTGTCGACCTGCTCCCTCAGATGAAAGGGAACTCTCCGGTGTTTCAGGGCAGTGGGTTGTACTGAATTGTCAATGTGCAGCCTGACTGGATCACCGGTCATTCTCCCAATGCTGTTGAATAGGGCCGCGTACTTGTCAAGTAGATCGTTAATGTCCTCCAGGTACACTGAGTACGCAAAACTGACTATCCCGAGTGCCTCAGCAGCCGCACAGCTCAGCAGGGTGTTGTTGCGTTTAAGGGGTCACGTAGAACCAAGCCCTGATCATCGAGCCTTCATGTTCCACCTTCGCTACGAACACCCCGTCCAGCGGTATAGGCTCAAGTCCACCAAAGGCGAATATGCGAGCTCTTGGCCCAGCCAGATTCGGTGGCGGGTCAAGAGCGTCATAATGTCCCCTCGTCATTACATTAACAGATGCCCCTGTGTCCACCAACACGGGAACAGGCGAGCGGTTCACCTCCACCACGCACCTTGGCTGCCTCCTGCTTTTGCCTTTCAGGACCCCCATGCTTGAGACGAAAAAGAGGTTTTCCTCCTTCTTCTTCAGCCACCTCCATCTGGGTCTCCTCTTCCGCTTGATCTACCTGGGCCACGTTGGACGGCCCGTTTTGGCGCGGAGTCCAGATCCGGGCAGGGCCTCTCGGTACCATGACAGGTAGAGCCGACTTGCACACTCTTGAGAAGTGATCAGGCAGTCCGCATCGGCCGCATCGCATCGGTTCTTCCTGCGGCTGGGCACTCTGTTGGGTGGGGGAGGTCATAGCCACACTTTTGACATGACTCCCCTGATCTTCCAGCTCTGTCTCGGGGACCTCCACCAGGCCTTCTTATTCCTCGACCGCCCCGCCAAACAGCGCACACCTCTTCGGCCTTGATCGAGCGTGACCCGCCTCCATTTTGTTTGCCCGTGCCTCAGCCACTTCGTGACATCGACCCAGTTCCAGTATGCGGGGGAGAGTGATTCCCGGCTCTCTGAGGACCTGTCTCCTCAGTTTGCCAGAGGAGCATGCTTGGATCAGCATTGTTCGTATCATATCATCCGCATCTCCCCACGCACACCCTTGGGAAAGGCGGCGCAGGCGGCCGTAAAAAGTGTCCAGGGTCTCATCATCCTTTTGTTTGGCCGACAGCATGACAAACCTCTCGAAGTCCACGTTGGCGAGGGGAAGGAAATGTGCAAGGAGAGGTGCTTTGGCCTCACCATACGTCTGGTCAAACGGTGCCAGCGACTCGAAGATCTCCTGAACCGCTGCTCCCGCCGAGTACAGCATGGTGGCTACCATGCTGTCGTCGTCCGTCACCCAAGCAGCCCTAAAGTACATGTCCAAGCGGGCCACCCACCTCCTCCATCGGGGCCCCAGGCTGGACGGGGGGCCCGTTGGATCAAATTCTGGTATCGGTTGTAGGGCCGCCTGGGCTCTCGCTTGAGCCATGATGGGAGCCCCTTGTGGAGCGGCTGGCTGCGCCCCTAGTAGTGCCTGGGGTGCAGGCGCCTGACCTTCGTCCTGAGAGTCTTCCACAGGGTCCGCAGCGTCACCGTCCTGGTTGCTGTCTTACATGGGATTGAGCGCACAGGCACCCCCACTTCAAGTCCTGGGGCCGCAACTCAGATTCCCACCATCACCATGCAGGTGGATTCACCCCCACACCAGGCACAGCAATGGTCCAACTTGGAGAACGGAGACGACGGTGAGGTGTGTCCCCTTCACTGAGCACCACTAAAGAGTCTTGCACACAAAGAAGCACCAACTGCCACCACCTTGTGATGATGAAGAGGATCAAGAGAATGTGAAGCACCAACTGCCACTACCTTGTGATGATGAAGAGGATCAAGAGAATGTGTCCTGATGATGAAGGGGCGAGGAAGTGCCTTGTCGCCACCCTGCAGCAATGCACCGCAAAGTAGAGGTCCCAAAAATTAAGCTATGTGGGTGGACTGGACTAAGCAGGCCCTGCCATAGAAGTCCTTGTCCTAGCTTGCACTCGACGTAACAGTCCCAAAATATGAGTAAAACACACAAATTAGGTATGGGCGTGCAGGTTATGCAGCTGCTACCATGAAATCCAAAAATTAGACCCGGATCACCTTCTCGTTCCGAACCGGAGCCCTGAGAAGTTCCGCGGCCTTGTGTCCAAAATGGCCGCCAGCCGTGTGTGCGGTCCGCAGCCACGGCGTGAAACGAAACGTCCGTGAACGTTCCGTTATTAAGAAAAATTCCGGACGCCTTTCACCACTGGGCCCGGGCTTCCGTCACCACTCGTCGCCACTGTTGGGGCTCTATCATTGGCCCCCATGCGTGCCCGTGAGCCCCCAACCCGACAGAGCACACACACACACACACACACGTCTGTCGGCTTCGGGCTCCCCGGTCGCTCTGCTGGCTTCCGGGAACGCCCCGTTTATTAAAGCTGCACGCGGCGACGTGCAACATCACGCCGCCGCGTGCGCAGCCCTTGCGGGCCAACGCCACACTGTTCATGCTTGCAGGGGGCTGTAGCACTGGAACCTCTAGCCCCGCAGCAGGAGGTACGCTTATTTATGTAATTTTTTCAAAATGTTAATTATGTATATGCATGCATGCTTGTGTTAGATGAATGTACGATGATGGATGCTGGTGTGAATGAGACAGTGCTCTCTGTGTGTATGTTTTGTAAATGTGTGTGTTTGTATGTTCGTTTATTTAGTATTTAAATATGTGTATGGATGCGTGTATCCTTGTGTTATGAGAGTGCATGATGGGTGCTCGTGTGTGTGAATGAAAGAGTGCTTTCAGTGTGTATGTTGTGTAAATGTGTGCGTTTGTATGTTTATTATTTAAATATGTGTATGGATGCATGTATGCTTGTATATTGAGTGAGTGCACGATGGATGTTTGTGTGAATGAATGCATGCTTGCTGTGTGTATGTTGTGTAAATGTGTGTGCTTGTATGTTTACTTATTATTTAAAATATGTCTATGGATGCATGTATGCTGGTGTTGTGAGTGAGTGCATGATGTGTGCTCATGACTGTGAATGAGACAGCGAGTGCTTGCTGTGTGTATGTTTTGCAAGTGTGTGCGCGCATGTCCGTGTGTGTTTGTGCTGGTCCAAGTTGATTTTGGCGAGTGGGGGTAGGAGGCTTGTACAACAAAGGCATTTTAAAAATGCCTTTGTTGCACAACCCCCCCCCCCCACCGGCCAAAATCAGATCTCCGTTTGAGGACAGCCCAGAGGACAGGGATGGTATTTTTTTTACTGGACATCTATGATAGATGTCCAGTAAAAAATACCATACATGTGCCCGCCCGGACCCTCAGCACCTTTGGGGCGGGGGAGGGGGTGTGCGCGTGTGTGTGTGGCGCTGTGAGGCCCAGGGAACAGGAATGGTATATGATAGACCATCCCCGCCCCCTGGTCCCCCTGTGCCTGGCATACACACAACTACATTGATTGCGTGCATGTGTGAGGAGCTCGGGACCCAGGGGACAGGTGTGTCATTTTTTTTTTTTACTGGGCATCGGCATCTATGATAGATGGTTACTAAAAATAACATGCCTTACCCCAGTGCCCCCAGCGCCTCACAATCACACATAATCACATTCATTATTATTGCGATTATGTCCGACTGCAAGGTGCTGGCACACCATGGAGAAGGCATGGCATTTTTTTACTACACATGGTTGATAAAGCAAGCATGATAAGTGTTATTATGAAGCAAGACTAACATTATGTATGCTACCCATCTAGCCATTTCTTACCGAGGCATGACATTTTGTATTGGGCATCTTTGATAAAGCAAGCAGAATCAGTGGTATTATTCTTACTGTGGCATGACATTTTGTATTGGGCACCTTTGGTAAAACAAGCATAACTGTTATTATGTAGCTAGACTGGCATTTCAATGCAGACAGTTCAGTCATTTCATATTGTGGTATGGCATTTTGTATTGGGCTTCGTTGGTAAAGCAAGCATGATAAGTGTTATTATGAAGTAAGACCGTCACATGCATGCACTTAGTCTAGCCATTTCTTATTGCGGTATGACATTTTGTATTGGGCATCCTTGATAAATGTTATTATGTAGCTAAACTGGCATTTTAGTACAGCCAGTTTGGACATGTTTTCATACTTTGGCATGCATTTTTTATTATTAAAGCCAACTGGAGTATGTTCTTATGTGGGGATACTGCCATATATTGGTAGAACAAACATGGACATGTTTTCTTATAGTATCATTCCTGTCATTATGCACAAAGCAAACATGATTATGTTCTTATATGGGAATAATAGGGTATAATGTTGCAGTCAGCATAGTAATGTATGGGCACAGCCAGTATGAAAATGTTTTATACTGGCCAAGAGAACTGATAAATATGCACTCCCAATTTTTACACAAGGTTACATTTAGAAATGTTGCCTTTAAGAATTACTATTTTTAAGGTGTGGAGGAGATGAAAGGCAACCCTGGCATATGGGTTGCAACAATGTACAAAATAGAAAAAGTTCCCTAATGTGGGAACTCCCGTCCTCTGCACTCTATGGGTGGCTCTGTGAGGAGTCCTTGTATGTCTGATTGTTAGTTAGATACTTTATGCAATAGTTCAATTTATACTAGACTGTAGGTAATTTGCGTAATGACATATATAAGTACATATATCAGGACACATTGACAATATTAGGTATTTTTAGAAAAAATCCATTGTTTTATTGGAGCCCAACGCGTTTTGTGAGAAAATTCACTTCTTCAGGGGCAATTTTAGCATAATTTTTCTTGAAGACATGATATAAAAGGTACATGCATATTAGTCCCAATTGTTACAAAAAGTTTATGAAATTTCCAAGAAGAAAAAAGAACTTTTTCAAACGATACATATATATCCTATTCTTCAATATTTCATTAAGTTGATTAGAGGTTAGAACGTAAAACAGATCATTCAGCAGTAATCAATAAATCACATTTTCATCAATGATCAATATATTGACATGTTGTGTAAGAAAAATTACCCAAGGAGAAAGGTTCCCTTGTAGGCTGTCCTTCCTATGGGGAAAACTATCAGTTTCCTTTGCTTGTAGTGTAACCTCAGTCCCCAAGTTATTAACAAGGAGAAAATGGGAGAGTAGTCAGCAATAAGAAAGCCTGAGTCTAGCTATTAGATCGGTAGAGAAAAAGAAGACTTACCACCTAGTATCGGAAGATGGTAAGAATATGGTAAGTTGAGTAAGGATTCACTCCAACTTGTCATGTGGGAACAATCAACAAGGCCCAAGATGGGCGTCTTTCAGAAGAGTCTGAAAAAGAGTTGCAATGTGTTCTAAGTAAGCACAGAAAAGTTGTGAGGCTAAGAGTGGCGAAAGAGCTCCCTCATGTACTTACATTTAAGGTCGTCTGAAGGTTAGTAATGAGCGTGATCTTCATCCCGGACTCGCTACCGATTACTGGTGCTAGCGGTCCTTAAATACTCCTTAGGATGGCCGCCCGACGTCAGGCGTATGTACGTCACTGAACGTGTGACGTCCCGATGTAAACATCGTGACGTGTTGCGCGCCTGCGCGTGGCGCTCAATGTTCGATTCGGATGAGATGAGAGATTCAAATGTTACGTGCCCCTAAGACTGGGGGCCTAATCGTCATCAGAGGGAATTGATAAAGAAGAGGTGAGCAGTAAAAGCCGCTAGAAGTGAGAAAATGATAAGTGGAAAATAAGAATATACATAAAGATATAAATATAATGTTTTATACTGGCACATATTGTGGGACAAGACATCATGAAAATGTGTTGGAGAAATGCTCCTGTGCACGGTTGGCGACTTGCATCTATTGGATTTTTTTCTATGAGTTACCCAACAAAACCCAATAGCAAACTGTTTGGCTGTTTACCCAATTATTTTAAAAAGTGTGCTCTAAAATGAACCATGTTCACCCATTATTTTAATACATTTCTTTGGGGCAGGACCCCCACCTCTCGCAAACTCCCATTGACTGGTGTGTGCTCCCTCGCTACGCTCGGTCGCTATGCCAGATCTGGGACAAATATTTACGGCCATCCAGTTAAAAAATTCACCAGCCGCCACTGGGACTGATAGAACAAGTCACTACAGCGAGTAACTAGTACTTTCTACCTAGACTGTTCCAGACGTTTTGGCTGTTGTGTCTGTGTAAAAGCAAACATTGTATCTCCGGCCAGTACCATCCCCGTCCAGCGGGCACATACACACCTTACTCATAAAATGGTCTCCTACCATAAGTCATGTTAATATGTATATATTATTCTCAAAGGATACCAGATATTGATGCATTTTTCTTTAAGTGATCTTTTGCTTAAACCTCCAGAAAATTCTGCAGTGATGTCTGCTTGGCAATGCCTTTGACGATTTTCAGTCTGTTGTAAATGTTTTATTTTTGGCTTGATGGTTCAGTGACTATGGTTGCACAATGTGCAGCGTAGGTTCCTGAATGACTGTCTCATGGCTCTTTTTTTGCAGACATCTTTGCTAGTGAGTGGCGCTGGTGAAGCCATAGCACCTAGCCACTGGTAGTAGTAGTATAGCATTGCTTGATGGCTTGTGGGTGTTTGTAGTTTTGTCTTTCAGAGTCAGGGATTCCCCATGTTACTATCACTTGCTGTTGATGTGTGGGCAGCACTGCAAAGTCCAGAAAATGGTTGCCTTTCAAAAGAGCCCCATTACCATTGAACAGTATTGAAAGATCAACCCTCAGATTGCAAGTCACATTGTTTCATTGGAAATGGGGTGGTAGAAAGCTACACAAATGAAAACTCAATAGGCTTTGTCATGCTAGAAAAGGACGCATTTTCCGACGGAATGTGCAGAGAGAGGGGTAGCGAGATGGGATATGTAGGAATTGTCCTGGTTAGCTAGAATTGCAGCAGTAAAGATGACATTGCTGCTTAGAGTGCTCTGTGTTTCCTGCCATTCCAGTAACGATCCAGAGAGCAATGCTTGATAAGCTACAGGAGGAAAGGTTTACATTTTTATGGACTAGGAAACCTCCGAGAATAGCCAAAATAATCCTGATGAGGGCTCCACCGTTGAAGGGCTTGGGGATCCCAAATATTGGCCGGTATTTGTTGGCCTCACAACTCGCACCCATGTTGGAGTGGCCCTTGGCACAATGAACTAAATGATGGAAGGATGTGGAACAGGAAGTCACATCGACTCCCCTCCATTAACATCCCTTCTTGGAGGGATCTGCGTGCCTTGCCGTAGGTAGACTAATGGATGCAACGTAATGTTGATTATCCCATTGGTATAGAGCCTCAAGATTGAGAGGCATAAAACCAAGGTTGGGCCCGCTTTCTCCTATTAGTTATAATCAGTATTCCACACCAGGAATGAATGGTACATATTTAGCCAACTAGGAAAACAAGCGGCTCACTCGACTCATGATCTCTTTAGGGAAAGTAGACCATTGACATTTGAGACATATAGGACGCAATATTCTTTAAGGGAGCAGGAACATTTCCGATATGTCAAATTAGACATTGGATTACAAATAGAATGGTTCGCAAAGTGGGGTGCAGGGTGCCCACAGGAGTGGACATTTCGATAAATGAAGGGATTTAGAGGGGTATGATATGATAGGTTATTCATAACAAGCTTAATACCCAGTGGTTTCAAAGCTATACACATTGTTGGATGGTAGCATGCCTGCTGATAAGTTGCCTTATATGGAAAGATGGAAAAAATAATTGGGGGTACCTATTGCACAAGATGATTGGAAATGCATTTGGGAACAAGCACATAGTGTCTAAATGCACTACGATAAAGGAAACAGGCTAAAATTAATCTGCTTTAGGTGGTATCTTACTCCCCAACAAATTAATACGTTTTCTCCGCTTGCCTCTCCTATTTGCTGGAGAAGGTGCAGAGAAGTGGGGACATTGGGGCATATATGGTGGACTTGCGTTAAAGCCCAGATATTCTGGAAAGAGATTTTGGGGCATACCAATGACATAATGGGGTGAGAGCTGCCCATGGATCCACTGGTGGTGGTTGTGCGAAATGTGACTGAGGGTTTGTATGATAGAAAGGGTGCAACGGCGACCCTGATTGCCCACATGTTGAATGTGGCCAGATGGATGGTAGCCCAATTCTTGAAAACGGAAGATCGGCCAATTATTGGTCAATGGTGGGTCAAATTGTGGGGAGTCCTGGCAATGGAAAAAATAACAGCCCTGGCAAGGGGGGTCTGACTTTTATGAAAGTGTGGTCGCCTTTTTAGGAACTTGTTAGAGATAGAGAGCAATGTTATCACAAACCAGGTTTACTGAAGAATTTTTCAATATGCTGACAAATGGGGCAAAGGTGGAAATGAGGGAGGTAATAGAGACTAGGAGGGAAGAAAGGGTTGGATATGCTTGGCGATGTTAATGATGTAGCCCTATGTTGACATTGTTTGATGTAGTGTAGTATTAGGTGTTTTGTTTGTTAATGACGCTGCTGTATTATATTGGACTTGGAATTATTGGTCTGCGTGCTAGGCGAAGGAATATGTTGTGCATTATCACATGTACAGATTGTGAAAAATTCAGTTTAATAATTAAAGCTTGTAATATATTCATTAACAGTAATGTTATTTGGCCTTTTTTCTGCAGGAGCTGCCAGTTTATAGGATGGGTGAAAAATGCAGGGGTTATTGCGTCATTATCAGTAATGAGCAGTTTAAAAAGAAAAAAATAAGGAAAGGGACCAACAAGGATGCAGGTATGTCAGTTAACTCAGGATCAGCCTCTTTCTCCAACAGGGTTACTTCAGATTCATTCAGCAGATGCCAAACAGTCTGCACATGAGCCATGTAATATTAAAGGGAAAAACAACACATAACCTGTAATGACATAATTATTATTATGAAATCTTGCAAGTTGTTACATGAATTGATTCTGTTGTCATACTAATTTGCTGAACTGTTTTGTATGGATTGTGTTAATTTGTTCATATAGTATAGACATCACTGTATAATTTGAATTCTCTTATTTGTGTATACTGCATTTTTATAATTATTACTGCTACTTTTTATCTTTTCCTTTTTTTTAATATATCTATTAAACTCCCAGTCTCCTGTGGAATTCTCCATGGCTCCATCCTCTCACCAATTCTTTTTAACCTTTACATGGAGCCTCTGGGCACCCTCCTCAAATGTCCTGATACAGCCACCTAACAATATGCAGATGATAGTTGTACATGCATGAGTAAAAAAAAAGAAAAAGATCACACAACATCGGTCTTCTCTGCGATTACCTAGGCATCATCCAGTCCTGGATGTCGATTGCCTACCTCAAACATAACCATCCAAGACTGAATTCATCCTCACCGGTCATTCCCCTAAACAACTTGTTCAACAATTGCTCAATGAAATGCACCTAGAAGGATTTGATCCACAGCTCTTAGATTCAGCTAGATCCTTAGGCTTCACCATTGGCAGTAGCCTATCCCTCTAGAAACACATAGCCAAGAAGGCCAAAAGGGCCTGGCTCGAAATCTCCACCCATCGCAAAATCAAAGGCTTCATCACTCTGCCGTCTTCCGGACTGTAGTGCAGGTGCTTATTGTCTTGCACGTTGCTGGGGGAACGCCCTTCTGTTAGGACTCCCAGCGGCTCACTTGGCTCCACTAAAAGAAGTCCACCACACCGCAGCAGGTCTTATTACAAGTGTGCAGAAATATGACTCATTATCCCCGTCCTACACAAACTACATTAGCTTCCTCTCAAGCCAGGATACTGTTCAAAACTTCACGTATTATCTACAAAGCAGTTAAGAGCAGCACACCATCATACCTAGTGGCTAAGCTCCATATATCTGGTGGCACAAGCTCCTTGCGCAGCAAGCAGACCAACCGTCGCAAATCTCAACTTGCAAAGAGAGGACCAGCAAACAATCCTTGTGTCACACACACACACCCTCTGCAACTCGATCCCAGTATTGGCTCAGAATGCCCCAACAATTCTTTAGTTTCGCAAATCTCTAAAAATGTAGCTTTTTCAACACCTGACCAAGGACAACTCCCAATGGAGACACAGCCGCAGCACCGCACTACTGTTTAAATATGCCACCCCAAATGCGGGCTACCCTACTCTCAAGCCAGGTCCGCACTTTGAACAATTAAACAAAATAGTATGGATTGCTTGCACTGCAGTCAGGTTTGGAAAAGCATATAAAGATTTCTGTCTCTGAAATTTCTTAATGTCCATCTGCATGCAGTGTTCCTCTACATAATTGTGTCATCAACTGTCACAACTCGTTCCCAATTTTCCTGCCTATATGCAGGTCAGAAAATACATCTCAACTATCGGCTGCCAATATGCCAGGGAAATGACTGCCACTCTACATATGTGCTCTAATGTGATTGTTTTTTTGTTGTTGTTTTATTTACTAACTGAAAACTTTGTTAAACTAATTTACAATCCATTTACCTCGCTCTGTCACATGCTGTACACAACTGGGCTCAAGAAGTGCATTGGTTGTGCTGGAAACTTCTCCGATCTGGCTTGCATTAAACCTTGTGATTTGATCCAGGAACCTCCATCCTGTCAACACTTGTGCCTTTTGCGCAAATGCACCTATTAGATTGCTAAGGACTTGTACTCGATCATTAGACAAAGCGTCCTGTACCAGAAGTGATGTTACACTTTGTTGCAAGTTATACGTTGTGATAGCACAGGTCAGGGATATTCAGTACAGTCGATTCAGATGCAGTTCTGAAACCGGCAGTGCCTTTCTTTGACAATCTGAGGGTTGCAACCACTGTTGTACGTACTTCAATAATTTCCTTACAGGTGTCTCATAAGCAAGCAATTTCTTATAGTACAAATAGGTCACAGTCACGGACCTGGTGCCCCCGCCTCAGCCACCAATCAATACAAGAACAAGCTGGGCTGGAGTTGATCGGCAGATTCTGGGGCCCAATTCACCAAACCTTTGTGTATTGCTGCAGAAAGACCACCTATTTTGGAGCTTACTATGAGCTCAACGCAATGTCCAAAAGGTAAATCATCCATGTCAACAGTTTCTTAAGGACCTGAGTTTTAAAAACACGCCTTCTCCACCAGCAGCTGCAGGATCATAGAAGGCTAGGAATATTTTGAAATTATAGGCACAGGCAACAGTACCTTAGCCTTAGCCAGTCCCTGCTACTTTACCTGCACCAGAGGAAAATCCTTAAACTGACCATCAAGGGGAACGGCTACTGGGGATAATGGCAAGAATTGACACTTACTGTCCAAGGTCAGATCAAAGAAGGGCCCATTTTTTGCATCCAACAAAACTATGCACTATGATCATAGCAAAAGCTGTGGAGGATTTCAATATATTGGCAATAAGAAATAAAGACAATCCTCACATGTGGGGCAGAAGCCTCACAGAGTCTCATATTTCCAAATCCTTAGACCTCAAATGCATTACTCCAACTGTGCAACCTTTGCGATCCTGGCAAGCTCATCAGTGCAACATGCAGTTGTCACAGCAGGCTGAGGCAAGGCAAAAGGCTCACCACTTTAGCCTTCATGTGTTTTGCTAAAGCTTAGGAGACTCCATGCAAAAATAATTTTACAAAATGTTATTTGATCCTTGCAACAGATTAACAATGCTACAGCATTGGAACAACCTGGACAAATGTGCTATTGGAAGTGACTGAGGAATTTCACTTTTAGCTATCTGAAGGCAAAGAAGTAGCTTCTACAGTACTTCCAGTTAAATAAGGAACATGGCAGATGCGACCGCTCCAGCCATACATTCTAAGGTTGCAGGCATTGACAAGCTAGACATGTCGTCACACTACTAGGTTGAACAAGATAACTTTCTTTATGTATATTTTGATGGAAATACTAGTTTTGTACAGGTAATGTTTTGCAAAAGAATTCCAAGACTCAAGTTTTTATATATATATATATATATATATTTCTGAGGTTTGTGGAATCTGCTTAGATCACATGCTGTGCATAGGCCGACATCTAGTGGAAGCTGCAGAGTATTACAGTTTGTTTTTCGAAACTCGAAAATGGGCGTCGACACAGGGCGTGCCAGTAATACTATCTCTAGTGTGACTTCCCCTGTACCCATGATCCCTCACGCGTCTAGGACCCTCAGATTGTTTTTTTCCGCCATACTGGTCGGAAGCATCCCGCTGAGTTTTCCCTGGCTTTAGCCATAATTTTGCAAAATATCATATTTCCCCATTTTCTCCATCCCAACGTTGAGTCACCGAAGATAGACGCCGGCCCGGAGAAGAATACAACCGTCGAGAGCTGCACGACAGACTTTGGGACTCGGAAGGCCTCTGGCCTCGGCCCGGGCCTTGGAAGGCCTCTGCCCTGCAAGTAGGGAGAGTGGGGGGTGGCACATATCTACATTCATATATATATATATATATATATATATATATATATACACACACACACACACACACATTTTCTTATATATTCCAACACACACTAGCTCGCTGCCACAGGGTGCGTATGGAGGGTACCCCTTTCCAATTTTGCCCCAAGTGCAACCGCAAGTACCCTTGGGTTGACAGACACGCCACCTGTAACCTCTGCCGAGGGACCACCCCAAGCCGAAGACTCTAAAAGACCGTTCGAGCAAACTTTGGGCCCACCACGCCAGGCAACGAGAGGCCATGGAAGCGGAGGGCGCCTTCAGTGATGGCAGCGACGCCGTGCTATTGGACGGCGAGGGCAACGTGGCGTCGAGAGACAGCCAAGCGCAAGTCCCCGACCTCGGAAGGTTGTCCGGCAGGGCAGCTATGGGGAACACCCCCGGCGACATGAGTGCTACCCACACCACTTCCACTAAATACTCGAAGTCCAACCGAGACTCGACGCGCGAGTTCCCAGAAAGAGGCACACAGAGAACGGTCAACCGAATCGGTGTCCTGGGCGTTCTCGATCAAGATCGCTGCATGATACCAGGCAACCATCCACTGTTGCCAAGAGTGCCTCGCTCACTAAAGTAACAGAGGTTCGATCGTCGGAAGACGAAGCCAACCACCATCCCCAGGCCGCACTCCATGAGTCAGCGTCAGCAGACCGCGTGACGGTTACTCCCGTGTCCCAATCTCCACACTCTAAGGAAAGGGACACTACACCCCAACGCCAGATGTCGAAAAGCTCAGAAAAGGTGAAAACTCCAGGGAAGCACTCTTCCACTCAAGGGGAGGGGGGAAAGCAGCAGAAGAAACATTCTCTGCCTTCATCTGCATCACAACATAAAGACAGGTTTTCTGTAAAAATATCCAAGACCCCTGCACAAGGCCATAGGTCCAGTCAGGATATAGCAGGAAAACCCTCCCAGGAAAGGGTAATCCCTAGCTCTAAAGAATGGTCAAGTGAGGATATAGACAGAGTAATGTCTAGAATGTCATCCCTAGCAGACTTCTATGCCAAGAATCGAGAGCACTTCCTCTCTTATACCCCTGACGGGGCTACTCCCTCAGGGTCTAGGGACCCGCAACCCCCTGGTAAGAAACCTCGAGTTGAGGTGCCAACGCAAAGTCGGTCTTCTGACCCTTTCTACGTACAGCCATACTCTCAGTATGATGAAGATCCATTAAATGTAGATCCAGAATTGACCACGTTGGACGACCAAACTTGGATGGATTACTATGGGGATGACAAGGACCAAGAGGAGGACGAGGATGACCCAGAAGCCTACAGAGTAGACTCCCCAGTAGGCAAAGAACCTCCGGTTACCGACTCTCCGGTCGTCAACCAACCTCTCTTAAATGAGGTTTTGTCTAGAGCGGCAGAACACTTCCGCATAGATACTCAGGGAGCACAGAAGGAGAGGGACTTTGCTGAGGAACTAGCGGGAGAAAAGAGACCCGTTGCCCAGGCCACCCCTATTCTCAAGTCTATACAAAGGAGGATAGACCCTTCCCTTCTCAATCCCAACCTCACCAGGGCAGTAAACCCCAGGCCAGGATCGAAAAACTATTCAGGGCAGCCCAGTCAGACCCGCTGTACATAAGGGGGCAACTGAAACCGGACTCCCTGGTAGTGACTAATACCCGAAAAAGGGCAGGAACACCCGTATCATCGTCTGAAGCTTCCCCCGACAAGGAGAGCAAAAAGATCTATGGGTTGGGAAGGAAGGTAGCTTCCACTTCCGCCTACCAGGCAAGGATTGCCAACTCCACCACCCTGCTGGCGAGTTACAAGTGCCATCAGTGGGAAGAAGTTGCGGCACTCATCGACTCCGTCCCGGAACCTTTAAAAGGCCAGCTGGCACAGGTTGCTTCAGAGGGAAGAGCTGTGCCCGGTTGCATCCTTAAAGCAACCTTTGTTGCCGCGGATAACGCCGACAGGCTGATAGCAGAGAGCACTGTTATCAAAAGGCATGCTTGGTTAAGACAATCTGGATTTAAACCCGAGACACAAGCATTCTTAATAGACAAACCGGTGGAGCCTGATCTACTGTTTGGCAAGGCGGTAGAGGACACATTAAAAAATGCCAAAGATGAGTACGAGACTCTCAAATCCCTGGGCCAATTAACCAACAAACCCCCTAATCAAAGAGGGAATGGCAATTTTTGTCGCCCACACGGCCAAAATTCACAAAGAGGCTCCAACTATTCCCAGGGGAAGGGTACACCATGGAATAACAATAACTAGCAGTCTACCCAAAGTTATGGCAGGGGTAACAAAAGGGGACGCGGTAAGGGTAGAGGCAGCCCCAATAGAGGCGGCGGCACGCCTCCCGCAAAGCATTGACATTCCGTTCAGGGTCCCTTCTCACGCATCTCCAGTAGGGGGACGCATTTCCAACTTCACCCAAGCTTGGGAAGGGATCACATCAGACAGATGGGTGCTGTCCACAGTGTCTGCAGGATACTGCAGAGAATTGTTAGAGCGTCCCCCAAACCACCCTCCACGTCAAAAGGTACATTCCTTAGACCACCAGAAAATCCTCCTCGAAGAGATCGCCAATTTTCTAGCAAAGGACGCGATAGAACTCGTCCCAGGACACTAGGTAAAGAAGGGTATTTATTCAACTTACTTCCTTGTGCCAAAAAAAGATTTGACAATGCGCCCGGTATTGGACTTGCGGCCTGCAAACAAGTATGTCAAGCCCCAAAATTTTCGCATGACTACTCTCCAAGAGGTAATCCCCCTCCTAAAAAAGGGGGAATTACATGGCAACATTGGACATGAAAGATGCCCATTTTCATATTTCCATGTTCCCAGCGCACAGAAGATTCTGGCGCTTCAAGTTGGACTGTCAGCACTACCAGTTCAAGGTACCGCCCTTCGGGTTAGCCTCGGGTCCAAGGGTATTCACCAAAGTACTGGCGGTGGCGGCGGCACACCTACGCAGGGAGGCAATCCCAGTGTACCCTTACCTGGACGACTGGCTCAACACAGGGGAGACCCCAGTAATTTGCAGATCAAACATTCAGAGACCTATCGACCTCCTCTTTGAATTGGGTTTCTCCATAAATGAAAAAAAGTCAAGTCTGGTGCCAAGCACCTCCAAACAGTTCCTAGGAGCTGTCCTAAACACACAAGAGGAGTTGGCCTTTCCATCAGAGGAAAGAATTTGGAATCTACTGCTGCAAATTCCGCTATATCAGGCCGGTCGCCAGATAACGGTGCGCAAAGCGTCGCATTTGCTGGGCATGATGGCGTCATGTATTTACCTGGTCCCCCAAGCGCGCCTGTGCATGCGTCCCATGCAAGAATGGTTGGCAAAACAGTGGTCTCGGACAAGCAGTCAGTGGAACGATCTAGTGGTCGTTTCGCCAACACTTGTACAAAGTCTTCACTGGTGGACAAGGGAAAACCTGTCAAAGGGGAAACCCTTTTACAATCCCGAGGTACAGGATGTAGTCACAACAGACAGCACACCTTCTCCACTACATAGCTCAGGGTCTATGGTCTCACACAGTGGCCAAGAATCATATCAATCTGCTAGAGCTTCAGGCAGTATTCAGAACGCTTCAAGTGTTCGAGCCCTACCTGTTGAACCTGTCAGTGCAGATCCTGACAGACAACACAACAGCAATGTTTTACCTGGACAAGCAGGGAGAGACTTGTTCGCCAAATCTGTCCAAGCTTGCCCAGAAAATTTGTATATGGGCACTCAGACTGAACATCTACCTGTCATCTCAACATGTTCCAGGGGATCTCCATTCTCTGGCGGATGCTTTGAGCAGAGATCCCCTCCCAGAAGTACACGAATGGTGTCTACACAGAGAAATCGTAGAATCTCCCTTCTCTCAGTGGGGTTTCCCCACTATAGACCTATTCACCACAAGCGAAAACAGACAGTGCCCAGGGTTCGCATCCAGGTTCCCCCAACCAGACTCCCAGGGGAACGCCCTGTGGATGAACTGGTCAGGGATGTTTGCGTATGCTTTTCCACCAATCCCTCTCATCAGGAAGGTGGTCAACAAGATGCACAGGGAATCGATGATGCTCATCCTAGTTGCTCCCATGTGGGCGAGGCAACCGTGGTTCCCACACTTACGCAGACTAGCGGTGTGCAAACCCATCAAACTCCCGTGCTGGTACAACCTACTGTCCCAGCACCGAGGTCAGACAGTGCATCCTCAACCCAACTCAATGAACCTGGCAGCGGTTACCAGACAAATGGTCGAACCAATTTGGTCGAAAACCAAATGGTCGAATTTTTTTATTTTCACCCCTTTTTTTGCGGGGGGGGGGGTCCCCCCCTAACCCCCTTTTTTTTCTAAAAACCCATTTTTGTAAAAAACGAAAACCCGAAAAATAATTATATAATTTAAAAAAAAAATTCGACCATTTGGTTTTCGACCAAATTGTGTCGACCAAATGTCATTCAACCAGTTTTAGGTCGACCAAATGTCTGGACACCCCTGGCAGCATGGCTCCTGAGGTCATAGAGTTTGGACATCTCAATTTACCTCAGAGATGTATGAGGCACTGCTACTTTGACAAGTGGAAAATATTAGTTATCTGGTGCCAGAATAAGCAAATCAACCCAGTTGATTGCACTCCTTCCACTATTGTCACCTACATGCTCCACCTGCTGGATGCAGGGTTGGTATTTAATTCACTGAAGGTACACCTGGCAGCTCTGTCAGCATACACCACCTCCCATAACAAGGTGTCGTAGTGGAAAGTACCAGTGGTTAAAGCCTTCATGGAAGGGGTAAAGAGACTTCACCCTCCAAATTCTAACCCACCACCAGGATGGGACCTTAATGGGGTGCTATCTAAACTCATGGGCCCCCCATTCGAGCCCATGCATAAAAGCATTCTCAAACACCTGACTTATAAGACTGCCTTCTTAGTAGCCATTACATCTATAAGAAGGGTCAGTGAAATTCAGGCTCTGTCAGTGCAGGATCCTTTCTTTACTGTTAAAAAGAAACTGGCTTTACGTACACACCCTAGGTTCTCACCTAGTTTATTTCTAAATTCCACGTTAACCAGTCCATCGAGCTTCCTGCTTTCTTCCAAGACCCCCAAAGCTCGGCTGAGGTGAAACTACACATCCTAGATGTGCGTAGGGCGGTCCTATACTATGTAAACAAAACCAGACCGCTAAGGAAAACAGACCAACTGTTTGTCTCTGTAGCTACAGGCAGAGAGGGAGATCGCGTCTCTAAAGGTGCCATCTCAAAGTGGATTATAAATTGTATCCAGCTGTGTTACTCCCTTTCTGAAAAAACTCTACCTTTCACGCCAAGAGCCCACTCTACAAGAGGCATTGGGGCCACTCTGGCTTTCATTGCAAATGTACCCCTTGACACCATTTGCAAAGCAGCTACCTGGAGCTCTATTCACACATTTACTCAGCACTACTGCATTCCAAGACAGATACACAAGTGGGACAAGCGGTTCTAAGACCTTTATTTGCTCATGATCCTTCTCACATCCCACTTCCTTCTTCTAGCACTGCTCGATAATCTATGCACAGCATGTGATCCAAGCAGATTCCACAAGCCTCAGAAGGGATGCATTACTCACCGTAATCGTATTTCTGATGCTTGTATCGGCTTAGATTCACATGCGGCCCACCCTTCCTCCCCTCTGAGATAAGGCGCATGGATGCTTGTAGTCTTATCTTTCTATCTATCTGCTTGGATAATCTGTACTCGCGCTACTCCTCATGCTACCTCATGTCAGAAAGAATACAATCTGAGGGTCCTAGACGCGTGAGGGATCATGGGTACAGGGGACGTCACACTAGGGATAGTATTACTGGCACGCCCTGTGTGGACGCCCATTTTTGAGTTTCAAAAAACAAACTAATACTCCACAGCTTCCACTAGATGTCGGCCTATGCACAGCATGTGAATCTAAGCGGATTCAAGCATCAGAAATACGATTACGGTGAGTAATGTATCCCATATCATGAGCTTGAACTCATTCACTCGAAACCTGTATTTTAGTTAACTCAATGTTTTATGTATTTAAAGCCAATGCAGACCCTCCAAGAGGTGAAGATGCTGTTAAAAAGCTAAGCATTTCACTACCACTGGTAAAGAGCCTTTGTGAGTTTTCTTGTTTTATTCTTTATTTATACACAACACAGTTCAATTAGGATGAACATCAGGATTACAAATACAAGAAAACTAAATACAATGCCAAATGTGTCACAGATTTACATAATCATTCATAAAAGAACAAAGAAAAACAAAATACCTATTTCAGTGCACCCACACAAAACATTGCTATACTTTGGATTAGCTAGAGCAAGTGCATTAGTCTTGCTATGTATAATAAAAAGATGCAATAAAAAGGAAATCTAGAATTAATTGTGGTGCAAACTGCTGGTGAGTCACCAGTTCCCCAAAGGATTTGGTCCTGAAAAGGGTTAAATGCTGAAGGGCCATTATGCTATTAATGTTGCATATTAGTAGTGTGAGAAACCAGAAGGTGTCTCGCCTACTAGTCCCCGCGTATCTCTCTCTCAGGTGGCAAGGGCATGGCCATCGCCTTTGGATCCAGAGCCTGGGGGTGGACCAGTGTGGGAGGATCTCCTAGGTGAGGGGTCTTCAAGGAGTGGCATGATTGATGGTGAGACGCGGTATCCCTACCCCTACAACACCTTTACCCCATCCTACCAGGTAGGATATGTCAGAAGCTTACCCCTCCCTTCTCCAACAATTTCACACGGACAGCCCGCTCTGGGAGAAAACAGACTGACACCCGAGCAGTGTACCTGACGTGTCCCGCTACAATAGTCGGTCAAAGTCAGGCAATCACTGACAATCACTCACAACTGGCTTCCATTAAACTTGCCCACACTGATAAAAGGCGGAGCATGAGAGCACACTGAGGCAAAGCACATGAAGGAACAGCAGTTTCAAGTCGGCAGCTGAACGAGGGGAGAAAGACGGCAAACCCAGAAGAGGTCATAAGAAGGAAAATACCCTTGACATTTTCGTTCGGCAAGACGCTGTTACTTTCAAGAAACCTTCAAGGAAGAAAGCGTAAGACTAGGAAACCAGACTGAAGATTCCTGCATTGTGTGTCGAAGATACCAAGGGCCCTCCCGCATAACTAACCAAGGCGGAGAGGAGGAGCAGCAGCAGCCGCCGTGGTATTGTCCTTGGCTCCAAGAACAAAGAACAACCAGAGAGATCAACACTGCCAATGGGTTGGGGAGAGCGATGCTATACCGGTCTGTGTTGTAGTCAAGGTTGCAAGCGGCAACATTGTATAACGAGCACAGGAACGAACATTGTTGAATGCATGTGATGAAAGATGCGAATAAGGTTAAACTGCTGATGAATGTTTGAACTTAAGAAGGCAAGATACGATACCGTTAACATAGCGGTCCGGCACTGTGAATGTGCTCAATCGGAGGTCTCCCGCCAAGAGAAATGAAAGTAGAAGATTCATGAAGCCAATCGTGTGAAGTGAATCGAAGTAGTCCCCTGATGGTTTAAGCAAAACCCATCAGTCAAAAGTCTTCCATTTTAGTAAAAAGAAAATCCGAGCCCAAACAAGGGAGGTCCGTGGTGCGAGCCCGAACAAGGAAGACCAAATGTAAAAATTGAGCTATCAAGAGGATCCGCGCTCAAACGAGGGAGACCACGTGTGAACATTGTGATAAAAGAAGTGAAAACTTGTGCAGGTAAAATCCGGGTAAGAATGGTACTTTGATACTTTGTTTGTTAAGACAGATACTCTGCAGTAAGCGACTGCTATTGGAAAAGAGGTTTTGGCATAAGGCACTGATGTCTGCGCTTTGAACGGTATCCTTTGGGTCGAGAATCCAAAGTGTCTGCCCTGTAGCAATAGGTTTATTAGTATAGGCCCTTTTATTTGACAGTGACTTGACTACGACCGCGTCATTATTTGATGGTCGTAGCTTGCTCTCATCCTTAGATTTAGCTAGGCGTTCAACCCATTTGAAGTTCAATAAACACCTTTGAACTGTGATCACTTGTGTCTGTCGTCACTGTTTGATACCAGGCCTTCCTTACAGTAGCTTATCCTTCTTGACCTACAGCTATCCATTATGGCTCAAGGTTTCAGAAAATAATCTTCTATTCAGAGGACTACAAAGTTAAAGAGACATAACGGTGGGGTCAGAAACCAGCCAGGTAAGTGGGATTTTAGGGTAGATTAAATTCTACGCCATGCAGATTTACCCCAGGAATACCACCAAACTCGTAATGCTGCCCAAAGTCCCCTGCATGAATTTGGGAATCACCATATGGGGGACTGGATCTGGGTGCCTCGCTGAGCCAGTGGATGATGGCCCCATAGGGTCCCAGATGTGCCAGGGGGGAGTCCCCTAGGTCATCACACCCTTGGTTCCCATTATGGGGCAGGGGACAGTCACAGGAAGTATTTATGTTGACCTCCTGCCCAGCTGCCAGTGCCTTAAAGACCCTCTAGCCAGACCCACAATCCCTGAGAGAGAAAACGAACATCTTGATTCATCTGCAGTAAGTTTCAAACTCAGGATACTTTCAAAACTCATGCTGTTAGTGTTGTAACACGTCAGACGGCAGAAAAGAGCTTGGTCTGTGACACAGTGGACTAATGCATCCACTACAGGGGCTTTTGTTCGACCTCATGGTCACAGGTTCGAATTCTGGCAGGTCCACTTAGCCATTCATCCTTCCGAGGTTGATGAAATGAATACCTGTCATAAGCACCAGGATGCAGCTCTGGGGGTGAACGTGCGCTCTACAAATAAACCTGTTATGTTATTTCAAAAACCAAGGGATACTCCCTAAACCCAGAATGACAGTGCGTGATAGAGTTGTCTGTTTGAGGGTTTCTGGCAGTTTGTTTACCCACAAATTAGAGACTTGCTAGCTCATTGTGCTCCCTCACTGAGGATACAAAGTGACAAAGTTAGCAAGAGCTAGAATTCTTTCCACATCAAGGAGATTCAGATAGAGTGTCAAAGGATGGTTCAAACACTGGGGAAGCAACCTGTGTCCTTCCGAGACTTTGCCATGCAGTGACAGAGAGGAAGGCTTGGATTCCAAAATGGCGGCCATGCAAGATGAAGGCTTGTTCCAGACAGGCTAGAGCCCAAAGCAACTTCAGGCGAACCCAGGTGAAACCTGTGAGCCATTGGATGTGCTATATTATACTTATGATTTTTCAATGCAACGCAATGCTCCCACCACAAGGTTTCAGACTATACTATTCTGATGAGGAGGGGTTGAGCATAATGTCCACCCACGAAGCAAAAAGTGCAGAATTCTCACTGAAATCCGACCCCCCCCCCAATTCGATGAAATCAGCATTACGGTTCTGCCGCCACCGAAATTTCGCCCATTTATTTGCAGTTTCGTAGAGAGCGTGGTGTTCCGTCCCCATGTTGGTTTCGTTTAGTGCAACGAGAAACTTCACATGGGTCTTTTTCGATCCATGCTAGTTTCAAGCAGCAACACGAGAAACTTTGCGCAGTTTTACGATTTGTGATAGGTTCATGCAGCATCATGAGAAACTTTGCATGGTTTTTCCTGATCTGTGCTAGCTTCACATTGCGGCAAGAGAAACTGTGCACACTTTTTTTGTTTGATTCGTCCTAGGTTTGCGCAGCAGCATTTGACACTTTGTGCAGCACTTTTCGATCTGTGCTAGGTTTCACACAGCGGCATGAGAAACTTTGTGCCACTCGTTTTGATTTGTGCTGGGTTTGAGCAACAGCACGAGAAACTTCATGACCCCGTTTTTTGATATGCCGGGGTGGCGGAATGCAGGTTTTGGGCAAAACAGGTCGAAATTGGAACAGGTTTCTCTTCCACGGCTGGCAGAACGGAATTCAGCCCTACTAATGATCTTGTAATAAGGGTGAAACATGTTTGTGGTTCTCTGAATCCTTAAGAGCTGTGTAGGGCACTTGAAGGGTGAAATGGCTCACACATACCTTCCCTTTCTATTGTTACAAGTCAGCAACCCGACCTTTTCAGGGGGTATAGGAACCGCTCTCACCCTGCAGTTGGAGACTACCAGGGTGGAAGCTAGATCCAGCTCTACCCCAGAGGGGGGCAGTGGCACTTGAGATGGCACCAATTCCTGCCCCCTTCCCAAGTGCCTGCTACTACAGGACAAACTTTCACCATCTAATCCCTCTTGAAGACAATGCTGGCCAGGTTTTCTCTTTCGCGTGTAAAACCAGAAGTGAGACTGCAACTCATCAGCACTTCACACTAACTACTGACGGTCATCTGAGCCTCAGAAACAGGAGAGAGAGAGACCGAGAGTCAGTCCAAGAGAGAGAGACTGGCACAAATGGAGCCAAGCTGCTGCACTAGACCTTCAAAAAAAGGTATACGAGCCCCTTTACCGAAAGTGAACACGCCCAAATAACCTTTTCTCTGCTGCATCAGACCTATTGCACCAAGTACTTACAAACACACAGTGTTCTCTTAACTAGTTTCCTCTTACCTTGGGGGTTATTACAAAGCGGCCCCTTAGCATGAACTGAAACCCTCTTCAGGGTGGGCCGCCATTGTTGCAGCTCGGCAACCCTGGCAGAAGAAAACGGGCAGGGCTTATGCGGCTATTAGAAAACTACACTGATTGCAACCTCCCGCCCACACCCTGGGGTTCCATGTGATAATATTGCCGCAAAAATATTGCCATACAAAAATTTCGCCATATTTTTGCGGCGATATTACCCCATGGAACCTGCGGGGGACACCCCCGCAACCCCCCCATCCATTTACCCCATAAATTATCCCCACCAAAAATATCGCCTATGGCCGTTCCCGATGACCATATGTACGGCGATATTTTTGGTGAGGATAATATTACTTGATAGCCACCTTGGGTGGGAAAGACAGGGCCAATTTGGTCAGGGCTAGTAATGCAATTTAAGTAGGAGGAGGGAGAGCTTAAGAGGGGCAACAAGAAGCAGGAGGGTGTGGGTTGTTCAGGGAGGTAAGAGGAGAAGGAAGTGGCAGACCAATAGACCTGCAGTAGGAAGGATGGTAGATTGGAGCGTGGCAGAAAATTGAAGAACTGGTGCGGCATTGTATGGTGAGAGCAAGTGTTACTGTGTGGTGAGTGTGCGTGCAAGCCAGGTTAGAGCTAGTGTTAGAGGGAGTGTAGAAAGTGAGTTTCAGAGTGAAAGGAGGGTGAGTAGAAGGTGTAGTGGGTGGAGTATAGTAGTAGTGTGGAGGAGGTAGCAGTGGTTTGGTGGCGGGGAGTGTGGAAGGAGTAGTCACATCAAAGGGTGGAGGTAGGTAGTAGTAGAAGGAGAGTGATGAGCATCGGACGTCAAGAGGAGGGAGCCATGGGGAGAAGGGGAGAAGGTGGGTGATGTAAGATTCAGGAGAGTAGTGAGAGGAGAATAGCAGCCAGAGATGGGGAGAGGAACATCAGGAAGTGAGAGGAAGGAGACTGAGCCGGGCAGAGCAACTGAAAGGCACAGCCCTGTAATCTCTGTAGTCACTAACAACATTGATAGTGTAGGACTAGCTTAGCAAGTCCCGGAGGTAGTTTAGATAGAAAAGACATTCCCTTTTTGAGCCTCGTTGACCTCTATCTAGAGATTAGGCAGTAGAGGTTAATAGTCTTTATATACTAACCCATCGTCTACGGATGCCTAAGCTAGCGTGGAAAACGCTTCATATAGAGGAGCAGGTGAGGGGCAGCTCAAGCGCCCTACTAAAGAAGTCAATAAAAAGCCTTGAACCGCCTCTGGGATTTGGAGTGTTTACTTAAGCCATCTGTCACACTATTCTCACCTACAAACTATTGAGAATTTAGGCCTTGAATCTATGCGCATCGTTTTCTGATGGAGAATTTATGTTTTACAAGTTTTCCTCCCTTCCCTGAATGTCTCGAATGCAACATTTATTTTGGAGATGTGGATCCCAGAACTTTTCAAAGGAACATAAGAATGTGTTTTAGTTAAGCAAGTAGCAAAGATGATCTATGAAGTAGCTGCAAATTATTTACAATGTATGGTCGTATTTTTTTGTGCAGTCAAATGGAGAAGCAACTTCCATGCTACACATGGTAATAACTAAAGGAACTATTATGCCAGGGGCAGAATCATTCTTTGTGTTTGTTTGGGGGCAGGGAGCGATTTGGGGTTAAAACTAATAACAATTAACTGTAGCTATATTTATATTATATTTTTTGCCTTACCCTATTTTATTTTTTTAACAGATGCTCTTCTATGTGTGTTTACATGGCTGGGCCTGGAGGCAAACATTTACAGAGACCAGACATCATCGGACATTTTGAAGTGCTTGCAGGCCTACCAGGAGAAAGACCACAGCAACATGGACTGTTTTGTGTGCTGTATTTTGTCACATGGGGAATCAGGTAGTGTACAAGGGTCCGACGACCAGCTGGTACCCATCCAGAAACTCACAAAATACTTCACAGCTAAGAAATGCCGCTCGCTAGCCAAGAAACCCAAATTGTTCTTCATCCAGGCATGCCAGGGTAATCTGATCCAGCCACCAGCACTCATCGAAGAAGATTCTGCCACGTCAGAGCAATCTCCTCCTAGAAGCATTCCTGATGTTGCAGATTTCCTCTTGGGCATGTCTACTGTTGATGGATTTGCCGCCTTCCGGCATGTGGAAACAGGATCATGGTATATCCAATCCCTCTGTAAAAATCTGGCGACACTGGTACCAAGGTAGGTAATATCACACTGCAGTATATACATAAAGCTGGATAAGTGCACTTTTAAAGCATGCATTTTTGTAGTTGGCCATACTGTGCATAGCCCTACCGTCTCACCGTTGGCTCGTACAACGGTTTAAAATATTTTGGGGGAAAATATAAATTTGTAGATGTCAGCTTGAGGGTTCATGTGTAGTTGCCAGTCTGTCCCTGTGAAGTATAGAATAGTTTTACAGACTCACTGCATCACACCAACTTCAGATACATTTGTTTGCCATCAAATGTGTTTACATGGTTCAAATTTGGTTCTATGTATATTATCAAATATTAAAAGCCCCACACAAAAAAGACCCGATTTATTTTGCCCGATTTGGAGCAGTCTTTAATATTTGCCAAATATCAATTTTCAAAGGCCAGTTCCCCCCCGCCCCGCCTCACCTTTGAAATCGGGGTAGCAGGGGCTGGGGGGGAGTCACCTCCAAAACCTCCCATTAATTCTGCACTCTCCCCATAACCGTCCCTAAGCCCCCCCACTAACAAACACACACACCCATATTCCCCAGCCCTCTTCCCACACACCCTAAACACCACCACACAAAATACACACAAACATGCAAACAAATACACACTTACCGCACCTTCAACTTCCATTTTCCCGTGCTTGTCTCAGCCGCGCCCGTCAGCCCCTGCACGCACTTGTGCGCAACAGGGGCGTAACAGATTTAGGAAGACCACTCTGTGCAGTCATAGAGCAGGCTGTCTAAATCGGTCTTTTTTAATGTGTTTTTTTTAAACAACATTTTCACTTAGTACCATCGGATTCAGTCCCAGAAATGTGATTTTGATTTCGTTTTTCTCACCAAGAATTCATTTTCAGAAATAATACCTCTTTTTGTAGACTCAATGCCACTATGACAATCAACGCGGCTGCTGCAGTCCCAGATGACTGTCAAGTCTAGGGTCTTCCCGAGTGCATGATATATTTTGTTCTTTTCTACTCATCAGTCTTTTCCAGGCGAAATTGAAAATAATTCCTGGTTCAAGTTCACACACTGTAATGATAGGTCCTGAGAGAATCAGCAGTATAAGCACTGAGATCACCATAGAGTTAATTTTGCAAACCATCTACTGCACCCAAAGCATAGAAAATCCATCAATGGATCCACTTAATCAAACAAGAGTTTGACTAAGGCTTCCATTGATGTGGTGGCCCGACACACATTCTGTACAGGAGCAATGGAACGACGCTGAAGTGGAACATTGCGTCTTAGAAAAATAGCTACATCCTGCAACTTCCCGCTTTGGAGATGGACCACGACATGTATGCACCTCCAAGTGGCATCACCAGCTGCCCCCCAGCGGAGCTTCTCATCCCTGATGCAAGAACCATTGGAAATCAAGCTAGAGGCCTAGAGTAGGAAAAAAAAATCTACTTTTTGAAAGCTATCCGCTCCCCGGCTGAAAGCATATGCTGCCAATGCTACCCACTCTATACAAAGGATGGCATACTAGATACTCCATGTCACATGCGCACAAGGGTTGATAGAGAGAGCATGCCAGGGCAGGCTGACCCTGACAAATAAACTTTCAACCTGGATATATTGATGTAAAAAAACAACATTTTTGATTGTAGCCAAAAAGTATTATATACCATCAACTACACAAAGACGCACAAGCTTTTTTATGGACATTCCGTTGCCATCACAGGCGCTGTCCCTGTCAATCCTTATTATGCAGAATGAGACATGGCTGTGTTGCTCACCCCCACTATCTCAAGGCTGGTGGCAATAAAACCAGAAAGCAGACTGCCATATTAGAGACAAACATCTGAAGTAGAGGAAGGTATTGACCACATCCTAGGTACTGAGAGAGCCGGCGCAGGCAGTCTTTGGAACTAGAGCAATTCTGAATCTTCCAACAATGTGACCAAGAGCTGGTGAAAAGCGAGGCCTGATTCGTACACAGCCCCAAATATTTAAAATGCAAGGAAAAGCTATGAAGAACTTTCCAGAAAGATCAGTGGCTTCACAAAGCTCAAGGATGAGTAAAAAGACAAAATCCTGATAGGAAAAAAAACCTGGTGCAGTGGAAAAAGTAGCAGAATACCTGGACTCCTGCCACACCATCAGAAACACGAGATCGCACATGTAGAGCTAATCAACAAGCTTTGGAAATGCTTCCATCTCCCGAAGCCATGCCAGTAAAGGATTATCCGGTGGAATTAAATTAACCAAACCCTAGGTAAGGAAGGTGTTTAAAACGGTCCACCTCACAAACGCAAGCATCCTGCTGTGACAGAGGGCAGTGTGACGCCATAAACATATCTAGAATTCCTTTTGAAATCAAACACGGAAAGACTGACATGTTCGAAAAGTGGCTGTTTGTGGAAAGACTAGATGCTGGCGAGTGACCTGGTCATCCAATTAGGATTGAAGTATAAGGGCTGAGGTTCAGACATATGTTATGCTGTTAATTGCAGCATCTTGTTTGAGACGCAAAGGGGTGAACCTATTCGAAAGGTTTTCACAAAGTCTATGGGAAATTCACAGATGAAAATGATCCTTCGTCTGAAAAAATACTCCTTTCAAAGGGTTCAAGCGATTTTAAAGTGGTACTGTTATGGCTGCTCCCAAATGGTTAAACATTTGTCAACACAAATGCACAATAGCAATTAACCCTTCTACACATCTTAGGGCAGGGGTAAACGAGACGTGCAGCCAATTGGAGCTGCTCTGTAATGGCTTGGATCCCCCTTTGCAAGGCTATGCCCACCCTCCCTTTTTTAAAGAAATTTCAGAAAATTAACCTGTTTAGGGGGAGCTTCAACATCCAGCCAGTCGCGCAAGCACAGTTCCACTGACATGTTTCCTACTCACATCTTTCCTACCTATTTTGGAAATCCTACAGATAGACTGTAATGGTTTCTAAACTATTGTATTTATAAATAGATATGATATGGCATTTATAACGTGCCTATACACAACATTTTCAAGGCGCAACGAGACAAGGGAGGGGGAACAGAGGGAAGACAGACACCGATCTTACTAGGCCAGGTGACATCGATATCGCGCAAGTGCAGGGGAAACGGGAAGCGGAGAAGTGCGGGGCCAGGGGGCAGTGCAATACATGGGATCGACAGTAAAAAAATAAATAGAATAATAAAAGCAATAAGTAAAAAGTGCAGCCAGCTGGTGGCAAGTGCAAGGATAAGTGCAGACATCAGGTGTCAAGTGCTGGTAGGGGACTGAAGGCATACAGAAAACAGTCCCCAGGTGCGGGGGTTGCCAGGGAGGCAGTGCAGGTGTGCAACTGGCAGGGGAGGGGACCTGGGCCCGAGACCAGAGGGTGACCAGGTGACCAGTGCAGTTTAAGCCAGGAGTTCTGTGCCACAGAAACTGAATATCAAATTGTGTATCATCAAGTGAAAGTAAAGTTGTGGTAATAGAAGGCGAGTTACAGTAGTTTTCTGCTGTTATTTACACATCACACTAAGCAGGAGAATGCCAACAACAAACTTAAGAATAAAGCTGGTTGTTCCATTTATGGAACAAAAAGTGATCAGTCTGATGGGTTATTCCCGCGAGACAGGGAGAGAATCATGAATGTAGCCAATGGATGTCTACTTGGCCTGTACAGTACAGTACAGCCAGTACATCACCTACCGGACAACATTCCTAATGTTGATGGCAGCTACTGTAACTGCTACTGTAGGCATAGCATGGGAATATACTATAGATTCCTGCTACAAAAGGGAATTCTACTAACATAGGTTTTAAAGCTTGATGGCAGTAATAGATTCTGATATCTCCTACCCAACCTCTGTAATATGGTAGAAGATAATAGGGTTCAGACATTTTTTCCTCGCCAATCAATTTGTAGATGGCACCAAATCAAGAGGCATTATTGGGTCACAGGCAATATCACTGGTACGGTCTGACTTAAACACCCTCAGGTTGACAACAAAAAGATTATTTTTATTTAGAAATTGCTATGTTACAGGGTCTTGTACCACGCACTGTTGCCACTTGCATGGTCTCTTGCCGCTTTGGCAGATCTGCAATGGAAGGAGGGTTGGAGGGGTTGTTTGTGTGATAAAGAGTGAGAATAGAAAGAGAGCTTTGATGTGCTGTTGGTAGCTTCAGTTCGGAGAAACCGATCACTGAGCATCAGCGTGTTTTCGGTTGGTAGCCATCACGTGGTGTTGAGGTATGATTGTGCATGTATTGGTTTCATGTTGGGTGTTGTGAAGTGTGTGCGATTTGTGGTGCAGTAGAAGTATGGTTGAGTTTAGTTCAGAGTTTGAGGGTGAGTATGCAGAATTGTGAGTTTTAGAACGGTTAGTTTGGAGCAAAACAATTCCTACTCCCAACAATCCATTTAAGTGCGACACATTACCTGCCCTCAACAATCCACCCAAGTGCGACACTCTTCCCGCCCCAACAATCCATCCAAGTGCGATACGTTTCCCACCCCCAAAAATACACCAAAGTATGACACACTCCCTGCCCCACCAATCCATTAAAGTGCGACACATTTCCCACCCCCAACAATCCATCCAAGTGCGATACATTTCCTACCCCCAACAATCAATAAGTGCGATACATTTACCACCCCCGCGATCCATCTAAGAGTCACACATTTCTCACCACCAACGATCCATTTAAGTGCGATACATTTCCCACCCCCAACAATCCATCTAAGTTTGATACATTTCCCACCCATACAATCCATTTAAGTCTGACACACAGACAGCTCCCAAATCATTTATTGGGTTATCTAGGGGGGGATGCAGGTGATCTATACAGTGTCATGATAGGATGGTGGTAATGTATAAGTGGCAGGGTTTTAATTGAGCACAGTTATGGCTGTGTTCACTGCCTGTGCCATTGTACCTTAGTTGTAGCTGTAGGTTGGTCTGATGGTCGTCCATGGGTGAACCGGGGCAAACAGGAAGATGTGCTGCCCAGGAAGGAGGTGCCTTGTGCCTCTGGCCCTTAATCGGCTGGCTGCCAGGGCAAGGCTGCCCTGGGGGGGCCTCTGAAATGCAGCTGTACCAGTCATGTGCAAGGACACGCACCAAGAACCAAATGGGCGGACAGGGGGGGGAGAAGGTCTTAGAATGGATGGGAGAGGACAGAGGGAAGCAGGGAGAGATGGCCGCCAGCACAATGGCAAAGAGTCACCTGACTGCCTAAGCCAATTGCTAAGGGATTGGGTGAGGAAAGGAAGAAAGCTAGAAACGAACAAAGGACTACAGCAGAAAAGGCAGGGTACTCTAGATGCAGACCAGCTCAAGAAATGGACTGGGAGTCAAAAGGGAAACACAAAATAAACCCTTCCGAAAACCACTAACCAGGCCAAAAAACAGATTGCAAAACACACACAAGTCCCTCCAAAGGCAAAAAACCCAAGCTAAAAAATTTGGAATCAAAGTAAAACACGCAACAAGCACCAGTCAGGCCCTAAAACGGACTACCAAGTGGTTCTTGTGCAGGGTGGCTACAGAGGAAGGAAGGCAGGGGGAAGCGGGAAGAGATGGCTGCCAGGACAAAGGCAAAGAGACATCCGACTGCCTAAGCCAATTGCTAAGGAGTTGGGTGGGGAAAGGGAAAGAGCCAGAAACGAACAAAGCACTACAGTACAAAGGCAGGGCACTCTAGATGTAGACCAGCTCAAAAAACAAATTGGGTAAAAATGCAGAAGCAACCACTAGACTGCAGGCTTATGCACAGCAAAGAATAGATATTGTCACTTGCAGGGCATGTCTAAACTGCATATTCCTTGCATGCTGTGTGGGAACTTGCTCATCATTTATCACGTGTCTCCAGCTGGAATGTGTGTAAACATTTAGGTTTATCCCGAGCTTTATAGCACAAGTGCAACATCATTTTGTCCAAGTATTTTGTTCTTGTTCTATTCATTTGACCCCTTCTCATACCTACCTCCCTTTGTTTCCTCTGTCCCTTTATCCAGGTGGCTGCCATTCTAGTGACCCACCATGCTTCCCACTCCTTACTCAGCCCATGTCTTCTTTCTCTCTGTGCCCCTGTGCTATGCTCTTGCCTCTCTGGTCTTCTGTCTCTCTTGTGCTCTCCATCACCTTCTCATCAGCTTGTCCTACATATCCATACAAATAGAAATTGCACTACCTCATTAGAAGAGCAGCACAGAATATCAGCCACTGCTGTCTAGTGTGGGATGCTGCTGTTCCTAAAGCTAACTGCATTCTTTATTCTATTTTATTTGCTCAATTTTATTTTGTGCACAATAATTCTGCTCCATCCCTTCCACTGAGGTGCCTTTTCCTCTGTTATCTCTTTCACTCCTTTTCGGAAAGCTCCATTTATCCATCCTTCCTTGGCACGTGGGCTATTCCCCAGGTGAGCCCTAGCAATACCAGCCTTTTTTCGTGTAGACTACAGGGTTAGGCATCATGTGCTGCGCCATAGCTTCACCTATGGGACAGTCTCGGCTCTTTCCTTTGAGGACCAGCAGGTATAACATGCTTCACCCCAACAGAAATAATTATTTTCAGGGAATAGCTGTCAAAGCAACCTAACCAACACAAAGCAAGGGCCATTCAACGAGTGACTTTGGTAGGGGCATTCAGGTTGATACTAAGGTCCTCATTATGAGCCCGGTGGTAACAGTGGAAACAAAAGACTGAATTCACAATACTGCATCTTTTACCAACCTCCTGGTTAGAATAGATGCAGCGTGCCTATCTGCTGCCTAATCATCAATTACTGATGTAAATACTGTACAATCATGAGTTGGAATACAACACTAAACTCTGAAATTAGTGCTGTATTATCTCCATACAAAAGGTAGATGCATTGGCTGCCAGATGACGGCATTTGAAGAATAGGTGCATCACTCACATAACATGTAAAATGTGTAAAAGGCATGCAAAACTCAGAAGTACATCATTTATCAGCATGCTGGGCATTAAACATGCACGTACATTAGCTCCTGATAGCTGTGGATGGAGCCAGACAACTGCAGCAGCAGGAGGAGTTGGTGAGGAGCAAGGTGGAGCAGAGGAGCATAAAGATGAGTAGAGTAACTGGTCAAAATGTTTGACCATTTCTTTGGACGCTCAGCATTTAGCAAATGCTCACCCTCTAGAAGCTGGACAGACACACCATCAAATCCATCCTGCAGCTCATCCTGGACGATATTGAATGTTGCATTGCCATCAGCATAACCATAGCCTTTCTCTCAAACTGTTGGCTCTGCTGTGATACAGAGACATTCCAGAACAGAGTGGGAATGCTCCATCCCATGTCTGGCACTACATTTCCTGTGGTTCTCGCCTAGGTTTTGTAGGCCAGCCTATACATGTGCAAAGACACATTTGAAGACATCAATGCTGCGAAAGCCTGTTTGTATGAAATCATTATCTTCTCTAAATTGTGGGGGTGTTGGACAGCACCATATATTCTGTGACCGGTTCTTATCCCCCTGCAATCCACCCCCAGCATGAAAGCACATATTTTGCAATCGAAGCACTAGCACAGTGTGAACTTGCAATGCCTGCATTACACTTCACTAGTACATAGAATCACACATGGCTACTGTGATGAATCTGGACAATTCGTCCCTTCTCTCCAGAGGCGAGCCACCCCTTCGAGGCTAGGGAGGTGAGCCCGCTATGCAAGACCCTCCATAGGGGTCTGGGCAAGTGGAACCTCACTGGGAGGGACTCTCTTCTTGGGGCCAAGGACTCCCATTCCAACATGCAACTCCCAGTCTGCATATATGGATGTTGGAAATACTTTGGCATTCCCAGTTACAACCACAATTGACAAAAATCCTTATTTAACTCTATTTGCATCAATTATTGCTGAATGTCGCCTAAAGGCCATGATCATGGAAGACGGACATAATTCCTTTTTCTCAAATGATGTGTGTAAAGAGAGAGCCGACTTTAAATGGAGAGGAGACTCCTACGGATGGAAGGAAGAGCAACCGATATGCAAAGGTGAGTCTCTGTAGCAACGACGTCCTGGAGGGGTGGAGCCACATCGAACCACAGAGCCAGTGGTGGCGTGAACGGAGCAATGCCTTCCAGCTGGAGGCTAGGCTGCGGGTCAAGCAAGACTCGGCAGGAAGACAACAGTCTTCTCTGGTGGCGCAACCACTAAAAGGCAGTGGTGGACCTGGCGCCCAGCAACCGATGCCGAAACCAGAGATTGGGGAGGAGCCGGGGTCCCTGAGCTCCAGCCTGGAAAAACCTGTTACGCCAAAAGCATTATTCATGGGAGACATAGACACTGTCTATTTATTTGTGGACGCCAGTTAGTCCTACAACGGTTAGTTGCACAGAGTACTGAAACCTGTAGTGTTCGTAGATGTAAAGAATTATCCTCATAGACCAGGGCGCTACTTTTATGTAAACAATCATGAATGACATAATAGATACTACAGATCAAAACCCTCAGGACCTCCATGTATCATCCCTAAACGGATGGCCTTGTGGAGAGGTTTAGTCAAACCCTAAAAAGAATCCTCCACAAGTTAATAGAGGTGGATGGAAGAAATTGGGACGCTATGATTCCATGGGTTTTCTTTGCGGTTAGACTAACCCCTCAGGCTCTCTACGGTATTCGCCCTTTCAGTTACTATTTAGGGCGAGAACCTCAAGTCGCACTAGATATGTTTATCGAGACCTGGGAGGAGAGAGAAGAAGCCATCCTACCCATTTCCCAGACAGCCCAGAAGTTAAAATCACATATGGCTGCTTTAAGGGAAATTGTCAAACATCACCTAGGTAGAGCACAAGAACATCAAAAATCACTACATGATCGACAAGAGATAGCTAGGTCTTTTTCCATTGGGGAATCTTCCCTAGTTCTCCTTCCCACCTTGGAGAGCAAGATGATATCAAAATGATACGGTACCTACAGAATTATAGAAAACAACGTCAATTGAACCATGTAGTGACCCAACCAGACAGATAACAGAAAACCCAAATCTATCATATAAACCTGTTGAAAGAGTGAAAAGTCGACCCCGTAAAGGAGACTACAGTGAACATGACCACCATACTTACAGACCCCAACCTTGACCAACAGCTAATCCCTCACCATCTACAATTCTCCCAACAGGAAGAGCTTTGAGACCTAATTCCAGAGGTCTTTTCTGAGCAACCGGGATAGCATGCAGAATTTCTTCCACTTCATCCGCACCACAGCTGGGCAAACAGTGAATCTAAAACCTTATGGGATCCCAGGGGCAAGGAGGAAAATTATCGAGACCGAACTCAATGAGATGCTCAAGACCCATATCATGGAGCCCTCACAGTCTGTGGTTGTTCCCATTGTGTTGGTAGCCAAACTGGACAAGTCCTGGAGATTTTGCATAGATTTTAGGAAATTAAATTCCATTTCCACTTTTGATAATTACACTATGCCCAGAATTGACAAGCTCATTGAGAAGCTAGGATCGTCCAAATACATATCCACTCTGGAAACTAACCAAAGATTATTGGCAGGTGCCCCTATACCGCACAGATAGTGAATGGAATGCCTTTTTCACACCACAAGGACTCTTCCAATTTAAAGTATTACCTTTTGTGCTACATTGTGCTCTTGCCGCATTCCAACCATATTCTAGCATCCCTGGAGCTTATTTAGATGACATCATTATACATAGTAAGACCTGGCCCAAACACATGCACCATCTTTATGTGATCGCAAGAGCCATCCAAAGAGCAGGTTTAACAGCCAACCCAAAAGAATGTTACCTAGACTAGACCGCTGTAAAGAAAACAGGGCTATATTTTGTGGGAAATTGACTGAGTAAACCACAGACAGAACAGGTCAAAGCAGTACAAGCAACACTGGTACCAAAAATTACTGGTACCAAAAAATAAGAGAGCCTTGCGCTTTCTTTGGATTTACCAGTTATTGCAGAAGATGTATACCAAATTATTCTAACTTGGCCGCCAATCTTACCGACAAGCTCAAGAACTCACATCCCCAAAAAAGCTTATCTGGGAAGGTAAAGACCAACAAAGCTTTGAAAGCCTCAAACAAATCCTGTCACAAGAACATGATGGCTTGGAACATCCTGTCTTGTACACAAGCCGGAAATAGTTCCCCAGAGAACAGTCATATGCCACGGTGGAACTTGAAGCCCTAGCCATGAAATGAGCAATCCTAAATGTACGTTATTATCTCACAGAAAGAAGTTTCCGGCTCATGACTTGTCACTCTCCCCTAGCACGGATGAGTATGAGAAAAGATTAGAATGCCTGAGTCATGAGGTGGTTTTTAAATCTACAACAGTTTTGTTTCTCGGTTAAGCATCGAATGGGCAAGAAACAAGGCAATGCAGACTTTTTATGTCGTTTCCCACTTCTTATTGAAGGAGGGGGGGCTCTCAGTGAACGGGAGGGGCATGCGACGAATATGATCAATAAGTCCCTTCTCCCAAAAGGGGAGCCACCCCCTTTGAGACTAGGGAGGTCAGCCCACTATGCAAGACCCTCCCTAGGATTCTGGGCAAGTGGGGCCTCACTCGGAGTGACTCCCCTCTTGGAGACTAGGACTCCCATTCAAATAGACTCCCTTCCGATAAGGAACTCCCAGTCCAAACTATCTTGTCTGCATATATGGATGTTGGAAATACTTTGGCATTCCCCGTTACAACCATAATTGACAAAAATCCTTCTTTAACGCTTCACTTAATGCTGAACGACGCCTGAAGGCCATGACCAAGGAAGACGGACATAATTCCTTTTTCTCAAAGGACGTGTCTAAAGAGACAGCAGACTCTAAATGGATAAGAGACTCCTACAGAGGAAGGAGAGAAACCGCTATGGAGAGGCGAGCCTTTGTAGCATCAACGTCCTGGAGGGGAGTATCCACGTCGAGCCGTAGAACCAGCAGTGGCGTAAACAGAGAAACCCACTAGCTAGAGGCTGGACGGCGGGTGCCTTGGCCAAGCAAGAGGTTCCAGTCAGGGAACGAGACTCGACGCAAAGACAACAGTCTTCATTGGTGGCGCGACCACGGAAGGGCAGTGGTGGGCCTGGTGCCCAGCAATCGACGCAAAGACCACAGAAGTGCCTGTCCTGCCGAAAGCAGTATCGATGGGTACATAGATGCTATCAATTTGTGAGCACCCGTGAGTCTGACAACAGTTGGTTTCACGGAGTACCCAAACCAACGCAGGTATGGAAAATAGAGTGAAAGAGATTCGAACACTGTATATCCATGCTAGAATAGCCGCCATAAGCACGATAAAGAGGAGCTAATGTGCTCACAGCCCTGCGAAAACAGAGAGAAAGAGATACAAACACTCTGTCACGGCTGGAATAGCCACCAGAAGTACAAGAAAGTAAGAGAAGCTAATGGGCACACCGCCCTATTAAAACAGAGTGAAGGAGATACAAACATTGCATGCCAAGGCTGTAATAGCCGACAAGCTATTAAATATTGTAATTGGGAAACAGACACCTACCAGAGAACAATAGGACTTTGGGGAGTCCCAGTATCACAAAGGTGGGAGACAGAGTGGTGTCTCGTGAAGTAATCTTGAAGGGATTTGGACATTTGAAATAAAACCTGAGAAAGGTACAAGAGCAAACAGTTTTCGTTATCAAGGGGGAGAATGAAACTCATGCAGAAGATAATTATAATTCTACCAAGAGACTTCAAATAAAGATTGTGAAAACTATACGCTGGTGTGTTAAAGGAACTTTGAGACTTGGAGCAGGTCTACTACAAGTTGGATGAAGCCCACACTGAGGCTTTTGTGCAAGCCTCACTTGTTTTGATTAGTTAGGCGTTTTCTAAAGTGGTAGGGCCAGTTGGTTAGGATTTGGACAGAAGACATTTACTTTGGACTTTATATGCACCCTTTGTTTTTGTCTTGCTAGGTAGGGAACTTCCCCCATAGCGATAGAGCAAGTTAGGCAATTATTTTAGCCTGATGTTTAATAAACATCTTTAACTATGACCCAACATATTCCGAGCCCTTCTTCTGGTTCACCACACTACATAGACCAGGATGCTAGGTATGTGACATGACAATTTCTTCTTCCTCCACCACATCAATCTCTGGTTAGAAAAGGAGGACAACGCAGCTAAAAGAAACTCTCAGCAATCCCTGGCGTCTTACATCTGGTGAAAGGACCGATTCATACAGCTAGTTACTTTCTGTTTGTTATCTTTTGCAAGTAGTTTGTTTATTTCAGAGAACCTTCATAAAACATCAAATCAAAATATACAAACTGCATACAGATCACATACAGTTACATTGCCTTCCATAGAAGTATATACTTAAAATTCACTATTTAAAACCAACTTAAACTATGAAACAGCCATTTGTGATCTTATCCTGATCATTTACCATCATTCCATAAAAGAAAGCTGGGCGACATTGCCTGTAATCTGGAATCTGAAGCAGCAGGATTAAAGAATGTTGCCATGGTGGGGAATACGATCTACAAAGGAATTCTAAACACATGGTTGTTTCCCTCGATGTGCCATCACAGCCACAGGCTAGGGGTAAATATGTACCCTAGCTTCTTCTTTTATCGTATATAGGAAGTTGAAAAAGCCTGTTGACCCCAAATAAAAGGTAAATTATGAACATCTAAGGATACGTTTGAGACAATTCCCCAAAAATAAGCTCTAAATGATGCCTTGTTGCCACCCTCGTCATAAAATGTGCGGTCTTTGATCATCAAGGCTTTCCGACGGACCAATTCTTTTGAACTTGATCTATTCAGGGAAACATCATTAAATAGTTCAACAAATCCCAGTTTCTCCAAAGTCCCAGGTTCATACATTATTGTTTTCCATCTGTGAAAACCAGTTGCATCTGGTGCATTAAAGTTCTTTTTGTTCATGCAGGTCCCCAGCCACAACAATGCTGGGGCCAAAGCCACATAATGAGATACACGTTCAACTCACTATAGACCAATCGACCCCCATAATTACTGTGCAACAATTACACTGCTCCTATTAGCTTGATTGCACAACTTAATGTGGGATTTACATGATTTTTCCATTGGTAAATATTCCATTGGTAAATATTAGTAAACCGTAAACCCAGGTAATCAAGGCTCATCATCTTGGAAAGCACATTTGCATTAAGATAACATTTATATGTGTTAGCTCTTTGAGCAGGCATTGTCATTACTTTGTATTTCATCTGCTTAACGAGCATTTCGCAATCAGCTATAAATCTACACTAACCATATATGCTGGTCTCCAATGCAGCCGGTGTTTGCTGAGTCGGACCAGTATCATCTGCACTCATTAAGAGGGATTTACGAGGACCCTGTATAGGTGGGATGCCATCCATTCTGCATGCTAGCTGCATCTATATAAATTGAAAAGTAGCAGGGCTATCGTGCACCCCTGCTATACCCCTTTAAAAAATCTAAACTAAAATGTACTTTGGCCATTCAGCCCAAACCGTTTAAATGCTGCAGGGTTCTTGTAAAAACTGTGCAATCAGATTTCGTACATTGGGATCAGTCCCCACATAAGATAAAATGGTCCATAATCAAGGGCAACTCCCTCTATCAAAGGCCTTTGATAAATCCATGAAGGCCAAATAGGGAGCAGCTCCTTGCCTTCTTGATCTTTTTCAGGATCCGATTCAACATCAGAGCTGGCCGACGAAGTGTTTGGTGTACTGCTTTTTGAGAGCGGTTTGTTAAATTGATTGTATTTATCTTGAAACGTGTATACACGATCTTCCAGACGGCGACGCATCTGAAGGAGACCACCTCTTGTGAAGCGGGATTGATCCCATGAAATTCACCACCCTATTTGAAAAAGTGAATTATGTCTCTCACCAATTAGCCCTGATTGAAAAAGGCGAGTGATTCGCCGAAACACGTGTCTCTATAGGGCAACTGTCTGTTATAAATATACTTCATGAAAATACAACAACCCCTTGTACTATCTTTGTCTGGCGCTGGACCTGAAGTGGAGCAGGGTTCTTTCTGAGCTCTATATACTTACCGAAGTAGGGGGTTTATCACTTTGTCACTCCACTGTTCAGCTGCCACCTCTGCTTATCTAGCGCAGGACACTGATGGTTGATATTTCAAAAACACCCCCCACTGATGTACTTATATATTTATATAGGTGGTTGAAGAGCGCACCTAGCCCTGAGGCATCTGGGTGCTGATAATCACTGTTGGGGGTTGCTTTCTGGTGAAGGAATGTGATCATAACCTTGAGGTCTCCTTTTCTTTGAAACTAGCTGAAGCAGTAGATGGTCACTTCCAGGCCTGTTAAGACTTCCATATCTTTTAGCGGAGTAGCGGCAGAGTAGCAGTCCCAGGCAGTGGCAGTGACTGAGGCTACTCTTTTTTTCCAGTCTGTCTACAGTGATTGTGCTAGACCAGCTGACCAGCATTCAAAAACCCAGTGAGCCCGCAGAGCAGCCGCGGAGTAGCGGCAGAGTAGCAGTCTTAGGCAGTGGCAGTGACTGAGGCTACTCTTTTCTCCAGTCTGTCTACAGTGTTTGTGCTAGACCAGCTGACCAGCATTCAAAAACCCCTTGAGCCCGCGGAGCGGCCGCGGAGTAGCGGCAGAGTAGCAGTCTCAGGCAGTCTATGGCAGCCATGGACGCAGAGGACGCTACTCTGCCTCCCCCGCCAACCACAGAGATACGTGATAAAGACTCAACAAAGGAGCTCACGTTCCCGTACACGAGCTGAAGAGGGGAGAAAACAGCCATCAACCACAGAGAAAAGCACGCAACACCCAAAGCAGTCTAAACTGACTACTCGAGATACGTCCCAGAGTGCTTCTATGAGTAAAGAATCCACAATATCGTTGTCTGGGAGCTGTGGAAGCTTGTGTCCCAAAACAACCTGGACACAAGAGGAGATGATGACAAAAACAACAGCATTGGATACCCAGCCCATCGACCCGTGCTTCAACACGGAGGAGTCGCAGGGAACCGACACTCTCCAGGAAGCCCAAAACACGGACCAAGCAACTTTGAACTCACCAGGGTGCCCCTCGGCTGGGCGGGAGATTCCGGGCGGCGCTTCCCGTGGGCTGAGCCACGTCCTGTCAGCCGCGAAAGCCCCGCCGCCTGTCGGAGGACGGAAGGCGTTGAGCTCAGCGGCGAAGGGAGGGGCCGGTCCCGGTGAGCTACCCGCGGATCGGGTGAAACACTCGGGGGCATCTCCAGAGGCCGTGTGGGAGCCCCCCCCCCGGGCAGAGCTCAGCGGACAGGATCCCACGGAGGCTACAGAGGACGGTGTGGATGTGCCAGCAGCGGTCGATCAGGAAGGCCCCCGATCCGCGCAAGGCAACGAAGAAGTCTGCACAGGGCGGGCCTGCGCTTGAAGCTCCCCGCTCAGAGTGTCCAGTGGGAGGCAGACTGGCAAAGGTGGCTTTGGAAACATCATCACCGACAAAAAAGCCACCAAAACAGCGACTAACTCAAAGAACCTGGAAATGAAAAACATAGAAGCGGCTTCTAACAAAGACTTTTCCATCTTTGCAGAACGTAAGCTGCTAAATTCAGCAGCTCCTACCAACAAAAAACAACTGGTATTCTGCTTACCGGTCCAAGAAAAGAGCTTCAAAGATAGAAAGAAGAATCTTGTTGGAGGGGCATGCCTAGACGCAAATTTAAACTGCTCAACTCCGACAACCACAGAGGCAGCCTTTATTCCAATCTGTATAGACCAAATGGAGACCTCCAAAGTTTCAAATACCTCAAATGTACAGAAGATCTCCTGATGGAAGTTCTCGAAAATTTGAACCAATCTTGTGAACTATCGTCCCTAGAATGTATTGAGAGACCTACTAAAAAAGGGAATAAAGGCGATCTCAAACCGGAATCTCAACATGATCAACCACCAAAAGAAGTAGGAGAAAAATGCCTATTTCTATCATTGGAGGACCGATGTAAGAAGATTTCCCACTCTGCAAACTGGGGCTCTGTCAAACAGGCCGAAAACGGGTGTAAGAACTTGTGCCAAGAACCACAAAAATTTCGCCCCACAAAGGATACTGACTCTGGAAATTGCGGGGGGGGGGAGAAACACCCCCTCATTGCACCTGGAAAATTGGCTCAGAACCAAGACAGACTTAAAAACAATCCACGGCGAGAAGATCGAGCAGTGAACAAAAATGAAAAAAAAAACACAAAAGGGAAGACTAAGGACGAGGGGTGCCATTTACAAAGCGATTCAGAGGTTCACCAGCCTTTAAAGTCGAACAAATTGGTAACTGCCGAGAGTACGTGATTCTCAACAGAAGAGCGGTGATGAAATTGTTTCATAGCATACCGCAACTAAGATCAGTTGAATCAAGAGACTTGCAAATAGTGGAGCTGATTCACGAAGGGCGCCAAGCAACTGCCTATCTATTCATTTCCTCGACTGCGATCAAACAGCGGCTACGTGAGTCTTTGAAACACTTCCTAAAAATGGGATACGAAATAACCAAACTTGGAGGTGAGGGAGGGGCCAATCTGGCAAATCCAACAAGCCCTAGCTCAAACAACCGACGTCGGAGGAAAGAGAGAGATTCACCTAGACACACCAGATCCCTCGAGGACAGGAGACAAAAATATACGCCAGAGAACCGATATAAGGCAAATCCAGTATCACGGGAAAATGAAACGCAGAGAGACTCGTCCAAGCGAAGATCCCATCAAGAAAGTACCAGGAAATCAGACGCATTGGGCTGGCCTTCATCGAGTAACAAGGAAAGATCGGAGGTCGAAGTAACGAAATACGACAGAAAGCCACTGGGGCCATTACCGCCGATTAAAAGAACATGTACACAGACGGTGCAATCGACACAAAACGCCAGCGAAGCTAAGGAAAAACCAAATCCTCTACAAAACCTGTGGGCATGGCTCCCGAAAGCTTTAGGCCCCCAGAAAAAATAGCAATTCATCTCCACCAAAAATTCCGGCGACGATGATTCGACAAGAGCCCCAAAAATAAATCAAGCCAAACTTTGCTCAAGGAATACAAAGGGGTTCATGCACCTTACAGCACAGGGAGTTGTTAACTTTGCCTCTTATGATATCATGTGTGGTCAAGAGACATGGCTAACTACAAAACCTAACCTAGACAGATTCGAAATAGCTTTTGCAACAGCCTAAAAGGGATTGAAAGGGCGACCTTCTTCTGGCCTGATATCTGCAGTCAGAGCCGGAAAAGGAATGAAAATGATCAAGATCCTGACAATATCTTTCCTGATGATTTCAGTACAAGTAAAATGGAACTACTGGGATGCACCACAAAATAAATCTGTGTCGACAACAGCAATAATCATAAACCTGTACTGGAACCCTGAAGCTATCTCAAACAAAGATTTTCTGGACATGGTCGAACACGAAATCGACAAAGCATACATTGAATACTCGGAAGTTCATTTATATGTTTGCGGAGACTTGAACGCTGTATGCGCAAAGAAATCGACCGACAAAACCAAAACAGAAGCCAGGGGTGAAGCATGGTCGCTACTGATGAAATCTAAAGACTTGGTTAATGTGGATACAACATTCCAGAATTCAGACCAGATCCCAACATGGGAAGGCCGTGGTTCAGAGGCAACAATAGACTACATCTACGCCTCGTCAGCTTTACTGTCAATTATTTCATCTTTTGACGTAGTTAAAACCAAGGAAAGCGACCACAATCTCATATGTCTGTCCTGGCCAATCATTTCAACTGAAAAAATAGTCGTTGCCCCAAAGCTTGCATCGAATGCGAAAGGAAACCGACTTGCAATGAGCCTAAACAACGTCATCTCTTTGGCGAACAACTATATCAATTCAGAGCCTTCGGAGTACGCCTCTTTTCTTCCAGACTACAGTAATCTTCTGAACATCTTCAAGAAACCGAGATTGAAGAACACTACAACTATGATTAAATCAATTGACACTTACGACCAAATTCTGGTTGAGAAAAGACGCCAATTTAGGAAAGTTAGGAGAAGATTCGTGAAAACCAGCTCTATCGTTAACAGCTGTGGACCAGCGAGCTAAAAGCTTACAAGTCATGGCTGAGAGACCATCGTCTCGCCATGTATCAAAAAGATTCGGAAGACATGTTGCGAAGTGTGTCCACCAAAAGCCCACGAGTATTCTGGGCTTTGATAAAACGCAACTCAGCGGATCAACTCTGACGCATTAATCAATGGCATTGCAGAGGCCAAATGGATAGCGCACTTTGAAAACCTCTTTTTCGATCCAAAGGTTGGCACTGAAACAACACATGTCCAAAGCACAGAACCCTGGGTGGAGCCTCATGATCCCGAAGACATAGCATACACCTTGAAAAATCTGAAAAACTCAAGGGCCCCCGGGCCGGATGGCCTGACCAACAGGCATCTAAAAGAACATCTGGAGGCATGGATTAAATTTATCTCTGCGGTCTTCCGAAGATTGACAACGGCTAAGGTTCTCCCAGAATCTTGGACCAATGCAGTTGTCGTACCCATATACAAGAGAGGGTCGAGAGACGATCCTAAAAACTTTAGGCCCATCGCCTTGTTGAACGTGATCGGCAAGGTGTACAGGTCCTTACTTCTACGACACTTTCAAAGATGGGCAAAGGACGCACCCTGTGAACATCCGCTTCAATTTGGTTTAAAAAAAGAATATGGGAACACCAATTAACATTCTAATGGTAAATATCCTGAAAAACAAAAGTCTCGCGGGTGGCACCCGAACATATATTGCTTTTATTGACCTAAAACAAGCCTTTGACCAAGTTAACAGAGCAATGCTCTGGGATAAGCTAAGGTCTTGGAAGTGCCCAGTGTCCATATTACATCCGATCATTGCACTACACACGGCTACAAGGATACAAGTGAGGCTCGACATCCAAGGAGCACTTTCGGATGAGATTGCAACCAACCAGGGGGTGAAGCAAGGATGCCCGCTGGCCCCGGCTCTCTTCCTGAGCTTCATTGGAGACTACAAAGAAACAGAAGACAAGGTTAGATCATTTCCACCGCTAATTGGTCAAAATGAAAATCTCAAGAATCATGTACGCGGATGACATCATCATCGCAGATCAAACTGCAATAGGGCTGCAGAGACAACTTAACAATTTTGCTGAATACATCAACGCAAATGGTCTCGAAATAAATAAGCCCAAGACCAAAATCATGTTCTTTCTAAAAGGAAGAAGCAAAAGCGACTCATTTGTATGGTCTTTGGAAGGGGAACACATCGAAACGGTCACAGAATTTAAATATCTGGGCATTACGGTGGACAATTCGCCAAAGGAGATCGCAATGCAAAAACATCTGCTGCTAAAAATAAAGAACCTAACATCGCAGGCAAAAGTGATAGACAGAAAATATGGTCGCTTTTCCCTTATACCAATTGTTGACTTTTATAGGGCCAAGATCGTTCCTACACTGGTGTACGGAGCAGAAGCTATGTCTGGGCGACCACTTCACATCTGGACCAAACTTGAAAGCCAATTTTGGAGAGAAGTTCTAAATCTACCAAGCTCAACACCATTGGTCCTGATCAGACGTGAAATGAGCCAACTTTCACTAGTCTCGATAGTGGAAAGGAACAGCATGATGTTGTATAGAAAACTATTGTTGGAAACTCGTCCTAAGCTCCTGGAAGCAATTTTGTTTGGCTGTTTTGAGCAAATGGTACAAGGTTCAAGAAGAGAAACTGGTCTCCATCCATTGTTCCAAAAAAGAGCTAATGGACAACCCGATGAAAATCCCCAAAAAAACATTAAACAAGCTCGACTGGATACTCACTCTCGATCAGGCCGTTTCTTACAAGTTAACCTCGCACCTGCCACAGACGACCCACAAACTTCACGAACTACAACCGTATGTGAAAAAATATCCAAATCGCAAGTTGAGGAACATCTTTCTAAGAGCCTGCCTCAACTTATTACATACAAATGAAATCCTGAAGATACGAGGTCTGGCCACCACAAATATGTGTAGATTCTGCAAAGATCCAGCTACTGTGGAAACAACAAAACATCTGTTGCTAATGTGCCCTGGAGTAGAGGCTATCAGAGGTCCTTACCTGAAAGACTCATTAGCTGCGGCTTACACCTTTGACGTAGAGATGTGGTGGTCGAGGTTAATTGGCGGTGGACAAACTACCTGGGTCACTGCAACGGCGAAAATTCTAGACACAATTCTGTCAACTGTAGAAAAATGAAAGTAGGCAAACAACTTGTAAACTGAAAGGAACGAAATGCAAAAACTTTAAAAAACCCTCGGGTTAAATTAAAAAAGAAATATATCTTTTAACCCTCCATCAGTCACAATTCTCTACCAAAAAGTCATTGATGGGATATGATATGATAGTTTATTTATATAGCGCCTATACACAATGTGTTTCAAAGCGCTTCAAGGCAAGGGAGGGAACAAGGGAAAATACAATGACATTCTTACAGGCCATGAACAGTAAGGATGTGAAATTAACTATCGTACTCGGCCTGACGACATTTCAGATAGTGCAAGAGCTAAGACATAGATAAGGAAGGGAGGGGGGGAGTGGGAATGAAATGGAAACAGACAGGCGACTACCGTACTAGGCCTGACAACATTTCTGGTAGAGCCGGAGAAAAACAAAAGGTGAGGGAGAGGGGTGCAGAAAGGGTGGGGAGAAACCAAACAAGCGACTATCATACTAGGCCTGACAACATTTCAGATAGTGCTGGGGGGGGGCAGTAATGGGAGGGTGGAGGAAACAGACTAGGTTGCTATCATATTAGGTCCAGGGACAATTCTGATAGTGTAAGTGCATAGAAGAAAGTAAGTGGCAGAGATAGGAAAAGGGAGAAGGGAAAGGAGGAGAGAACAGAGAGTAAGCAGTCAAAAAGAGTGGAGTAGCAAGAGTGGAGAGCGAATACAATTGCAGAAGTCAGTAGTAACACATAATGTTGCAAGCCAGGATACAGGATGAAGATGGGAACAGCATGATTCAGGGCCACCATGAGTACAAGATGCAAAGGAAGTCCAGCATGAGAGTTGAGAAAGAGTGACGCACCGTGAATCAATGAAGTCCATAAAAGTCAAATCCAGCAAATGGAAGTACCTATACCTCGAGTGTGACCAGTAATACATTCTCAATAGATCAGTTAAGAGCTTGGATTTGAATTCCCCCATACCTCATTTTCGGAAACGATCATTATTATCGTCTAGTCGATCCGATCCAATTCTAGCATTAATATTGCCTCCTGGACATACAAACGGCTCATAGAGTTAATTATCGAAGCCTCAACTTACTCCTTGTTGATGGCCTCAGACAGGTTGTTGAGTACTTAGATTCCGTAATGGGGTAACAAAGTTCCTCTCTATGGAGATGTTCCCATGGATTTTCCACAGGTGCACATTTTGATGAGCCAGGAACGTGGCATGGATGCGGGAAAATCTCGCCTTTCTGCATGCTTTTCCTCATACGTTTAATTTCCGTTTGGATTTGCAACAAAGTGCGAAGCTGGGTGGAAAGGTTACTCTGGGCATTGTGGTTAGTTGGCGAAGCTCCCCTTCCTTATATTTAAGGGGGCTGAGCCACAGGGGACTGGGTTGGTCTGGCCGCTACTCAATGTGCCTCCCAGAGGGTGGAAGGAGTGGGATTTCCTGGGCTCACCTTCCCGTCAAATATGCAGTATTGAGGGTGGCAGCTGCAGGAAAACTAGTCTTGGGCCACAAGCTGGCGACCTGCAAAATTCCAAGTCGAAAACTCAGAACAGGCACCAATGCACTGCATTTGCCATGGATGGAGCTGCTCAGCCCACAGGATGATTTTGAGACGCTTCCAAAATCTCTAAGGGGCAGCATATTCGTGCAGGAGTCTGCATTGGTTGATCCCACTAGCTCAGGAATCAAATTTCAGGAGATCAATCCAGAGAAACCTGCACTATCCAACTAACACAGTTCTTGGCCTCCTTGTTAGTTATCAGCTCTCCACATTATGCAGCTTGATCAATACATTAGACGCATTGCCTTGGTTGGGTTTGTGGCCCTGGCCTATATGGTCAGCAGTCAATTTTTGATTGTATTCAGGGATGTATGGGGAAAATATGTTGTTTTTTCTTCAGACTCCCTTTAGCATCCACACCCTGAAATAGTGTAAGCAGCTCTTCTCAGTCCTTACGTTGAAACCTAATTGGTACTGTATGTGCTTCCCTTTTCTGCAAAGCAAGCTAGCATTGAGTGGGACAGCATCCATCAAAGGTAAAGGCGATCCCTCAAAGACAAAGTCAAAATGACAGAAAGGGAACCAGAAACATTCTCTCTCGCCCTACCACTCCAAACCTTACTTAATTTGGACTCCAAGACGCCTTCGACCTCCGCTATCAAGGATTCAGTAGAACCCAGTGTTTCATCTGCAGTAGCACACTGTCTACCCCAGCTGATCCATTCGCAGGGAACTGGGGAATTTTGATTTTGCCATAATTACAACAATAACAACGACTTTCTAACAAATATTCTAAAGTAGTGTAAAATGTTCTAAGAACAACAAATAATCATGATATCAACTAGAATGGAAAATTGTGAAATACAGATTTCGTCCTCCCACCCACAAACCTGTCCCCACTCTCCACCATATGATTTCGTTGGATCTTGGGACTTTGTGGGTGAGTCCACCTGATAAGCACCCAGCCCAGTCCAAAGTCCAGCCACTGGTATCATAATGTGATGAGTAGTTTTCCCTAACTAATTAGCTTTGTGATATAGCTAGTTCCTCTTCACAACTGCTCCACAACTCAGTATGTCATACAAATTACACTGATTGCCAATGTCACCAGCCCATTCACTGCATGGCAGAGAGCAGTACGACCAGCAGTATTAACCAGACTTGCTTGCTATAAATAAATATCATGCACATTTTAAAACACTGACTCAGTATGGCAGTGTAACAGTTTCACTTAACTGGTGGACCCTTAAATCTTTGACAAAAGGAGCTTCAAGAAGCTTAATAGAGTGCTTGACATCTTCAAACAAATGTAACCTTTCCAACCATTATCCCCTTCCTATCTGGATAATTACATATGTAAACGAAATGGATCACTGTTGGCTTTCTTTTTGTACTTCCGATTAACCTATGTTCATGGGGCAGAAGTACAGACTCCCCAGACAACTCCCTCTTCCTTTTCACAAGTGGGAATCTCAATCACCAATCTCAATCACAATTTCACAGTTTACAGACCTCGGCAGAGAAGCAGAACACTGCAGCAGTTTGGGACCAGTAGGAGAACCAAAAGGAAAAAGCCTCCTCCACTTGGAGCCTCCTGAAAAACGCTGGAATGCAGTGACCACCGCTGATGGAACACGAGTGAGATGCAGTCAGCAGGGGAACAGAAACTCAACCCAAATAAAACAGAACTCATGTCCACAAAACCAAATTCCAAACCTATCCCTTAACCCAGAGAAAAGGAAACTTGGCCTCTGCCCACGACTACTGTCAGAAACCTCTGACTCGTGAAGGATAGCGGACTTGTTCTGAAACCTCTGGTTAATGCCAACCTAAAGAACTGCTTATAATCAGACTCATCCAGCCCTACCTAACCTTCCCACACAGAACCGCTGCAGTGTTTGAAGTAGTACTCTCAAGACTAGATCACGCCCAACTGCCTGTACATTGGGCTCCAGGAATGCCTACTCAACAGGTTACAAAGAGTCCAAAACATGGCAGCCAGACTGCTTCTAGGACTTATGCGAACACATCACCCCAGCACTTCTAACACTCGACTGCCTCTCTATCAAACAGATGATTTACTTCACAACTCTATGCATTTCCCATCAGGCCTTTCATAGGAGGGCTCAGAATCATTAATGTGGAAATTCACTGGATTGCAACCATCGAGAGCGCTCTGATGTGGCATTAGCTGTTCCAAGGGTTCTGTGTCGTTTTACTGACAGTCGTTTTTCAATGGATTTTCTACCGAAAAGAATCCATTGAAAACTCACTCCTAAACTCCCCATTTCGCTATGTTATTGACCCCACCTGACCGCCTCCCCATACCTTGTAGCCCCTTAACCCCCCTACATATTTTGATACATTTTTTCAAAGGAATGTTTGCGGTAAACATTTGTTCAAAAAAACGACTGTCGACAAAAGGACATCGTACCGTCCCAAGGTTCAACCATAAATGCCTCTAAAGATCTTCCTTCTCCTATCCCTTCACTAACCTCTGAAATCTCTTCCCAAACACCTTTGCACAGATGAAGACTGTCCGACTTTCAGGAAAAAGCGAAAAGCCGGGCTATTCAGCTTACATCAGTATGAGACCAAAGCTTAAACATCCAACTAAAGATACTCACAGTAATTTCAAGCTGAGGGGGTCCCCGTCCCAAAGTTATAAAAACTTACCACATACCCTTGCACAAATCATTTGCAAAGAACTATTAAAAAACAGACTTATTCAGTTCTAGCTCCATGCAACCTTAAAGAAATCGAGCCCCGCTACATTTGATCAATCCCCATAACGGTACCACTAACAACTTCTTCCTAAGGAACTCGACTCAGAAATCTCTTACCACCCGCCACACATGGCAAGCTCATTCCCATCATTACCACATCAACGGTAATTGAGTTGTGGCAGCTCACTTCTTTAGCACTATCACGTATACCCACATAAGTGGATAACCAGATTGTCACCACTTTAAGTCATCAGATCGTGTGCTCTCCCAGACAGATAAACACATACCCAAGTGTCATCGCCATACCTGTAGAACCATACCTGAACTCAGGATTCAGGTACTTCTGTCTGACAGCAGTTAACACCCAAAGTTTTGCATCTGCCTCTTCCTCTATACTGCCAACAACCCTCAAACACCTACCAAAAGCCTGCAGAAACATGGTGAAATATGAAATGGAGAACGTGTTGTGAATCGGAACCATCGAGGGATCTTTTAGTGAGTGGTTTTGGCACATTACAATGGAAGATGACTAGACACCACATTGGATCTCAAGAACTCTTATAACACCTCTACCAAGTTTTTAAACACCCTCAAAAATGCTGCTGGCGACATATGCTGCTAAATGCTTTCTTGCTTTCTTAGAACAACCGCCATATAATATCACTGATACGAGATAGGAAATGGAGCCCTCCAGCCTCGGGCGTCAGGAGTCCAAACGATGCTGAATGTGCCACCACGTGTCCCGCGCTCCCGACCTGCATTTAATTTCCAGCCCGCCCGATGCTTCAGCAGCCCTCCCCGGCACTCGCTCTGGGTGGCCGGGGACCTCGGAGTGCGAGGCGACATTAACGGTGGCAGTCGGTTCCTGGAGGAAGTGAGGAGAGTGGGGCCTGGACTGCGGGGCCAGTGTCTACTAGGAGAGGTGGACGGAGAGATCACGGTCCGCGGGTCGGACCCGGGGGACTGCGGCCGGCGGTTGTTGTGGAGTGGCTGCTCCTCCCCCCTGAGATCCCGAACATCAACTGGCCGCTTTGCTTTTGCCAGCTGGTGCTCGTGTTGGTGGGGCTGCCTGCGAACCACGGGGCGGCCCTGAAGGCTTCGGTCAGCGCCCCGTGGAGACATTGCTGCCCCTCCCCCCATACGGCTTGTGAAGACGTCGGGGCGGCCTGCTCCTGCCTGCCGGTGCCTGGGGGGCTCCGAACGCGGGCTCGCTCTGTCGCGGCCTTAAACCCCATGGCTTCGGGGCGGGTTGATGCGGACACTGGTTGCCCCATGGAACACTTCCTCTGAAGGTACGTAGTAGGGCCGGGAGGGGACTCGAGAGCCTGGAGCGGGTCCTGCGGGGAGGGACGGAGAGTGGAGGCCAGTGCAGCAGGACCGTGGAGGCTCTGGAGGCCCGGCTCAGAGGCGCTCTTCCAGTTACAGATTATTGCACCTCACAGCAGGAAATCCTACCGACTGAATGAAGGATTGTCCTATTGATTGGCATTGCACAGGGAGAAAAGAGGTCACCTCGCAAAGGAAATAACTCTCCAGTGCCACAATCCCCTCTGCTTTAGTGAATATTGCAGGGCACTCAAGGAATATCAGGGTTCGAAGCTTCAATAATTCGGGGGAAGGCAGACTGGGTGAGCTAACCCTGAGGGCATCTGCGGATATTGCTTGGGCATTGGACTGGGTGTCCCCCCGCCACAATGTTGGGATACAACACCCAAGAGTTGGATTAGACTGGAGTTCGCGGTTGGTGGCCGGCCCCCGGCGGAAGCGGGCGCCGTTGCTCCGGGCTACAATTTGGCCGAGTCTACGGCCGGATCCTCAGCCCCCCTTCGGCATCACCTTGGTCCAGAAGGTATCACAGCGGCCTTAATCCCCCTCCCCGATATTTGGAGATAGGGGGGTGCAGTCACTTGGATTAGTCATGTCAAGAATTAAGGGAAAGGATTGCCCACCCCAGGGGAAAACACCCAAGAAAGCTCCAGAAGGCCCTCTCACGAGATTCTGGGCTAGGGAGGCGAGGATGTCCGAGGCTCAAGAGATGGCCCAAGACCCCCCTGAGAGAGCCTCCGGGCTGTCCCATGAGGATCAAGAAAAGCCGATAACTCAAGCGATGCTTTCACAGTTTATGGGTGAATTGGTGGAAAAGATCACAACAGCGGGGCAACAGCAAATGGACAAGCTCTGTGAGGATCTGGCCGAAAGTCTAAGGGAATTTAAGAGATGTGAATAAAGTTGAGGCGAGAGTGGACACTGACGGCGGACACAAGAAAAGTGGACAACTTGTTGGAGACCCTGGCTGTAGCTACTGAAAACCTGGAGTTACAAGCAGAAGATCTGGAGAACAGGTCAAGACGAGCGAACATTAGAGTTAAATCGCTGCCAGAGGATATCCAGGATCAGGACCTGAGTCCGGTGCTGAAAGCAATATTTGTTGACCTGCTCGAAACTAATTCGGGCTCAGATATGGAGTTCGACAGAGTCCACAGGGTGGGGCCACGTAGGTTGGAGCCAGGATCCAGACCGCGAGATGTGCTGGTGGCCTTTCATAGCTATGCAATGAAGGAGAAGGTGATGGAGAAGGCTAGAAGGGCCGATCGCATTACTTACAACGGCCAGGAAATATCGTTGTACCAGGACCTGGTGAGGATCACGCTAATTAAGAGGCGACGGATGGGTCCGGTCCTGTCCTTCCTTAGATCCCAGCAGATTCGATTCAGATGGGCCCACCCATTTGGCTTGTCATTCATCTGGCAAGGCACTCACCACAAGATCGCGTCTTGCGACCAGGGGTTGGCCTTGCTGGGTCTAGAGGAGCAGCTCTCGCCCCCACGGGAGGGGGTGGAGCTGCTACAGGCCACACGCAAGCCATTGGAATGGTCGACGACAAATCGCAAGAGAGGATGCAAGAGAGCGGCTCCCGGGAGGCCCGTCTCCGACGGAGCCCTGGTTCGTTCATCGGGGCAGTGTAGTCCCCCCCCCCCCCATCAGCTTCATAAGACAATTCCTGCCTGTGTTCAGTCTTTGATTAAGAGTCCGGGGAGGGCGCTACCGAAAGCTGCTCAGTACGGGTAAATGGGTTGTTTTCTAGGGTTGTAAAGAGTTGCAGGTTTGGGCAAGGGGGATGACGGGAGTCTTGGAATGGGATTGGGTTTTCCCGCATTGGTAGTCTCTAGGTTTGATATTGGGTTCGGCTCTCATGGACTACTCACGAGGGGGGCTGAGGGCCAGTCGATCTTGCCTAGAGGGGTGAGATGGGGGGAGTTGATGGGGGGTGGGGGCGTTGGAAGGGAGTTAGATCCAAGGTTTAGGGGAGGGCGACTGACATGTGTGCCCTTGGCAAGAGTGTGAGCGGCGAACAACAAATGAGGATCAGCTCAGGGGGTCCATTAGGGTTAATATGGTCCACGTGAAATGGGCATATGGCTAGCTCTCAAGTCTTAAAGTTTCTGTCCCTAAATGTGAATGGCCTCAACTCCCAGGTCAAGAGGAGAAAGGTGGAGAGGTTTCTCCAGAGGGAACAACCCCAGATAGTGGATTTGCAAGAGACCCATGTGCACACAAAGGACTCTCACAGGATTAGATTCTGGGGTTACTCTCGACTGATACAGGCCACACAAGCTTTCAAGAAGGGGGGTGTTTTAATTGCGCTACGGGACGGGTCAGGTCTGTCTATTAGGGACACGCAGAAGGACACCCAAGGACGATATCTTGTGGTGCTACTTGAGGGGAGGGGGGTGGTCTTCACGGTGGCAACTCTTTATGCGCCCAATCAGGCTCAAGACGCTTTTTTTACAAAAATCTCTTGTGCGCATAGGGAATTTTGCTGCGGGAGACATTCTCTTAATGGGCGACTTCAACATAGCATGGGACCCCTCCATAGACAGGAGCTCCTCATCGTGGGAGAGTCAGGGCAGTCCGTCAGGAGATTTGGTGAGGAAAATGCGCGATTTGGCCCTGGTGGATACTTGGCGAGAACTGTACGGGCAGGCGAAGGGGTACACCTTCTATTCGCATGCGCATAGGTCGCACTTGCGGATAGATTATGTGTGGGTCTCGAAACTTTTGTTGGGAAGGGTGACAGCATTGGTGATAGGGGCGATCACACTGGGAGATCACGCTCCACTCACCTTGGTAATGGCGGTTCCCAGGGGACCTCCAGCCATTTGGAAATCCATGGAAATGGAGATCCAGCCCCATTATTTAGGGACCCGGTCTGGAGGAACTAGGCGCATACTCTACCCACAATAAGTGGGGGTACACTTCCCCTCAGACATGGTGGGACGCCCTTAAGGCCACTATTAGGGGGAGGATCATCGCTATCAAAGCCAGAAGGGACAGGGAACTAAGGTTGGAGGAACTACGACTGGAAGCAAGACTTAAGGTGGTTATGGCTCGTATGGGCTCTAGAATGTCGGCTGCCACCAAAAAGGAATACAGGGCAATACGAGGCCAGTTGAACCTCATTCAAACGAGAGCGGCCGAACGTAACCTTCTCCGGTAGCGACAAAGGTTTTATGTCAAAGGTAACAAAGCTGACCGTTTGCTGGCCAGAAGGTTGCGTAAGGAAGCAGGCGATAAGACCATATTAAAAATGAAGGGTAAGGGAGGAGTCTTGCTCACGTCGAACTCCGACATCGAGGGCGAATTTACCAAATATTATGCTGCCCTTTATAGTTCAAGTTACCCCAAAGGCACAGATCAGGAAGCATATTTACGTGATGTTGATGTTCGGCGGCTCTCGCAAGACGATAGGGATGCACTGGAAGTCGAGATCACCGCCGACGAAGTGAGGAGAGTTATCAGCAACCTTCCATCCGGTAAAGCCCCAGGCCCTGACGGCTATGTCTCTGAATTTTACAAGACCCATAAAGAATTTCTGATTCCTATCCTCACTAAATTATTTCATTACATAGGGTCTACGGGAAACCTCCCAAACTCTATGAACGAGGCTAAAGTAATCTTGATACATAAGCAGGGCAAAGATCCGACTGACTGTGCGCCTACCGTCCAATTGCTCTAATAAACGTGGATTCTAAAATCCACGCTAAAATCCTAGCCAATTGCCTCAAATTCATCCTCCCCAAACTAATTCATAGCGACCAGTCAGGGTTTATAAAAGGCAGACAAACCTCAGATAATGTCAGACGACTGGCGCACCTGGTTGAAAATGCCCAGAAAAGGAGTATCCCGGCACTCCTTTTGGCGATTGACGCCGAGAAGGCTTTCGATCAGGTTGAGTGGGGCTTCTTGTTTGCGGTTTTAGATCAAATGGGATTTGGCCCGAGGTTTATTGCACGAGTAAGGGCAAATTATCAAAACCCAGTTATACGACTGGCAATAAATGGTCAAGTCTCCGTCCCGATACGGGTGGGAAGAGGCACCAAGCAGGGCTGCCCGATGTCACCGCTCCTCTATGCCCTCCACCTGGAACCGTTTTTGGAGAAGGTGAGGACGGCGGAAGATATCAAGGGAATCCCATTTGGTGGCATACTCCATAAGAGCATCGCAGCTTTTGCGGATGATATGAATTTGTCTTTGACTTACCTGATCACTTCACTGTAGGCCGTGGGAAGAGAGCTGAACAGATTTGGTCAAGTAGCTGGCCTAAAAATCAATGTCCTTAAGTCTGAAGTGCTTCCCTTTACATTGTCATCATCCGCGATCCAAAACCTCAGGAAAGCTTATAACTATAGATGGGTGGACTCCTCACTGAAATATCTGGGGATTCAGTTGACCAGGACTGTAGAGCAATTATATGTGGCAAATTACCCCCCGCTCCTTCAGAAGGTGAAATCAAAGCTGGTGGACTGGGGCCCCCTGGAGATTTCGTGGCTGGGTAGAATCAACACCTTAAAGATCGCAATCCTTCCATTCCTCTTGTATCATTTTGCAGCCTTACCGGTACGAGTCCCTACATCGTTCTTTAGAGCTCTGCAAAAAATAACTAGTAGGTTTGTATGGAAATGAAAGCGCCCGAGGGTGGCGGCTGCCATTATGAAAGCATTGCCAGATAGAGGGGGTGTAGGGCAACCGGACTTCCAAGTGTACTATCTAGCAGCTCAGATTAGGGTTATTAAAGACTGGCAAAGGAATGACAGGGGTAAGGTGTGGAGGCCGATGGACCGAGCAGTTGTAGGGAAAGACTTGGATGGGGTTCTGTGGCTGCCAAAGCAGGATAGGCCGACCAGAATGTATTGCAGTGCAATAACATCAACGACAGGGGATGCATGGGATCAAGCCATTTTGAGGGCCCGGATCACCTCCTTCCCCTCTCTGTACTCACCCCTGCACGGAAACCCACAATTCACTCCAGCGGCCAAGTACGAGCTGACCTTTGATCCATGGTTTTCTGGGGGCTGCAGGATGCTGCGGGATGATAGCGCGGGGCGAAGTGAAAAAGTTTGAGCAGTGTAAGAAGGAGTTTGGTGTTGGGGAGAAGCAGAGGTGTTCGTACCTTCAGATTAGGCACTGGATTTCCCATCCGTCAGTAAAGCAGGCGGGCTCTCGCTCCCTCACCCACTTTGAAAAATATCTAGACACAGAGACGGGTGACGGTGGGGTGGTCTCATCCATCTACAAACTCATAAAACGGGAAGAAACTGTACACACTAAGATTTACATGAGTAAATGGGCAAATGATCTTGGGTTTGACATAGAAGAGCAGGAATGGCTTAGGCTGTGGTCCCATATCCCGAAACTTGCATGGTCTATTAAAATCCGGGAGATTTGGCTAAAGCTCCTACTGAGATGGCACCGTACCCCGCTCAAGTTAAATAAAATTTACCCCACGATTTCAGTCAATTGTTGGAGGGAGTGCGGTGCAGTGGGTTCCTGGGCTCACATTTGGTGGGAGTGCCTGAAACTTGATACATTTTGGTCTCTAGTTCAGCGGGCAATCGCCCAGGTCGTAGGGCTCTAATACTTCGGCGGCAGAGGGCGGGACTTACTGGGCCTTCATGCTATCCTCACAACCCTGCCCACCAGAGCTGACCGCAAAATATATGTGATAATGATGATGTCGGCAGCTTTGGTTCTGGCTAGAAAATGGAAGTCGAAGGTCCCTCCACAGGAACATGAGTGGGTTGCGAAACTGTGGTTACTGGTTGCAATGGAGTGGCTCACCCACTCGATTCAGGGGGTCTCACATGTGCTTTAACTCGGACTGGACCAGCCTTTTGTCATTCCTAACAGCGGGCGCCCGCCGTGCCTGGTGCCCCAAGGCAATGGAACTATTGGGCATAATTCGCCCTCAGGAGGAATCGGACCTGTGAACTCAAGTGGGCCGGTGCTAATGTCGCTATGTCATTTGTTGCTTTTGAGTTGTCAGTGAACCTTTTGGATCTGGTGGGAGAGGGTGATAGGGAGGGGAGGAATGGGAGTGGGCGGGGACGGGGTTTTAAGGAAATGTGTGTTGGTTAATAACTCGCTTATGTTTCTATGGGAAAACTGTTAATAAAAATGTATTGGGAAATATAAATAATGGGGGATCCCAAGTAGCCTTACCTCTAAGAGGGGCTTCCCTGCCTCAACAAAACTAGCTAATGTAACCGTCAGTGTGAGAATGTCCAAAGTAAAGTACGCTGTCCTGTGTCCAAATCCTAACCTATCCCTCACAAGCTAAATGAAAGTTGAAAAGGGAAACGTCTTTTGGTGGTCAACCTGCCACCCAGCTTTGTAGTTCCAAATAAAAGTTAAAAACCGGTGTAGGAAAACAAACAAAAGTTCCACAACTCTTGGAAGTTGATTCTGACAAAGTAAAAACCCTGGTAATCCCTCCCAAGCTGTGCTGTGATTTCTCTTCTCACTTGCTGTAGTAGATACCAGACCCAATTCTCTATTTCCTTCTTCTTGGTCCAAACTCTTGCCAAGTAGGGTACACACCGTTCTTCAATTCGCAATCTTGTCTCTCCGTTTTCAGTTTCACCCGCAGCCTTGGATTACTCTCCTGTCAAGGTCTCTTATTGTTACTGGCACATATAAACTTAGTATACCTCTTGAATATAGTTTGGGGAGCACCTCCCAAACCTAGGTCCAAGATCCCCTTCACTTGCTCACTCACAGTGTTCCTTTTATCCAATCTCTCTTTATTTCACAGCCCTGGGTTACTCCCCTGCCAGGATCTGTGAAGGTCACTTGTGCCTGTAAAGTTCGTAATTCCCCCTATTATAGGTTAGGATATGCCTTTGGTTCACAATGGTCGCGAAGTTCATAATTCCCCCTCTGTTATTGTTTGGTGTATGTATTTCTGCTATGGATCCCAGACTCTCTCCACTAGGTATCTCTGCCTCGGTGAGTATTCCTCCTTCACTTCACTTCGTGCTCCATATACTCTATGGGTCTCTTCACCCTTTAGACTGGCCACACCTGCACCTATACGGCCTTGGCCGTTTCTCTCTGGTTTTTCGCAGGCCTCTCCGGCTCAGTGGGACCTTCCACAGTCCCCAGCATGTCTCTCCTGTACTTTGCCATTGATTTGGTCTCAGCATAGCAGCCCCGGTAACCGGCAGGTATGTTTCCCCTTCTCCAGTTTGCCACCTTTCTGTCCAGTGGTCTCTATTAGAGGGGTATCAATACATTACATTGTGGCACTTGATGGAGGGGTAAGAGAAGGGTTTTGAGGGAAGGTGGGAGGGTCAAAGGTGTACTGTGTTCTCCCTATGTGGTCACTGCTCTCAATGGGGTACTCCCGACCCAGTGCATGAGAGCCGGAAGAATCAGACACTATGTAGGATGGCTGTTTTTTAAATGCATTTTGCGCAGCAAAAGCGTTTACCATGCTTGTTTCTAACATGTTAAAATATGCATATGGTTTTCCTTTTCCCAACAGTACGTGTTCCACTTTTATTCCACAAATGAGCAGCTGGGCGATCTCTTGTATCAGAGTGAGAGACCAAGTGTCAAAGGGAATGATTTTGTGACCATGGAATAAAAGAACTCCATGCAATATGTAAAAAGTATATTACAAGTCACGTTGACCTTCCGCCTCATAGCTCTCTTTACGATCCCAGAACGTCTATGTGACTTGCAATATTCTAATAACGTGCAGTAGGGGGCCCATCATCTTATGTATATGCACCATATATAAGCTTCTAGTTCTTAAAGATAAAACAGTTAGGGGGTTCTTGACAACGTGGAATGGTCCTTCGAAGCAGTCTATGAAATGGCTCCTTTGTGCTGAAACTCAATCTCTTCATCTCTCTGTCATTCCGCAGGCATGAAGATCTACTTTCCATTCTTATAAAAGTCAATGAAGAAGTCAGTGACCAAGTTGACTGCTCGGGCCAGATGAAACAGATGCCCCAGCCAGCGTACACACTAAGAAAAAAGGTTATATTCCCAGTGCCGACTGAACCCCCACCAAGCTTGATTTAGTGTTCTGGTTTTATCATCCACAGTGCGCAACTGGTTTTTACTACAATGGATTGTACTCCGTACGTGGGAACTTTCAAAGTTATCAAAGCTCTCACTGTTCAGCAATATATTTTGAACCCTTGTGCTTTGTGATGTGGGTCGACAGAGACACCCTATTTTATGGCACAAGCCTTAACTTCGATGTGCCTTTGTCTTGGTTTTGTAAATGGCGAAGTTGGCTTCAGTGCCGTTGTCTTAAATGCTGGTAAGAAAAGCCTCCAACAACCCAATTTTAAGCACGCCGACCACTCCAGATCGAAGTACCTGTAGCTGTCCACAGACTGCACACTAAGAAAAAGACTTGGGTTGTCTGTGCCTACTGATTGTCCGTTCAACAAAAAGGACTTTTCTAGTTTTCTGAACCATAGGTCCCATTAGACCATCTTCCTGTAAAGAAGAACCAAACTCAGGATAAATACTCAGGGAGCATAAGTCGCAGAATCCCCTGCAACGACAATGCAATAGGAAAGCACACAAAGCAGTACCTCAGCTGTTGATTGAAAAGCGAAACAGCATTTTTTGCACACTAAAGGATAAGGGATAGTACTTTTATCTGTGTTATGTTTCTTCATGATCAGTGTAGTCATTATTTGCTAAGACCCCCAAATCCCATTGTTTTCAATTCTGGCCTCAGTCCACATAGAACTTGTATTGCCCACGTATCCCCTCCTTTAACGTGTGCTGTATTTTCCCCATGGTGGCAGGGACAAGGAAAAATGTGCAAAGCAAATAAATAGAAAAGTATTTGAGGGCATCGATCAACAATGGAAAGCAACTGGGTCACAAGACTGACACTTTTCAGCTTCGAACAAACTTCTGAGCAGCTATATATATACCCTTTGGTCTAAAATGGCAGGCCACTTTTTCACTGATACAATCAAACTGAATGAAATAAACCTAAGCATTATGTAAGTTTCCTTTGACACAGAATCCACTTTTTAAAGATGTACTACTAATTGCAGATCATGACAAAGAATGTGTCATTGGTAACTTTTTTATTGCATTAATGTGTCATGTATTGTGGTTCACATACGTCTTTCTTTTAGCTTCAGGACCAAACCCAGAACTCAACTTTAACAAAGTTTTACTTGATTTGACATGGTAATAGCACACCCTCCATTACCGTCATGTTTATTCTCATCCAGAAAATAATTCTAAAAAATGTTGATTTAGTGTGTGCTTTGTTTGAATGTTGCCATAATGAGATGTGTTCAGCAGTAATTTAGCTTTATGGACCTAGTACCGAGAGTCGTTATGGGTGTTATGAACCCTGAAGACCGATCAAGAGGCCTGAGAGCAGCAGGGGCATTTAACAAGGTTTACAGGCCCATAATTCCCAGTACGGCAAGTTCTGTAAAGCTATTATGTCCAGCTGTCAATTGTCTTCACAGTGAAGGTTGGTTAAAAAAAGCCAATCTGCCTGCAGTGGTTGCTGGTATCTAGTTCCCAGCAACTACAAAGCAACCTGATGAGGGGCAAGGGGAAGGGCTTAGAGATCAGCCAGGTCGTGTCGGCTAGAGACGGCCCTGCAAAGTAATGGAGGCATTACGGGGGTGAGGTGGATGGGTTGGGCCGTATCTGCCAGGTGCGACCCGGTGAAGATTTTGGCAGCAGGGGGATGACCCATTCACCCCCACAACACTAAGGTAAGGAGTGTGGGTGGGTGTTACGGGTTTGTGGGAATGACTGGGCATCTTAGCATTCCCCCACCCACTAACACTCAGTGGTGCAGGAGTGTGACAGGACTCACAGTGTGGCACTCTGGTGAGGAGTGGGAGCAGCACGCTGACTGGCCAGGCAGCGCAGGTGACTGCGGTTGTCATGCGGTTCCCCCTCTCGTTGACCAAATTCCGAGCCATACGTAATTTACAAGCCATAGTGGCAATTGGACAATGGGACAGTGCCACTTTACTCCCACAGAACATAATGCTGGTTATTTGATCAAAGCCACCGAGAATCAAGAGTTACTGTCTGTCTTCTTGCTTTATTTGTTTGTATGTTTATTTTATTTATATAGCGCGCCTGACCCGTGGCTATCTGGGCTTAGGAAAGCCCATTGTGTTTATGAATTTGACAAAATGCTGAAAAATGGGCATGTTGATGTTAAAGGTATTTGTACCGTGCACCGTCACCAACGGAATTGGTCCCCAGGCTCTGGGGGGTTCGTCCTGTGGAGAGGGAGTAAGAAAGTGGGAAGGTGGTGTCCTGTTGGCAGCTTCAGTTCGGTTTTCACAGTGCGCCGAGCTTGGGTGTGAATATCGGATCGATGTGAGACCTCGTGTGCTGGTGGTGTGGCTTATATGTTGATTGATTGTTGTTGCGAAGTGGTGAAGTGTGTGCGGTTTGCTGTGTGAGAGGATGGTTGTGTAGATTTTTGAGTGAGATAAGTATGCAGAAGTTTGAGCTATTGGGTTAGTGGGGCATCATAAAAAAGCATGTTTTTAGCATGTTTTTTCAAATTTGTATTGCTTACATCTGCAAAAGTGCATTAAGATAGTAACGTAACATGATTGTGTGTCTGTGTTGAACAAGTATGACACCAGAATTACATAGGAGCCAGATCAAAAATGCTGCCAGTTAGGCCAGCTATACAGTTGCTAATTGCTTCATCTGAAGAAAAAAAAAATGTGCCTACTGCACACACAGCGGTTTAAGAATCTTAACACATAATGCAGTTTGCAAGGTAAATTTGAACAACACGACATCCTACAAGATACTTGCCTGCATTGTCGCTTATTCTGATGTCTCCAAATGAAATGCAGCATTGGTTAGCTGTACAAGCACTGGTTAACTAGTGTGCACAGAACCCTAAACAAAATGCCGATGCCACATGCTGCACCCTTATATATGCAAAACTGAAGAGCGATGACTGGAAGGTTTTATTTATTTAATTTTATTGTTTATAGCACGAACCTGGCCCATAGGCAGCGGAGCGCTTTACAGAATTCAGGAGAAGCCAGGGGCTAGCGTCGAGCTAGCATTTTTAACAGTAACACAATACTGTGGGGGATTGTCAGGGTTTCAGTCCTGGAGAGGAAGTGATGAAGGAGCCATGCCTTCACGTTTTTGCGGAACTGCATGATGGAAGGGGCAGTACGAGCCTCTAGGGAGAGTGCATTCCAGAGAAATGGGGCATAGCAGTAGAAGGACTGCTTTCTGGTAATTTCCTTAAAGGAAAGCATGGATTCTAACCTTTTGATGGTCGAGATACAGGAGGTTTGGGAGCCTCCTGAGATATAGAGTTTGGCTGCCAGGTAAAATGGGGTTCCGTTGGAGACAGCTTTGTTTGTGATGAACGCTTCAAATAAATCATGGCCATTCGCATTACAGAATGGGAAGTATTAAGGGCAAAGAAGACTTGGTCCCATCCCACAAAGCGCCACAGAGTTGCATCAATGAGTTAGGCGTCGTCTATAGACACATCAAACTCGGGACTGATGGGTTGCTTAGAGTATTTGCAGTGGTTATGGCTTACCCAGAGTTGGACAGGTATGGCCAGACTGTGTCCCGAGCCTCCTTTGCCTAGAGTCCTAAATTACGCCTCTTTGATGTCCCCCCAATACTGCATGGCGGAGGTGATCGCAGTCTACGGCAGTCTGCTCTCCATTTCCATTGCTGGTCAGTGGTGTGACCAACTCAATCTACAAAACCTCAATTGAGCTGCGGAGCGGCTGCGGAGCTGCTCGCTGAGGTGCTCGCAGTCTACGGCAGTCTGCTCTCCATTTCCATTGCTGGTCATAGGCGTGACCAACTCAATCTACAAAACCTCATTCGAGCCGCGGAGCGCCCGCGGAGCTGCTCGCTGATGCTCGCAGTCTACGGCAGTCCGTGGCCGCGGTCCGCAACTAGAAGAAATGACTGCCCGACAGACCGGTGACAAAGGGCACTGGTTGAGAAGCCAGCGAACCCGAAGCGAAGACAGCGGCCTGGAGCGCCGGAGTCCGCTGAAATCGATGCCCCGCTCAAGAAAAGTGCCTCCAAATCTGAAAGATAAAACAGGGCGCAATCACAAACAAAGCAAAACCAAGGCCCCAGCCTTGTGTAACAAGCCTCAGTCTCACGGCTTGATTATGCCATGGCAGCATCATACTCGGCTCCACAAACCCTCAAGAACTGCCCACTTCAAGCACGGCTGTCCATGTACCTGATTGTGCCGCTACAGGCCAAGACGCGTGCAGGGGAGCGAGGGACGTTGAGATGCCGAACACGGCCCCATCCGATCTCTTAAGTCTGTCCGTCCTTGCTTCGCATGCCCTTCCATTGGGTCTGCGCAGTGCCTATAACCGGCTGCCCGCCGCGGAGGTGACGTGCGGTCCGGTTTTATGGGGATGGTCAGCCGAGAGGGAGAGGAAGGAGTCGGGGAGAAGCGATGGGAGAGCTCCAGTGAAATCACCGGCGATAATGCCGATGCAGGATTACGTGGATGAACTCAACCCATCGGCATAGCCCGGGTCGGAACCTGCTTCGGAGGACAGGACCAATCTCCCCCCAGAGCTACACCAAAAACTGGGGTACGTCCCCTCTAGTCAACGGGACTCAAAGAATATGATTGATTTACCTGAGGCGACGGTGGACCAGAAAATAACCCAAATCACACAGAAAGGACCTACAACCCCCCCCCCACTTCCTTGGAGAACTACTTCCGGGCTCAACAAACTCCACTATTAGACAAACAAGCAATCAAGGTAGACATCCACCAGGTCCCTAGCCACGAGGACCTAGTCAGCCCTCCTAACAGTGCCATGGACCTGGCAATCGATGACTGCTCATACTCTACGAGTACTCAGAGGACGAACTCGAAACATCCCTGGCCACCTTGAATCTTCAAGTTACCCCCCCAAAGGCAAATTCACGCCAAGGGGCACCACTCTACGCCGACAGAAAACGTACCATCAAATCATCATATGCCAACTATGGCTAAGGTGGACCATCCCCAATTTCACGTAGAATCAGATCTTAAATTCGGCAAACAGCAAGCCCGCAAAAAAACTTTAATGAAAGACAAGATACAACCACGTCCCTTAAAAGCACAAAAAACACCAGTGACGGGATCTATTGCCGAACAAACCCAGGCCGAAAAAACATCTGAGATGTCAGATGCAGATCTATTAGAGGGAACACGCCTGGAGACGACACAGGAGTCTGAGAACGACTCATTGCGTAAATTAGCGTTTCTAAAAAGATGGCATCTAAAGTCAGAGATGTCGAAGGAAATGGGAATCCAGTCACAAGAGAGAGTGTCAAATCCCATATCTAATCAAACAAAAACTCAGACACATCAAGAAATAGCACATCATGCTGCCACGTTGAACATGATACTAGAAGATTCTACATCAGGAGGCATAGAAAACCCCAAGAAGAAGTCAAACTCGGCAGAACCTACGGGTCTGGAACCAAAGAACTTGACTGGCCCTGAGGCTTTGAAAGGTGCCACATCAGCATATCCTATGCCTCTAAAGAACTCGATAAGAGAGACGCCCACCAACTCACCTCAAGCTTCAAGTGGTAATACCACGATTACTGGAGATGCTCAATCTATTCCAACTATGTCCAACACCCTGAGGAAATCATCAAGATCAACCGACTCTAAGTGATATGGGCCACCCTACTCCATCAAAAAAGCCGGACCTCTTTTCCACTATGTCATGCCTAACAATAGCACTGGCTCCTTTCACTAAGCTTTACAAAGCTCTAAACGACACAGCAAAAGACCAAGTAACAATAATGGCATACATGCAAACAAGACTTTCCTTCATAGAAGGATACATTACAGCAAAAGACAGAAACAAACCCCTATGTCAAAGGCAGCTTCGCAATTGGATCAGCTAGAACCTGTAAGAAAACGTACAATGGCCACACAAACAGAAGAGACGCTACTCAGAACTTTTTTATTCACAGGAGGCACCACGAAAGAGTCTAAAAACATGGCAGCTAACACAGTCACAAATGTGCTCCCGGGTTCGAGTCAATCCAAATCAACAGATGCTAATCATGCCAATTTGCTCTCAACCAAATCAAAAGAAAATGGCCCAGCTAACACCAGAAAGCTTCTCCTTTCGGCCACCGAGCATGTAAAAGCTAGCAATTCGAAATGTTTGATGCAAAAACCACAAAAAAATTGATGCGCTACATGGACCACTGACCTATCGATCCAAAAGGACATTGAAAAGCCAGAAAGGCCCACTAAGATGACCTAGAGAAGACGACTAGTCAGAATAAAAACTAACGAACCTAGTCAGGCATCCATGCTAACGCAAACTCGTCTTGCTTTTGAGACCAAATCCATCGACCCCATCTTGAGCTCTCAACTCAGCAAGCCATCAATTTCGATTGACAAAGATCAGGACCCGGAAAACACGATCTTAACAATCACCAAAAGTGAATGGATGGTGGCTGCATTAAATGAGACCATGGTCCCTGAGGAGAGGGACGACACTGAGTGGCAAAAATTTAAAAAAGGCAAACGAAAGGCTAACAGACAAACTCCCTCCCAAAGCGCTGACGAACCAGAACAGAAAACAGTAGCCCTAGATTTGGCAAGCCACACCTTTCTCACGCTCGAAGAGAAGAAACTAAAACTTCTTGCAAAGAACAAAGATTCCAGGCAGATTCAATATCCAGCAGCAAGAAACGCAGAAAAGAAAACACATCGGCCTACGTTTGAGCCACGTTCCACTAACAGAAGGACTCATGAGAGAAAACACTCACAATTCAAAGTATGAACGACTGATAAGAAACCCTGTACATTGGGGCTCCAGAGTTCATCGAAATAGAAGCTCGAAAAACGCTCAGCTTCACGAGAACGGAATTCTAAAAGTCAAACTAAAAATCGCAAAACTGAAAGACCACCTACCTCAACAAGAAATTACACACAAATCATCCGAGAGAGTCCATAAAATCAAAATATGCAAATTCATCCCGAGAGCGAAGCAAGGACCGTGAAGCTAAATGGGCAATGCTAAAACACTCTGAAAGAACTACAAGGACCCGCAGTTTCCTCCTGAAAAGTATTTGGAAAGAAGATGCTTCATTTATCCTCAACAGAAAAACCATCTTAAAGATCCTGCACTTGGGGGGGCGCTGTTGAGCAGCCAAGGAAGATGGCTGCCTAGTCTGGGAGCTCTGTTCTCGCCCACCAGATTATCCGCTGTATCGGCGTTCATCCGCGACATTCTTCCGTGCTGGTGCCACGATTTTATTGCTGGGGCCCTTCTGCTGCTGTGGCCGGAATTTGGGGAGAAAACGCGGCTTGCATCCTGAAGAATGGGCGCTTGGGCCCGCTTCGGCCTCTCGGCCTGTGTGGCCGCTCTTGGCGAGGGTGCGCCCCCGCCCGGGGGCGCGGCAGTGCTAGCGCCCCGAGCGCTGTCACCTGCCCGCTGCCTGCTGCGCCCCGCTTCGCGGGGGTGCCCTCCTTGCATCTGCGGCCTTGGGCTGGGCCAGGGACGTCCGGCGCTCCGTCCGCGGGCGGGCCCCGGGTCTCCACGGAGTTCCTGTTCGGCGGCCGGTGGGCCGTGTGTGGTAGCGGCCTGCTCCGGAGTGCGGGGGCCGGGCTGGGGATCTGCGCTCATGTACGCGAGCACGCTGCCCCCCCGGTTGTGAGGCCTGGATTGCCGTGGTGGAGCGCCGAGCCGCGCCGGTCATCTTCACCAGTCCGCGGCCCGCTGGATGTGCGGGTCCTTCCCGGCTCGCCTCGCGAGCTAGCCATAAGACCTGCTGCGGCCGCCTGGGTGAATCGATCTGTTCTTCCTGACCTGCAGGGACCCGTCGGATGCTACTGTCCGCCAACTACTGCATTCAGCTTATGGACACTGTGGTTGTGAGGGGCCCTCACGCCCTGCCTTGCCTCCCGGGATTTGGGCAGGCCTGGATTCCGGCGGTGGCGCCCTCGTTATTGCACAGACTGTGCTGCATTGGAGACATGCGGGTTAGCTACCCGATGCAGTTGAGAGGTGGGTGCTCTTGGATGTGAGTTCTCGCCCTGCCTTGCCCCCTTCCCTCCTCTCTACCTGCCTTTTCCCAGTGTCATTGCTTGGAGGTCAGCCTGCCCTGCCTCCCCCTGATATTCTCTGACAGTGAGATTTGTGTGGCTGACTCCTCTTGTGCGGGGACTGGACCAAATATCACCTCTTGGACGTCTTGATGGCTGCATGCTCTCACTTGCTGGAACGCCCGCGCCACGCACATGTTTAACTTAAAGTACTAAAGAAAAGGGGAGGCAGCCTCTTCCCTAATACTTGCAGAGGGTGACGGTGTCACCTGTATACGCCGGGAAGGGAATCCGCCGGCTTTGCTGGGGGCGCACTGTCTGATGAAACCAGCCGTAATCTGGTGCCACTGCCTGCGACGTTCCCTCAGGTTTTTTCCCCTGGCCTGTTCCCTCTGTGACAGCTTTGGTGACGGCGGTGCCTCGGTGGGGCTTGGGGCAGTGCGGGCCGCCGGGCTGGGTGTGGTTGGCTCCCGCTTCCTGGTCCGCGCAGTGTCGCATGCTGCCCCCTCTTGGCACACTGCCGCCACTGTTCACCTATCTTCCCGGCGGTAGGAACCCGTCCTCCACCAACACCTATATCTCCGTGTCAGCCTTGATTCTTACCCGGAACAATGTCCAACAGATCGCGTGGCGCTGGCAAGGTGGGGGCTATGGACAAGCTCGACAAGGCGACGCCCAAGGGAGGCCAGGCGTCATCCGCTACAGCTCAGGAGGAGGGCGACCTCCTGCCGGACCCTCTGCAACCGGACTTAGCCACTATGATGGAATCTATGGCCAAAAGCTTTGCAGCCTTTCATGAAAAGCTAGATGACATTAATGCGAATGTGGCGTCATTAAGGGCTAAGCTTGACCAACACGGGGCTAGGATTACCGAAGTGGAGCAGAGGACTGGCACCACTGAGGACAATGTGCATGTTCTACAAAACACAGTGTCAGAGCTTGTCCGAGACATGAAACGGGTCAAATCTAAATGCGATGACCTCCAATCACGGTCGCGAAGGAATAACATTTGCATAATTGGGGTCCCCAAATCTGCACTCAAAGGGCGCATGGAGCTAGCGGTGGAAAAACTCAAAGATCTCCTGGATGACCCCGACCTCTCGCCATTCTTCACGGTTGAAAGGGCTCACCGCTCCTTGGCACCACGGCCCGCGGCCGGGGGATTTCCCCAGGCCTATCATAGCTAAACTGCTTAGCTATAAGGACAGGCATCACATACTCCGTTTGGCCAGGGAAAAGGGGGAATTGAGGCTGGATTCACAAATAATCAGGATTTTCCCCGATTTCTCAGTGGGGGCAGCTGGAGAGACGCAGATTCGATGGGGTGAAAAAAATGCTACGGGATAGGAAGATCGAGTATGCAATGCTTTTTCCCGCACGCCTTAAATTCTCCCATCGGAACAGGCTCTACTTCTTCACGGTCCCGGACGAGGCTGTAAAATTCATAGAGGTGCAGATCCCGCTGGCAGAGCCCCCCGAGGTACCGATGGACAACGACTAGAACCGGCCGCTTGCTCTCCCCTCATGATTCTGTCTAGATGCCCTTCAATACATGCATTCTTGCTTTGTAACCTCACTTACAATAGCCGATCTTCAGATTATGTTGTTTAATAGTAATTTGTATTATTACTGGTGGGCGGAACGGCAGCAGCGGCCCCCACTGCAGCTGCAATTCCTGTATAGTCTAAATGTTTGTGTTTTTGCCCCGGTTGGGCGCTTTTCCTGGCATTGCCAAGTTGGGGATGGCACGCATTAGTTCACTCTAAGGGTGGGTATTCACACACTGCTAGTTGGGACAGGGCGGTGAGGGTGGGGGGGTGGAAAGTTGGGGTAGGTTACAATCAAAATGGCGCAGGGGTTGAGACGGGTTACAAAGGGTGGCACAATTATGATGTGGCAGCACTCATGGCGTTTATCAGTGGCAGGTCCTTTGCTTGGGATGTCCCGTAGGCTGCCTACATGGCGATTACAATGATGTCATGGAATGTTCGTGGCCTGACGAATTTCACGAAGTCTCGTAGGATTGTGGCCTACGCACAAAGGCATGGGGTCAAGGTACTCCTACTGCAAGAGCCACATGCTCTTAAACACCTATCATCGAACATTGCACAAACTTGGGGTCTTAATAAATATTACACCCAATACTCCACCCAAGCTAGAGGAGTCCTGACCCTCATCCACAAGTCAATCCATTTCACTGATATAAGAATCTGCACACATCTGTTTACTGCGCCACAATTAGATTTAAGAGACTTGAGCTTGTTCTCATGTTGAAAAGCGATTTATTGATAGCCCTTTTTTCGATGACACGTGTTTGGCACATTTCCTGTGCCCCCCTCAGATCAGGGCAATGTCTATTTGGTGAATATAAAAAATGCCACAAAGTTATATAATCTAGAATAAGTATGATGTCAAAACCTAACAAGTTACAGCGACAGCCCCAGATAAGGGCCAAACAAAAAAATATTGTAAAATCATATTTTTGGCACAGTTCACATAAACATTAAAGGAAAAAATTGAGACATCCATTGTGTAATAAGTTAGATCACATCCCGTAGTATTACATGAGGGCCATATAGGATTCAATAAGCAGCAAAAAAATCAAATAAATTATAACAGTTGTGTAAGTCAAGCACAATTGTGATTAAAACATACCATTCAGTTGTCGAGATTTCATTAGAAGAGGGTGGAAGTGGGGGTAAAGGGTATTTGAAAATATATAGAGGAGAAAAAAAGAGAAAAGAAACCCAAATTAGAAAATATATATACTGAGTAAGTTGCGGGTTTGTATTGAGTCTGTTATTGAAAGAATCCCAAGTGGGTAAAACAAGCTTACCCATCGACTGATTTGTCAGCTACACATTAACGTGGTAATCAAAAGAGTCCCATCAGACTCTGTACGTCTTCTAAAAAATAGAGGTAAGACATAAAGGTCTATTTTGTGCATGAAATAAAGCCGTGCGCGCTATTACATTTCAGCCAAATTAGTTTAGATTTATGTATTGTGACCAGTCCGTGAGCATGATTACATTCTGGTGCATGTTAGTTATAGTCTTGCAATGATTACCCCTAGCCGCCCGTGCGTTCATTTCCGCTGTGCTCTGACAAACTTGTTTAATGGTGTGTTAAAGTACCTCAAGTGTATACACATTATTTCAGTCCGTGTGACAAGGATCTATCTTAGGCATTCTTTTGTTGGCGTATGTACAACAAAAAAGGTAAAGAATAAGGGTAATGCGGTTTCACCCGTGTGACAGCGTTTTGGCATTATACGCAGCGGTAAAGGTAAGGAATAAGGGAGCAAATTGATTGCCGTCTGCAGTGCGGACCCTTAGCTAATTGGTGCGCTGCTGGGTGGTCTAGATAGCCCCCTAGGGCTTACCTGAAAAGTTTCAAAATTCATGCATCACGCGTCGGGTTTCCAAGATGGGAGTTGCCATACGGTTTCCTTTGTATAGAAGATGTTGCTATAGTAATACTAGTAGTCCTACCTCTATTTCCATCTTGTCACGGCTGTCGGCCATGTTTAAGGGCAAGAAACATTATTATTGCCAATAGATACGTACAGAAAGCGAGAATACTTAGGTCCTGCAAACATACGTTCCCATGGTACATTATGAGATCATTTGTCTCCTTTCATGACCTAATTACAGTGTCTCGATTATTACTAATGCGACAAGGTTAATCTATATGCACCTTGTCCGGAACAGCTCCCAGAGGAGTGTTAATTCCTCTATATGGATTCTGGAAGATGTAGTCTCATGCAGCTCAAGAGTCAGGGCAGTCATGCAAATGCCATGCAAACTATTTAATAATGAGAGTGTTGCTTGCTCTCTGGGAGGCATTTGTGTTCCTGCGTGAAACGTGAGTAAAACAATGGTTTCGGTGTGTCATAAGGATTTTGTCAAGATTAGAAGTGCGTGTCCTATTTGGATGAAAGAATTCTAGGTGTATTTATTATATTTGAAAACATATTATTTCCAGTTACCAGTTTCCATTATTGAAAGCATACACATTCATGAAAATAAGACATTATTCCCAATTTGCATCGTTACATCATTATTCTTAGTAAAAAATGTTTCCTTAGCAATCTGTTCAACGCATAATGCAGTCTGCAGAAGTCAAAGGTATTATGATAAAAAATGTTTAATTGGCGATCAGTTCAGTGCATAATGCAGTCTACAGAAGTCATAAGAAGTATGACATTTCATTGCCTGTGTTGAGGCCGGTTTCCACACATCTGAAAAAGTTAATGAATTTAGCCTCCTCCTGGCGTAGCAACAATTCCTGATTGCCTCCTCTCCACCCCAGTGTCACTTTTTTTAAACCAATAAATTTGATATGTTGCTTATTGTCCATCTGGTGGGCGCGCTGCCAATGGTCAGCTAGAGGCAGATTCTTGTCCTGGCTTCCGATCACTGCCAGGTGTTCTCTGCTCCTAAAGCGAAGTTCACGAATCGTACTACCAATGTAGATTTTCCTGCAAGTGCAGATGATTGCATATTTGACATGTTTACTTTTGCAATTGATCTGTTCTCGTATCCTGATTTTAAGTCCATTGTCTGCTTTAAAGACGTCTGTCATGGGTGTAGCATATTTGCACATTGTGCAAGTGCCACATTTTCTAAAACCTGGACTCAATTCTTTTAGCCAGGTCGCAGTTGCCTCTTTTCTTTCTTCTGGTAGTAGTGACGGGCTGAGACTCTTTTTCAGGGTTTTGGCTCGTCTATAAATCATCGACGGGTGGTCATGTATAAGTGCCCCAATGTGGGGGTCCAACTTAAGTAGATGCCAGTATTTTCTAAGAGATTTCTTGATAACATGCTTGTCTGCACAATATGTGGTAATAAATTGTACCTTATCCGATGAAATGGGTTTGGTTCCTTGTGTCAAGGTCTGTATTCTCGGTATCTTTTGTGCTTTATTATATGCAATTTCAATGCTCTTTCTCAAATAGCCCCTGGCTTGGAATCTACTTGACAGTATTTCACATTCTTCATTAAAATGCAATAGTTCTCTACAGTTTCTCCTTGCCCTGATGTACTCCCCTTTTGGGGTATTCCTGATTACCGGTTCATGGTGGCAACTGGTGGCATATAGTGTAGAATTTACTTCCGTCTCTTTCCAGTATGTTCTGGTTTTAAGATGTTCTCCTGAAACATAGACATTCAGATGCAAGAAATTAATCTCCGTCTTACTGCAAATTCCTGTAAATTCAATGCCCAACTTATTATTGTTGATTTGAAGTTTGAAGGTTTCCAGTTCTTGTGGTGTCCCGTTCCAAACGAGAAAAACGTTGTCGATGTATCGAGTCCATTTGATGACATGTCTATTATAAGTCTCTGTAGTATAAATGAGCAGGTCCTCAAACATGCCCATTACCAGGTTTGCTAGTGCAGGTGCATATTTGGCTACCCCCCCGTTTCTGTTTGAAAAAGATGTTGTTGAAGGTGAAAATGCTATTATCTAGGGTGGCCATGAGCATTTCTTTAAGCATGCAAACGAACGGGAAATGTGATGCTGATTCTTCCTTAAAAATGTAGTCGACGGTGTCAAGGGCAAGATCATGTCCAATGGACGTATAGAGAGCCTTGACATCCCATGTGGCGAGATAATATGTAGACTGCCAGCAAATGCTTTCAATAATATGTATTACAGCAGTTGTATCTTTTAGGTAAGCTTTTACCAATTTGACTTTGGGTCTTTAAATGTTATCAATGTATTCTGATAGTGGTTTCGTGGCCCAACCTATTCCACTCAGAATTGGTCTTCCTTCTGGGATGGTGGAGAAGGCCTTGTGCACCATAGGAAGGAAGTAGATGGTTGGTAATATCGGTTTAGGAATTAACAGAAATCTTTTTTCCTCATCTGTGATGAGGCCCTGTCGGTACCATCCGTCAATTGAATCCTTAAGGTCTTGAACAATCTTATTCTTCGGGTTACTTGTCAGAGCTTCATAGCAGTTTGGAGTGTCGAGATGATTAAGAGCCATCTTTATATAGTCCATGCGGTTCATGACAACTATATTTCCACCCTTGTCGGCTTCTTTAATTACCAGGTGTCGATTGGTTTTCAACTTGTAGAGTGCGCTCTTCTCTTGTAGTGTGAGGTTCTCCCGTTCCGTTTGCCTGCGGATATTTCTCAGTTTGTCTTGAGTCTTGTACAGGTCTTTTGTGACAGATTTGTAAAATGCATCTATCATATTGTCCGGAGGTAGTTGTGGTAAGAATTTGGATGTGGGTTTGAGTTCTTTACCGATTAGACCAATAGGTGAGATTGTTAGTTCTTGCATGGTCTGATGGATGGGGAAATGTTCTGGTTCCTGTAATGATCTTAAAAAGGTGAATGTTGCCAAGTTCCTCTATCGTGACTTCACTTGTTTTCACTGGATCTGAAGTTGGTTTCACTTTTTCTACTTGAGTCGTGAAGAATTTCTTAAACACAGACAATGAAATGTCATACTTCTTATGACTTCTGTAGACTGCATTATGCACGGAATAGATCGCCAATGAAACATTTTTTGTCATACTACCTATGACTTCTGCAGACTGCATTATGCATTGAACAGATTGCTAAGGAAACATTTTTTACTAAGAATGATGTAACGATGCAAATTGGGAATAATGCCTTATTTTCATGAATGTGTATGCTTTCAATAATGGAAACTGGTAACTGGAAATAATATGTTTTCAAATATAATAAATACACCTAGAATTCTTTCATCCAAATAGGACACGCACTTCTAATCTTGACAAAATCCTTATGACACACCGAAACCATTGTTTTACTCACATTTCACGCAGGAACACAAATGCCTCCCAGAGAGCAAGCAACACTCTCATTATTAAATAGTTTGCATGGCATTTGCATGACTGCCCTGACTCTTGAGTTGCATGAGACTACATCTTCCAGAATCCATATAGAGGAATTAACACTCCTCTGGGAGCTGTTCCAGACAAGGTGCATATAGATTAACCTTGTCGCATTAGTAATAATCGAGACACTGTAATTAGGTCATGAAAGGAGACAAATGATCTCATAATGTACCATGGGAACGTATGTTTGCAGGACCTAAGTATTCTCGCTTTCTGTACGTATCTATTGGCAATAATAATGTTTCATACCCTTAAACATGGCCGACAGCCGTGACAAGATGGAAATAGAGGTAGGACTACTAGTATTACTATAGCAACATCTTATATACAAAGGAAACCGTATGGCAACTCCCATCTTGGAAACCCGACGCGTGATGCATGAATTTTGAAACTTTTCAGGTAAGCCCTAGGGTGCTATCTAGACCACCCAGCAGCGCACCAATTAGCTAAGGGTCCGCACTGCAGACGGCAATCAATTCGCTCCCTTATTCCTTACCTTTACTGCTGCATATAACGCCAATACGCTGTCACACGGGTGAAACCGCATTACCCTTATTCTTTACCTTTTTTGTTGTACATACGCCAACAAAAGAATGCCTAAGATAGAGCCTTATCACACGGACTGAAATAACGTGTATACACTTGAGGTACTTTAACACACCATTAAACAAGTTTGTCAGAGCACAGCGGAAATGAACGCACGGGCGGCTAGGGTTAATCATCGAGACTATAACTAACATGCACCAGAATGTAATCATGCTCACGGACTGGTCACAATACATATATCTAAACTAATTTGGCTGAAATGTAATAGCGCACACGGCTTTATTTCATGCACAAAATAGACCTTTATTTCTTACCTCTATTTTTTAGAAGACGTACAGAGTCTGATGGGACTCATTTGATTACCACGTTAATGTGTAGCTGACAAATCAGTCGATGGGTAAGCTTGTTTTACCCACTTGGGATTCTTTCAATAACAGACTCAATACAAACCCGCAATTTACTCAGTGTACATATTTTCTAATTTGGGTTTCTTTTCTCTTTTTTTCTCCTCTTTATATTTCCAAATACCCTTTACGCCCACTTCCACCCTCTTCTAATGAAATCTCGACGACTGAATGGTATGTTTTAATCACAATTGTGCTTGACTTACACAACTGTTATAATTTATTTGATTTTTTGCGGCTTATTGAATTCTATATGGCCCTCATGTAATACTACGGGATGTGATCTAACTTATTACACAATGGATGTCTCAATTTTTTCCTTTAATGTTTATGTGAACTGTGCCAAAAATATGATTTTACAATATTTTTTTGTTTGGCCCTAATCTGGGGCTGTCGCTGTAACTTGTTACATTTTGACATCATACTTATTCTTGATTATATAACTTTGTGGCATTTTTTATATTCACCAAATAGACATTGCCCTGATCTGAGGAGGGCACAGGGAATGTGCCGAAACATGTGTCATCGAAAAAAGGGCCATCAATAAATTGCTTTTCAACATGAGAACAAGCTCAAGTCTCTTAAATCTAATTGTGGCGCAGTAAACAGATGTGTGCAGTTTCTTATATCATTGTCACAATCGGAGTGGGGGAACTCAGTGTCTCCGTTCTTCCTGCACACACCATTGCAACACCACCTAAATGGTGATCAGAGCTTAAGTCGCGGAGGTTAAAGAGTGATTTTTACAAAAAGTTCCCTGTGTTCTTATAATCAATCCATTTCACTCTCCGCTCATCCTACATCGAAGGCAGATATGTGATCCTACACTGCACCTTGGCACACTAAGAATGCTTACTGGTAAATGTATACGCGCCCAATACTGACTCCCCCGAGTTTTTTGACGGAGTGGCGGCCATACTCATGAGATATATAGACATCCCTATAATATGGGGTGGAGACATGAACCTGATACTGGACAATTTACTAGACAGGACGACGACCACTTGCAGACCCACACCACGAGTGACCAAACGTCTCCTCTCACACATGGACTCTCTCAATTTACATGATGTATGGAGAACGCTCCATCCCCAAGACAGAGACTACACTTTTTATTCAACTGTACATTACAGTTCCTCAAGAATAGATTTATTCCTCTTGTCTGGCAGACTGGTGGGGAAGGTCTCGGATGTCACGATCCTGGCACGCACGCTCTCTGATCATTCACCCGTGCTCCTGCGGATACAACTCGGCGATGCAACGCCGTCACGACCCGCCTGGTGCTTCAAATCCACCGCCCTAGCTGACATTGTCTTTAAAGCCGAGGTCCTAGCGGATATAACCACGTTCTTTGAAAAGAACAATGCAACCGACACATCCGAAGGGACTAGGTGGGAGGCTTTTAAGGTTTATATCAGAGGGATGTGCATCTCTAAGGAAGCTGGAGTCCTGAAAGCTATAAGGCAAGCCCTAACCATCTCTGAAACCAAACTTAAAGAACTCGAACAGGAGTACCTGACCACTCAGTCCCCACTGACCCTAGCTGCGATCAGGGCAGAGCTGGAAAGGTTTGAGTCACATGCTATGAGTGAGGTGCTATACTATACACGCCCTGTTGCTGCCCGTAAATATGGGGAGGGGGACAGACTGGGCAGAACCCTGGCCAGGCTAGTGCGTGCTGAGACTGGTGGGGCCCGCAGTGATAACATCATCGACGGGAGCGGGGTGAGACACTGGTCGGATCAGTCCATACTAGACACCTTCACTAGCTTTTACGCCAATCTGTATGGTCCCCAACCGGAACATTCGGCCCAAGACCTAGACGACCTACTAGAGAGCATCCCTATGACCCTTATCTCCCAAGACACACGGGAAATATTAGACGCTCTGTTTACTCTGGAGGAAATCGTTCAGGTAATATCAGGCCTTCCCAAAAACAAAGCGCCTGGCCCGGATGGGCTCGCGTCTGAGTTTTACCAGGAACATGTGGCTATATTGGCGCCTGTTCTACACTGGGTCTGGTCCGAGTCACTTCGTGTGAAGTGCCTCCCCCCTTCCCTTAGGGAAGCTTTAATAACAGTCCTTCCCAAACCTGGAAAACCCCCGGATGAATGTGGGTCCTACAGGCCCCTATATCCCTTATTAATACTGACATGAAAATCTTTGCTAAGATAATTGCAAACAGGTTTCTTCCTTTCATGTCCCACATGATCCACGCGGACCAGTGTGGTTTCATCCCTGGTCGATCCACGGCGCTTAACATCCGCCGCCTGTTTAATGTGGTGTCCAGAATTGATGCAGGCACCGATGCAGGCACCGATGCGGTGGCGGTAACGCTGGATGCCCAAAAGGCTTTTGATATGGTCTCATGGCAATATCTGTGGGCCGTGCTGAAGAAAATGGGGGTGGGTCCAAATATGAACTCTTACATAAAGCTTTTATACACGGACCCACGAGCTAGGGTTCTTGTTAACTCTGTTCCCTCCTCTCCCTTCACACTACACAGGGGCACTCGTCAGGGATGCCCATTCTCTCCCCTACTTTTTGCGTTCGCTATCGAACCCATGGCCACGTTAGAGGATGCCACAGCAATAAAGGCATTCGACTACAGGATGCACTAGAGATCATCTCTCTATACGCAGATGATGTGCTCCTATATGTCAGAAATCCATCCACGACTCTGGACCCTATCATCCGTGATATTACCAAAATAGGTACGTTCTCAGGCTTCACAATCAACTACTCTAAATCCGAAATTTTCCCTCTTACTGTGGCAACTCAACAACCGTCTTGTGAGTACCCTCTACGTTGTTCCCCGGGTGGGGTTAAGTATCTCGGAGTGCAGATATCACTAGCCAAGTCCTCCCTATTGACAGACAATTACGAGGCCGCGGCACAACTTGTCATCTCCAGGTTCTCCAAATGGCGCAATTTACCCTTATCCCTGGCAGGCAGACTCTCTCTAATAAAGATGATAGTGGTCCCCAAGCTCCTCTACGTCTTTGTTAACGTACCGATCTGGCCTGGGATACAATACTTTAAGAGGCTCCACTCGGAGTGTGCACAATTTCTCTGGCACCCGGGTTCGGTCTGAAAAAAGTGGCAACATATGACACTGCCCTATGACAAAGGGGGTTTCACAGCCCCAGACTTTCGCCTGTACTGGAAAGCAGCACAGGCCCATCACGCCTCCCACTGGTACATGCTCCAGAATCCGCCCATACATGTAAAACTTGAGAAACTGGCGGGAGGGGGGACTAATATCATGACCCTGCTACTGCACCGCTCATTCCAAACAGACGCTCAGGCAGACCCGGTGGCCACTACGCTCAAGGCATGGAGGAGCATCCTAGGCTCTGACCAGGAACAGCACCCATACTATAAGTGGCTTCCCCTGTGGCATCCCGGACTCCCTCCCACGCATGACCAACATCTCGTACACCACTGGGAAAGCCTGGGCTACCGTGCCCTTGCTGACCTCTTCCCTGATGGTGCTTTTATCACCCCTCAGGCATGGCGCCCTGAACATTCCAACTCTCCGCTTGAAATGCTGCAGTATTATAGGCTTAGAGCTGCAGTGCGGACTATGTGGCACTCATGCCCTATTGAACCCCCAGACTCTCCTGAAATACAATATATAGCAAACTCCGGAGGCGCCAAAGGTATAATATCCCATCTGTACAAAATGCAGCTGAGTAAATCTGCAGATACCTCTCTCAAACTACACGAAGCTTGGGCTAGGGAACTTGAAATGGAAATTACAGACAATCTCTGGGGCACAATGTGTACACACACACACGAAGGGTCTCCCTTAGTGCTAGATTCTGCTGCATACAATTTAAGCTCCTTAATAGGCTCTACTACACACCGTACAGAGTTGCGTCATTTACAGGAACCCTGACTCCCGTGTGCCCTAAATGCAAATCCCGCGAAGCGGATCACATACACATGTTCTGGTCTTGCCCCGCACTCAAAACGTTCTGGGCGGCCGTGACAGAGGCACTCTCCGAAATAGTTGGTTCTCTGGTGAATAGGGAGCCACTTGCCCTATTGTTTGGTGCTTGGGAAGGTGAGAATGTAAGGAAAATGTCAACATTTTTTAATGTAAGTGCTATAGTGGCCAAAAGATGTATATTGCAATGTTGGAAGCGCCGCAATCCTCCCACTTTCACGATGTGGCTGAAGGCCCTTACCTGGACACAAATGTGCGAGGAGGAATACATTGGATCCCTGCCTTCGACATCACGACCCAAAAATGTCTGGTCAGAATTTTGTAGTTACTTAAATAGTAGAGACGAAGTGGAATTGACTCCAACTCTCCTACCAGGACAGCCCGATATGCCATGTGAAGTCTAACTTTTCCTATTGGTTTTTCTTTTCCTTTTTGTGCATATGAACGCCTCTCTGCGATATCACTCGTTATTTTGAGATGTTCATTTTAACCATGGTGTGCTGCCAAATGTGCGGTTATGTTGTCAGCTCATTGCTATGTAGGTTGTGCTGTGCCTGTCTTAGCCTTTATGCCAATAAACAAAAGTAAAAAAAAAAAAAAAATGATCCTGCACTTGGTTCCTACGTTCAAGTCTCTCTCATCAGAAGAGATCCCAATAGTAGAATTCCAAGACAAAAAACGGGTGGACAGTGTCTACCTCCGTATAAACTCAGCAACAACAAAGACCTTATTAACTGAAGCAAAAAACAAACTAAGATCCCTAGGATACGATCTAAGAGACGCGAGGAAATCACTTGCTCATGGACACCAAGATAGTACACAAACGAAGCCTCAAAACCACAGATCGGCAACCTCAAGATCCAATTCCAACTATCGAAGCAGAAACCACGACAAGAAACATCTCCCAACCAAGGAGCGAACAAGCGAAAAAAAATCTTCGAGGCACAGATGTAACGACCGAGCAGAAGAGTCTCTGGAAAGAAGACCTCTCGATAGAAGAATGAAAGACTCACACGGCAGAAAGAATCGAACCTCGACTTACCGAATTTCACCACTTCCAACTAGACATAACCAAACACCACTGTCAAGGACTCAAAACATTAATCATCGCCTTAGTTCCTTGGAAATTGAAAGAGTGCCTCCAGGCCCACAACAAAACTGGACCATCACAATCGACCAAGACATCCCCAAGAAGGGAAAGGTGGATCTAATATTTGAACAAAAACAACACCCTCTAAAAGTAGATCCAAACCGATGGGCCTGGCTTCCGGAAGCCCTAGCAACGAAATCTAGATCTTAGCAACCAACACCAAGACAAAGAAACAAGATCTACTCCACTATGTCATCAAATACGGAAGACGTTTCCTGTCTAACTCTGGGCTCATGGAATACCCGAGGTTTCTCTCATTTGACAAACACCTCTGATATAAACTTTGGATCATTTGACATTCTAGGTCTTCAAGAAACATGGATGCTCAAAAAACCGACGATTGACGGCTTCAAGATCGCCTTCTCCCTGGCCTGAGAGGACCCACGGGTCGACCGAGGGCGGGTCTTCTTACCGCAATTCGTATAGGGTCCAATCTCCAACTGATCAAGGTCATAAAAGAAGACCCTCACATCTCGACTACCTTGATCCAACGAGGTTTACTTCAACTGGGGACAAAGCAACAGAAGAGCACAACTTACCTATTGATAAACGTTTACTGGAATCCGAAGGAAACCCCAACAGAACTATTCCTCTCGAAGATCGAAAACCTGCTGGATGAAGCAAGATCTAATGACACAACCAAAGCATAATCATCAGTGGGGACTTGAATGTGAAAATAGTGCTAAAAAGAACTGTAAACTTACACAGTAAAGCCTTGCCTAATCCAAATACAAACACCATCGCTACGCCAGGACATTCTTGGGATAGAGCAAAGAAATGGACCAACCTGATGACATCTCACGACCTGCATAACACACATTTGCTGAGAAAGTCCACCGACCCGGTCATTCCGACTTGGGAACTAGCGGGACGACATGCCATTCTAGACCATGTATATCTCTCAAGAGATCTTACGACACAGGTCATACGTACTGAGGTCACCCGAACCCTCCATAGCGACCATAACCTCCTGGAAACAACTTGCGCAATCCCTCCTTCACTTGCTAACGTCTGCCCACGTGCATGCATGCCTACCAACATCGAGACCAACGCTAACGCTACACGTCTAAAATTGAAGGACTCAGCAATAACTGTCCTAACAAACAACTATCGTCAAATAAAGACATCGAACAAGCAAAAAGACGCCACAGGTCTAACGGATTGTTGTCCCTTACTGCAACCCTACTAGGTGAAAAAAAATGGAGGCAAAACCGTGTATACGACTCAGCATCACAATAACCTGGTCCTTAGAGAAAAAAGACTCACCATGAGGCGAGCAAAAAGAAAGGCCTTATGATTTCCTTCAATCACCAACATTGAAGAAGCACGGATAACCACCAGCAGATACAAGAACTGGTTAAAAAGCTATAAAATCAACTCTACCAGGAAGATTCTGAATGACTACTGAGAACAAGCAAACAAAGACTTTTTGGTTACTGATATCATCCAAAGGCTTCCCAACTTAAGACAAATTAACAACTAGCGTCCCAGAAGAGTCATGGATTACTCATTTCTCAACTCTTTGACTCATCACGCGAAGCAACTGAATATTGCGGCAGATTGGCCAACAAATGGGACATAGAACTCAACCCATCCAGCATCGAAACAAAAATCAAAAAGCTCAAATCATCACGAGCCCCTGGACCAGAAGGGCTTTCCAACATGGATTGAAAATCAAACCCTGCGAACTGGTCGATCTTTGTGGCCAAAATCTTCGAATCCTGCGCTTCAACGAGATCAATCCCTGCTTCTTGGAAGACAGCCAACGTGGTTCCGATCTATTAATCAGGCGAAAGAGGCAATCCTAACAACTATCGACCTATCGCACTACTCGATAGCATCGGAAAGCTTTTTGGAGCATTTCTTTTGGACAGTTTTAAAATCTGATCTCTTCATCGGAAGGTTGGGATCAATTTCAAACTGGCTTCACAAAGAATCTAAGCACAACGGCCAATATATTTACGCTCAACATCTTCAAGGCCAGAGTACTGGAAGGTGCCCCTCCTTTGTTCCTAGCCTGCATAGAACTGTCCAAAGCATTCGACAAAGTCAAAAGAACAAAATTCTGGGGAAAAACTTGTCAACTGGAACTGTCCTCACTCGCTGTTGGAACCCATACAAGAACTGTATTCCCAGACATCTATGAAAGTCTGACTCAACCGCACAGGCCAACTTTCTACAACTATTCAGACAAGCAGTGGAGTGAAGCAAGGATGCCCACTGGCACCGGCACTCTATAACGCCTACAGAGGCGATTACCAACATTTTGAAAAAAAAGTTAAAGCATTTCCACCAACCTTGGGGAAAAGAAAAGGTCAGCAGGCTCCTATGCAGACATCATTTTAATTGACCAAACCGTGATCGGGCTTCAGAGAAAACTAGACAACCTGAGTGAATATATTAAAACCAACGACCTTGAAAGCAACACAACGGAGACCAAAGTGATGCGACTGGTCAAATCAGCCATACGGAAAGCCCACAGTGCTTGGTTCCTTGATGGAGTTTGCTTGGAAGAAGTGGAAACCTTCAGATATCTGGGTATTCCCTTCAGCAACAAAAACAAAGAGCAACCGATGCAAGAAACCCTAGCTCTCAAAAACAAAACCCAACTAATCAAATGATAATGATGGACAAAATAGTTGGTTGCTTTTCACTCAAAGCGGCAATCACCTTTTACAAGACGAAAGTGATCCCAGCCCTTACTTACGGAGTGGAAGCCATGCTAAACATCCCAGAAAACATCTGGCCCAAACTGGAATGCTTCCTTTGGAGAAAGTTACTCCGCCTCCCATCCTCCACTCCGATGGCCTTGATAAGAAGAGAACTCAATCTCGCTTAAAGGTATGGTGTCTCTCAACAGTCTGATGTTTTACAGAAAAATAAGATTGTCCAAAGAAAAAATATATACACTCATCCACGAGGAAATGGAGAAAGGTACCAACAAAATGCTCCTTGCATGGTCTACCAAAAACCAAACAATCCTGGATGAGATCGGAAGCACAGAAGAGGAACTCCTGACCAATCCAGCAAAGACCGCAAAAAAACTCAAAGAAATGGACTGGTGTGACACACAGTCAAAAGTGCTGAGCTATAAGTCTGTAGCTCATCTATCCCCCTTTGAGCAGAAAATAAACGAGCCCAACAGCTACCTACTGAAATTTCCAAACAAGAAAATTTGCTCAACTTTTTTGAGAGCAAGGTTAAACATCCTGAAAACAAATTAGGTATTAAGAATCCACGGTAAAACAGAGACCAATTCCTGCCGCTTTTGTGCGAAGCCGGGCACAATGGAAAATTTAAAACATCTGACCCTCGATTGTCCAGGTACAACCGCCAACAGAGAATCCCACCTTGGTCATCTATATTCAACATTTTCAAGGTTGGACGAAGACCACTGGTGGACTTTCTTGATGAACGTGCTAAGATGAAGACCAGTCATTGCAATTGGAAACTTTCTGCACAGCCTTAAGCTGGAATCCCTTTCATAAAGGATGGAAACACAAAAGGACTTCGCCCTCACAAGTTAACTCAAAGAATCTAAAAAAACAAAACAAGGAAAAGAAAACACAAAACTAATAAAGAAACATGTTCTTTTGTAAAAACTGTTGATACAGTTAAAACAAATAAAAAAATAAAAATCAAAAAATGGCTGGGGTTGATTGGGATTTGCGCAGAAGGGAAGTGGCTTAGCATTTCGGACTGGACTGTCTTTTTTCGAATGCAATCAAGCCTGCTTTATGTATGTTTTGTATCTTTCTGCATTGGCATGGAAGGCTGTAAAATGTAGTCTTGCCCAGAGCAATGGCAGTGGTTATGATTGTTTGAAAATCTCCCATTCATCTCTATTCATTTTTGCAGCAGCCATGTTTATGGAACTGCCTCGAGAATGACGTATGACGAAGGTGCATCGAGAATGACGTATGTTGCACATTGGCATTGAGACGTTATCATGTTTCCTTGCCGAGATACAGAAGAGGAATGCTGGCAGGCAAGATGGTGTAAATGTACAGGGTGAGTAGGGAGGACTGCCCTCATACAAGGCTGGATGCCCACACCATGGTGTTAGGATTTGGAAGCAGGAAGCAAATTTGAGTGGGCACCACAGGGGTATCGAGACCTTCTGGCGTTATCAAAGGTTTCTAGTGTGATAAGTCTTTGTTAGGAAGTTAGATCCTCTATGCAGGAGCTGGCTGAAAAAGGCCTGGAGACACCCAAACCCAAAAAATACAGCAAGAAACAAAGATTAGGTGAAAACCCAATCATACAGCCGCTCTCTGGAATCCCCTACTGGGTTCTATATTAGTTGTAATTTCACTATGTATAGTTCCTTCGATCCAATTCTTGAAAAAATACAAAAGTCAAATATATAGTGATTTTTCAATGTTGAAAATTATTTTATAGAAAGAAGTGACTAGTAGCCACCAAAATTGTTCTTCGTGAGGAAGAGATTGCCATAAATCACTCTATCTGAAGACTTATTTTTGTGCCAATGCATTTTGGAATATAACAAATTCCTTCATCAGGGCAAGTCTAAAACAATAAACACATAACATTCACATGCAATTGTGCCAACCATCCCAAGATTAATATCCAATATAGAATAATTCCCATATTAGAAACAACGCAAGTATATAAATATCAGTATAAACCGTCATCATCCAAATAGTTGAAAAAATATGAAGGTAAACACATACCCGACAATGTAATGAGCCGGATCAGAAGGCAGGTCAAATTTGGAATTTGGAAGACCTACCCCAAAAAGTAAGTCCTGTGGGTGTGACCACTTATTCACCACTTCTTGAAGATTCCCTGTGGCATAAGGCTGGAGCGGTTCCTGGCTCCAATAGCAAATTATCCTGCCTTTTCCCTTAAGAACAGTGGTCACAATAGTAGTGGTCTTCCACTTCAATCTAGGAATATTGCAATCAATTAAAAAAAAATTCAGGCATAGCCCAAAACATCAACCTGACAACAAAATGCTGACATTTAAATAGCTCCCTATTTGCAGTATTACGTAAAAACGCATCAAAAAAGCAGATCAAAACAATAGTTTGAGGTGCAATGTGCAACAGATGACCACAACTAACAAATTAATTAGTTACAAAACAAAATGTAAACGCTGCTCGGCATGCTTGTACGACAGAGTGCAAAAGTGCAGGGCAAAAGGCGGCGTACATATGCAAGCATGGCAAGCAGCGTTTATGTTCATCAGGGGCGTAACGTAACAAACATGTGTAACAGCTTTAGCCCTCTATGGGGGTTGCCTTCTTTATGCTGGTGCTTTAAGCACGCAGACTCCACAGGAATCTCCAGCATTTGTGCCGCATGAAAATCCATGCCGGCGCAAATGCTGGAGCCGTTGTATGGCGGGGAGGACGGAATGTGCTGGAAATGCTTTCCATCCCTCCTCTACGCCATACAAATGATTGAAAATCGAGTGTGACATAACGAACATGTGTAAAAGCTAAAGCTGTTACACATGTTTGTTACGTTACGCCCCTGATGAACATGAACCCCTCTGTGTTTTTGGTTATTTCTGGTCTTGCTCGTTACTCATTACACACGCAGCCAGGTGATCATAGATGGCCCATATATCAGCATCTGTGGTTACTCTATGTTGGGCATTGTTGATATGTTGCTGCACTAGCCATTCCCCGAAACACCTGTGGCCATCCTATCAATGATTGTGGATTCTTAGACTATTAGATCAGGGATCCCTCTACAATGGACCTGGGAGGATCCAGCCTCTTCTCGTCACCAATTGCTTTCCTATGCAATTTTACAGTGTTCAAGTAGAAGACCCCACTTTCTTAACAGACTTGTAGAATTAGCTGAAAAATCCATTTGGTGAAACACGTGTTGTAATGAATCACATGCAACTATTAAAAAATAAAAACTAGCCAATGTGTATTATTTCAAGGAATGGGAAAGAGCGTCATTGTAATGTTAACCTAAATCATTCCTAAGAACCAATTTCAGCATCCGCTTTTGTCCCCCTGATCAAATAATTTTCACTTTCAACCTTGCCACTTACTCTTATGCCGTTGGTACTTTGATTCTTCTGAGAGACACTGGGTAAATCCTGATGGCCGTGACTGACACCTGCTGATGATTCATGACCGTCACTCCCTGCTGAATGCATTAGACACAAGCTGAAACTTAATTGCAACAAAACTGAGGATCTCACCACAAACTATCACCCCATCTTCTGCCTTTTCTCTAGCTCGCTCTGTGCCATCGACACATGCACCAAACTCTCGTCAATATCCAAAAACCTAGGATTCTGGCTAGATGCTAAACTTGCTATTCTGACAAACTCCGTTTTGAGCAACTGTTTCTTACGCCTATGCTTCCTGCGAAGAATCCTTTCTTATCTGATGTTTCCCCACAGAGTTACAGTGGTCAACGATATACTCTCATATATGCTGGACTGCGTTAACAGTGCATAGGTGGGCCTTCCCTGTGCCCTACTTGGCAGATATGATACAGTCCAGAATGATGTGGGTTATCTTCCCAAAATCCTCATGAGAAATACCCCAATCACACCATACATGTCCTCCTTTTCACGGACTGCCTGTTCTCCAGCATGGGGTCTGGCATAGATTCACATGCTCATGAATATTCCCTGTCAGGCTGGGAATCCTCGGTAAAGAAAAAAATCAGTATCAGTTTCGTTTCTGATCTGTCTTTCGTAGTAGTAACCAATCACTGATCTCTGCGTCATACTGACCACAGCCAATGACTGCCCTCTACCTAAGCCCCGCCTCTGGCAGCCATCTTCAGATTTTTACCGCATGTTCAAGTGTTGGGATCCTCGTTCTATTGCTCTCGAGCGTTAGTGCTATTTTTCACGTTTTTTTCTCAAAAAATGTCTCTTTTTTTCGGTCAAAAGAGCCTCAAGCTCCACCGTTTCTTCATCCGATGAACGGGGACCATTTCGGATTCGTCTACGCCCCTCAAGGGTGAAGATTTCGTCGAGCCACGCTTTTGGAGGACTCCAGAAGTTTCTCAGGCCCATCTCGGACATGGCCCAGGAGAAGGGAAGCTCGACGCCCGGAAAGCTGTTCAGGGTCTGCCCTGGGTGCCAGCTTCAGAATGTCTTTAAGGAGGACGAACACTCCCTTTGTCTTTACTGCCTACATGAGGACAAGACGCACGTGGAGAAGGACTGTGCGTTTTGCGGCAATATGTCGGAGCGGACCATGAAAGACCGCCATCAACGTCTCGCCAACTGGCTGGAAGGGAAGAGACCGTCAGGCGAGAAGAAGAAGTCCGAGCGGTCTTCTAAGACCTTTGAGGACGCCCCAGCGACGGGGGTCCAACAGAAGGCCAAGCACCGCGAGTCCGCTGGCACCGGGAGCGCTGAACGGTCGGGCTCTACGGGCGCCAGGCAGGGCGCATCCTCCCCGGCGCCATCAACCACGAGCCAACGCTCTGGCTCGGGTAAGAGGAAGGCCGAGCACCCGGCGAAGCTCCTGGAGAGACCCCGGTCGAGCTCGAAGGCCCCATTGGAGGGGGAGCGAGGCGGTGACCCTCCCCCCAAGGAGAAGGCGGTGAGTGCACCTAAAGGTGGTGAAAGCCTTAATCCATCCGGCCAAGGCCTCTATCGAGACAGTCGCGGCGGCCCTGGCTCAGCCTGTGGAGGCTACACCAGTAGTGGCGACCTCGGGGCTCAGAGTCTCCCTGCCACCGCGGAGGGAGTCCTCTTTCATGCCCATCGACATTACCCCCGTGAAACCTCAAACGGAGAAGAAAAAGGGGGGCAGGAGGTTGTCGTGGATTCGGCCTCAACCTCTGAGGAAGAGCTGATCGAAGTCTTAAGCCACGGCGTTGGCGTGGAAGAAGACCAGCCCGTCGGGAGGGACCCCGACGTAGGAGACGAGAACGTCGAGGGTGCCGACGGGGCTCCTGACCGCCCGTCGGACTCCCCTCAACCAGTGCCGCAAGACAACTCAGCGGCCATTTTGTTGGCTATACAGTCCTTATGCTCGGAGATAAGGACGAGACTGCCGTTACCACCAGCGGAGGAACCGCTCCCGACGGGGACCCGGAGCCAGGCCCTTCTGGGAGCCCTCCCCCTAAGAGAAGAAGGGTTCATCCTCCATCTCCTTTTCAGCCATCGCGCCCTGTTCAGCCCTCCTCACCGTCCACGACACAGGGACTGACACGGCCGCGACGGGTACAGACGACGAGGTTTACGACGAGGATCTCCGGTCGTCACCTCCCACCCGAGCTTCCCCGCCCGATGAGATTGGATTGTTTCACTCCATGATCGCCAGGGCATCCGAGCTTTTCCAGCTCTGCCCAGAAGAGAAGAAGAAGGAAGGTTTCCTTTATCAACGGCGCGAGGCCAAGAGGAAGACGGTCCTCTCTGTACGTCTACTGGATGATATTTGGGATGAGGGCCTCTCCCTCCTCAAGAACCCATCCACAACGCCGGCTAGAAGGGATCGGTACGAGAAGAAGTACCGGGTCCCGGACGCGGCCCCCTTGTGCCTTTGGGCACAGCCGACCCCGGACTCGGTCGTCTCTGCGGCAGCCAGGAAGAAAGCGGGGGGGGGGGGGGGCGCGGCCTCTACATCGACCTCCCCGCCGGACGGTGAGGGAAAGAAATTAGACACGATGGGACGCAGTCTCATCTCGTCTGCAGCGAAGACGATTAAGGCGGCCAACGCCTTGGCTATCGTAGCCCGCTACGACAGGGAGTTGTGGTTCAAACTGGCCCCCCTGCTGGACTTCCTACCAAACGACAGGAGGGCGGAAGCCCTAGAGATCTTGCAGGAAGGAGAGGTGGCATCGGACCACACCATTACGATTGCGACGGACATCGCCGACACTGGATTTCGCCAGTTGGGCAACGGCGTGTGCCTTAGGCGGCGTGGATGGCTCAAGGCTACTGACTTCCATCAGGACGTGCAGACCAGAGTCTTGGACATGCCGTTCGATGGAAACAACCTGTTTGGGAAAACAGTGGACGATTCCCTACAAGTCATCAAGATGGACACGAAGACCGCCCGGGCTCTTGGTGTTCTCCAGCAACGACGGCCGCCCTTTCGGAGCGGCGGAGGCAAACAGGGTGCCTCCAAAGGTTCCGGCGGCAGATTTTCCACCTACCGTCAAGCGGCCCGTTCGTCGTCACAGGAAGCTTACAGGGGAGGAGGCAAGTCAGGCGGACCCCGCCGTCGTCGCCAAGGAGGACAAGGCGGCAAAGCCTCGTCGAAGCAGGACTGAACCGGCCGTGGGGTCGGGCCCCCACCGAAGCACCCCGGTGGGAGGCCGGCTGGCGAGCTTCGTCAGCGTGTGGGAGTCCATCTCCACCGACCGTTAGGTGCTGGACGCCCTAGCTCAGGGTCACGCGCTCGAGTTTCTAAAGGAGGTGCCCGCGCGTCCCCCCTGTGGCCAGGAAAGAACATCACGTCCCTCAACTTCTCTTGGAGGTAAAGGCGATGCTCAAGAAGGGCGCCATCGAGCTCGTCCCAAAGAGGCTTTGGGGCTCCGGAGTTTACTCAAGATACTTCCTCGTGAAGAAGAAGACGGGAGGATTGCGACCCATCCTGGACCTACGACTGAACAAATTCATCAAGGCACAGAAGTTCCGGATGGTCACCCTCCAACACGTCCTGGGTCAGCTGGAGGAGGGCGATTTCCTGTCGTCGTTGGATTTGGAGGATGCCTACTTCCATATTCCCATCCTTAAGGGACACTGAAAGTTTCTCAGGTTCGTGGTCCAAGGGCGTCACTACCAGTTCAGAGCCCTTCCCTTCAGATTGAGGTCGGCACCCAGGGTGTTCACCAAGTGCCTCGCATCGGTGGCGGCGCAGCTGCGCCGAGAGGGGATCCACGTCTACCCCTACCTGGACGACTGGCTCATCCGAGCGAAGACAAAGGAGCTCGCCGTGGAGCACACGGCAAGGACCGTCCAACTACTCACGGACCTGGGATTCTCCATAAACTACGCCAAGTCCCACCTGGTGCCCGCGCAAGACGCACTGTTTCTGGGAGCGAAGCTCGACACAGTGTCGCTTCTGGCCTCTCCGTTGGAGGAAAGGACGAGGGCCATCTTGGATAAGGTGCAGCGGATGCTGGTCGTGGACGCGGCCAGGGTGATGTCCATCAAGTCCCTCCTCGGAATGATGTCTTCTTGCATTTACCTCATCCGCCTGTGCAGGCTCTGGATGCGCCCGTTGCAGGAGTTCCTGGACGCGCGCTGGATCCAGACGACGGGCAGCTTCGAGGAGAGGATCACACTCGACGAGAGTTTCCGACGAGCGATCCGGTGGTGGGGCACCCACGCGCGAATCTGACGGCGGGCATGGACTTCCAGACCCCCGGCCACAAGGAGACAGTGACCACGGATGCCTCCCTGGAAGGGTGGGGAGCGCACACCGAAAATCTGCACGCGAGAGGCCTTTGGCTTCCGATGGAGAAGTCCCTCCATATCAACGTCCTGGAGCTCCGTGCAGTGTTTTGGGCCCTCAGGTCCTTTCTTCCGTCCCTCAAGGGCAAGGTGGTGAGGATCTTCACCGACAACACCACCACCATGTTCTACATCAGGAAGCAGGGCGGAACCAGGTCCCCAGCCCTGTCCAAGGAGGCGCAGGATCTGTGGCATTGGGCCGTCGCCCAAGGGATGTTTCTGGTGCCGTTTCATCTGGCAGGGATAAATAACACCATCGCCGACTCGCTCAGCAGAGAGCTGCGCTCGTGCCACGAGTGGGAACTACGACAGGATCTAGTGGACCGCCTCTTCCGACGGTGGGGCACACCCCAGATCGATCTGCTCGCAACGGCGACAAACTACAAGTGCCGGAGGTTCGCCAGCATGTTTCCCCAGCCGAGGAGCATGGGCGATGCTTTCTCGTTCCCCTGGGAGGGCCTGTTTCTATACGCGTTCCCTCCATTGCCATTGCTGATCCGGCTCATCAACCAGCTCAAGAGGTCACGGTGCAGGATGATCCTCGTCGCACCTGCGTGGCCGAGGCAGATATGGTTCCCGGACCTTCTGGACTTGTCAGCGTCCCCGTCAATCAAGCTGCCAGTGGACGTGGATCTTCTCTCCAGGGAAGGAGGCGCCATCCTCCATCACGACCCGAAGTCGCTGAACTTGCAGGCCTGGCTCCTGCAGCGTTAGAGTTTGGAGGATACGACATACCGGCCGACTGCAGAGAGGTTCTTGCAAAGGCCAGGGCGTCCTCAACTCTTAAATGCTATGGACACAAATGGAAGAGGTTCTCTCTCTGGTGCCACGCACAGAAGATTAACCCTCTACGGATTACGGCTCCCCAGGTACTGCCGTACCTTCTGACGCTGGCCAAGGCTGGACTGGCTCAGGCGTCCTTCAAGATTCATCTTGCTGCGATCTCCCGATACACCAGAACCACGGGGCGGACGTCTTTGTGGTCTCATCGTCTGGTGAAAGAATTCATGAAGGGACTGATCAGATCGTTCCCGCCGGTGAAGGCTCCGGCCCCGGCGTGGGAGCTCAATGTGGTGCTGACCAAGCTCATGGGACCGCCGTTCGAGCCTCTGCACTCGGCTCCGTTGAAGTTCTTGTCGTGGAAAACAGCGTTTCTTGTGGCCATCACCTCCGTACGAAGAGTGGGAGAGATCCAGGCCCTTTCCTGCAAGCCCCCGTACTTGACTTTTCACGACACGAGGGTGGTGCTCAGGACGCACCCCTCCTTCATGCCCAAGGTGCCGTCGGAATTCCACCTCAACGAACCCTTGGTGTTGCCTGTTTTCTTCCCGTCGCCTTCGTCAGCGGCCGAAAGGACTTTGCACTCGCTGGATGTGGCTAGAGCGCTGAAGTTTTACGTGCACCGCACGAAGTGTTTTCGGAAGACGTCACAACTTTTTGTGACCTTTGGACCTGTCAATCAGGGGAGGGCTCTCTCAAAGGCTTCCATTTCCAGATGGCTCTCCGGCTGTATCATGTACTGTCATCGGTTGGCGAACCGACCGCTGCCTGGCCGTCCGAGAGCCCATTCCACCAGAGCGATCGCAGCTACCACGGCGTTCCTATCTGGTGTGCCCTTGCTGGACATCTGCAGGGCTGCTACGTGGAGGTCGACGCACACCTTCACGAAATTCTACTGCGTCGACCGGTTTTCCAGGGAGGAGTCCAGGGTCGGCCAAGCAGTGCTGCGCAATCTGTTCGCCTAAGGTGAGCCTGGTGAGGAGGTAAGAATTGCTTAATGTTGAGTTTGATGTAATGCTTAATGTTGAGCCTTTGCCACCTCCCGTGGTTGTGCATGTGTGTACTGCTATGTATTCTTTATTCATGAGCATGTGAATCCATGCCAGACCCCATGCTGGAGAAGGAACAAGTTACTTACCTGTAACTGTTGTTCTCCAGCATGGGTCTGGCATGGATTCACATGCGAACCCTCCCGCCTACCCCTCATGCGTCTCTTCACTTGGTCATACTGCCACCTCACGTGCTACCAAATCTGAAGATGGCTGCCAGAGGCGGGGTTTAGGTAGAGGGCAGTCATAGGCTGTGGTCAGTATGACGAAGAGATCAGTGATTGGTTACTACTACGAAAGACAGATCAGAAACGAAACTGATGCTGATTTTTTCTTTACCGAGGATTCCCAGCCTGACGACGGGGAATACTCATGAGCATGTGAATCCATGCCAAACCCATGCTGGAGAACAACAGTTACAGGTAAGTAACTTGTTCCTTCCTAATCTTCAAATCCCTATGTTTTACTCACTGCGCCTACCACAAGATTGGAACTCCCTTCTCGCATATACATGCAATCATTATACTCCAGCCAGAAACCTTCTATCCTCATCCCGATCCTCACTGAACACCTCCCTCTTTCAATAGCTTATACATGGGCAGTCACACATAAGTCAATGATGCCTCAAAAACTGGAACTGCCTTCCCCTATGGATCAAGAACACTTTGGATCCCTTATCCTTCCGTGGAGGCCCTCTCTTATCTCCTCGCTGTCCCTAAAGCTTTCTCCTGTTATACAGCTCACCCAGTCTCCCCACTTTCCACCATCTGCTTATGATATATTTGAATTGGCTCTGGTTCCATTTATTTCTCTTAGAAGTTCTCTCTTAAGCTCACTCTTCTTCAAACATTGTCTTCTATTCCTGCCTCCTCGTCCTCCAGTGTCTTGTCTCCTCTTCACTCCAAGCCTCGCTTTCCCACAGCCTACACTGGATCTCTTTATGGGTGCACTCATCTGTCCCTTCTCCAACCACCTCCTTTAACAAATCTTCTATCCCATCTACCAAGTCCCCCATCTTCTTTCAACTGGGACTGAGCTACATCCAACATGTCCGCCTAAGCGTGGAGCTCTGCTTAATAAATCCTGATGAGGCACTCGCAGCGATAAGAAGAAGGGTGTGGGGTGCCCCACAGGTGGTGAAGATATGAGCGCTCCCAGTCTGTTCGTGCAGAGCTGGCGACCACCCAGCGACAGGGCTGTCCGGGCCAGTTAGCTGCCTGGACCTGTGTCACTCCAGTGTCATTGCCAGCGATGCCTGCGAGGTGAGCTGCTCCTGTCATTGTCTGAGTGTCGGGATCATTGGTGTGTTGGGAAGGGGAGGCGAACCAGGGTGAACACTTGGTACAAGCAACTGCATGCGTTCTCACTTATGGACGCCAAGGATTCTTTGTTCAGTTGACCAGGGTACGGCTATGGCATTTGGAACCAGACCCTAGGGGTGGACCAGTGCAGGAGGGTCACCTGACCAGGGGCTCCTGGGAACAGTTGGAGGAATGCCCTCGGGAGAGACGCAGTATTCCCCCTTTTTTGACAAACCCCTACCCAACACTTTTCCCACCTTATGTTGTAAATCCTGTCCCGATGCTCCCACCCTAATTCCAACAGGTACCCACATCAAAGTGAGGCGAAAGAGAATAAACACAACACCCTATATTTCACAACAACAACATTGTTCCCGTTCTTCTGTCAAAAATCTGCATCTTTATGCTTTTTTTGTAAAACACTACAACTCCCAAAATTCCTCCCCACTGCATTTTCCAGAAACCACTGGGAGGAGGAAGAAGAAACCAAGAGCTAGAAAGATTACCCATAGGACTCAATGCATTAAGGATTCCTATGGGCGTTCGCCATTTTGTCCCATTAACAAGGTCAGACAGAGACAGGCAGGGCTGGACAACTGTTCCCACCTAACTCCAATTAACAGTCCCCGTCAGTATAAAAGGTGGAGCACTGAGACACACTTTGAGCGAACTGGGGATGCAGAAGAGTGCTTAAAGAACCCCGGAGAGTCTGGAAGGGAGCTGGCAGCCAAGATGCTGAGCCTGTGTTGTTGAAGGGCTGAGGATGTGTGCCTTCCAAGAGCTAGAGATAGCAGATCATATCCTGCTGACTCGGTCCGCAGAAGTACTTGTTTCCCCTGGGCATATGAAGGAAAAGCCCAGGTACCTGAGGGGCAGATGGGAAGACCCTGACCTCGACCCAGAGAGCTCCAGAGAAGTTGCTCAAGCGGGTGAGTCTCATGGCAAGAGGAAATCCCAGTGAGCGTGTGTGTGGCTGGAGCGGGAACCTGAGCATTGAATTTGAGAAAGAAAGCAGGAAAGAAAAAGTCGCATGAAAGGCATTATGGGACTTGACGTTCTTTTTTAAATGAAATGAAATTGTAATCGGCTCCAACCCGAAATAGGGAAGCCAAAAGTAAATAGAGTGTAAGTGGCGAGAAAAGCCAAGAGAATGAAAGCTGCCAAAGGGAGCCTGTGAAGTCAAAGCAACTGTAAAATAAATTAACAGAGTGGTCTGGTGGAAAACGAAAGTATGCCCATGCACTGTGTTTAGGCTAGAGCCCGAATGAGGGAAGCCTATAGGAATTGACCTGTGATAACTTTTTGGTAACCAAACGGGTCCGAGCTCGAACGAGGTAGACCCAGGAATTGTGTTTGAAAGAGGTCTAAGCCCAACTGGAGGGAACTAAGGAAAGAAACCTTTGGTGATCTTTTGAAGGAGGTTTGAGCCCAACAGAGGGGACCCTAAATTGAACAGTAAATCAAAAGGAATATTTGTTGCACTTTAAAAGGGCCCCAAGAGAACTTGGATGAGAGAAAGCTGATAAATGAACATTGATTGACAATTTGTTGAACTATGTAAAGGCCCAAGAGTGTGTAAGGGTAGCCCAACTTAGAGGGGTATCCCTAATTATAAGGGTACCCCTAATCACGCTCACACCTGAATAAATGCACCCCTCTAGGGAAGTAAGGCTAATAGTCTATCTTGCAAGAATTACAAATGTATTCTTTACAGAAATGAGGATAGGAGCAAAGAACTCTTCTGCCTGAACGGTCTTTCTGTCCCTCAACCGTTCTTTTTTTCCTGCAAACTGGTGCCAGGTAGGAGCTTTTATACTCATAACTTGCTGTAGTGGCATCTCTGGATATAGGCATGGCTTTATTCCAACTCAACCTGCTTCCATACAAGGGATGCTCCAGTCTTCCTTTCTTCATGGTCAGCGATTTCTGTTTAAGACATGCTACTTTACATATTGCTAGCCTATGCAAAAATACACTGTAGCTTCATTTTGCTACCTATGAATATTTAATGTATAAAACATTTCCCAGTCATTCTCTCCATACCTAACTCATTCTACTCATATTTTTATCTGGTCCTATAATTTCTTTTAAACCTGATTTTCATAATTCTGTATGTTGTGCATGAGTATGTTAAAATCTCCTTTTAGCATGCATGGGCTTTTGACAAACAGCAGACAGCTGGTGAGTTGCTTCTTGCTGCTCTGGCAGAGCTAGCCTCAGTGACGCAACACTGCATGAGCCCTGCAATCCATTTTTAGCGCAGGCCACATTCCTTTTGGCAGAGAGCCTGCTTCTTTCGTGCTTTGAGATTTTAGAACTGAATATGATTTACCATTTACAAATGTATTTAGCTAATAGGCATTTGCACCTTATAGCTAAATAATAACTGCCTTCTTTTAGTGCCTGTCCATGTCTGTGTGTGATTATATGCATGAAAAAGCTTTCTCAGTGCCCCTCCTCCCCCCGGTCTCTTGTAGTGCCTAGAAGCAGTCAAAAGAAGCCTTGCCTAATTCTAAAGCGCTTGGGGTGAAGGAAGGCGCTAGCTCCTTCCCAACAAGTGAACTGCAGAATCGTGTTCATCAGTCCCAGTCTTGTCTGAAACTCAAGTGTGCCTTCTTGTCCCGTGCTGAGAACGCAGGGAAGGGAGTCACGTTTGCTCAACTCTGCTAACCCGATATCTTGTTTTTTCACACTGATTTTTCCTTTTAAGTATATTACCCTTGTTTCAGATTAATTGAGTGAGGGCAGGAAATAGGTTCATTAGTGTAATTCTTATTCTTTTGGACAAACGACAGACTAGGAGTGTTTTCCTTTTATTTAGATGGTGGAGTGTGCTCCCATCTTTAGTGTTAGGTCAAGACACGAGTTGTTACAACCACGTTTTGAAGTAAATAAAACTGGTGATTTGTATATTGTGTGTCCTCGTCCTCCTTGTGATACCATGCCTGCCTCACATATGGCGACAGGAATGGCATGCGATCTAATAGAAACAAACTGGGAACCTAGCCAAAATAGAGAAGTAAGCCACCTGACAAAACCGAACCAGACACATGAGTACCTAAGTCATAGGATGGTGATCACCCTTCATCCCTTGACTCCAAGAGCTATCCTCCCAGAGAGGAAGTAGGAAGAAGGGACCGTTTATGACCTTATATCTCCCCAAGACCACTTAGTACCAGGGAGAGATAAAATCCTGATATCGTGGAACTACAAATCAGTTTTCCCAGCAGTATGATGGTCTACATGATGCCCTCCAGTAAGAAAGATTTTAAAATAGTACCTCTCCTTGCTAGTGGAAATAACTTGCGATTAGTTCTACTTAGTTTTTCCAATAATCCCATGAAAATCAATAGGGGTAAACTTCTGGGAAGACTCATATATGAGAACCTGGTAGAACAATTGTATGAAAAAACTAATGAGAACACACATCCATTTGACCTCTCCTCGAGCAGCCAGCATTACTTATTCAGAGGAGAAGGGGAACAGGTAATGTATCCCAAGAAGGATAAAACCTGGGGAACAACATATTTTCCCGACAATAGGATACCATCTAAACATTCACTCATTTCCTTGGAGGACTCGGAACCCCTAGGGGAAGAGTTGAGATTTCACTTCAGTCATTACCCTCTTGAGCTTACGGAACAGGAATCATTCTCCCCAGATACATCTCTCAAATTCACACCCCAAACTTTACATCAGGGTGAGAAAGAGGAGGTAGAACTCCTTTGTCCCGTGGTCTCGGAACCCTCAATTTTCTTTAAAGAAATCCTTGTATGCAATCCAGGGTTGGAGAGAGAGCAAAAAGCAAGCGCGACCCTCCTTGTTAAAATACCTCCCCAGGATTTAGAAAACCCCACTATTCCATCTGATGGGGATGAATATATTTGTGAGCCCATGTTATCCCCTATGACATCAAGCTCTGAGAATCCGAGAGAGGAGGTACCAGAAGAGACGACCCTGGAAAAAGTTAGGAAAGAGAATGACAGTCCCCCTGCACATTTTTTTTTACCACCTGAAAGAAATGAGAAACTCACTATCTGTAGCTTCCACCACTTCTCTAACTGAATCAGAATTCTCCCAAATAAAACAATGCTATTTCTGTGGGCACTAGAGCCATAACTTAAATGATTGTCCCGTAAATAGGAAGGAAGAACTCATGGAGAGGACAGTAGAAAATGTTCCTTATGTGGAAGGCCAGGTTTTAGGGGGAGGGTATGTGAGAAACCTGAGGGCGTTCTCACTTATGGACCCCAGTGATTCTTTGTTCAGGTGGCCAGGGCATGCCCATCGCCTTTGGAACCAGACCCCCATGGGGGTGGACCATTGCGCAAGGATCACCTGAGCACGGAGTCCTTGGGGACAGTGGTGGAATGCCCTCAGGAGAGGTGCAGTATTCCCCCTTTTTTGACAAACGCCTACCTGACACTTTTCCCACCTTCGTAGGTTGTTCCAAGTCCTGTCCCAATGCTCCCTCCCTAATTCCAACAGGTACCCACATCAAAGGGAGGCGAAAGAATAAACACAACACCCTATATTTCACAACAACATTGTCCCCCTTGCTCTGACAAAAATCTGCATCTTTATGCTTTTTTTGTAAAACACACCAACTTCCACAATTCCTCCCCAGTGCATTTTCCAGAAACCATTGGGACGAGGAAGAAGAAACCAAGAGCTAGAAAGATTACCCATAGGACTCAATGCATTAAGGATTCCTATGGGTGGTCGCCATTTTGTCCCATTAACAAGGTCAGGAAGGGCTGGACAATTGTTCCCATCTGACTCCAATTAACACTCCCTGTCAGTATAAAAGGTGGAGCACTGAGACACACTTTGAGCGACCTGGGGATGCAGTGTGGACCAAAGGAGCTGAAGAGCAGAGGAGAGTGCTTAGAGAACCCTGGAGAGACTGGAAGGGAGCTGAGGGCCAAGACGCTGATGCTGTTGTTGTAGAAGGGCTGCAGAAGGGCTGAGGAGGTGTGCCTTTCAAGAGCCAGAGAGGGCAGATAATATCCTGCTGACTGTGCACAGAAGTACTCGTTCCCCCTGGGCATACAAAGGATATCAGGTAATAAATTTGCAGCAAAAATGTCGCCAGTAAATAAAATCGCAGCTAAAATGCTGTAGTTTGACCCGGTAAAGGTGTACCCCATTATACCATTTAAGGGGAGCAGGGATTGCGGGGGTGTCCCCCGCTCTCCTTAAATGGTAAATAGAGTGCAAGTGGCATGAGAAAAGCAAAGAGAATGAAAGCTGCCAGGGGGAGCCTGTGAAGTGAAAGCAGCTGTAAAATAAAGTAACAGCACTATGTAACTGAACTATGAACTGCAGAATCAGCCCCAGTGTGGTCTCAAGCTCAAGTGTGCCACCTTGTCCCGTGCTGAAAACGTTGGGAAGGGAGTCACCTTTGCTCAACTCTACTATTCCGATATCTTTTGTTTTTTGACACTGAGTTTTCCTTTGAAGTACATTAGCCTTGTTTCACATTAATTGTAATAGACTGAGGGCAGAAAATAGGTTTATTGGTGTAATTCTTCTTCTTTTGGACTAACAAAGGACTAGGACTTTTCTTTTTATTTAGATGATAGAGTGTGCTCCCATCCTTAGTGTTAGGGCAAGACAGGAGTTCTTCCAACACACTTTTGAAGTATTTGTATCTTTTGTGTCCTCGCCCTCCTTGTGATACCATGCCTTCCTCACACGAGCCTCACAGAGGCTGTGCTCGCCTGCTTTGAGGTTATCGACAACGTTGCTGCCTGAAGTGCGTGGCTCGAGTCGATGCAGACACTGTGCGCTTTGCGTTCAGGGCGCATCAAGAACGCTGTCTCTTTAGTTACCGTATGTGACAAGGCGGTGGAAAGGAAGGAAGATCAGAGCCAGGACAAGATCTCTAGCAAGAAGCCAATCAGACCTTCGGGGATGAGGTCATAATGGAGGGAGGCTACAACCTGGGAGACATTGAGGGATGAGGTCATAATGGAGGGAGGCTACAACCTGGGAGAGACAGACAATTGGACCAATGGTAATGCTCTAGAACAAGAAAGATTCCAAGGATGTCATACTGATGCAGGTCTCTGGTGTTTGTCTTTTGAATTAGAGAGAAGAGTTGGAGGAGGACCCGGGGCCTGAGGAGGTGGCGGCCTATGAGTGGGCCTATTGACGTCCGCCATAAGAAAACAGTAGTCCAAGTTGCACCCGTTGTGCCATATCCTGTTATAACCAGTTTATAGAGACTTACTAAGACATTTATCCCCAAAGAAGAAGTTAGCCGTGAGAGAGTTGCTGCTGACGGCCCTAACGGCACTTGAGACCCAGCTGGAGGCATCTGTCATCCGGAAACAAAGGTGAGCGCCGAGTGAATGAGAGGAAGACTGAATGAACAGAGAGGCAGAGGACTGTGCTAACAGTTGTCCAGGAAGCCTTCCCGACAAGGGGAGGGGCTGGGCCAAGGAGGCTGGAGTACAACCAACACCAGTGAGGGTGTGAGCTGGAGACCTCCTCTCTGGAGAACTACAGAGAAATGAATAGAGAGGCTTGAGATACAATACGAGACTTTAAGGAATTGATGATGAATGATCCCTAGGAAAACAGTTTCCAGAGAATAAAAGGCAAAAGAGTCTCATCTCCTGGAGAAGACTCCCGAACACTGTTAGCCTCAACAGAATGATTCATGAACAGTATCTTCACCTTTTTGAGAAAGAAAAGCAAACTGCATGTTGTCCCCCATTTTCCCCAGAATTAAAGAAGCTTGTTGTTTCTGCAAATAAAAGTCAGTAGATCTAAAGTGTTGAAGGCTGGTCTTCTCATTTCCAAGTGCCTACATTTGGTGGCAGCGGTGGGATCAAGAAACACGATGGAAGAGTTGATAAAGTCACTAACGGAGGGACAACAACTGCTGCAACAAGCCCTTCAGATACAGAGCCAGTAAGCCCAGGCTGACCGGCAAGCTTTCCAGCAAGCTATTCAAATGCAACAGGCTCTGCTGCTAGAAGGTACCGCAGTTAGAGCCCAGCCACAAGTTCCTGCGTCAGTGTTGCAGAAATACTCCCCAGGGGAAGATCCTGCCCATTTTTTTTAACTTTGAAAGGGTAGCCCGAAACGCTCAATGGCCAGTTGAGAGGTGGACGCACTATATTGCTCCCCTTATGAGGGGGGAAATGCAGAGCGCATACCAGGCCGCTAACCCCATAGGAGACACTACATACCCTGAGATGAAACGGGCCGTCCTAGAGAGAATGGGCCACGATGAAGAAGCCTACAGGATCAAGTTCAGAAATACCAAGCTGTTGCCCGAGGAAACCCCCCCCCCGACAGTTGTTTTACAGAATCAAGGAACTTGGGGACAAGTGGTTGCAAACCACTTCTGCTACTGTGCATGAGATGGTAGAGAAGGTGGTCCTCGAGCAATTCGTGGAGGCCCTTCCTCCTCCAATGCAGAGATGGGTGCGACAACACCATAAACCAACCTTACTCGGAGCAGTGGACATAGCTTCTGCCTACCAGAAAGTGGGACAGGGGAGATTGGCCTCCCATCCTCCTCAAGTTAGGGCTGTCGGAGTCCCTAATAACATAGGCTCTAGACAGGCGAACAATCCACGCTGGCCAAATTCGATGTTCCGCAGAACAGACTGGGACCCGTCAAGACCCCAACCTAACCGTGAAACTCCTGGATCAACCTTCCCTTCCCGAACCCCAAGCGCCCTGTTGCGGGGCCCCCAGTGTTTTGAATGTGGAGAATGGGGGCACTTGGCGAGGTTATGTCCAAAGAAAATCAAGTCAGAGCCAATGGACATCGGAAGTTTTGAAAGAGCTGGGGGAAAGAAGATAGATCCATGCAGTTCAACCCAAAGTCACAAGATCACCTATCCATTTGTTTGTGAGGCTGAAGTGGAAGGTCGGCCAACCAGAGCCTTGTTGGACTCTGGAAGTCTACAGACAGCAGTCCAACCGGAACTGGTAAGAGAGGTGAGAAGTTCAAATGAAAATATACCCACTTAAGAAAATCAAGATAAAAGTTAGCAGGTGAGCAAATGGCTGTAAAAGCCGCTGTGATGCCAACGTTGCCTGAATCGCTTTTGATTGGCTCTGATGTCCCAGATCTTCCACGCCTTATGCACAAATTGGAAAACCACTGGCTGAAAGAAGCCCCCTTTTATGACCAAGACCTAAACGCCGGAAAGCCTAAGTTGAAGAAGAGTAAGTCTACTGAAAGGGGCCCCTAGGGCACCCTGACGTCTATGGAAACAAGGCGGGTCGCCACACACGATAGAGACGCCAGACACGAGGTTTTATTGCCAAAGCTAGGGAGTCGCAGTCCTTGCAATCATCCCTCTCTCCTGGTCCTGATCCTACCTGCAGTCTGTCTACAGTCTCTACTGAAAGGGAGTCTCTACATAAAGTCCTCCCTGCCGCGGAGCGGCCGCGGAGCCAGTCGCGGAGGGAGTCGCAGTCCTTGCAGTCATCCCTCTCTCCTGGTCCTGATCCTACCTGCAGTCTGTCTACAGTCTCTACTGAAAGGGAGTCTCTACATAAAGTCCTCCCTGCCGCGGAGCGGCCGCGGAGCCAGTCGCTGAGGGAGTCGCAGTCCTTGCAGTCCCTGCAAGTCCCAGCGAGCAGGGAGGTAGGATGGAATCCTCCCCATTGCTCAATCTGAGGAATCTCCGGTCGGGGTAGGGAGATGGGGGAAAAGACTTCTAAGAAGCTCCAAACCCAGCAACATCTTGAAAAAGGCGCCTAAACCCCCTTCACACTCATCAAGTTTCCACTCATCCCAATCCTCGCCTGAGCACTGGGCGGCTAACCTCACAAACCCGAGTCCAACCTCGGATCAGAGACATGAACGGGAGATTTCCTTTCTTCTCCCCGAGCCGCCCCCGATTGAGCTTCCCCCACCGCCGAGCTGCCAAAGACTTCAAACCACTTTCGATCCCCTGGGGCCGGATCGCAGCAAAATGCCAGCAACCACAACACCGACATGCAGCACTCACCTCTCAGAGCCGGTGATAAACCCGACAGCTCCAACCATCCAGCTGCACCCCTTGGGGATGCCGGCCATGCCCGGAGACGCGGCCTCCCAACTTCGGCTCGAGCCAGCACTTATAGGCGCGAGCGGCTCCTGTGGCTCGCTGCCGGCGCAGGGCCAGGGGGGGGTCGTAGAGAGCGGACGACCTCGAGCGCGGTCTTCCGAGCACGGGGCTGAGTGTCCCCCGCGTTGGATGCGCCCTGGGGGCTCCATCCGCGCCCCCCCCGGGGGCGTCTGTAAGGAGTCCCATCTGCACCTCGAGTGCCTCGGGCCGCCGCCTCTGCTTGCGGAGCCGATGGAGTTCGGGTCGTCGGCGGTGGAGGGGGCGGAGGGCCCAGCTCAGGGATTGACAGAAGCAAGAGCAGAAGCAGCTCTCGTAACCACGGCGCTGATCCACGCCTCTCCAGAAAGAGCTCACCCCACGTCCAGTCCAAGTACTGCAGCTTCAACCATCCACTCAACTGGCCCACTGGGCTCTACCGGCGAGAGAATTTCGACAACAGAAGGGGAATGGGCAGAGATTGAGGAGGTGAACAGCATTCCCTCCCCTACGCCACCCCATATGCGAGGTCACCCGACATTCAAGCAGAGAGCAAAGCTCACCTGACCTTCAACAAAAAAAAAATCCAAGCAAAAAAACACGACATCAAAAAACAATGAAACCACCACAAGCCCATCAACGCACAAGTCCACATTGAACTCCTCGCAACAACAACTACACCAAAAAAAAAAAAAAAACAAACATCAAAGCCAGGCCGAATGGCCCCGTGAAGACAGCACACGGCAAAAATCAGCTGGGTATGACGGTGCTAGACTTCTTTAACCGCTTGGGTAAAAGAAAACTTGCCATTGATGCAGAAATCTCGGACGCGGACATTCTTGAAGCAATCACTGATCCAGCGCCTTCCTCCAAACTGAGGAAAACAGAAGGAAGTATGGGCCTCAGGCAGCCCCCACGGACAGAAACCCAGCCGCTTGGCCAAAACAGCGAGAACCAGCCAATCCCGGGTTCACCTCCACTTAGCGCACCAGAGAACGCATCAACAGGCGGCAACGAACGGGGAGGCCCAGCCCCCCAGCTTTTCAGTGAAACTACCCCAATACCCGCGATTGAGAACCCTGGCGATGCAACCCCGAGCACCCTACGGAACTCCCCGCCCTCCAGTACTCAGCCCGAGAAAACAGACCCGTCAGTGCTCCTCCCTAACTCTAGCATCCAGGGCGCTAAGAACGATCTACCCCCGCTCCAGCACCAAACACCAGTGTCCCCGGGCATCCGGGAAAGGCTGGCCCCCGGATCTACACTGCCCATCTCCGGACTTACAAAGATGCCAACCCAGACAGAACCAAGGAAACGTCGAAAGTCCGCAGCTGGGTTACCGGGGGTAACATCATGCCAAACCTCAGTGGAACCTCTATCTCAGTCAGAGGGGATAAGTCCAAATCCTCGGGCCCCCCTTGACAAAAATCTCCAGGAGGCAGCAAACCAGAAACCGAACAAACATTGCGCCCTCACTCCTCACCAAGTGGCACAACAACTATCGCTGGATGAGATCTTTGAGACACCAATTAAAGCAAGAAGAACAGCGAGGTGGCTCCACAAAGCAAACTGGAAACTCCTGGCAGGAAACATGATTCCTTAGCTCTCATGTCAGCAATAACAATAGCTCTCGCCCCCTTCTGCAAGCTCTACGAGGCATTGAGCGACTCACTGAAAGATCAGACCACCCTACTCGCAATGACCCACACCAAATTGCTTTTCCTTGAAGGGTATATAACAGCCCTGGAGGTCCGCACAAACGAAAAGACCACACCTGTCTCAGAGTGCTCTTCAGTGCTCACGGGACAGGACAGGACGGTACCAAAGACCCACTTAAGGACAAACACCGCCTCTCAAACAGAACCCCATTGCCCACCGAGGGGCTCGGCAGAAAACCTGTCCACAACTTTAAAACAAAAGCGGGAAGGGAACTATGCGCTTTTCAGCGCGCCTATAATCAACCCTAAGCCTACTTCGACGTCAACAAAAGCACTGGCACCAACATCGGATAGCTCAATCCCCATAATGGAAGCCGGCAAGGTCCCGGCGGCAAAGGCAACTCGCTCCCTGGGTATCAAGAACAGTACCACAACCCCTGGGTCCAACCCTGCACAAATTGTATTAACTCTCAGAGCCCCGCCAAGCTCAATCTTGGCAATTGACCGGCCCCCCCAAGAGATGACGGCTAAGAACAAAACACCACCGGACACAGCACCTGCTTCAAGCAATAAACCGCCTGATAACCAGCCCCCCTCAACATCTCCCAAATCGGTCGAAGACTTTTTGAGGGACAAGGTCGCGATGAACATCTCCCAGCACTTGAACTCAACGGCCGACTCAGACCTTATAGACCTGACATCTGATAAAGTCTATTCTCCCATCCAGCCTCAGATGGGGAGAAACGGGAGCCCGGGACCTCCACACCCCAGGTCGAACCCCCAGGCAAGACCAAACAAAGAGACCCACCCGAAACAGCCCTCCAAACAAAAAACAGTCGCTCCCCGGGCGGAATCATCAAGAACCCGAGCGAAGAGAACCCGGTCGAGGTCCTGGGAAATTCAAAGAGTCCATAGAAGACCGAAAACAACTCACCCCCTAAACAAACAGTCAGCACAAAGACCAGAACCGCAAACAACGACGTACAAGCTTGAACAGAAAGCCTGGAATAAAGATTTTCAAACTCTGAACAGAAACACCATACTTAGAATCTCCAGTAAAACAAACTCGCTAAAAAACCCGAGGTCAGAAGATCTGGCACTGGTAGAACCGTACCACAAAAAGGCAATAGCTAAAGCATACATACACCTAAAATCGTCCTTCCAGATAAAAGATTTTGAGGAGGTCCAAAGAGAGCTACACAAGCAAGGAATCAGGATACTGGACTGGGTGGAGAACAGAGGTGATGTATCATGGAGGAGAGAAAAGTCCAGAACTCCGCAAACGAGACGCCAACTAACTCCAAATCGGAGGAGACCTCATTCAGACTCCTACTCACGCACCCCCCCGATGGAGAGCAAAGAAAACAGTTTCTCTGGCAAGTCAACATCACATAACTAACCAAGAGAATACTAACTCAGGACCTTTTCAGAGAAACCCACCCCAAAACGCCCTTGAGAACAATGATTCGAGAGAACGAGTTTCAGATCACAACTCCCACATGGAAGCCAGGGCCAAAGAAGTAAGGGTGGTAACAGCAAAGGCGACAGAGCAAAAGCGGCAGCACTACACCCAAGTCAGAGCTCGAGACTTCAAATCCCAGGACGTGCAACCGTCCTCAAAACAAATCAACGACAGAATCAGAGAACACCCACTGTTACAGGAGGATCAAAACACAAGGACTTCGTTCTGGTCCAGGCTGCCGAACGTTTTTTCACTATCCTCGAAAAAAAAATAGCAACCCGAGGCCCCCGCAGCAGGGCCGGACCAGGCGAACGGAGAAGAATCCCCCGGGGCTGCAGCTAACATCCTCAAACTAGGATCTTGGAACACGTGTGGGTTCAAACATCTGACGCAAAGAGGAGGAATCAACCTAGGGCAGTTTGACATCTTGACCCTACAAGAAACTTGGTTTACGGAGGTTCCAGCTCTTTATGGCTTTGAAATTGTGCTCGCGCCGGCTGCGAAAAGCCGCCTTGGCAGACCATCATCAGGAATTCTCCTGGCGGCCCGAGCGGGCAGCGGAATCAGCATATCAAAAGTTCTAGTAACCTCGAAACATCACCTGGTCGCCACATTGTCATGGGACAATAAACCAGCACGAGATAAACCAAACAAAGACGCGGGTCTGATGGTTATCCTTGGAATCATCGTTGTGTACTGGAACCCTCAAGTAATTTCGGACGGAAAGTTCCTCAAACTGATCGAAACAGCAATCGACTCCCTCCGTGTGGATGAAAATACAGCCCACATAATAATATGCGGAGACTTAAACGCAACCTGCCAGCCAAGAACGGCATGGCCAAGAGCAGCGAACCGAAAGAGCAAATCTGAAGACAGAGGAACCCAATGGAACGACTTGATGGCGTCAAGAGGGCTTCTCAATTTGGTCCAGCTATTTCCCAACCCAAACAGACTCCCGACATGGGAAAGAATGAATAAGTCTGCTACAATAGACTACATCTTCATATCCCCAGAAACTCAGATGGTGATGTCCTCTTTCGACGTGATCGAAACCGAAGCGAGTGACCACAACTTACTTCAAGCCTCCTGGTACTCATTCAGAGGAAAAAACACCTCGACGGGCTACTCGGTCGAAAGCAACAACCAAGGGACCCGCCTCAGACTAACGGAAGAACGCATCGCCCATTTAACATCAAAATATAGAGCAGGCGGTCCATCACCAGACTACCAACCACTCTTAAGGCCCTTCAAAGTCACCTCGAAAGGGACAAAATCCACGGTCATGACCAAATCCCATAACTTCGACAAACAGGTGGTGGAAAGAAGGGCAGTATTGAGAAGACTAAGAAGGCGGATCAAAACTAACTACTCGGAAGCCATGCAAGAAGAACTGACAGTGGAAACGAAAAAATACAAAGCCTGGATAAAAAACTACCGCATAACCTTATATCAAAACGACTCAGAAGCCATGTTGAAAAAGGGGGCCGGAAAAGACGCCAGAGAATTCTGGAAACTGTTAAACCAAGCGGGCCCTGCATACCAAACAAGCCCCTGCAACGCAGTAAGTGAAGAAAACTGGAAAACTTACTCCACCGATCTGTTTCAGGAACCACCATCAGCATCGTCCTCAATTCAAGCTGAGGCTGAATCAGAGTGGGTCAACGTTTCTGATAAAGAAGACATCCAAGACGCACTCAGAAAACTCAAAGCCTCGCGAGCACCCGGCCCAGACGGGATCACAAACACCGACTTGAAATCCCACGCTGAAAACTGGGTCCCCTTCATCAACCAGGTGTTCAGCAACTGCTCAACCACTAGAACCATCCCGAGGTCCTGGACTTCTGCCACAGTGGTCCCTATCTACAAAAAGGGAGCAAAGTCAAACCCACAGAACTACCGACCAATCGCACTCCTGGACACAATCGGGAAGATATACGGGTCACTGCTGCTAAAACGATTCCAAAAATGGGCGAGGGCAGCTCCGTGTGCAGACCCATTTCAAGCAGGCTTTAAGAAAAACTCATCCGCCACGATAAACATTATGCTACTGAGCATTATCAAAAGCAAGACCATTCAATCCACATCGAGAGTCTTTCTCTCGTTTATAGACCTATCGCAAGCATTTGACCTGGTGGATCGAACAAAGCTATGGGAGAAGTTAACAGCATGGGATTGCCCCCCCGAGCAGCCTCGCCCCAATAAAAGCCCTCCACAAGGCCACCACCATGAGGGTCAAGCTAAACCAGCAGGGCCTACTCTCCGGAGAGATTCCGACCAATCGAGGTGTGAAACAGGGGTGCCCGTTGGCACCAGAACTCTTCATAGCCTTCATTGGTGACCTGAAAGAAATAAACAAGAGTTCCAGATCATTCCCCCCCAAAATAGGCAACGTACCAACAGCACGTTTGCTATATGCCGATGACATCACCTTACTGGACAGAACAGAAATCGGTCTCCAGAGACAAATGACGGACCTGGCTGACTACATCAAGCAGGCAAACCTTCTTATAAACAAAGCAAAAACAAAAGTCCTCATACTGGAAAAAAAATCCAGAAGAATGAAGCGCTTCAACTGGAGCCTGGAAAAAGTCAACGTCGAAACGGTGCAAAACGTCAGATACCTGGGAATAATAATAGACAGCACTCCTACAGACACAGCCATGCAAAAAGACCTTTGGAGGAAAGCCAGACTACTGACCTCCCAAGCCCGTCTTCTGGATAAAAAGTTCGGTCGCTTCTCACTAATACCTATGAGAAGGTTCTACAAAGCCAAGGTGATACCTGCCTTGACGTATGGAGCGGAGGCGATGCCAGCCATACCAATGACAATATGGAAAAAACTTGAAGGCTTATTTTGGAAAGCAGTCCTGATTCTCCTGAACTCCACCCAGATCGAAGCAATCAGGCGTGAACTGGGCCTCTCTTCACTGAGTGCCAAAGTGAACCTAGCGAGCATATTCCTATATAGGAAAACAATCCTTCCTGACGCGCCCCGCCTCTACAACCTAATAGATCTGGAGATCAAAGCAGGCACCTGTAGGCCGATTGTCAAATGGGCCGAGCAGATACAATCGCAGTTGACCGAAATTGGCTGCTCCAACGAAGACCTTGTCAAGAACCCCAATAAAATAAAAAAAAAATTGGAAGAAGCAGACTGGATTGACACCCAAGAGCGTGCCAAAGGAAACAAAACACTGGCTCTTTTTCCTCATTCCCCAAAGAAGCTAAATCAAAAAACACAACTACTCAGAAGATTCCCAAGCAAACCATTACGGCAATTCCTCTTAAAAGCCCGCTTAAACTTGCTACACACCAACGAAATCCTGTTCTTGAGAGGTCAGTCTCCCTCCAAGACCTGCCGCCTATGCAAAGCTGACACAGAAACAATTAGACATCTGCTACTCCAATGCCCTGGGACTGAACACGCTCGTCAAGCCTATCTACTCCCTCTCCTGGAAACCCACGTTGTGAGTGAAGAGGAAATATGGTGGGCTCGTCTAATCAGCGGCCAGAAGACAAACTGGTCTATTGCAGCCGCAAAAATCTTACAAGTCGCCTTAGCGCAGTGCTTACAAGGGGCGTCTGCCAAAGTCACCGTCTAATCAAAGCAAAATCAAGCATTTGTTAAAATCCAGAAAGATGGATAAACACAATAATAAAAAAAAAAAAGCTAGGGTTTTATTGCAAAGCAAAAGTCTCAGTTGGCCAACTCGGTCTCACGCACCGCGACGTGTATCTCTAGACCTCGAGGGACGCAAGAGAGTGAATTACGTACATCAGTTACATATATACAAAATGCATATCAAACAATCAGCTATGACATGTTTAACACCCCCCCCCCCTTTATTGGGCTTCTTTGAATTTGGTGTGATGATGGACATCTCCGACCACTATGACACCTTCAAACATCTATTCTAGTAACAATTTGCAATTTGTGAGTGCAAAGGCATCTTTCGGTTATTGAATAGAACACGACGCTTCTGTTCTTGGAAGCGGACTACATACGGGGGGGAGTTGCATTCCGGACCTTGCTATCTATCAGGTGCTATTCACGTCCTGGGAGCCGACATGCTCTAGCGGGCTCAGCCAAGGGGGGCCGTTAGAAAAGCATAATTCAAGCCTTTAGCGGTATTATTCTAACATATTCTACCATATAACGAGACTGGCTGGCAGCTGTGCAATGATTAAATGCCCTGCAGCTCCGCTTCAAGGCTACATTAAGGAGGGAGCCGGGCATTCTTCCTGGCGCTGCCTACGTTTGTGTTTCAGCGAACTCTTGTTATCCTCACGGCCCTGCGGCCTTGTCCTTTTCACATACAGACAACAATGTTCCACAGTCGAGCAGTGTAAGCGGAAAATATACTGCGAAGCAATAGGAACAGAAAGCAATGAGCAATGGTTAGAAAACAAAATGGCGATTCTTGTTACATCAAAATGGTCGTTCATTGGCAAACTCGAAAACCTATATTCTGTCGTATCGTGCATGAGACGGTTGGCCCACGGCCACCAAAATGCGTTTGCGGTCACAAAGTAGAGGTATCCGTATTTCTAGACTGACACTACCAAGAGGCTAGAAAAAAGGGGCTGGATGGAGAAAAATATGTGTCCGGTGGTGATAAGATTGCAGGATTGATGAACAGGAAGACAGCTTTCGCATGGCACAAGAGCTAGACCCAATCCTGAAACTCGCAAGAGCCTCAGTGGTCGACAAACCGGATGGAAGAATGCCATGCTTTGTGAAAGAGAACGGCTTATATTATCGCCTTACAGAATCTACAGAAAAAGCAACTACACAACAACTTCTGGTCCCTAGCAAATACTATCAGACTGTATTAGAAGTGGCTCATCTTCAAGTGGGAGAGAGACACCTCAGGGCGGAGAAGACCACTCAGAAGATCTTGGCGAGATTCTACTGGCCAGAGATTTATGGCCAGGTGGTACTCTTTTGCCAGCGTTGTCCTGAGTGCCAAAAGAAGAATAATCCCAAAATTTTGAAGGCACCCCTCCAAACCATGCCGTTGATATTGGAACCCTTTCAATGTATAGGGATGGACATAGTCGGACCTCTGGACCCTCCAAGTCGGAGCCACAAATACCTATTAGTAATAGTAATTATGCCACCAGGTACCCAGAGGCCTTTCCCTTGCGTTCTGCGAATACTCAACAAATATGCAACGTCTTGGTTTCTATCATGGCCAGAGTGGGGATCCCCAAAGAAATAATCACGGATCGAGGCACTAACTTTATGTCCAGTATATTAAAGCAAGTATGCGACACCCTATGTATCAAGCAAATCAGGACGGCAGTATATCATCCCGAGACGGATAGACTCGTTGAAAGATACAACCAGACGATAAAGCAAATGCTGCGGAAAACCATCCTGCCAGGAGAGAGGAATTGGGACCGACTAATACCATGGATCTTGATGACGCTGAGAAATACCCCCCAATCATCTACGGGCTTTGCTCCTTTCAAGTTGCTATTCAGCAGACCAGTAAGGACTCTCCTGGATATCCTAAAGGAGAGTTGGGAGAAGCAGCCAAGAACAGAAATGTCGTTGACCGAATATGCAGCTCAGCTGAAGTCCAGAGTGGAGAAATTGCAGGAGGTGGTACAGTCACACCTACAACAGGCTTAGGTCAAACAAGAGCGTTATTACAACCAAAGAACGAAGTTACGTACCTTCCAGGTGGGGGACCAAGTCCTCGTGCTACTCCCTACTACAGAAAATAAGATGCTAGCATCTTGGAAGGGTCCATACCAGATAAAAAGTTTTGGGCCCTGTTACCTACCGAGTCCATCAACCTGGGAATAGAATTCCCTTTCAAACATACCACATTAATCTTTTGAAGGAATGGAAGGAGCCGGTGGCCACAATAGGGGCGTTCAAGACCGAAGAGATCCCATCAAAGCAGCTACTAAAGCTAGGGGGTCACGCCGTTAAGGAAACTTTGGATATTAATACTGAGCATGACCAAATAGCTCCAGAATATCTACCCTCAGCGGAAGACCACATAGGAAAAGAAGCCCTGAATGTCAACCCAGACCTTGGCCCACGTCAAAAGAAAGAACTGTGTGACCTAATCAATCGTTACACAGGGATTTTTTTCTTCAATCCCAGGTAGAACATCATTGACATGTCACCACATACAAACATCCCCAGGTATAAAGGTGAGGTTGAGACCATATAGGATCCCGGAAGCCAGGCTACAAGCGGTTAATAAACAAATAGAAGAGATGCTACGCCTGAAGGTAAAAGAACCATCTCACAGTGAGTGGTGCTCACCATTAGTAATGGTCCCTAAACCAGATGGGAGCACTCGCTGCTGTATGGATTTTAGAAGGTTAAATGAAGTTTCGAAAATTCGATGCATACCCTATGCCCAGAATTGACGATCTGTTAGAGAAGCTGGGCAAAGCGGAGTACCTGTCGACAATTGACCTGACAAAGGGATATTGGCCGATACCACTGTCCCATGCTGACCGCGAGAAAACGGCCTTCGCATCCCCGGCCGGATTGTTCCAGTTTACTGTGTTACCCTTCGGGCTACATGGTGCCCCAGCCACATTCCAGAGGCTAATGAACTATTTGATAAAGGGCCATGAAGAATACATCAGCGCCTATCTAGACATAATAGTGGTATACAGTCAAAGTTGGCCGGATCACTTAAAACATTTAAAGGCGATATTCCAAACCCTAAAGGAAGCCGGCTGTATTGCTCGCCCAGAATGCACAAAGTCATTAATCACCACTGCAATTACGGAGCCAATACTTTAAACGCAGGTAGACGACGCAATGACTTACAACCACACACACTCTTAGAAAATAATGAGCACTTATACGGCCATTTATTCAAAGCTTGGAAGCAACAAGTGATAACAGAAATAAATCACAGAAAAAACAGAGAAATCAAAAGAAAATACATCACCGTGGGCGTAACTGAATCCCTCATCTCGCCAGAAGCGGCTGGAAGACCCTGATAACAGCCAGGCCGAGAGTATACCGGACGGAAGCGTCCCCCCTCCGACTGAGGTCCCGTCTGACCGTTAAGGGGTTCCGCATATATGCACTCCTCAAAAAGGGGTGGTAATTTCTCGAACCTTCTGGCAACGCACTTACGCATTGATAGGCAACCATTGGTTGCCAGCTGGGTCAACCGACAGTAACCTCAAGGAGCAAAGTGCTTCCCTCCTCTAAAAACAAGCGCCTCGGAAAACAGTCCCATAACCCACAACAAGACATAACAAAGCCAGCTTTCCCAGCAGAATGTCCTTGACTGCATACCAGGTTTGGAAAGCATGTTTTCTTCAGCATAGTAAATCCAGCTCTCAGCAAAATGAGTACATCTTTTCACTGCGGCATGAAGTAAATATCCATATGGCTCTGAGTGCTCCCAGAATGCACTGCGCACCAGCGCCATGTTTTAGCTCAAGCATAACACCGGCTTACATGTCAATCCCAAAAAGACCCATTTGGCCAACACACATACCAAATACCTTGGTTACTATGTCGGTCGAGGACAAATCCGTACTCAACAAGAGAAAGTAGAGGCCATCGGTAAGCTACAGTTCCCTGTTACGACTAGACGGGTCAGAGCCTTTCTGGGCTTCGTAGGATACTACAGGCGATTCATCCCACACCTCGACAATCGCTGCCCCCCTGACGACCCTTCTGAAAGCCAATGCACCACGTAAGAGAGAATGGAGGAATACAGAAACCGAAGAGGCGTTTGTGGCTCTTAAGAGTGCCCTATCGGATAAGGCCATTCTAAGGTGTCCGGATTTCGAGAAACCTTTTTACCTACATACAGATGCCTCTGGTTCAGGATTAGGCGCTGTACTCTTCCAGAGTAAGGGAGAAGAAGAAAGGCCTGTCTTGTTCATCAGCAGAAAGCTCTTACCTCATGAAATGAATTACGCAACCATCGAAAAAGAGTGCCTGGCAGTGAAATGGGCCGTAGAAACTCTAAAGTACCATCTATTGGGAAGAACATTTACTCTGGTTACGGCCCACGCTCCCTTGGTCTGGCTGTCCAGGAATAAGGATACAAATCCCTGTGTCTTAAGATGGTTTCTCTCGCTACAACCATACTCTTTCCACACCATCCATCAGCCGGGCAGGAAAATGGCTCAAGCTGATTACTTATCCAGATTGCATGCCCTTCCCGATCATAAGGGCTTAAGGGGGAGGATTTGTGACAAGGCAGTGGAAAGGAAGGAAGAGCCAGGACAAGATCTCTAGCAAGAAGCCAATCAGACCTTGGGGGATGAGGTCATAATGGAGGGAGGCTACAACCTGGGAGACCTTGGGGAATGAGGTCATAATGGAGGGAGGCTACAACCTGGGAGAGGCAGACAATTGGACCAATGGTAATGCTCTAGAACAATAAAGATTCCAAGGATGTCATACGGATACAGGTCTCTGGTGTTTGTCTTTTGAATTAGAGAGAAGAGTTGGAGGAGGGCCCGGGGCCTGAGGAGGTGGCCTATGAGTGGGCCTATTGACGTCCGGCCATAAGAAAACCGTAGTCCAAGTTGCACCCGTTGTGCCCTATCCTGTTATAACCTGCTTATAGAGACTTACTAAGACATTTATCCCCAAAGATGAAGTTAGCCGTGTGAGAGTTGCTGCTGACGGCCCTAACGGCACTTGAGACCCAGCTGGAGGCGTCTGTCATCCGGAAACAAAGGTGAGCGCCGAGTGAATGAGAGGAAGACTAAATGAACAGAGAGGCACAGGACCGTGCTAACAGCTGTCCAGGAAGCCTTCCCAATAAGGGGAGGGGCTGGGCCAAGGAGGCTGGAGTACAACCAACACCAGTGAAGGTGTGAGCTGGAGACCCCCTCTCTGGAGAACAATAGAGAAATGAATAGAGAGGCTTGAGAGACAATACGAGACTTTAAGGAATTGATGATGAATGATCCCTAGGAAAACAGTTTCCAGAGAATAAAAGGCAATAGAGTCTCATCTCCTGGAGAAGACTCCCGAACACGGTTAGCCTCAACAGAATGATTCATGAACAGTAGCTTCACCTTTTTGACAAAGAAAAGCAAATCGGCATGTTGTCCCCCATTTTCCCCAGAATTAAAGAAGCTTATTGTTTCTGGAAATAAAAGTCAGTAGGTCTAAAGTGCTGAAGGCTGGTCTTCTCATTTCCAAGTGCCTACACTGTACATAGAGGCTGAGGCTTGAAGATCCCAAGAAGCTACAATATTGTCTAAGTCACACAATTCTAGCCAGCAAGCCATGGGAGAGCCTTAAATGCAGCACGTATAGACTAATATACAACCAAAATGTTGAGCTCTCCCAGTAATAAGAGGCAATTTACATTAGATGGGTTTGCCCTAAACCGATAGACACGACCGACACACACGAAGATAATGACCAGGAAAATCAGGACCGTTCAGAGGAAAATAAACAGATGCAAAGTGTCTCTAAGCAAAGAGAGCACGGTCCTGGCCCTGTTGAAATGGTCAGGAAAGCACCATAACATTCCTGGACCACAAAATAGATGATCTGTTTAACAGGTTGGAGGCATCACAATACAAAGTAGAGCACCTGTGAGCAATGAAACGAGGCGAAGTGGAGAGCATCAGAAGCACAAGTTGACAAGCACAAATCTGATATCACAATATTGAAAGAACAACTAGCTGGTATAAAAGCAAAAAATTAAGATCTAGAGTCGATATCACAACGCACCAACATCCGTATCTTAGGCATATAGGAATCAGCAGTGATAGGTCCTATAGACATTTTCTTAGAGAACATTCTTACCCATATCCTCAGTAAACCTGTATTTTCACAACACTTTCCGTAAGAAAGTGCTCACATGTCAATGTGGCCTAAACCAGAATCTGGACAATCTCTGAGGCCGATAATAGCTCACCATCTTGTATTATAGAGACCGAGATTTGATTTTGTAAGCAGAAAGATACATTTTGGGTGTCAAATATAGCAGTACCCAGTTCCCGGTGTTCCCTGACTTCAGCCCTACAGTTCAAATGGTGCACAAGACATTCATGGAAGTCAGGAAGGCGCTTCATCAGAGAAATATTCAATACCAAATGTTGTTCCCAGTAAAAAAAAAAAAAAAAATCTCATAAGGCACATTTTGTACTACACCAGCTGAGGCGGATAATTTCATAGATCATTCTATACAAAGAATTTACACCCCTAGTTAATCAATAAAGGCTAACTCTCCAAAGCGCGAAGCAACGAAGTCCAGTTCTATTCTGCTCTAGTAAATTAATGCAAGTCTATCGGTTCAATCTTCACTTGCTTGTGTGCATCTTAAGCAAAGTGATCAATCACAATAGACCTCTACTCTACTAGCCTTCAATACAGCATGCTGGGAGCTGGAGATGATCTCCCCTCCACCCCCATTAGCGCAATAGCACTTTTAGGTTCTGTTCTACAATCAATGGTTTAATTGTGTTGTTCAGTAGAAGGGAGATTACCACTCCTACTTGAGGTTAACTGTGAGGGGAGTGGGCACTTACTAGCAGTAAACATATTACATTTAGTAGCATCATACACAAATGTAAAGGTGGATTACCTATGTCAGTTATACGCTTTTGTGATTAGCATTATCGCTGGGACAGTCATTGCACAGATGGCCAGTATATTTATATGTCCATGGCAGAACTAAGATGTATGTCATGGAAGGTCAGGGGGCTGCATAATGTGTTAAAACGAGGAACGTATTTGCAAATGCAAAAAGACATAACGTCAACATACTATTTTTTGTTGTCAAGCTTTATTGCTCAAATTTTCATTTTATCAAAGTTTCCATTAAAAATCAACCACTTAAAAATACAGCAACATAAAATGCAGGGAAACAGAAAATACATAAATTAAATAAGAATAAAAGATCTTGGCACCGGTGGAGAGGCTGCCGGAGTCTCACAGAATATTTGCAGGCATGTGTTACGATAAACCAGAGATTGTTGGGCTATTTGGTTACAATGCTGCGAGCCCTGTTATTTCAGAGAAGGGAGACGGTGCAGAGAAGTTGAGGTGTGCGATACATCTGTTCACATTCTTTAACGTGATCTATAAATGGGGATCATGTTGCTAAGAATTTGGCATAGGAGTTAGACACCAGCGCCAAGATTTTTTCCATGGAAAGCTTTTCACACACCTTTATCCACCAGCAGCCCATGGGGCAGCCCTCTGGGGCTTTCCAAAACTGTGTATTGTTAGGCGGGTTGCGTGCAGTAGTTTTGTGATTAAGGTCGCATGGGATAGCGGATACAGCCCTCCATTGTCATTGCTTCCCAGAGCTAGCACGAGTGGATCGAGTAGCAGGTGCGCACCTAGGATGTCTCTAACTCTCGCCGGGATTTCTTTCCAATACATCTGAATTACTGGACATTGCCACCACATGTGTCCCATGTTGACCCTACCCACCTCCCCCCCCGCAGCCTCTCCATCAAATGTCAGATACAGTTACATGTCTTTATACCAAAAACATTTATATTGAAAGACCATATATCGAATATTTTATCACGAAAAATTTTATAATTAATGCACTTTTTTGTATTTTTTTTTGGGAGGGGGGGCCCCTCTCAAAGCCCTGTTAGCCACCCCTAAAAACCCACCCCGACGGTTTCCCAAAAATATTTAACCCTTTACCCCACCCCCAAACGCATTCACTATAAATGTTTTCATTATAAAATATTCCATATAAATGATTCGATATAAACACTGTATACCGTCGGATACATCCGGAAACATCATGTGCAATCTGTACGGTATCAGGTACGATCTATAAGATATTTTGTATGAGTTTTTATATTTTAGAGGGTTTTTCTGCATTAACCCCCATATCTAGTGCCAGCATTAGATTGGAATCAGGAGCCCTAGTTCTGTCTCCCATTTGGTCATATATGGATAAATCATGGATATATCATCTTGGTCTTGCAGTTTGTAGCATTGGGAGATTCTTTTATGGTCGGCCCCAGTGGATGCCAATATTTCCAACCCTTTAGGTGTCCTGGAAGCAGAGGCTCTCACCTCTCCATTTGATACCCAATGTCTTAGTTGTATGTATCTAAAGCATTCGGTTTCAGGTAATTGAAACTTTCCTTTACATTGGATAAATGTGAGGGTACCGTCATTATCATATCATTTATCTAGGGTCAGGGATTCCTGCGTTTCCCTGAGGCAAATTAAGTCTTGTTTATCCCAGGTATGAAGTCTGGGTTCTGATATATTGGTATCTGGGGACTCAACCCCCAGTCATATAATTAGCAATCTACAGCCTCTAGCCAGTACCTTAGCAACGAGTAGTGGGCAGAAGGTCTCCCCCATGTAGCCTCACCCCGGGGGACAGGAACAGTACATGCAAGACTCTCCCCTTTCCTTCATATCTGCGAGCTAGGCCAGTCTAAGATGCGGCTGATCTGGGTAGCTGTAAGGTAATGATGTATGTCGGGAACCCCCCACAAACTCCTTAGAGGTCGCTTTCAATATACTATTTTTTACAAGAATTTCATCAAACATTGGACCAACACAGTTGAATAGCCAATGACTGGTGCACAGGGAAATGGTACACTTCGTATGCAAAGTTTACAAGAGGTGTTATGGTACTGGTTCATACGAGTATCCCCTTTACAATGACATCTCATGTTGCTGATAAAAAAGGGCACTTTGTGCTAGTCCATGAATATATATATTTCTTATGTATATACAGGAGGATCAATGCTCTTTTGATCACAAAAGAACGTAAGATAAGAAATCAGATTTGACGGGAAGTAGTGAGCTTCTTACAATGGGGTGAGTTTAAGGGACATTCGCATCCAGGGAAGGGCCATTGGCCAATCAGGTGGCTGGAACAGCAGGGGATAATATACATTCTCCACCCGCTGTTACACCCACCCGAGGCCCTTCCCTGGTTGGCGCAAATGTTATTTATTTATTTTTTATTTTATTTTTATGTGAGGAGTGTGGTGAATCCTATTGAGTCATCACTCATCCCCAGCCTAATGTCTCCTCCCATGTGACCAAGGAAAGGCAGCCACTACCTGACACTGGGATGGTAGGGGGTGGGTCATGTGAGAGGAGATGGCTGTCAGGGGGAGGTGGTGACTCCCATAGGAAAGATGCTGTATTCTTTCCTTTGTGTGAAGAAGAAACCCTAATTCCAGAGTCTCTGATGGCATGTTGCCATTATTCAGAACCCTTCCATTGTAAAACCCTGAAAATCCCTTTTGTTAAATGTTCCAAACAGAACTCTATTTACTCTTCAGAAGTACATAACACTTCTACAAGACATTTAACATCTAATGTTTATAACGGTTACAAAAGTGTCCAACAAAATAACTTGCAACAGCCTTAAAATCCTTGGGACTCCAAGTCCCAGAAAGCCTCAAGCACTGAGAAAAAGAGGAGCAAATAGTCACTAGGGAATGAAAGTGATGCTAGTGTGGTCTAGTTCACAATCAGCTGCGCAGGACCTTTAAACTTGGAAATAACCTGCAAGGTGGGAGAGAAGTAGAAGGAGAGGAGAGCTGCAGAGAGCACAGTGTGGGAAGCGAACCCAGAGGCAGAGCCGCAGAGAGTGAGCCGTGCAGAAGAAAAAAAGACGCTCACAGGCAACCGCCTGGAGCGTCGTCGCATACCGGAGGAGAGGAACTCCAGTGAAATTGTAGCGGGTGCCCTGGAGGAACCGCTAGAAGCGAAAAGTCTTTTGCTGTGGGACTGGAGATACGATCTTGTGGAGTGGCAATGGTTCCATCGGCAAAGGAGGGAAAAGCCGACGGGGAACCAAGAAAGTCTCAGTCTAGCTGGAGAAGACCGCCTTATGAAAACTCTTTGTCGCAACTGCATGATACACCGGTGAGTCAACCCAGAGGAGCTGGGGGCCTCGGGATGTGCTATCAAGTTAACAAATACTTGGGGAGGCATTTTGAATACCGACCAAGTAGAATTGAAGGACAAGGGCAAAAAGGGTACAATTCTAACATGAGATGTCATTTTGGGGAAACTTGGAACACGCATTGCCAAAGCGAAAAGACACTAAGAACGATTTTGACAGACAAACTTGAACAAACCCCCATGTGTGGGATATCAATATGGGCAAGTGATACCTGGAGTCAACAAGATATAAACAGTGAAGAAGTGCAACTGTGTTATACTTTAAAGAAAAGTGAACATTATAACAAGGACCTAGTGAAGAATATGCATCAGGGAGTGAGCCCTTTTTGGAAAGAGATACCTGGCAAGAGAGTACACCAGGGGATCTGTGTGAACCAAATGGGGGCAATTCCTGGCAAGAGAGTATACCAGGAAATAATAATTTTGAACAGTTGTGTGAAAGAAGGACTTTTTCATTTGAAGCAGTTTTTGAAGTTAAAAGGACATTTGCTTTGCCATCCTGAGAAAAGTGTTCTACAGAAGAGACATTTGCTTTGACAATCTGAGGAAAGCATTTTGTGAATGAGACATTTTCATTGGCTTTATCAGAACATTGTTGGAACAAAACACTTTCAACTGTTTTCCTGAAATAGTTCAGGGGGAGGGAATCATCCCAAGGACACAAGGAGTGTTTTGTTGGAATTATACTTTTGGATGTGTGCACATTTTTGTTGAGTTGGAAACAGACATTTACCATGCACCTTTTGCTTGTGTATTTTAGTGTGAGGGTCAACTATCTTTTGGACACAAAGTCAGCTTGGTTTCCCGTTTCAAAGGCAGGGACACTCTTCTTAGAATAGGGACAGATGGGCCTTTATCCCAACCTCTTAATTTTAATGAAAATTGCTAATGTTGAGAACATTACACCTTTGTGTCCACCTCTCATTTCTGACCCCTCATAGTAGTTAACAGGAAGACTCTCCCTATTGCCTCCCGACTTCCCTACCTCCTAAAACAATCCAACACCTTCCCCACCTCCTCCCTCCCTCTCCACTCACCTGGTGGACTGGCGCTTTATGCTCCAGTCCGTAGCACCTCCCGCTCCGGCCAGCATAGAAATGGAAAAGGAACTTAGTCCCTTTTCCCTATGATGGCGGCTATCTTGGATTAATTCTTCCACTCGTCGAAGGAGAAAATAGAAAGCCATTTGCACCCCAGATGAACCCCCCTCCCCCGGGGGCGGCATGGCCGATAATGGCCCACAGCCCTTGCCGATGCCCACTCAGGCCTACCATGTCTCAGCCTGGTGGGCCATTGCCGTTCGTGTCCACCCCCCACTGGGGTATGAAAGCCATTTTCTGACCAGGTTCTGGAGGGGAGTAAATGGAACAGTCACCAGGGACAATACATAAGTGGACATACATAGATTAATGACAACCAACAGTGGACATTTTTAAGTACATGTAGGCGGAACGGCCAGCTGTGCTTGGGATGTGACCATGATGGATGAAGGGCTAGAGTGGAGGCAGAGGAAGTGAAGGACAGAGGCAGGTTAGAGGCGAGGGAAACACTTTTGCTAACAGGCAGATGAGAGGTAGGTTAAGAGGGTAATTCGGAGGCGAGGAGGTAAGCTTTTAGTTTTGTTTTGAACAAATCCGTGTGGACTGTATCAGATGTCATCGGGAAGAGAATTCCATGTAAGTTGAACAAAGTGGGAGGAAGAGCGGAAGCAAGAGAAATCCCAGGGACGGAGAGGAGCCACAATGGTAGGCAAAGGGGAGATTGCGAGAAGGCTTGTAGAGTTGGATAGAGAAGAATAAATACAGTTGTGCCTTACCGTGTATAGATTTGTGAACCAGGAGATGACCTTTAAATCTGTCCCTGTTTCTCATCATCAGCCATGGTGACGGTACGAGGAAGTAGGTGTGAAGTGAGGGACTTCAAACAGAGTCCTGCTAGCAAAGTTAATGATCTTGTTAAGAAAGCATAGTTGGGGAGACCAAAGGGAATGATGGCACAGTTGTCCAGTTTGGGGAAGAGAAGAGTCGTTGAGATATCCTTGGCGGTGTTGAAAGGAAGGAGGGGCCCGATTTTCTTAATATTTAGGAGGTTGGGGTGAGCTGCTGTTCCATTTTTGGAGATGAAAGTAGAGAAGGGTCATAGATGAGGCCAAGGTTTCTAGCTGAAGAAGAGTAGGGGAGAGTGTCAGGTGGGAACGAGATAGGCAGAGGAAGAGATGAAAGAGCCTTTGGCAGGGGAAGAAGAACAACTCTGTTTTGGTAGAGTAACATCAGACAGTGCAAAGCCATTCAATATTTAATGGCAGAGAGACAGTTGGAAATGATAGAAAATCAGAGGAGAGTTCAGGAATAGAGATGATTCGGGTGTCATCTGCAAAAAGATAGTATGATAATGCAAAGGAGGAGATTAGTGCCCCAAGAGCAGAGTTGTAGTGTGTAAAGAGAAGCAGACCCAAGACAGAGCCTTGTGGAACACCAACATTAGAGGAGTGAGTTGAGAAGTGTTGTTGCTCTAGCAGAAAGAAAATTGGCAAGGTGCGAAGGTAGGATTCAAACCAGGAAACGGCCTGATCGTGAATCCCAGGAAGAAAGAGTATTAAGGAGATTGCAGTGATCAACAGTGTCAAAGGCAGCACACAGGTCCAGGAGAATTAGGATAAAGTGTAGGTTGGAGTGCTTAGCAGAGGCGATGAAGTTGGAGACATTCATGAAAGCTATTTCCGTGGAGTGACAGGAGTGGAAACCTGCTGGTAGGGGGTATCGAAAGGTTGTGGATATCTAAGAAATTGGTAAGATGGTTTAACACAAACCTTTAAAGCACTTTAGAGTAGTGCGGAACAAGAGACAAAGTGAAAGTTAGCCAGTAGGTTTGCGTCAGCACCTTGCTTTTTTATGAGAGGGATGACCATGGCTGTTTTGAAAACCGAGGGAAAGCAAGCAGAGTTGAAGGACCGGTTGAAGATTTCAGCGGGTTGAGAGGCCACTAAAGTTACGTATCCCCAATATTATTCAAGGCCACTGTAGACTGCAGCATTTAGCCTAAAACTATAGCCGATCATTCTCCAATTGCATTTAATGTAAGTTTAGAAAACTCTGACAGGGTACACACACCCATTCCGCAGCAGACAATGGTACAGTATGGGAAAACTTTAAATCGTATATCAGGGGTATCTCCATTTCAAAAGAACATTGCATATTAAAGTCTGCACATACGGAAGTACGCAAATTGAGGGCGAGTTAAGACTCTTGGAAATGTTATATAATCAAACCCAGTCACATTCCACAGCTAAAAATATTGCAAGTTCCAAGAACAAGTTTGAAGAATTGGCCAATACGGAGGTTACATTCCTATATTGGGCTCACAATGCCAGTTGTGGGCTACATTGACCCACTCAACAGAATTTCTCCATAAGCAAGCCACACTTCTGCAGCGAACAGCAAAATGGCTGCACTGGCTTCTTGTGGCACCATTGCATCAAAACTGCGCCTTGCAGCGACAAAAGGATGGCTGCACCATCTTGCCAAAAACAAAATGGGCGAGCTGAAACCGGGAGCACACAGAGAAAGGTGCCATTGTGTTCTGGATTGCACCCAAGAGAAGCAAATCAAAGCAGCGCTGCTCTGTTGCTTGCAAACCCACAGTTCCCATTGAAAAGGGGAAATATTTACATTAAAAATGATGCCGCTCTGATGCTTTTTCCTTTAATTCCCCATCACACTATTTTATTAAGGAGACTCTGCCATGCCCATTCACATTCACATTGTGCTACAGCAGACAAGAGCAGTATCCCTGAATGACAGGCTGTTGTTCATTTCGGAAGGAATCAAAAGAAGCTTTACTTCAGCCACACGGGAACGCTTTTCTTTTGGGATACAAAATATCAAAGGTCAATGCATCATAGAGGCCCTGGCTCTGGGCCCATGTCAATTTCAGTGCATCTGAGTTCAAACAAATTGTCACATAAAAGGAACTAACTATGGCTACAAAACAATGTGGAAATGCAGAGGGAAGAGACAAACCAAATTTGCAAGGAAAATGCCAGCTGGCTTCGCACATGTAAAAATGGGCTTTTGCAAACCAGAAAAAAAACGCCTGTTTTAAAAGTACCATGTTGAACAAAAACTTGTCTGTGCCTAGCAATGTAAAGGGGTTTGTTGCTGTGAAACATAGGGGATGTTTTATCCAACATGTTTGTTTTGATTCAGGACAAAAAATAAAATAAAAGGAATTAAACTGCATTGGCAGGATTTTGCAAGCTCCAGAACAGGTTTTCCCTGCTGGCTAAGCTAAGGCTTCCCCCAAAAGAAACCACCATAAACTTGCAGGACATGTGGCCGGTAATTATTAGGTTGGAAAACTTTGACTGACCAAGACAAAGAACGTTCACATTCTCAGACTTTCGGCTGGATAGAGGCCTCTCACAATAGAAATTCTGGAACACGAGGATGTGAAAAAGAAAATCACACCTCCCTGTGACTTCTACAAGAAGCTTCAAAGAAAAACTCCATTACAAACCATGGATTTTGGGGGGTAGCCTGGAAAGGCATGACCATATTAGGAGGACAATGCTGACCATTTGGTTTAAACAGCTATTTTATTAAGAAACCTTTCAGACTTGTCTTTATAACCGGACTTTGCAGGAATGTAAAGAATTAACAGCTTTAATGTAATTTCGTGGGTTTTAATTTAAGACATTGCCATTTCTATTCCCAATATGGCAGTGAACGCTACAGAGAATTGGGTATTCCACGGAAAGTATACCTGATGCCACTGCGAATTTCAATGCTGACATGCCTAATGATAATCCACACACATGTATGAAGTAATAGAATTTTAGGCCGAATATTTCACCCTAAAAATGAGCAAAAATTATTAGAAGGGCGCAACAATGTCTTACAGACTGCAGATTTGGACTGGCATGTACTGCATAAAATATGTAGCCTGTTTATGTCATTGTTAAAATACTGCGACTGTACAAATGCGCCATTTGTGGCAAAACTGGATTTTAGCTAAAATAACTGTGGGAGCATCTGGACATTGTAAAACTCACATCATAAATCTGACAGCATGCCCTTGAAACCCAACCAGCTGAGAGCAATGTGTCAACCAATACCCCTGACCAATCCAGTTGTTTAGATGCGTGGTCAGCTAAGCCTGCCCCACCGTGTAGTTCTATGATGTCACCATGCTTTATATGAAGGGACAGACTCTTTCCTGAATTTCTTGTGCCTGTGTTCCTGATTTTCCACATTCATCTTGCCAGATTCCAGATCCCCCTGCAAAGGCCAAAGCATAGCCGATTCCAGATTCCATTGAAAGGCCAAAGCATAGCTGATTCCAGATTCCATTCAAAGGCCAAAGCATAGCCGATTCCAGATTCCATTCAAAGGCCAAAGCATAGTGTCATGGGTACCAGGCAGGTAGTTGGGGAAAGCTGAGTGGAGGCTTGGCAGGCCTGGCATAGGCACACAAAAAGCCCATAGCAGATACCGCCACTTAATTCCTTCCTAGTGTTTGTAGTAACTTCCTGGTTACCACTAACCTGTTACCAAACAGGAAGTGCATAACAATTCATGAGCTCTCTAGTGTTTTGGTGTGGCTGGCTATATAAGCCACACCCAAGATTCTTCCAGTGCTTCGTGTTGCTTACTGTGAGCTGCATCAGCAACACACTTGCCGTGCTCTGGATCAGCCAGCTTCTGCTTACCTGCTCCGGATCATCCTGCTTCAGCTTACCTGCTCTGGATCATCCTGCTTCTGTTTACCTGCTCCGGATCATCCCACTTCTGCTTACCTGCTCCAGATCATTCTGCTTCCGTTTACATGTACTCTGTGCTTTCTCCACGCCGCAGCTATCTCCGGTCAAGAGGGGACTTCAACACCGGCACCTGTAAGAACAAAGAAGAACAGCGTTAGCACGCGCACTTCAATAGCACTGCGCATACTCACCAAATCTTCCCGCGACGCTGGAATCCAGGTTAGTTGTACGAGCGCACAAACCCCTGCAAAAGAAAGAAGAGACATTAGTAATTGCGCTCGCCCCAATAACGCAGAGACTATTGCACTGCACTCCGTCTCCTAACGCAGTACATACTTACCAAAGCCTCCGTGCAAACTTACTAGACCACCAAGTCTCCGGTAGCGCTGAACCCGGACTCGAGGCGCTAACATCACATAACCCACTCCTGCAAGGGAAAAGGGAGACACAATACCAGGCGCGCTCGAATTTAAGACGCTGTGCTTACCTACAGCAGCTGACTTCTACACGCAGCGCTACTCGCCCACAAAATACCTTGGCAAACAAGACAATACGGACAATTCAGGACACTAAACCTTCTCCGTGCAACGTTCCCTTGTGGAAAAGACTTTCTAGCCAGTGAAGAAAGTGGCGCCTTGAGCACTCGGCCTCACTGTGAAGGCATATGACAACGTGTGGCATCTGAACTTAGCCAACAGACATTGGCATCATTCATATGAGCGAATCGCTGCCCTGCTAATGCAGGATGGAGTGCACACCTTATTAAATATCAAGGTAATCCCTTAGGGGACATCACAGCACACTGTAAAGTGAAGGGAAGGGTCCAGGGGAAATCAGGTGAATTCAGGCCTGAGTGTATATCTTTTATTTGACAGGAATCCCTCCGGGTGAAAACAGGGGAAGTGAGAACTCGGGGTCAAGGGAGGCTCATCCATCGCTCCTGCAGAGACACAGGTGAGTGTGACACATAGCTGATTCCAGATTCCATTGAAAGGCCAAAGCATAGCTGATTCCAGATTCCACTGCAAGGCCAAATCATTGCTGACCATCCCAGCAAGGCCTCAATCGAGAGACCCCAGATCTAAACATCCCAATAGCCAAAGGGAAAGCTGTGGTGTTCTTTTGGGAAGCATGCTGAAACAAGACCTGTGTTTTGCCCACCAACTCCTTGACCTCCTTAACCACTCCATCCCGCTGAGGTGTCGCTGTGCTGTGACCAGACCTTTGCCCAGCTGTCTTTTGCCAGGAGAGTCCGCCGTCCGGTGACCCGAGCCCTGCAGTCCAGAACCCGGTTGACTGTGCCTAATCCCAAATTTAAGAGCAGAGTTATCCACATCCCATCACACATGGTCTACCCCATCTTGATTTTTTTCTTTGTTCCACTCTCTAAGCAACCGTATCCATATCCTGATAACTTGTCCTACTGTCAGAATTGTCTGTGCATCTTGTCCTTGATCTCCATTTCTCTTGCATAGATGAGAATTCATTAGCGATTTTTTCATTAAATAAATACATTTTCTCTAAAGAAAAGGGACACATTGTGTGAAGGGTTACAACTGCAGCGTAACTTTTATATTCACGGGTGGCGTTCCTCTTTTCTTAGCCATTAAAGCTAGTTGAAGTAAAATTTGCCTTTCATTTTAAAACTGATCTTTTTTTAACTGCTCCATTTTCCTAAAAACGAACCTCATTCTACTTTCCAAATCTCTCTCAATTCACCACCTATAGCTCTCATTTCACTTCCATATTGTCCCTGTGCTGTGCATCCATTACCCTGCCCAAAAACCAATTCAGGGGGTAATTCATAGAAATTTGCGCACAAGTGGCGCACGCGGCTGGCGCACAGTGTGCGCGTGCGAATCTCTGCGCCAGCAGCGTGCGCTAAAATCCATTTCCACGCACAGCGTATTCATGGATTTTAGCTACCAAAACCAGCCGTGGCGCACAGTGGCGCAGCGACCCTGCAGCAGCGCCAGTTAGGCCCCCAAGAACGCCCCTCGCGCAGGGAAAAGCCATCAAAATCCCCAATCCAGCGCAAAGGGCTGCGCTAACCCTGTACCAGCATGGCAAGCGGGGAATGTGTATTACTGGGGTTTGCTGGAAGTTTCACACATGATTGGAGCAGGGTACGTGTATTTCGGGGGTACGCAGGAAGTTTCACACGCGATTGGCCCTGTGCGAGTGGGGTACGTGTATTACTGGGGTTCGCGGGAAGTTTCACACGCGATTGGCCCTGTGCGAGTGGGGTACATGTATTACTGGGGTTCGCGGGAAGTCTCACGCGATTGGAGCTGGGTACGTGTATTCCTGGGGTGCGCAGGAAGTTTCACACGCGATTTTGCTGTCAGAGCGGGGTACGTGAATTTTGGGGGTGCGCAGGGAGTCCTACACGCGAATTGGCAGTGTGGGTCCTCCCAGGTGTTCCCTCTACACCCTCCACGGCCCCTGCAGGCAGCCCAAACCACAGTGGATTACCCTGCACCCCTGGTCATGTGCCGCAGGCAGCCCACCCACCATGGGCATGCTCCCCAGCCAAGCCACATGTCACCTTGCACTACTGATCACCAACTCATGTCCCCTTGCACCCCCACCCCCCAGCACTGAGGGGCACCTGCCAGCAGGCCCCCACTCATGTCCCCCTGCACCCCCAACCCCCAGCACTGTAGTGCACCTGCCAGCAGGCCCCCATTTATGTCCCACACATGTCCCCCTGCACCCCCAGCACTGAGGGGCACCTGCCAGCAGGCCCCCACTCATGACCCCCTGCACCCCCACCCCCCAGCACTGAGGGGCACCGGCCAGCAGGCCCCCACTCATGTCCCCCTGCACCCTCCCCGCCCCAGCAGTGAAATGCCGATCTCATGACACAAACCAAAAGTCAACTATGTACATCAACACATGTCCGTCACACACATACACTAGTTGGCATTGCTTGTGTAAACCCACATTTTCACATGCATCAACCCAATGAGCGAATCCCACACATGGAACTAAAAAATGAAAATGTATTATGTACATAAAATCAAAAATGAAATGAAAGCATACCAAAATATGAAACATGAAATGAAAAGCATGTGAAAAAGATGATTGAATGAAAATGATAACCAATCCAAAAAAATTAGAAAGGAAAACAGTCCAAAGTCACCCTCCAACAACGCAAATCCAAAGGAAATGTAAAAAGTAAAAAAAAAAAAAAATCTCCATTGCTTCATGTTCATAATTAAAAAAAAAGAGAAATCAATCCATAGTCCAACTATTTACAATCCATTGTCCGGAAAAAATAAATCCATTGTTCCATGTCCATAATGCAAAAAAAAAAAAATAATGAATACATGATGAAACTATATACAATCCATTGTCCAAGGATGTAAAGGGTCCATGATCCCAAACAAACAAATGAAACCTACCTAACAAACTACCTAAAAATATAACTATATACAAATTTGTGTGGCATTGTCCATTGACCACAAATAAAAGGAAAACGAAAAGGAAACCTAACTCTAAAAACTATTTACAATGGCAGCGGGCTAGTCCGACGGCTCACTTTTGGATGTCCCGGGCCAGGGCATCATCAAACTCCTGCTCAATGTCCTGGAGGCGGTCCTCTTCCATGGCCCGAGGGTTCGCAAGAACGACATGTTCTCCTCCAACTCCCTGCGAATTGCCTCGAGGCACTCGGCCCGCCTCAGGGCCCTCCGCATGGAGTTCTCCGCCCTGACCATCGTGAGCCGTGCCTCTTCTGCCCGCTGCCGCTCCGCATCTATAGCATGGCCTAACCGCTGCCACATGGAAGACACTTCCAGTCCTGGGTTCTCCTGCCCTGTGGCCGATGCCTGCCCCTCCGATGTCATAGGCCCCGAGCCATGATGGCTCCCACCTTGTTGCTGCTGCTGCTGTGCCTCTGCCTGTGCCCTGGCTCTTGCTGCCTGCACATCCTCCTCTGGCTGGGGTGCAGTTGTTGAGGTGGCCACCCCTGCTGGACGTCCCGACTCCCGACTGCGGCAGGGATGTGTCCTCCACCAGCCTGGCCGCAGGGTCAGAGGCAGCTCCACAGGGTACCCAGGAGATACATGGGTGGGAAGATGGCATTGGAGGAAGACTGGCACGTAGGGGTTTCAGGTGAGGAGGGGGTCGCAAGGAGGTCCAGCACACGGAGGAATCAAGCACTGGTGACCCGTCCGAGCAGGTCAACGCGGTCAAAGAGGCACCCGAGATGACGTGCAGTCTCTTCACGAAAAGACTGCACGTCACCTCGCATGCCCCGTTGACGCAACGCTATCCCGGCCAGGACAGGCTCAATACGGTCCCGGATAGCCACGTCCGCAGGGAGAGGAAGTCCAGTTGTGCGCTCATCCGCTCCCTGAAAACGGGTCTGGATGTAGGCATCCCTGCTGGTGCCAGATGATGCAGCGACAGGATCAGGGACAGGATTGCACACAGGCACCTCCGCAGCGGCCTGTGCTGCCTCCTGTCCCTGGTCCTGCACCACTAGCACCAGTGGAATCCCCACCTCCAGACCCAGTGTGTGTCCCTTCCACGGCCTCCTCCTCCACCAAACCCCCCACCAACCTGGTTGACTCCATGCCATCTTCCTCTGTCGGACCCTGTGGGGTCTCAGCTGCCCCTTCTGCTGCCGAGGAGTCCACCTCCAACCTCCGCCTCTTGGACCTACCCTCAGAAGCTGCGGCCTTGGACGCGGCACCAGACTCCTCACTCCCCGACGAGATGACAATCTGGGAGGGGAGCCGGGCCTTGCGTCTCCAGGTGGCGGGATGATCCCTGCTGCTGTGCTCCACAGCACCCTCTCTGCCCTCTTCTTCAGTTGACGCTGCAGACAGGGAGAGATAAAAACAGGCATCAGGGCACTGTACAATGGACTGATACACACATGACAGTTGAACATGAGTGGCAATGTTTAACTTCAGACACGGCATCACACTCCATGACACACATGTCATTTTAACTCACACACATGAACATTTCAACAGCAATATTGCACCAGGCAGCACCATCCATACACATACAACAGCATGAACAGCCAAAGGTGAGCCTGACATCACATGAAACACAAGAAGTGCACTAGACATGCACACACGCCACCAAACTTACATGCATGTCTACATCTCCTCCAACTGTTGCAGTGATGAGATCGCCATACATGTCACATCTGCCATTCATCCTTCTACATATCAGTGTCACGTGCATCCATGTTGCATCACAGTTGCACACTTGTCAGATAGATACACATACATGCACACAGTGCAGATACATGCATTCACATACATGCACACAGTGCAGATACATGCATTATGAACCACCATCCATGCCACAACCATGCCAATGTACATACACAGACATTCAAACATGTGTGCTCCCACACCTGCATTTGCCCAGCATGCTTCCCAACACATACACCATCAATGTGTCTCACAACTCTGAGAGGACTCATATGTGGCAGCCTCACGCCCATGTTCATAAACATCCCTACATGGCCCTACATAAACACATGGTCAACCTGCACACTACTGGCACACCATGACAAGCACAGCGTACTATCAACATGCATGTACACTTACCGCTCGACTCCAGACGGGTCTGCCTCTCAAGGATCTGGACGTAGAGCGCTGGGTATATGCATTCCGGGACCCTCATTTGATGGTTAGACAGCTGGCCCTGGCACCCCTTGGCATCCGCTGCCTTAGCGAGGCGCCGGGCCTTGTTGAGGGTCCTGGACCTGAAGTCCTCCCAGCGCTTCTTGACATGTAAGTCGCGGACTGCCACCCCCTCCGCGTTGATGGCAGTCACGATGTCCATCCAGATCCTGGTCCGTCCTTCATTGTCAGCGCGCGTACTTCCAAAGAGGGCATCATACTGCCCCAGGACTTGCTCCACCAGGACACCAACTTCGGTGGCAGTGAAGCTGGTAGCCCTCTGCCTCTCTGGCTGGGGGTTGCCAGTGCTGCCAGATGGTGATGTGCTGGACATGGCAACCCCAGAGGCAGGAGTGGGTGGGCAACTGGGTCCTGGGGCTGGGCTGTGGAGCGATGGAATCCCAGTCGAGAGTCTTCTGTTCCAGCAGGGGTGGTCACAGCAACTACACCCCTGGCTGACGTGCAGGCAGCAAATGGCAGGGCACGTGGGCAGCAGGCATCAGGCACCAGCAGATGGCAGGTGGGAGCATGCTCAGGGCTCTGGGGGGCAGTAATTCGGCCTTCTGGGCAGGAGCGTGGTCTTCCGTGTGTTTTTGCGTGGCCAGCTTGATACGGAGTGATTTGGCACATGAAAAAATTGCACGTCAGCGTGTAATTCGAGGAAAGGGCCTTAGCGCATAAGCGCGTCAGCACACGCACGCGATTTCATTGGACCAAAGGCCCTTAGCGCGTAAGTTACATTACATGCGTGGGCGTTTCCCTCATAGCACGTGATGACAGAGCACACGTGGAAAAACTGCACGTCCGAGTGTCATCGCATGTAATTGGAGGAAAGCGCCCGCGTACATGCGTATCTGACGTGTACGTGTGGGCAGGTTTAAAAGCTACGTGTAGGACGCCATTTCCTTGTACGTGCTTTTCGTGGAGAGCGAGTGGGTGAAATCTGTGCTTCTTGTCGGTTCACACGCGATTACTTCACAGCGTTTGTAGTTCGTACCCGTTACCTCTGACGGCTCTTTTCTGAATTTTTGTTGGGCCTGTTTCCTCAAACAGAGTTCACTTCTCCTTTTGTCCTGGCTTCTCAGACAGCGTACAATTCTTCTTTTGGCGGGGGTGTTGCCAACGCGCACACGCGTGTATTTTTCACATTCTTTTTTCAGGCAGGCTGTGAGTTTCGCACGTACTTAGCAACTGTGCTTGCCCCCCGTGTGTCGCGTTCCCCTTCAGAGGTCATTGTAGGCTGCGTGTATTACGCGTACGCTTATTTTTGTGTTTCTGGGTGCCACAGCGTAGTGCAGGTTCATTTTGTCACGCACATGGTCTACAAGGGGTTGCGTGCACGTTAATTTTTGATTTTGGGCTGCCTGTGCGTTGCGTGACCCGTCATCTTCCCCCAGGGGTCACAGACAGCCTTGTTAGAGCACTAGGGTACGAATTCCATCTAGTATCCTACCCCTTTGACCCCCAATTGCCCAGGACAATATTTTACTGCAACTCCCATATGCACAACACATCAGTGCCATGGTTGGGAGGCGACCAAGCGGTAAGGGAGGCAAAGGTGGCCGACCTTCAAAAGGTGGGCGTGGTGGGCACGGTAGGAGACGTGGCCCGGGATTTGTAGGGTGCCCCTATACCCCCATGTGTGGATGAATAATCAGGGACACCCATGCTCCCCCCCCATGGTTGAGGAAAACATGGCTGACACCATCCCAGCTCAGCCCCTGTTGGACCAGCCCATTGTGGCACCTGACCTGGCACAGGATGACTCCCTGGCTGACTTCCAGGTCAGCAAGTCTAGGCCACGTGTGGCAGTGCAAGTTGTTGTCACCAAGCCACGTGGATCTGGGGCAGCTATGTCATCTGCTGCTCCATGTATGCAGGGTGGGAAGGCTGCAGGGGCAGCTGCAGCTCCATCCGCCCCAGCTCTGACTCTCCCAGCCAGGACAGTGTCAGTCCAGGTCCATCAAACTGACGTTCCCCCTGACAACATTACCCTGCAGCCAATGCCTGCATAAAGACCTATGATCATTGTGCATTTCCACACTCCTACTACCCAGTCCACCGGTGATTCTGCCCCTACTGACCAGAGCGGCGTAAACCACTCTGGCTCTGCTCCACCTTTAAAGAAGAGGAAGAAGGGTGCTCTGGCACGACAGGCTGAGACCCCAGACACGGCTACACACTCCGGTACCTCAAGGAAGCCTTGCTTTAATGAGGCGGAAGTTGATGCACTTGTGTCCTATGTGTCGGCACATAGCCACGAAATGCTGGTGACTGCAGGGTCCAAGACCACAACTGGTCAACGTAAGGCACACTGGCAGACCATCGCGGACCGCATAAGTGCCCTTGGATTTGTGAGGCGCACAGCTGATGATTGCTACAAGCGGTGGAATGACCGGAAACGCAGAGCGAAGAACAAGCTGGCCTCAAATAATGCGCTACTCTGGTGACTGGCAGTGGGTCTCCAGAAGAGGACAACGAACTCACTGAACATGAGTCTGTTGCTGGGGCCTTCGTCACAGAGGAACAGATCCAAGGTGTGGGAGAAATACCGGATTATGATGCATTGTCCGATGAGTGCCCATGCATGTGTGTGTTGTTTGGGTGACGTGTTCCGATTCAGTGCCAGGTGAGGGTGTGTGTGCCTGAGTGGTATGGGTCACCCATGTGCTTCATCCAAAACATTCAGCGGTCTTGGATTTGGGTGTGACAGTATTCCTTCTGCCCACAGTAGTAATTTAGCGCAACATTACGGCAGTTGCCTTTGAAGTGGCATCTTGCAACAACATTGTTTGTATTTTTCAGTGTTCGTTCAGGCTAGTTGTTTCCATTCTCCCACTTTTGCTCCACATTCCTTAGCCCTATTGTCAAATTTGTGACATGCTTCTGTCATTGATGAACCCGACATTGGCCCACATGTGTTACCTTGTTAGGTGAATGATTTGACCATTCAGGCTGATTGAGTATTGGCCTGATCACATAAATCTTTGGGGCCTGTATGAATGTGGAACATGATAGTTGTTTCCTGTTATGTTGAAGTGCACAACCATTGATGTGTACATCGGCCTGCAATCACTGTATTTTTGTACACTGGATGTGTTGCAGTGTGTGGCACATGCCTATTTTGTCACACTATGTAGCATTTTTGATCTCATCATGTCCATTTCACATGGATGGTTGACAGTATTTATTCACTGACATATGGATGTACTTGTGGACTGTACCATGGCTATGGTACATGCCATCTGTGTTATGGCATGTGTCATGTATGTGTATTGGACATGCCACTAACAGGCCAACGTGTGATGGCAGTGCTACCCAGCATGCAGCAAATGTGTTGCTCTTCCATCTTGGTGTCATCAGTGTCTGCCTTTTACCTCCCCTTCCAACTCAGTGACAGTGCATGCATGGGAGGGTTATAGTCATGTGGGACATGTGTAACATGTCCCACATTTGCCTATTTGTGTGCTATGGTGCTAATGCCCGTTTCCATTTTTTGTCTTTCATGTTTTTGCAGGGGATGACGCACTTGATGCTGTTGAGGAGATGGTGCAGACCCAGGAGGGATCTCAGGCACGACCGGGCACCAGTGGGGGACGTGGTGTGGTGGTGGGTGAGAACCCAATCTTGCTGCAGACCATTCTGTCCAGGGGTGTCTCTGGGTGCACCTCCCCAGACCTCTATTCAGCTGCTGATTCGGATGATGAGACCTATGTGCCGTCGCAGGTAAGTGTTTCTGGCAGGGATTCTGTTCTGTCCAACCCACCTGCACCAGGGGTAGAACCCTCTATGGGGATGTCAGTGTTGGTAAGTCCGCCTTTGGCGGTTACGGATGCAGGGTCACACTCCACAACATCTGATCCTGTTCCTGGGCCAGCAGATCAGAGGGGAAATGCAGTCCTGCAGCCTCAGGCAGTGCCGGCACAGCAAGGCGCAGATCGCCTTGCCCCAAACAGGTTTGGTGCCCGACGACGCGGTGGCCGTACGCCACCAGGCGATACCGCATGGGAACAATCCATGTACGGTATGGCAACCCAACAGGAAGCATCAGTTGAGATGATGGCTCAATCAATGGAGAGGGTGGCCACTTCCATTGTCCCTCCTGAAAGGCAGATGGAGCAACTACAGCAGGCAACAGACTCCATTTGCCAATCACACAGGGAGGACATGTTGGCGTCCAACAGGGACAGACGGGCGGCACTGGATACTCTACACCAATCGATATCAATAGAGTCCCAGTGCCACAGGGAAGCCCTGAGGGTAGAACTCCATCACCTCAGGGAGACTCTGGTTGACCTTGAGGCTTCCACTAACTTGAGGACAGAACAGCAGCTGGAGCGGCTCACACGTTCGTTCTCAGCTGAGATGTAGGCAACTCGGGAGGAGATCCGGGCATCACGTCAGGTGCTGCATGGGAACTCCGCACTATAATCCTCCAGAACGAGACCTTCCACACCCGCTTGCTTGCTGCCATGGAGGACCATGTACCAGGGCTTTGCGTGGGCTGCCTCTCATAGCACCACCACCTCTGTGTGGCAGCAGCAGAGGGTGATGAGAGTGACAGCAGCAGTTCTCCCACATTGGCATAGCCGTGCAGGCCACAAGCCTATGGAGGTGTTTTTTTCCCCCACAACATCCACACAGGTGGCTGTTGGTGCGCACCCTGTCCTCAGACCTCCTGGATGGCCTCCCCCTCCCCCCCGGCCCCCACATGGCCATGGCCATTTTTGATTTTTTTTTTGTTTACAGTGTGTTGCCTTGTGTGGCTCCCGTGGGCATCCACTGTATTCCGGCTGGGCACATGCAGGCTTGTCCTGAGTTTGGGTTAGATGCTTGGGTTTGTGAGACACACACCCCTCCTGCTTCCCGTTTCCATGGGCTTGCAAAGGGTGTGCCCAAGTGACAGTGACTTACACAGTGACGTTGGATTCCCATGAGCTGTGTGGGCAGTCTGTAGTCAATACTGTGTATACATTCCTAGTAGATATTGTTGTTGTATTGTACACTGCATGGTGTATTGATATGTGCTTGTGCATCCATGTCTTCCTCCTAATTTGCAGGTTCATTCCTCATGTCTTCACAAGGCCTTCTACTTTGGAGATGGAGTTCATGTTGTAAGCAGTGCACTTACACATTTGCTTGGCAGCAGCACTGTACAGTTGGAAGTGGTCGATGTCCTGCCATAATCGGGTTGTAAGACTACCACTACTTTAACTTAGTACTGTCATGTTTATGCTATGTTTGAGGTTGTGTAGCTGCATTGTATTGTTGGTAAGTATTTGGTCATGTGTGTTGTTAGTTCTACATTACTGGGAGCATATTATGTGTGGCCAGTTTCCATTAGTGACACTGTACTTTGTGACACTTGTGTCATGTTTTGGGGATTGCTTTGTTTGCTCTCACATAGCATGACATGCCATGGTGTGTTGGGTGGCGGTGCTGGGGAGGGGTTGGGTGACATGGCACTTTTGTCATGTTGTATTTTGCAAGGGGGTAATGAATTTAGCAGCATAGAAGTGTGTCTTTTGATGACACAGCATTGGTGGTGTTTGTGTAGGTAGGGATGCACACAATGTAACACTTCCAGGTGACCAATCTCAGGCTGGTATGGTTGTGACAGTTGACTGTCCCTTATGTCATCATCATTGATTGTCAGATGGTATGTGCCAGGGCTGTGTGCACTCCACAGGGGTGTGATTTTAGGTGAAGTAATTAGCCACCAGCTGCGTACGGGCTGCCTCACCACGTGCCCTTCCCCTCCCATGCGCAGCAGCCGTGCATGTGGTTGGGGATGTGGGGGCACCACCATGTCCACGGGCAGGCCCCGGCGTGTTGCAACGTTGTGCAGGACACATGCTGCCACTATGATCCTGCACACTACTGGGGGAGTGTATAACAGCTGCCCGCCAGAACGGTCAAGGGAGCGAAAGCGTGACTTGAGCACTCCGAATGTGCGCTCCACTAAACCCCGGGTTGCAATGTGGGCTGTGTTGTATCTTACCTCGGGTGGCGTGGTGGGGTTCCGAATTGGCGTCATCATGTGGGTGCTCAGAGGGTAGTCATTGTCCCCTGGGAAGGTGGTGATGGGCATCATTAGTGGGGTTGTGACATTACTCAGTGTCTGACATGCATGCATGTGCTGTGGCATTTATACTCACCGAGCAGCCATGCATTGCCATGCCGCCCAGCTTCTAAGTCCCGGTTTAGGGTTTACATTCTGTAAATAAAACTGGTCGTGGGTGGACCCTGGATAGTTGGCATATACTGAGGTGATGATTCCCTTGGCATCACATACTTCCTGGACTTTGATGGAATGCCAGTGCTTGCGGTTTCTATAGATGTGCTCTGATGCCCGGGGGGGACTTAGAGCCACATGGGTGCAATCAATGGCACCTAGGACTTTGGGGAATTGTGCCACCCCGTAGAAATTCTAGACGGCAGCCTGCCTTTCTGCAGGTGTTCTGGGCAGGTATATGTGCCTGCGGACTGATGGGCGTGCAGTCATGATGGCCAAGACCTGGTGTAGGCAGCGTGACTCCGTGGCCTGTGACACCCCCCCCCCCCACTATAGCACTTGTCCGCTGAAATGATCCAGTGGCCAAGAAGTGCAGTACATTGAGGACCTTCTCCAGGGGGCTGAGTGCTTGGGAGCACAGGGTGGGTGATGTGAGGTCATCCTCCCACTCACTCACCAGGTCGAGTATTATGTGAGGTGGAAACCTGTACCTCTCATACACCTGGTCATCAGGCATCCCAAAAAGGCTGGTTCTGGGTGTGAAAATTCTAGCCCCGACTATCATCCTCCTCCTCCTCCTCCTGCGGTATCCCACGACCACTGCTGCTAGGAACGGTATATTCATCCTGACGTCTGAGCTTGTTTGCGCGCACTTTTATGCAGCGCGGGTCCACGTACGCCTGCTTCCTGCTGGCGTACGTTTTTCCGGATAAGCGCGTCTTTTTTTGGCGCACGCGTTAGCCCCGTTCGAATCCATGAATATGTGTTTTGAACGTGCGTGTGGGCGTTCCGCGCATTTGCCTCCTGTACTTCCCCCCGTGACGCCCACATTTTCACGCGTTATTCCCCATTCCGCGTGTCACGCCCTCTGTTCCTCCTACTTTTGTTGTGTGCGCCGCGCAATGTGCGATTTTGCTGTGCGCGTAGCGCACGCTGTTTGGAGACGTGTGCGCCAGCGTGCACCACGCAGAATTTTTTCGGGTTTCGCTGCGATTTTCGCACTGGCACTGCGATTCGCACGCTTGCGCTGAAAATTTTAGCGCACGTTAATTACATGAATCGGCCCGTCAGTGTTTTTCACCTTTTTTTGCAAAAACCGTTTTTACATTCAAAACTGCAAACTAGAAAAAATCAACTTTTCCATGTGTGAATCTGGCTGCACTGGGTTTTCCATTTCATTCTGCTTGTGATTGAAATGGAAAATGATGCTTGCTAGTGATATAACATCCCTGATACTATGATAAAACATATGCATATCATTATTTAAAAACATATATAATTATCAAAGTCAGAGTGTCATTTTAGGCCTTTGCAAAGGGTTTCAAATCAGTTTTTATCACTTACTTTTGATTCTGTTTGCCATCTCTTATCCCCGACTACCTGCTGCTTCTTTCTATCCACTGAGAATTTGATTATTTGTAGGTTATGGGAACATTGCAGGGGGAAACATTAACTTGGGTGCTATATATCCTAATTCAAAAAGTGCTCCTATTCAATTGTGCTTTAGATATGTTCATGTAAAAAGTTAACTGCAGTTCAGTAGCTTTTATTGTAATTATTACCCCATTGATGACTGCTGCCCAATATTAAAATGTGTGATTTTTGTGAATTTTAAAATAAATAAATATTGTATTTTCACCAACCGGCCTGATCCATCGTGACACAGGGTGTTTGTAAAACGGGGTGTGAGACGGGTCGGGTATCGGCTCAATTTGAATTAATTGAAATTAAAGAAAAAGCATTCCTATTGACCGCCACATCACAGGATAAGACCAAGTGTCTTGGTCCGGTGTGTGATGCCCGATTGGTATCCTTAACACAGTAAGCATGGCAAATCTGAAAGACCGGGCAGAATCTTTGCACAAAACAAGAGCAGGGTCCCACCACAATAGTCATGTTAAGACATGCTAATGGCAGGCTTCTAAAGGACCCTAGTATAATTAACAACTGTTTTAAAGGCTAATACTGAGTTAGATACCTCTACAACTGTGACGACACAGGCTGGCATTAAGGCATACCTAGATGAATTAACTATGTTATGGCTAGATGATGGGCAGACAGAGTGGCTAAGCTGCCTTATAACCACAAATGAAATTAAGGTGGCCATAAATTTTACATTGTGGATCCTAAATTGCTGACATTCTGGCACATACGTTTCTACTTTATACGAGATCTTTATTTAACAGGGCCATTTCCAAACACACTATGTGAAGCTAATATTGTATTCCCGAAACCTTGAAAAGATTGTACTGCTTTTGCCACTTACCTCTCCATCTATGCTTAACATACACTATAACATTTTTTCGCTAATCTACTAGCACGTAAACTCCTGCTGTTAATGGCAGCAATTATATTAGCTGATCAATCTGGCTTTATCTCTGGAGGAGCAAAACACCATAACCTCTGTAGATTTTTTTTGCCTAGCTCCATCAAATATTCCCTAATATCCCAATGGTATCAGTTCTATTAGGCATGCAAAAGGTGTTTGGCGCTGGAGTGGAATTACTTAATCTCAGTTGCAAAAGTTATGTGTGGGGCACTTTCATGAATATGGCGAAGGTATTATATAAGGACCCAATTGATAGGATTTTGTACCGACGGCAGAACATCTGCGCCCCTCTTGATAGCTTTGGGTACATGCCAGGACTGTCTGATGTCCCCCTATTATTAACAATAGAGACCCTGGCCTATGCCCTTAAGGAGAGACTTGTCAATAGAAGTGTGAACTTTTAAGGAATACGCACAATCATATCATTGTATGCTGACACTCTAACAATGTATTTAAAGAACGCCTCAGTAAATCTGTAACCCCTGCTCAGGGGAAGTAAAATCCTAGTTAGCGCATCCAAATCTGAACTTTTTCCTCACACTGACTGTGACACTCAGACTGATTAACTGGAAATCCAATTAGCACAAACACCGGACCACCTGATAGCAGTCAACCGCACGGCACCATTACAACAACTAGAGTGGAAGGTTATCAGATGGTGCATCTTCCCTCTGTTTAGGCTGGGGAAGATATGTATAGCTCATATGGTGATTTTTCCTACTGTTTGTATCTATTCATGAATATTCCTGTTATAGTTTCATTGTCTTTTTAGGGATCTGTAATAGCTAGTTATGAAAATAATATGGAGTACGAACCAACCTAGTGTGAGATGGGAGATCCTAACACAGTTGCTGGATGGTGGTGGTTTTGGACTTCCCGATTTGGAATTGTGCTATCTTTTAGTGCAGACCTCATATGCCTATTACTGACACTATAAGAATTCCATCGAGGAACAACTGGCCCCTCTGAAAATGCCAGCGTCTGCCACACAGGGTGGTTCAAACATGTCTTAGACTGCTCTTTTTATAGCGCACTCTAGTTGTTTTTCAAGACTGCGCTGTACAGCGCTTCCAAATGCGTAATATAAATTCAGTCGGCTGGGCAGCTCAGCATGCCGCAACACAAGTAATGTTGTTGATGCACCTTGTTTTTCTGTGCTTCATTCCTTCTCTATTCCTCCTTGTGGTACATCTTGTTTGGGACTTCATCATTCCTTCTACCTCCTGTTCCTCATTCCTTCTTCCTGTGTGCTCTGCCGTTCTGTACCTCCTTGTGGGTTTCAGCAATACTCCAGCTTCTTCCTCCTTGAGGTCACTACGCTTCAGAAACATATAGCTCCTCTTGACCAGATATCTGGAGCTGTAGAGCATTTTCTGCTACCTACCTTTTCCCTCTGGAGCATTGCTGCTGGGCTTACCTTGTACATGCAGCTATTATTTAAGGGTGAACTGTCAGGCTGGCTTGCTACCGCAATCGCTCCCCATCTCTTCTACAAACGCTTACCATAAGGCAATCAGGTTAGTGGGAGATTCTGGCAGAAGCAAGGACATGTGCAGAGCTGGACTCTCCTCTCAGTCAACATAAGACTCGCCCTGATGCGTCTACAGTTCAGGAATGATCTCAAGACCTTCCTTTTCAAGTAATGGCTCCTCACTAAAATTTAGGGCCACAGACCCCCTGCCAAGTGTAACTGAGACTGGTTGGTCTGCTCCCCAAGGTTTCCTCACCTGGTTGCTTGCAGATTCCCTGATGCCAAATTGCCCACCCTCCCCTGTTGTTAGCTCCCCCATTCTTGTTTATCTGCTTCCCTCACTGGGTTCTTCCCCCTATGATTGTAAAGCGCTCTGTTGCTTACCTAAGCTATGTCCGTGCTCAATAAATACCCTAATAAAAATAAATATTATTGGTGTAAAAACCTTTTTAGTTTTTTTTTTTTTACATCTTTATTTACAATTTTCAAACAAATACAAGGATAAAATTTTTTAAAGATGATCACATGAAGTATTTTCCAAAATAATTAATTAAAAATGAGCATCAAATAAGAAATACAATGACAGAGTAAATAAATCAATAAGAAATAATCATTAAACAAAGATACTTGCATAGTAAAATGACCCAAAATCCATAAAACAACCACAGATAAAACAAACTAAGACAACCAAACAAAAAAAAAAAAACAACAAACAATCCACACCAAACAAACAAACCATCAACCAAATACACTCATACCTCACTTCCATCATCTTGTGTTATATCACCATACAAATCAGTAAAAGGTTTCCACAAAAACCAATATTCTTTTTCATTACCCTGCTTCTTGGATAGAATCAATTCATATTCGGACAATATAATCAGATCATTAATCCAGTCCTCTATATTTGGCTTTTTTCTAGACTTCCATACTTTCATGATTTGTTTCACTGCCACTACTAACACCTTATCTATCCAACACCCATATAAATGGGTTGTCAAAAAACAACCTCTCTTTGCCAACAATAAAACCTGAAAGGGCCCTCTCGGAAAGGATATCGACAAAGTAACGTTTAATCTATCCAGCACCTCCGACCAAAAAGTAGACACTCTCGAGCAATTCCATAACATGTGACTCAGTGTCCCCTTTTCACAGCCACACCCCCAGCAAACATCCTTTGCACTTAATCCCAAACTAAACATTCGCACTGGAGTCCAATATAACCTCCCCAAAACTTTCTGACGCACAAGACACAATTTGAGATCCATCTTAGTACTATGATCAATCTGCCATATATATTTCCAAACACCATCACCGATTGTGAAACCCAAATCCATTTCCCATTTCTGCTTTAATGTGTCCCAGGACCGTAATACTGAATCATCTATACGCATGAGTTTTAGATACGTGGAGACATTATGCGGTAACAGGTTGAAAATAGTCCAACCCATCGGTTCTTTTTTCAACTGCAAACCCATCATATCAAACATTCGGGTCAGGCAACATTCAAGATCCCTATATCGTTCCACTTCCGGACCACTTAAATGAAATTCACCTTGAAGTTCCTCAAAGGATTTTACGACCCCATCTCGCAATACATTTGATAGGTACTCTGTCAATCCCAAAACCTGCATCTTAAACTAGAATGAGTAATGCGTTATCCTAACATGTTATCCAGTGCAATAATTGAGACGCCAGGCGGCTTTACATCTGAGATTGACACAGTGGACACAGCTGTATGGGTGTGTTATGTTATCTTGCATTTCCATAACACCTCTTGCCATAGTTTATGGCTTCAAAGTGCTTTGTCGGTCAGAGAGGCAAAGGAAGAGTATGATAGAACATTCGGTAGTGGTAGGGAGAAGCAAAGTCGGGTAGATAATTGGGATGAGTGCAGTCTAGATAAGGTGCATAGAAAGGCATGAGAAGGAAAAGGTAGAGGAGCTATGTGTACAATTGCTGATTTTATTGTGGGACTCAACTGTGTCAAGTGCCAAGAGGAGAGGTAGCTGGAGAGGAGGTGTTCTCTGTGCAGGAAGGGTATGTCTGGAAATAATTACTCACTGCATGGTGAGCCTGGGCATGTTGAAGCCATGTCCAAGAAAATTAATGTGTTCAGCAAAGCCCTTGAGCTTACTTCCCTAGGCACCCAACAACATTTGAGAAGTGGTTGTATGTCAGAAATCCTTATTTTCCAAGTTTGCAAAAGTACCCTAGAAAGCGAGCAAAAAACCTCAAATGCTTTGGTTTCTTCATTTATTTTATGGTTCCCAAAACCCTAGGCTCGTGCACAAAATGCTTATGACCAGACCTTGAGCCTTCCTCAGTGTCATGGTGACCCAAAGCATGCAGAATCCATGCCCAAGAAATACAGTGCTTGAAGCTCTTCTACTTACTCACCTAGGCACTGAATGGCCAGATTCTGTATATTGGAAAGCTGGAAAGAAAATAAGGGCACATTTAACTGAGGGTGGGATTTCTGCAATGGCTTCCTTGGAGCAGAAGCCCAGTTAGGCCTTCCTGGAAGTTCCTGAGTCCAGGTAGGGGGTTTGAGGTAATGGTTATATTGATGTATGAGGCAGGAATCCGATTATGTGAGTTAATTTACATAATCCAGCCTTTGACTAGCCTTATCACTCTGGGCTGCAGTTACCGTGCACTGTTAATTTAGAGGATTATGCAAATGTTAAGTCAAAATAGGGGTGTGTGGTCTGGTTAACTGATTAGGTTTCCAGGTCTACCTTCGGGTTTTTTAATTTTTTTGCGTGTTTAGGGGGTTGCTACCTGGTGTCTTATGGCTGCTTCAAAAGCGGTTGTAATAGACATTTAAAGCAAAACATTATAATGAAACTTCAACATAATGTAACATGCTAGCATTAAAGGAAACGGACACCATGTTCTCCCGTCCTCCGCCAAAAGGACAGAATGAGTATGTACAGCATCACTCCGGTAGATTCCAGTTAACTTGTATTTAGCTTTGGGAAAAGGACACTTTGATTCCAAGAACAAGACATTACAAAAATATTTCTACAGCTTAAAACATGACATGGCGTAGCATAACATAACACAGTGTAGCATACCAAGCCTAACTCAATGTAACACCTCAAAACAGGGCTTCACATAGATAATATAGCTTAGTACAGGCACCTAGCAAAAAAACACACACACACACACACACACACACACCCCCCCCCCATCCGCCTGCACCTCTCCAGACTCACCTTCTGCTACTTTTGGGTTGACTGAATTCAAGATGAAATTGCTGCTCTTTTGTAGGCCAAGGCCATGGGTCTATAAGGCAAGGGACTCCAACCCTTCCTTCACTCTGCCATGGGGCATATTGATGTTTCCTTTCAGTAATAGGTGCCATTCCTCCTTTGAGTAAAAGGTGTTCTCGCTCTTGGCCAGTCGGAGGAACATTTGGGTGATTTTTGGTGGGAGAGTGGTGGCTCATCCTTTGAATCAACTGGTGGCTTCCATGAATGGAGTTTTTTTCATGTTTATTTTAAACCCTGGGTTTGTGCTTCAGCTGGAAATGAGACAAATGCCTGGCCATTGGTGTTTACTTCACCTTGCAAATATTCTGACACAAGATCAAGGGGGTTCCTGTAACATTGGACATAGCCTTTCAAAAAGCGTTTGCATCGCTGGGATTAATAAGAATGGACTTCTTCCCCACAAGCACCTTATTATCATTTAGCCATCCGAGAGAAATGGGGGCATGATTAGAATGCACATTCTGTGGTACAAGAGCTTACATGATTCCTTGAAAGTTCAGGTCAACACCTCCCTGTCGCTGCCACCCCAATCGCTAACCTTTTAATGAAATCAGCTGGCTGGAATCACATTATTTCAACACTTTACAAACTAGCATTATCCTCTTGAAAGAAACCTGCACTCATTCAGAGGAGCCTATGTCTCCATGAAGCTGGGTTTTTTGGAGCTTTCTTTGCTATCCTAGGCAAAAAAAAACATCTCTCTTAAAACAAATATTGACATTGAGTAGGAAAATATTCTTAATCTTTTCTTCATCTCAAGCTCCCAATGGAACCTTAAGGTGAGTGTATTCTGCAGTCCACAGGAGTTGTATCAGGCTTTCTCCCTTCATATGATACGATAGGTTATTTATAATGTGCATAATACCCAGAGGTTTCTAAGCACGGACCCGGGATCGAACCTGTGTTGCTTTGTGTCGTCTTGCTTCCAAGGCAGCACTTTGCCTCGAAGTTATCCTGCTGGGACTTCATAGCATTTTGCGGTTTTGTGAGATAATAGGCAGGAGGTTGCTGCCGCTATGCACAGGAATGAGACGGGCGTTAGCTTTGGAAGCCCTTTCCTAAGGCGGGGAGCAGATTTGGATTCCAGAGAAATATAGTGCCTCTGGCTGCAGAGACAGAAGTCATTATTAGCAGTGGATGGAGCTTATCCCCGTTTCATTTCAGAGCTCACCAGAGTGTCCTTCCTTTTCTGTGAGGCAAGGCTTTGGAGGTCAGAGTTGGCAATTCAGAAAAACAAGCATATATCAACCATCAGGTGGGCACAGAATCCTTGGTAAAGGTGGTATGGTAGGTGTAGATTTGTGCTGGAAAAACAATCCTTCTTTCCATCCAAACAGAACACTAAAGGGAAGTGGTCACCATTCCAAAGTCAATCTAAGGAGGGGCCTTTCCTCATCCAAGGATCTCTTTCTGCCTCTGGAAGCTTTCAGAGAGATTTATTCTAAATATTGAATTGCCACAGGTTCAGGATCTGTAGACTGCAATGCCATATGACAATCCTTTAACCTGTATTTGTATGTAAAGAAATATGTGAACGATTCAGGTCTCTAGTCCTGAAGCATTTTTCCTCACGGAACAAAGCTTTGGTGTAAGACTTTTGCTCAAGGCCACCAGATCATCTGGCCTGGGCGTTGCCAGAGGAACCCCTTTACATCTTTATGTTCCTTTGTTTGCAAGAGTCCTGGTATTAGTGCAACAATAAGATTACCTGGTCACCCTGGTAGTTCCTTTTTGGCCAAGTGGAGGATGGCTTCTTTTGTTGCGCCAGTAACACTCATTGTATTTGAGGATCCTACTTTGCTGCCCAACTTAGTCTGAATGTTAGGTTAGCCCAGAGACATGTCTCCCTAGTGCAATGAAAATTGTACATCAGGGTTTACAAGGCGACCCCCTCTCCAAACTACTGGCTGCAATTTGACAGTCTCAGAGGCCTTCGACTCTGTCCTATCCGAAGCATTGGATGCATTTTGAATTTCCTGAAGGAGCAATGGAATGGTAGTTTAATTTGTTTAAACTCGTATTGAATATTTACTGTACATAACTGCACTGTAATTATATGGCTGAGTATCTTTTAGCTGAAAAGAACTAGACCTAGGGAAAGATAAGGAGCCTCTGTTGTGGGGAGCTGTAATCTGAGGAAGAGGACCAAAAATAGGCTTCAAGTTTCAGGAAGGCAGGCAGGTGCTAAAGTCGTGGGATTGTGTGATATATATTTCTTGCTATGCACCCTGTATACCCAGGTACTAATGCAGGCTTATCCACTTGATTGCATAGTGTAATCTTGTGCCCATTTCTTCATCTCCCTGTGACTTAGTTCATCACCTCCAAAAGTGGAATCACTTAGAAACATATTCAATTCCAATACGAAGGGCTAGACAAGAAAATAATCTGCCTTTAAAAAAAAATGCAAATACTATTATAGTGATAATATATATCCTGCACCAACTTTGTGGCAACAAGTCAGGGTGACTAGATGGTTCCTTGTCACTGAGACATTGCTTTTCTATTCCTGGTCTTTCTTTTAATGACAAAAATAATTCTGGATATTGGACTTTTGGTTAACATAATTTATCGAATTGAATTTAAGTACTGGCATGATGGAATATTTCAGAATAAGGTTCTCCTAATAATGTGCTATGCAGTGTCTCACAGTTTTAGAAAAAAGGGATACATCCCCCTCTACGGTTAGGCTCAGTTACGTCTGTGGTCAGAATGCCTTTTATGAAAACAAAGTCTCTCCCAGATTCGCTCTTATGTGTGAAGCTGTATCCGGGCATTAGCAGCTTCCAAGGCCACCCCTGGGACAATCTGTAAACTTTCCTTGTGGCCCTTGGGTTGCCGTTCACATTTCTCCATCTGCCTCAATTTGGTGGCGCTTGCCTTCAAACAAACCAAAGTCTTTGATAGACATAGTCTCTCTCTCTCTCTCTCTCTCTCTCTCTCTGGGTCTCCCCTAGGTGTCACTCACAGTCTTTAGGTTGCACTCTGGCCCATTGGATATCCTCACAGTTCCAAGTGGAATTCCTAAAGCCAGCTGTATAGCAACTGTTCATGAGTCACTGTTCATTTCCATTGGGATTCAGTTGGTCGGAAGCAGCTGTGCGTGTGCATAGAGAGCCACAGTGCAGCTTGACTGGACTGAGTAAAGCGTGTTGGGTCCTTTTCTCTGATCTCCGGAAGACAAGAGAGTGAGAGATGGAGCCGAGCTGGAAATCCTGTGGCTCTCGAGCTCCTGAGTTCCGGAGCTCCCGACTCGAGCTGAGCCCGCAGAATGGCTCCCCATGCCCTCCTGCATCATTTGATGCCACGTCCCATGACCCGCCCCGCATCATACAGCTATATACGGCATTCAGTGAAAGCAGCGGAGGCGGCGGTGGTGGTGTAGTAGCTGGTGAGCCGACGCTGAGCGGATATTGAGTGGCCCCTTATTTTTAGCCAACCATTTTTCTCTAGATTGGTGATCAGCGCAGTGTTCCCCCTGTCCCTGGCTGAATAAGTGACCTGCCTTCATTTCCCTCTGAGCAGCGACTGCAGAGTTTTACTCTTTGTGTCGCTGCAGGCCATACAGCCGGATTACATAGGTTATCATTTGCTCTTGCTGCTGGTATTCTTTGTAGAGCACCTAGAGTTATTATAACATGAAGTTGCAAAGTAAACTCAAGGCAAATAAGAAAAGTGTGGCTGCAAAAGAAAATGGGTCAAGATCTAAGGGCGAAGCAAGTACCCAAACGACTATAAGTAAGGAAAACAAAATAACTGATTTATTTTAATGGGTCAACCGGTAGTTGTACAGATACATACTGAGCCCTCTCAGAGTGATGGGCCAGCCAATGAAGTAGTGTTGATTCCGGCTGATTGACAATAATTCCTTACTTAACCTCTGCTATAGCTTAGAAGGACAAATGGCGAACTTGGACTGTGTTAACTCAGTAATTGAGCAACATATTGCTGCTGATGAAGATACATGTGCTCCAGTGCCTCAAGTTAGATCGGACGATTGTGGCAGTGTGCCAACAACTGCCCCGGTATCCAGTTCTAATAGACTGTCTTGCACCCCTCGTCTAAGTGGCCTAGCAGATAAGTCCACTGAGTCTGAATTTACTATGGGCGGTAAGGAACAGTCCATTTTGTCTGGTGATGTGACTCTGGCAAACTGTTTTAGCAGAACTAAACTTTAGGACATGGAAGCACACATTTCCATGGGCTTTGCCTTAAAAATGTTGCTCAAACTCTACCATAACATATTGTGTGTAGCAGACAGAAATTCTTCCTTACTGAACCAAGCTAACACTGATAAACGGGAGGCTGAGAATTTGGATAAACAACTCCCTATAGCTGTGTCTCTACCAGTAACCCTTCCGCCTGACTTACCGGGTGGGACGAACCAAATAATCTAGAATCTATGTTAGTAGAGATTATGGCAGGAGATGATTCTGCCACGGACGCTTCTTGTCGCCTATAAAAAAGAGATACGCAGAAGGAAGAGAAATGTCTAACGGAATTGGAAAGCAATTGATAGTGAAGTGGTGGAAGTCACTGCTGTGTTTCCAGCATCTCCTATAAAAGGTGACCCTCACCACAAAAATACCCACAAAAAGGGATAGAAGGAGACTAGCCAGAAAGGCCAAAAGGTTAGCATTGAAATCTGGAAATCTGACCTCTTGGCTTTTAGGCTCTACAACGGCAAATGATAGGGATACCAGGCCTGAGCATGACATTTTGGAATATATCTCTAGCGATACGGAGTTAGATATCTCCGATACATCGAGTGATAGTAGTATAATGCCCATAGAAATTCCTATGCAGAAACCTAAAAGTAAAAGCAAAGACAGGAAAATCAATCCTATTATAAACAAACAAGCCAGTGTCCCAAAAACCAGCAAAAAGCCTCGCGGCATTGCCAATAAAACTATTCACGTTATCGGCTTGATGGAAGAGGCTAAAAAAGCCCAGAAATAGAAGCCGAATGCTCGAGATTCTTCAGTTGCAACTGATGTTATAGAATGATAAAAAGCAGCGATTTCAAGTTTGTTGACCCTCGACCTAAGGGGATGACTGAAGTTCATGGTTATTCCGAGGCTGTAGTTTCCCTCATAAGATGTCCGAAATTAGATCTCAAGAAGTATGGATATGAGATTGATACTGTTAAAGCTCGTATTAAGCAGTTAAAGGTACAAGAGCCAAAAGGGGTGAACAAAATCATAAAAGCTTCTAAAAAAATGACATGGGAATCGAAGATCTTACAAAGTCACTTTGGGAATGGCTGTGTTCTTTTTTGCCACCAGTCAAAAACCAAGGACGATTTGATTTTGCCATAGCTTCTTGCGGCCATGTCCATTTATTTAATGGCTCTGGTTCCTATGATTTGTTGAGGGAAAATGATATCATCTTTTTGCAAGAGACATGGCTTCTCTCCAACCCAGCTTTCAATGGATATACATCTTACTATAAAAAAAGCTAAGGAGGGTGATAGGGGCAGACCCTACGGTGGGATAGCTATTTTGGTACGAAATAATATAAAGTAATCTGCATACTTAGAAGTTGACACTGATATTAACTCACTTATTGTTGAGATCAATATAGAGGGAGGGCCAAAAATCATATTGATTAACACTATGATCCACCCAGGGATGACTATAAACTTGATATCCAACTCTATATTTTTCAATGCTTGATTGAACTTTCTGTGGTTAAAAGTGAACGGAATGTTGTACTGGAGGGTGACCTAAATACTCCAAACCTGTATGAATTTTCTTCTGCTGGAACTGATCATGACATCTGCTACCCCCCTGACATCAAATCCGAAAGCTGGAGGGCCTTTCTTGCTGAATTAGATTTACATATGATAAATGACTTCGGGAATAAGTCACTGAAGCCAGTAGCTACATGGACAAATGGCCAATACTCCTCGACCATCGACTACATTCATCTCAATACATATTTATTTGATTCCTTGTTTGGGTTCAATATTAGGTTGACCCCTTATAGTTATAGTGATCATTCCATCTTGACATGTACTTTGGATTTGAAACATACTACATGTATTGCATGGGACAATATCGTAGAGGTGAATGTGTTGGGTGGTGGAAATAGGCTGTGTTGGTCTAATCGGAATCTGAGCAAAGCCAGAACATGGGGCAATAGAATACCCATCCAAAATATGAAAAATAAGAACGAAGATGAGATTGTGGATTTCATTTCTCGTAGTATGCATGATAGGATGCCCATGGGTGCAAGATTATCACCTGTTCCTAATAATAATTGCCATACTTCCCCCCCTATGATAAAAAATTATTAGCTCAGAAAAGAAAACAATTAGAAAAGCCATAAAAGCCATTGGTCATACTGCACCGTCCCGGGCCTTTTATGATCTGGAAAAGGGAAAAATAAAAAATAGTTATAGAATCTGGCTATTTAGATATCGAGCCTCCAGCTATAACTTAAATTGGCAGGCTATGATACAAACACTGTTGGCAGGAGACACAAAAAAACTCTCGCCACTTTTTCAGCCCGTTTCAGGAAATGTTAACCATGAATTAATGTGCTGCATAGATGGCAGTGTTTGGGTGACTCATCTGGATAATACATTTAGGGGTGAACTTTCCTGGATAGAAAAAAAACAATAACTGATCTCTTAATATTGAGGGCAGATGTCTGACATCATAAAACATTTAAAAACATCTAGGGGCCCTGGCCCAGATGGAGTCTGCAATATTATCATTAAGCAAAACAGTGACATCTGGGTGGATATTCTGCTTTTGATCTACCAAAAAATTCTAGAGACTGGGGTTATCCCGAACTCCTGGAATAGCTCAATCACAATTCCGATATTTAAAAGTGGCAATAGGAACGTGCCTGATAATTTCTGCTTATTAGCCATGACGGATGTGCCAAGTAAGATTTTTTGTACTCTCGCCCTCAGGGAAATCAATCAGTGGGTACAAAGCAAAAATATCCTTAGTAAAGCCCAAACAGGCTTTCGCAAAGGCTATTCTACGGTTGATAACATCTTGACCGTTAACATCCTAGTCGAACAAGTAAACAGCCCAAATGGGCTGCCATTGTATTTTGTTTGTTGTTTTTCTTCAGCTTTTGATATGATGAACAGACATTTGTTATGGGATAAGTGTGAGCGTATGGGTATGCCCCATCATTTGCTCTACATTTCCAGGTTGATTTATGAACAGAATACCACCAGAGTAAGGCTCAATAATATAGGCCTAATGTCCGAACATATACCAGTAGAAAGGGGGGTAAGGCAGGGCTGTGCACTGGCCTCCATGTTATTCAACTAGTTTATGGCTGATTTTGGGGCTGCTTTGTTGAAAAATGTAATGCTTTCCCCAGGATCGGAGCAAACAAGATGGGTTGGATCTGCTATCCAGATGACAGTGTTATCTTTGATAACATATCGGTATCTGCAATAGTGCTACAGCAGTGTGCTCATATGCAGAGAAGAATGGCTTGATAATCAATATAAATAAAACACAATGTATGTCCTTCGGATGCAAGAGAAGTAATAAGACCACAATCTCTTGTAGTATAGGCTCCATCAAAAGGGTAAACTCCTACAAATATCTTGGACATAAAACTGCATCTAACAACAAAGGGAACAATGAGAAAGAACAGCAAAACACAAGAGCAAAAGTCCTTTCTACCATGGGGCTTATTTCATCCTTCTCTAAAAAAAATAAAAATGCTGGTTATAGACTGTGTGGTATTAGGACCATATACAGGCAGAAACTGGCTTCTACCTTCCTGTATAGCTTGGAGGTGTCATTTAGAGATTGGTCCTCTTGGTCCGATAAGATCGAAGGCCTTGTCTGGCAAAGAATTCTAGGACTTAGTAACTATACGCCTGTAGAAGCAATTAGGATGGAGATGGGACTTGTCTCGCTCCGTACCCAAATTGACCTCAACAGAGCAAAGGTTTACTTTAAAATCAAGTTTTCACCCCCGGTAGCTTCTTATCAATATTGAACATGTGCTTGGTAAATGGCTCCAATGCTACAGTAAACAAATTTAAACAGATAAATGAACGTTTTTTTATAAGACATGCTGGAGCCTGAGATGGGAATATGGTGAAGGCGCCTTGCTCAAATCTCTGAAAAATACGGCTGACTGGGCAATGAATTATGAAAAAGTTGCCAATATGAAATCTCTGGCTGCCTATTCTAGACTGCCTTTTGATTATCAAGAAATGCAAGGTTATTTTAAATTATGCTCATCAATGGAAACTTTCTGGATATTCATGAACATTAGGCTAAATAGGCTTGACATATTTGAGATCAGAGGTGCATGGATGAACATTCCAGTAGATGAGAGAACTTGTATAATTTGCTCTGATAAACAAAAAGTTGAATCTGCTAGACATGTTCTCACAGGATGTGCAGGAATGATTTCTGCCTATGCATGCTACTATTCCAAATGTGTGGAAGATTTGGAAGAAATAACCCATGAACTCTTTTGGTTAAGATGTTTAACTGGTCAGAGTCTAAGGAAAATTATTGCTATAACACAGGTTTGGAAAGCTGCGGATGAGAAATTGTGTAAGTTTGAAGCTGATACAAAGTTACTAGAAGAACTTCATGGATGTTGAAATTTTAATATGCAACAATGATGTTTGTGTGTTGTAAATTTGGATTATTAGGTTTTTTACTTTTCTTTATGATTTAACAAATTTGTTTTAATTATATAGACACGTATTTGAATGGATTTTATGAATGATGTAAATTTACCTATTTCTTTCAAAATGTGTTATGTCTGTGTAAAAGTTTTGCTTATTTAAAACTGTATACACAATAAAGAAAAAAAAAAGCCAGCTGCGGATTGGACAGTGCTTCTGAAGTGGTGCAGACACTCATGCTGGAGTTCTAGACCTTGTTGTTGCAACGTCAACCACATTTCCCAGAGCAGAGGTAGCCCAGGAGATATTATAGGTGCAGGCTTAGGTACGACTTTGCTATCCTGTCCCTGGGGCTGATTCCTGCTACCCAAATTTATCTCACTTGCCTCCTCACCAAAGTCACGCTTGTACTTGCTATCAGCTGACCTCATTGTCATTCCTCTACATGCTTGTTCATCCACCCACTTTGGGGGGATCGTTCTGGTGTTCTTCTGTCTTAAGTGCTATTCTTACAACTTAAAGTCTTTTCTCCTCATACTCTCCCTTCCCTCAGATGTTCTGTCTCTCTCCCTCTACCTTCCTTTGTTTACCCTCTCCCTTCCTAATCTTCACCTCCTCCAACCTGTTTTGCACTCTCCCCTCCTTCTTGTTAGTTTCCTCCTCCCTCCTAGTTAGTTTCCTCCTCCAACCTTTTCTGCAATCTCCCCTCCTTGCATTTCTTAAGGTTGGCTGAGTGTTGGTTTGGAGTAAACACTGGAGCCCCACCACTGCTGAATCTGTTTACAAGCTCTATCTTCTGCTTCCTGCTACTTCATGCTACTCCATAAAACCTACCACTTGAGGACGCGGAGCATCCGCAGAGTGTTGGTTTGGAGTAAACACTTGGAGACCCACCACTGCTGAGTCCGTTTACCAGCTCTATCTTCTGATTCCTACTACTCCATAAAACCTACCACTAGGACGCGGAGCATCCGTGGAGCGTCCGCAGAGTGTTGGCTGAGTGTTAGCTGAGGGGGCTGAGCCATGGAATTACCCGCTTTTGAGCCGGGTAAGCTTGCTCTCAGAACACGTAGCCATACAAAAACTCTCTGTGCGATGTGATGACAGCCCTTAACAGCCGAAACAAGACCCTGCACGCCATGTGTACCTGAAGCTGAACATGAGCAGGAGTGAAAACACAAACGATAAGGACGCTGACTTTGCGGGTCGACCCCGCTCTAAAGGTGTAGCAGGCTCCGCAGGCACGGTAAATACTGTGAGCACCGTGACTGCCCAAATTCATGAATACGGAAAATGTGGACTTCCAGATTCTCAAGGTGAGTCGCCCGCTTCACCCCAAGTGACCCCTAACCTTTCCCCGCTCCCTGCTGCTGCGCCTTACCTTGATGATGACTTAAGTGTGCGCTGTGAGTGGATGGGCTCCCGTGTGCGTGTCCGACAGAGAACTGCCCAGGTCTGCCTGCGTGAGCCAAGGGGCGGGGGGAGGAGCGGGTTGATGCTCTGTCAGCGTCGAGCGAGGGTTTGTTTACCCAGCTTCCGATGCCCTCGGATTAACCCCAGGACCCACCCGAAGCAGGTCGCTGACATCCAGCATAGTCCAGCCTCAAAGTGCGGGGCTTCTCAACGTCCCTCGCAGAAAGACCTCGTGATGACAAATCCTCGATCAGAGGACCTACCCGAGGCTTCACCAGCGTATATGGACGCCTTAGGTTACTTTTGTGACCCAACCACAGCAGAAAAACCTGGGTTGACCCTTCGAAATGGTGCAACTAAAAACATGCCCAGTAAAAGTCCCCTACATGCACAAAAAGACAATCAGCAGAAAGGTGAAAAACTGCCTACAGCTCGTCCAAAAGATAGAAATAATCTCGTCCAAATGAAAAACTTTGCACAAGAGAGTAACATTCAGCAGTAAATCAAAACACCAAAAAATTCATACATTCCTGCGAAAGAAAAATTTCAAACTCATGAAAAAAAGATGATGCCGGCCCTTATGACCCCTCAAAGGGCAACAATGGGCCAAGCAAAAATACGAACAACTTTACCACCGGAGCTAAAATCAATCAGATGGCATTTTCAGCCAAAAGACCTTTTGGTAACAAATAAAGAACTGGATAATATTCCGCAAAAAGTAGTTACCTTGGTCCAGGCTGACTCAAACACATGAAGGGAAGTAACGGATAACAAACTACTACAAGCATCCGGGTGACAGGAACTTGCACAAAATACTAGCACTGCTGTGTTGTCCGAAGAATGAGAGGGCCTAGACTGCCGGAGAAACAGCGGACACAGACTTATAAAAAATGCAAACAACATGACAGTTGAACACCTACAGAGACCTGAAGACGATCTTCCTGTCCAAAAAAACGGTGTCAATTTGTTCCCGTTGGAACACGTGGAAACAGGAAATGCCAGTAAAACATCCAGACACTTCTACTCCGTATGGCCACAGAGATAAACGCCCAATTGTTGAAGTGGACCCAAACCTCTCCACTGTGCAAATGGCCCTACAAAAAAAACTCAAAACAGGTATAAGCAATATGAGAGAGAACGGTTGACAGGGAAACATTAAAGAGAATCCAGCAAAACCTATAAGACAAAAGCAAGCCATAATTGAGCCAGAGATTGAAAAGCATATTGACTTGAGTGAAATACAAACCTCCACACCATCAACGCACAGGGATGACTGAAGTTTCGGATCAGAGTACAAACTGGATTAAAGAGGTCAGTAAAGCCAAAGGAACCTGCAAATTGTCCAAAGTACATAATAGACATAAAATTGTTCTACAAGATCCGACAAAAGATCCAATCCAGGCATGGGCTGATCAATGCTCTAAATTACAAACAGCAGTTGGCTCAATGATGACAATAACCTTGGCTCAGTTTCTTAAATTGTACGAAGGTCTACATGAAAATTACAAGGATCAGTCGACTATATTGGCCCTCATGCAGACAAAACTAATATACATAGAGTCGTACATCGAAGCCACAAAGGAGAGAAGAATCAGAGAAAAAGAGTCAGAAAATGTAATCTTTAAAACTCTGATTGAATTATTGGAAGATGCACGCGAAGATAAGAAATCCTTCCTAACCGGCTTCAAAGACATAGTTAAGCTATTGACATCAGAGCGAAGCGAAGAGCCAACGAGATCAAATGACAGGAAGGATAAAACAACCGAGCACTTATTACCATGTTCTTCACCCCCGACAGGTGATTTGGTGCACAAAATCAATTCAAGAAGCATAAGGAACAAACCACAAGAAACAGCATGGCTGTAGACCTGCAAACCCCAAATTATACAGCCATGTGTTTGCAGCAGACCAAAGGCACAGGTAACATGCCCTTGAACTCAGTGAAACATGTCCAACTTCAGAATGGCCTGAGTGCAATCGAGGGTGCCTCAATAGGCTCAAATAAACCAATAAAAGATGTCTTTGCAGTCTTTGAGCCAGCTAAATCTACTGAAGTAAAAGGAAAGGAGCTTGGAGCAGGAAAAAAACCCATAGCTCAGCAAATGAAAAAACCTAAGAACCAACTGATAGGAAAACTGTCTTGTAATGGCGGATCGAGGAATTTCATTAGAAATCTAAAACTGATGAATCGAGGAATTTCATTAGAAATATAAAACTGATGAAAGAACCAAGTCCCGAAGTAGATCCTTCACAGATCACAAAGCTAGTACCTCAAGAAGACAAAGAATTAGAAGGCGAAAACACAAGACAACTAACCAAAAATCAGCCAAATACAGTGGAAATGACATGCTCAGAGGAAAGAGACCAAGATGCACTCCTGAACCTCTCAACTTATGAGGCAGAGAGCATCATAGAGTTTGAGAGTGAAAATGACAAGGAGGATTCTCAGGGTTCGCACAATGATGAAAACGAACTGAAGTCTCCCTTCCTCATATCGCCTTCTTTTGAAACGCTGCAAACACAGAGTTTCCGATAAACAAACAAAATCACGAATCTAGACTAAGACAAATAATGGATGCCATGGTTGTGCATTCTAAAAAAAAGTCTACGAGTCAAAGAGACATGCCACAAATGACATTCAAAATAAAAACGAAAATGTCAAAAAATGGGCGCTTAAAATAAACAGAGAAGCTGGAAAATGGCTAAAACTGTCGCTCATGCGAATTCTGAAAACAAATGATGGCCTGATCTTGAACAGGGCAAACTTGATGAGGCTACTACACTGGGTTCCCTCCTTACGAGTGATAGAGCCAAAAGACATCAAAATAGTGGCTTTTCCGGACGAAAAACAAACAGATTTCATACACATACATTTTGCTTCCAATTCAATTGTGAACTTAATTAAATCTGCAACTGAAGAGCTCAGAATTTTGGGCTTTCATTTAAATAGTCTTCCGGAGAGTGATCACAACAGAAAAACGCAGAGGACGAAAATCAATCCAGAACAAGGGCGCTCTACCCAACAGACAATGGGAGACTGCGAATCGGATATAAAAACAGTAAACCAATCAGATTTTTGCCAACAATTCTGAAAGGCCCAAAGGGCCTATGAATTATCGTTAAAGGAACCCCCGAGGAAATGGAGTCCATAGATTTTGCAAATCCATCCAAAATACTTACAAACATTGACAACAAAGCATAATGGGAATGGCTCTCAACAACTCTTGCAGGACAAAGTAAACAATAGATTGCCCGCCAACAAGGACACAAATTGCCTCATGGAATTCGAGAGGCTTTAAACATCTGTTTAAGAACATAAATCAGGAACTCTTGGCCACCGATGTAATATGCATTCACGAATGCTGGCTTCAAAGCACTCCCTTTATTGATGGCCATAAGTCTAAATAAAGCTGCTAAATAAAGCCCAAAAGGGAGCCATGGGGAGACCTTCGGCTGGTGCGTTAACCATAATAAAAAACACGGCAAGAAAAACAATCATACGATGCTCTTCTACATCCCCCGCGATACAAATTGTTATAATGCAGGATGAACAAGAACCAACAGCAAGGGACATAAAAACCACCCAAATTATTTTTTAACCTGTATGGGAACAGCAAGGCGAAAGAAGGAGAGAAATTTCTGCAGACAGTCATGAAGCATATAGACGAGCTTAGAGCAGAATTCCTTCCGTCAAGTCTAATTATTTGTGGAGACTTATATATTGACTGCATAAAAACTAACCGGACAGGGGACAGGGCACAACAACACCCCAAAAACCTTCGATCCAAACAATGGCTGAAAGAAATTTAAAAAAGAGATCTAAAGATGGTAAATTGAAGCATCAAAGGTGACCTAACAGGAGGAGTTACCTGGTCCGACTACACTGCCAGTGCTACACTGGATTATGTTTTTGTTGACTCTGGAACTGTTCAACAAATTACAGCAATTGATATCATAAACACTGACAACTCATATCACTTAAACACCTAAAATTTCTGGTGAGAGACCAAAAAAATAAACAAAGTCAGCATTAATAATGGCCTAAATAGGCTTTGTTTAACAGCCAGAGAACGTCCTCGTTTAAACAACACAATCCAAAAATGGATAGACCAAAAAAACTTAGACGTTGAATACGAAGAATGTCTCAGCCTTTTTAGAACTGTTGATGCAAAGCATGGAAATGTCCAAGTAAAAGGACTTCATAAATATGACCAGCAACTTGCTGAAAAAAAGAAACAATTGCAAAAATTCCTGCAGGCGTTAAAGAAGAAAAAACAAATAACAGATAGAAGTCTGGATGTAAAAACAGAAATAACAAAATATCGAATTGGGTAAAGGCTCATCGAGCCCAACTTTATCAGCAAGATGGAGAAAACATGATTCGTGCAATTGAGAATAAAAATCCAAAGTTTTTCTAGGCACTCATAAATGAACAGACAAAGCCGATAGGACATGAACAACTAAACCCTACTCAGGAAGAGCTATGGGTGAAACATTTCAAACAAATTTACAATCCCAAAAAAGAAAACTTAAACCATTCTAAAGAAACTTCAGCTAAACCCTCATGGAAGATCCCTTTCTCAAAAAGTGAAATATTAACAATCATAAAGAAGGCAAAAGGATTGCGTACGCCTGGTCCTGATGGGCTATCCAACTTCACCCTTAAGCTAGACCCAGAAATGTGGACAGATCTATGCTATGCTCTATTTAATAGAATTAACATCACGCGGCAAATACCCAAGTCCTGGAAAACCGCTATTGTAATCCCGATTTTTTATAAAGGGGGATCGGACTAAGCCGGAAAATTATCATCCGATTTCTCTACTGGATGTGCCGGGAAAAGTATATGCAGGAATACTTTTGAAGAGACTAAAAGAGTGGATTGCAAAAAGCGGTAACCTAGACATCAGACAGTCTGGTTTTGTGGAACGGGTTGATTGTGGCCTCAACCTCCTCCTGATTAACATTCTCAAAATGAAAGCGTCAAAAGATAACCAACCTATTTATCTAGCTTTCATTGATATTGCGTCAGCCTTTGACCGGCTTGATAGAGAAATCCTTTGGAAAAAACTCAAGGCAAAGGGTTGTTCGCTTGACTTATTTTAGGCAATCATTGCCCTCCACACAAATACCAATCTTAAAATATGGCTAGATCTAAAAGGTAATCTCAGCAGATGTATAAAAACAATGATGAAGCAAGGGTGCCCACTGGCCGCAATCTTGTATAACTTCTTCATTCACGACATTGGGAGCTATCTGGCTCCAGAGAGATCTTGTGCCCCTCGAATAGACGGAACCCCTATAACGCACCTACTGTATGCTGATGATCTAGTATTATTAGACCTGACCCCAATAGGGTTACAAAGAAAACTAGATGCCCTTCAAGAGTATGTTGCAAACAGCAAGCAGCAAAACGCAAAGAAATCAGAAATCCTAATTCTGAACTGACCGAAAACAAAGAGAAATAAGGGTTTCCAATGGAGGCTAAATGACACCTCCATTAAAATATCCAACTACCTGAAATATCTGGGAGTAATGTTCAGTTCAGATGGCGGTGACAGTCCATGGAAGACAAACCTGGACCAACTTATCGGCCAAGCTTGGAGCATGAAGAAAAAATGTGGGAAGTTTTCAATACAATGCTTGATTGACTTCTACAACCAAAAAGTCACACTGATAATCACCTATGCGGGAGAATGCTATTTGAGAATGCCATGGGAAATTTGGGAGAGGTTGGAATCCAGATTTTGGAAAAGACTGTTAAGGCTGCCAAACTGTGTCCCAAGTGGAGTAATAAGACACGAATTGGGACTCTACTCGCTACATGTACAAGTGGCGTGGAAGAGTTTGACATCCTACAGAAAGGAAGAACTTAGTGATTACCTGCCCAATACAAGGTGCTGAAGGCACAAACGCCTAAAATGGAGCACGGTCTCTTAAACATCTGACACAAATGCCAAGAAATAATGGAAAACATCGGCATTAACATGGCCCAGTTGGCTAGCCGGCTCCAACTGCACTATTAAAGTCCTTTCCAATACTCCCCGTCTTTGGTCCGACCACCACATCATCACCTTCAATATTGAAGCAGCCCCGCGCGCCCCAACTGTGCTAGCCCCTGCCATCCCCACCAGAAATAAAAGGGACATAACCAAGGAAAAACTTTTCCCACAGTTAGTCCCATCTCTCAATGCCGCCACATACTCCTGCACCGACCCTAAATCCCTTGCTGACACCTACAATCATAACATGATTACCGCAATAAATTCTATCGCCCCTATCAAACTTAGGAAGTCTAAACCATGTGCACACCTCAACTCTTGGTTCACACCACAGTTGAGACTGCTCCGTAAAGCTAAACTGTGCACTGAAAATCGTTGGAAAAGTCACCCTTCTGATGAGCATAAAGACGGTTTCTTCCTTGCTTCCCTCACCTATAAAGATGCCATTATTACTGCCAAAAAGGAGTCCTTTAATAACCGTATCTTACAAGCAGACTCAAACACTAAAGAACTGTTAAAAATTCTGAAAGAACTCGAAACTCCAGCCACCCCCCCCCCCGATACTGCACCAAAGACAGTAAATGGTGTGCCAACATCCTGTCCGCTTTACTGAATAAAATGTCTACCCTACAATCTAAAATCAGAGACAAACAAGAGAGCCTAAAGCTGGACAACCGCCCACCTACACTCGGAAGGGTCGGCGCCCTAGACTCTTCGAACATTAAGCCTTTTGCCTTCTCCCCACTCTCTACTGCTGAGGTAGAAGACATCATCAAGCGTATTAAACCTTCAAACTGCCAAGGCGACCTGTGCCCTGCTCCTATCATTAAGGAATCTGCTCATGACCTGGTCCCATTTCTCACAGCCCTCAGGCACTGAGGCACTGTCCCAGATAATCTGAAGGACGCATGGGTGATCCCTTTGCTTAAAAAGCCATCCCTAGACCCAAGCATACCTACTAATTTCAGACCCATAACTACCGTCCCGTTCTTGCTGAAGATCTTAGACCGTGCGGCATACCTACAGCTTCAAGACTACTTGGAGTCCAATGATCTCCTTGGTCTACGGCAATCTGGATTCCGCCCCAGACATGGGACCGAAACGGCTCTGATAGACCTGAAATCCCAAATTGAGGTCCTGAAAGACAATGGGAAACTAGCAATGTTACTTCCCCCTAGACCTTTCTGCGGCTTTCGATCTGGTCAACCACCAAATCCTATGCCGACACCTTCACCTTCACTCCGCTGCCCACTTCTCGGACTCAGCTACGGATTGGATCAAATCCTTTCTGAGCAACAGATCTATGAGGGTCTTCTCACCCTCCGCAGCCTCTGACCCTGCTCCAATTCACTGTGGAGTGCCCCAAGGATCTTGCTGGTCACCCACACTTTATAACGTTTTCACTAAACCGCTCTTTGATGTACTTGATTATCTGGGTGTCTCCTATACCAACTATGCCAACGACAGCCAGATACTCATCCCCATCACTGGCGATTATCTAGCGGACGCTAAGGCCTTGAACGACGTTTATCTGGTCATCCAGGCTTGGATGGCCCAACACGAACTATGTCTCAATGACGATAAGACAGAGCTCCTCATCCTGGGCTGCTCGCAACGTCTCTGCAAACTAGATCCATCCTACCAGTCCTTCACCATTGATGGAAATACCATCACAGTCTCTAAAGACACAAAAACATTAGGTTTCTACCTTGACGCCACGCTATCCCTGTCTCGGCAAACAAATGCAGTCAGATCAGCTTCTTCTTACACGTGTAAACTTATTGCAGCTGCTAGACCGTTTCTAACTACCCCAAACAGCATCACCCTTGCCAGAACGCTCATGTCTAAAATTGACAATTGCAGTGCCTTCTACTTAGGGACTAGCCAAGTCAACTCGAATCAACTACAAACCACCCAGAACAATGCCATTAGGGCAGCCCTAAACATCCCAAGAACCCATCACATTTCCGAATCCAGATCTAATCTACACTGGCTTTCGGTCAAGCAGAGAATCTCACTGAAAACACTTGCCCTCACACATAAATGCCTTGCCAACAAGGCCACCCCCGATCTCTGCAACTGGCTGTCTCTCCACTCCTCCATTCGACCTCAAAGAACAGCCCAGACCCACTGTTTATCCATTCCTAGGTTCAAACTCCAAAAAGCGGGGGGCACAAGCTTCCCCGTCCTAGCCTCCGAACTGTGGAACACCCTCCCAGTCTCCATTAGATCCGAAGACTCTCAACACATTCAAGTTGAAAACGAACTCCTGGCTCTTCAAGCAGAACTGAACCCTCTCACTACACAGTTACCCATGAGCTCTGTTCATTGTACAGTGAATGTTTTCCTATGCCTCAACGGCGTTCGTCTTCTGTAATTCACGTGTATATCTTTGTCTGCATACTATGCATGTATATTACGTTGCACACAATTTTTTGTATATAACTTGTCTGTATATAAACTATTATATAAATGTATATTTGCACAAGTGCCGCCCGGATGCCCCTGGGCCAGATGGTGCGCGTTACAAATAAACAAATACAAATTAAAAAAAACAAAGTAAAAGAAGCTCTTTTAGCAATTGATTTGGCCCAAACAGAAGACACATGTGCGAAAGCAAAATCTCACACTCTCTCAAACAAATAACTAAATCTTCTGAAAATTCTACCAAACTATCTAAACAAAGAGCAAAAAATGGAAACACAGACACTCTATTGCGCTTTAGACTGAATATATTAAGAACTTGTCAGATATTAAAGAAATATGGCTTAGTGAAACTCAGTACATGCCGTTTATGTAACGAAGAAGAGGAATCCCTGCAACACCTGACTATGTTTTGTAAACAACTGAAATCCGAAAGAGAAAGGAGTCTCTTACTTGATTTGCCAACAACATGTGGCTTGGATTCCGATGCATGGTGGGACGCCATGTACGTAGTGCCTAACAAAAAAATGGTCAGAGGTCTAGGCTTGTTTTTAAATGAAGCACTAGAAAAGCTTGCCAAGTAAGTAAACTGAGAAGGTATGTGACTTAGTCGTTAACTTCAATCAGGACAGAGCCAAACATAGGACAATGAAAACAGTGACAACTGCAAATGAAAAATAAGCTGTAAAATGTTTGGCTTGGTGAAAACGACAAATGGAAAAGTCAAGTAAAGATTTAAAATAAAAAATAAAAAATGTCTTAAGCAGGTGCTTCCAGATGTAAAGGAGAGAATTAACTGCTTGTACCATTGAAGCTGCACTAGAACAGTAACATTAGAATGTCTAAAGAAGTTAGAGGCCCCATACAAGTATATTTGCCCTTCCAACACAGTCTCTGAAGATAGAGCCCCCCCAACATTTTAAGGGTGAGCCCCCCCCACCAGAAATGTTAGCCTAGGTGCCCGCCTGGATTAGCATCAACCATTGCTTACACATTACTGGTGGGATGGTGGGTGGGCTCCATTTGTATCCAGGTAACATGTATATTTAAAGGAATGGTTTGGTCCAAATTTTTTAATGTCCCTACGGGTCGGCCATGTGTTTTAAGCCTATGTCGCATGATTTTAGAAAAATGTTCTATGGACCTCACCCGAGTTTTCATCCATTAAACGCACGCGAAAACAGGCATCAGGGTGCTGCCATTTTGTGATAATCCTATCACTTGCCCCATCGCCCTGGCTGACCTGCTTTTGCAGCACTAAATCATATCCCCTGCCCCGGAGCATGACATTATCAAAACATTCATATTCCCCGCCTCTCTCCGTGACGTTACTGTGCTGCGTAGGCAAACGCGTCCAGTCGTCTTCTACGCGACTTCACAAAGAACCGGAAACCAACACAGATCAACTCACAACACAGCGCGCCACAATTCGGAATATGAAACTGTACTTTAAAATCAAACAGCAACACGGTACATTTGGTAAAGTACATTTATTTGACATTAAATGTTTATAGAATATTCAGCAATTGGCATATTAAATCGGAATGTGATTTTTTTTCTTTTGTCTCTATCCGCAAATGCTGTTCCGTTTTATGGTGAGTCACGCGCTGTTCCTTTATGGTACACAGGGTGTTGGTTTTCGTTAAAAGAAGCACGTTGGTCGCACGGTGAACCGCAAGGCTGTTCCATCAACCATCGCACTAGGCCAGCGTAAATTTTGATATGTTGCTTCTAGCCGCTAGTACCGCGTAAGGGCATATGGGCCCTTGGCGATCATCCCATAAGATCGCCAAAGTGGTGCAGTTGTTTACGAGACGAAACCATCTGCCGGGACCTGAAACTGGTAGCAGTAGCAGTAGGGTAGGATATACCTGTTTTGAAAACATAATTATAAATAGTCTCGCCAGCCGATCTTTATTACTATTATTCATTTTATTTATTACGGCCGATCAGAAACTATTTGCTTGCAAGGATAGAGCAATGGAGAATGTTCGGCTCTAAAATCAATGCGAAAACTAATGAAATAAATCGAGGTTAACACACAATGAGAAACAACGGTTTGTCTACATGCGTGTGGAATGTGGACCTGCATGCCCATGTGCCCGGTACAAAGACGATCCCACAAACGTTTTACTTGCTCTTCATTCATTCATTCATGCATCCATCCATTCATTAATTCTTCATTCAGGTATAATAGCGTCTAAAGAGTTACTTACAATATATTCGCAATTTCCATTGTGACTCTGCGTAATGCAGTCCGTAAATCCCACTGTGCTCGTGACAACGATTTTTGGTATACTGAACTAACATGAAACTCGGTCTAGTTCCCGAATTTTCTGCCTTATCGTCTCTTACGTTATTGCCCACCTCCTTCAAATGAAGTCCTTTCGGCATGGTCCCTGGCTCTCAAGGTAAAAAAAAACAATAGAACCTTATACTGCCAGTGCGAGTTGTGGGCCTCTTCAGGCCGTGAGCTGAAAATCAAAGCCGCTGACCTTCACTCGAAATGAGCATACATTCTTACTTTGCAACATCCCATAGTAAAGCCATCTGTGAGAACTTGAATTTTCGAATCCATCTATGTACTGGGCCTCAATGTGCAAATGCGAACTGGCTTCTCTCCAATCTGCAACGGCTAGCTTGGTGCATTCCAAGGCCCCCAATTTTGTCCTTGTTGTCCGTGAGCTTTGCAGCCCTAGAGAACCTTAACTATGGGGATATTGACTTTTTGGGGGAAGGTCAGGGAAAGTATAAAGTACCCGAGGAGTGGAGTTGAAAGTGAGATTTATTGTTGGTTTGTTTTATTATTTGCAATACACAAGCCTCCCCTCGGTTAACAGTGCGCAGCATTTACATGAGATTGCGAAACTTAGTTACATCAACAAAAATATATACATACACATATTGACAAGGTCAGCGATATGAGGTGAATAGAGAGAGAAGTCAATGATGACACCCAGGTTGTTCGCCACCCAGGATGGTGAAGGTAGGATTTAGGGTTTGCTTGTATGTACACTGTACATTAACATTTTTTTTTACAAAAAGACAAATCAGATTATAATGATTTAAACCGGGATTTGTACTTCTCAACAAGTTCTTCTTTGGGTGGACATGGCACAGTGGCAATGTTTGGTGGCAATGCATCAGTGCTCTGCACAGAAACGCTCAAAATTCCATATCTGTGCTTCTCGAGTACAGCAACAATAAGGCCTTTAACAAAGTCGAACTCCATTTCCTCATAGACTGGTTTGATCACCCATTGCTTACTTCTTTTTGCAAAGGCCGTAGTGTAGCGAAGCATCCCTACATTACATGTAGTTCTAGATTGTTCACGGCACACATTCTCGTTATGGGCCAAGACCGCAAGTAGAGTCCTATATTTCATGCCCTGCATACTGAAATGCAAGCGCTTTGGCCTGTACTTTAGGCACATATTGTGGAACATTTCCAAACCTCCTGTGTGACAGAATTCTGTCAGCCCCCTCAAATCTCTTGATAGAGTTGGATCGAAAACAATCTTCTCAATGGCTTTGTGTGTGGGTGAAGATGGAACCAACCACTTCTTCTTCCGTGCCTCCTCTGGGGACAAAGGGCCATGTTCACATTGGTGGAAATGTAGGTTTTATGTCCAGCGGTGAATGTTGGTACAGTGGTGCATCAGTAACCGCCATTTTTCAAGTAGGTTTTCCACTGACCCTTCACAAGATTTGGAGCTCCACCAAAGATGGTTGCTGATAGACTGGGACCACTGAAATACTTTCCAAACCTTGTTTTTCCCCTGCAGCCGAGATTTTCTTATTGATTGATTTAGCAAGATGTCATACATCAAATTGATGTTTAATATGTGGGAACTGATCTCTCATTGTCTTGGCAATTGAAACGTGTCTGTCCGTGGCTATGAGGTCGATGTGCATTCCCCTCAATTGTAGATATTCCACTGATTTTATAAATCCTAGTTTCTCCATGGCCACTGAGGATTTACATTGGGACACCTGCATGACCACCAAACTCACATTTTTCTTACTATCCATGTCCTGAAAGTGGTAGGTGCAGTACTTGGCAGAAAATCCAGAGCTGTCGCACTGTCCATCGCCGGCTAGTCTGAATCGTTTGCCTTCGAATGTACTTGCTAGAGACAATTGTTCAATTTTCCAGGCATCACTAATGGCCGGAAATAGATAATCATGTTGGAATTTGTAGAACTGCGTTTTAGAAATGGAGTCCCACAAACTGAAAGAAAGACTAACTTTCTAAAACTGGAGCCACTAAAAAGTGATGCAGCTGCACACAGTAGATTGCCTGCTGGCAGTTTCCCCAGCATCGGTTGTGCAGACCATGAGAACGTATGAGTTAATCTACAGGCGGCATGTATTGTGACGTTACTGCCTTGTTTTTGACGAGTCACATGAATCCATGGCTTCCGACATACGTTCCCTTTGACGGAATGCCCACATTTCAGCATACTTATAATATCCATCAAACAACTGTTCAATACTATGCATTTGCCCTCTTTCATTAGACTGTCATCCGGCATCACACTGGTTTCGGACTGCATCGTTGAGGACATATCAGCAGCATTGAAAGAAATATCGCCGATATCAGGTTCTGATGTGCCGGTGAATGCTGTTGCTGGTTCATTCTCTGTCATTTCAACATCTGTTACTTCAACATTGATGGGAGAGCACAACAATGTCGACAGCTTTTTTGGTGGCAATTTTTTGGCGGGTGTAGATTGTGTGAATTGATCTGCGACTACTTCAGAGCTATCTTCAATACATTCAGTATCATGTTCTAGTGGTGTTGCAGTCGCACTGTAGCAATGGTCCTTTACAACTTTACTGGATTCTCCGGACACATTCATTTCATGTTCTGTCCATTGGACATGAGCATCTCTAGTCTCAACATGCGGCATCTAAATTAATAGTTCCTCCATAGTGTAAATGGTCTGGCGACATCTCTCATTCGCTTCACTGTCTGTGTATGTATAGTTTGTACACCCACGGGTACCTAGAGGACAGATTGGAAAAGGGATGTTCAGTTTAAACACAAGATAAAGTATAGTACAATTGACTGGAAAAAAACATAAAATAGTCCCAAGAACAAAACCATTTCTAAAGTTATGAACTGATTGTAACTAACCTTATTTTTGTTTCTTTTCTTTGCAACTTTGACTAGACCTTCAACATCTGCACGCTGTAGCTCGGATTCGTTTCCGCATCTCTTCCCTTCCTGTTGCGCTGCAAAGACTATATTTTCTGTATCCGCATAAACAGCACGGAATGAGGCTCCATCGACTCCCTGAAACACAGTACTTTCATTACTATGTATCACAATATTGTTAGCATAAAACACACGTGAGGACAAACACACAGGTACATCTCAATAGCTAAACACGATTTAAACATTGTGTAGAACAATCAAACGACAAGTATTCGAGCTCTGATGACCTAGTTCGATGGAACTGTCAGTATCCATACCTCTGGCTCTACATGGAATGCCATGAATGATTGTATTGGAGAGGATGCATCAGCAACTCCCTGAAACACAGTAGTTGCATTAATATGGTTTTCAATATTGTAAACATACACACACTTGGGGTCGACGGCACAGGTACATATAAAGAGATAACCACAAATGATGCTTTGTCGAAAAGAATCAAGGAATATTTAAATATGATCAGATTTAATCGACTTATTTCTCCGATTTCTTTACATCTGCATCATCTAAATGGGATGTTGTGATTGTAGTGGAAGCTCCATCGTCTCCCTGACACACAGTACTTGCGTTAATAGGGAAGAAAGTATAGCAAATGGAATCACGTTATATGATCACGCCCGATGGAGCTGTCAGTATCCACACCTCGTGCTGCTGAAGAATATCTAGGGATGTTGTAAATGTAGTGCGCACTTCTGAAAGCTGTTGCGCCGATTCGTATCCGCATGGTCCCGCTTCCACTTCCCCTGGAATTACTTGAATGTCAGGCTCCGCATCAAGTGCGGGGGTTGACGCTTCAACAACTGCCCGAAACATAATATTTGCATTAGTAAGGATTACAATATTAAAAACATAACACACACTTGGGGTCAACAGCACAGGTACATATCAATGGCTAACCACGAATGAAACATGGTGTAGAACAAACGACAAGTGTTCACGGTCGATGGAGCCGTCAGTATCCATACCTCGTGCTGCTGAAGAACATTTAGGGCTGTTGTCAATGTGGTGGACGCTTCAGCATCTCCCCGAAAGACAGTACTTGCATTAGTATGGATAACACTAATTATAACTGAAAACAAACACCATGGGACGACAACTAAGGTGTATATCAATTGGAAAGCACTAACCAAACAATTGGTAAAATAATCACACGATACATAAAAACTATTACTTGACATGCATAAAACAAGTCTGTAGCGGAATAGCCAAGTAAGATTACCTGATACGCGCTAGAAGTGGTTGATAACTGCAAGCACGTCACGGAAGTAGAATGTTCTTGCTTCAGATTCAAGGGATAGTGAAGCAGTTGTAAAGGTAAATTATTGTTTGATAATGAAATGCCAATACTTAAAATTGCCATGCAAGGAGACAGAATATTTGAGTAATGCATTTGAAAATGCGCAATATAGCACAGTTCCCTGTGCCCATATATAAATTTTGTTTGTGGGTTATGAAATCTAAAAATAATATATTGATAAATGTCATTATTCAAAAAGCTACACACTCATATCAATGTCGAAAGTATTACAAATTGGAAACAACACCTAAAATATCAATGAATCCATTCGGCTACCTACACACTACCGCAAGGCCTAAAGCTAAAAACGGACACTTGACTCACCAGTGGCGGAATGTGGACAAATGGAGTGGGAATAGCGTTTGCGAGCAATTTTCGTGTCGTTCGCCGTTTATTCTTCTTTGTTACCCAAGATGTGGCGTACATGTTCGAGGAAAGTGCCGGCTGCAGATGCGGTATCGATCACCCCTCTTGTCCTCAAAGACTTGTTGGACTCTACTTTCAAGCTCATGCAGTGGATATCCGCAATGTTTGACCCATTCTCTTATTCGATCAACAGTTTTCGGGAATACATGCATTGTAGTGCCTTCAGATTTAGCATGGGTCTTCGAAGGGCAACCGCTAATCGAACAGGCAGGCATTGTTGAAAATTCTGAATAGTAAATATCGACATTATTAAACAATCTTGATGAATAACAATGTGATACAAAAGTAAATGAACCATACAATGTTCAATGCAAAGTTTGTTTTACTCGCCGGAACTAAACCAGTTCATCACGTGCGGCTTAGTGTTTGCATAAGTTGCAGAAATTTGTAAATTATGTGACTAAACTCTGAACATGTGACTCGTCCCTTGGATGTTCTGTCTTGCACGAGAAGGAAACATGCTTACATTATAGACTAGACACCCGAAGGATGCAATTCGATGACAATTGACACAGATGAAAATAAATAGATCTATCGATAGCATAACAATTGAAACTCAAGTCAATAGCAATGAGCCAAATGAGCATAGCACTATTGGGTACTCTAATCGCAAATAGATAGAAATTTAAAAATGACTGAAATATGACTAGGATACATGGCCTTACCTTGACCAACAAACAGTGGGATTCAGCAGGCCGAGCAGTATGTTGCAGGAGAACAGGTAGATGGCCACAGGGAGCACACCGACGAGTTTGCTCGAAGCGGTCACAGATGGCACGACGACGAGCAGATTAGCATAGATCTCAGTGCTTCTCAGGTAAAACGTTCAGGAGTTGACTTGCAAAGCACAAAGATGTTCTCATGAGATATATCAAGTGGTTTATAAAGTATTAGAAACAGGGGTGTGTTTGTGAATGAATGACGTGTGTATGTCGTGGTATTATGTGGTTTGCAGGGGGGCGGCCAGCGTCAGGCTTGGCCTGCCTGGAGACACGGGCTCTGAGGAGGCCATGTGAGCGATTGCCCCTTTGGCGTGGGATACCTTTTGAAGTGTACATGGTGTTTGGCACCTTGGCCGTTATCGTCCCTGACAGCACACCATGGCAGCGCTCATCCACGGGTGCGAAATGCCTTTGATGGGGAGGGGGGGTGGAGGGATGGGCGTGCAGACAAGGCACAGGAAAACTGTTGAATGGAGACACACTTATGTGGATTGCAGGGGGGCGGCCTGCCTCAGGGGAGGCCTGCCTGGAGACACAGGGTGCGAGGAGGCCATGTGAGCGATTGCCCCTTTGGCGTGGGATACCTTTTGAAGTGTACATGGTGTTTGGCACCTTGGCCGTTATCGCCCCTGACAGCACACCATGGCAGCGCTCATCCACGGGTGCGAAATGCCTTTGATAGGGAAGGGGGGGGTGGATGGATGGGCCGGTGGGCGTGCAGGCAAGTGTGTGGGAGCGAGGGGCCATCAGGCCCCTCTCATCCATTACTTCTCAGTAGAAACTCGGACCAAGTGCCTCCAGTAGTGGGTTCGTCCCCTTGTCCTTATGTGATGTTAACTTTGGTTGACATTCGCGTAGATGGGACCACTGAGCAGGACACGGAATATCCATTTTTGTACCCCCTTTCGACTCCATCTTGGTGACCAGGCCTCACTGCGATAGTACAGCGCGCAGAGCACATGGCCCCACCCTCGTTCCCACTCTGACTGGAAAACTCTGGAGGTATTTACAACAGCTAATAAATGTAACACATCACTCTTCCTCTGAGATCACTGTCCTGCATGTGAACCAGCCTGAACTAAGCACATAGCTCGTTCATCTCCACAAACGTGTCCTTGCCCACGCACCCTCGCCAGTGGAAACTTACTGCCATTTTGACCCTGTGTCCCTGCAAGGTATTCTCTTCATGTGCCAGACCACTGACCACGCCATGATGCCCACCTAGCAGATCCCCAACTAACATTAGACACCTACCACAGTATATTGTTGCCTATCGATAACAAATGACACATACCGGAGATTCTTGTGAGCACAGACCCACACTTCAACCAGTGTATTACAGTGGTCAAGACCCTTAACCTAAGGCCTGTATAATCCAATGTTAATTGATAGTATAGATATATGTGTGACTTTTATAGAGACATAACCTATTGAAAGACTTTGAACAAGTGTTCTTTAGTGCATGGATTATTGAGAATATATTATGTTAGCTTAGATAGTGACCACCCCGCTTCACAGCGACCTGACCTTCACACATTCGGAGCACAGATGTCTGACATCCATCCTTGAGTGGAGACACACTTCATTCATTTAAAAAAATCGAAACAACCGTTGTTGAAATATATGTGGCGTTTTATTTTGTATCTTATTTTGATGGCACAAAAATACAAGACTTTACACATTGTAAAGGTCAGGTTGCAGCACAGCGAGGGAAAATCCCCTGTACTGACCGCGGTCACTCGGGAAAGTTTCTCTTATGGCACGAACGGCACAGGTGGGTATTACTCTTCGAACGCAGTGTCCAAGCCTCCCGTGAAGCCACCATGTAAAGGAACGATAGGCCACCAGCCGGTACCACCTGTGAAAAAGAATGATACAAACTGTTTTTAAATGAACAAGATAAGTTTACTAAACGTTTGTTGTCAATGACAATTCTTGTAACTAATGGCATTCTGCTTGGGCAAATGCTATCTAGACACTGCACACTATTGAACGACTTTCATGCGTTAACATGATATGTATATGTAATTTTGGATATAGTAGAAGACCATGAAATAGGAGTGGCATCACAAGCAGAGTATACTTACTCGTTACTCGGATTACGAGGATGAACAGTTGCGCAGAGTTTGTGCATAAGCACCATCATTATCCTCAACACGGACCGTGTGAGGCAGGCTGCCCTGAAGCCTGGCAGCTCGGTGATGGATTGCGGTCGTGGCTCGCCTTACGAAATGTAGGCCACGCATCCCGAGTTTTCACAGCAGCAGCAGTTCTCTTCCTCGGTTGGCATTAGCTCGCACCGATTGCATGTTTACCAGGTGGAAACACCGTCCATGCGACTAGGTCCAGTGTCTTCATCCGTTGATTCGTCCTGCCAACTACCGTCCGAAGCCCCATCGTTTTCGCGTGTTTCCCTTTCCATTAGTTCCTCCTCGGTATACTCGGGCTCGTACATGTAGGGCATTATTGTAGCCATTCTGTGGTAAACAAACTAAAATAATTTATAGCGATGGTACAGGTGTTCACACGGGCTACAGGCGGCAAAGGTAGCTGACCAGAGCACAGAAACAAGTCACAGAATACTCAAAGTAACACAGAGAGAGGAATGGAATCGAAAATCTGCTGCTGTGTGTTGTGAAACGGTCTGTTTATACTTATTGAGTAAAGAGGCTTCCTGCCGTTTCCATGGCGACACGTCATTAGCTCAAGCGCAGCGATTGTTGACACGGGACGTGCTTTGCCGTTGTGAAATGGGCGGTACGCGTCTGCTGATGACAGGCTCAGGGGCGGGGGATATGATTTAGTGCCACAAAAGCAGGTCAGCCAGGGCGATGGGGCAAGTGATAGGATTATCATAAAATGGCAGCGCCCCGGAGCCTGTTGTCGTGTGCGTTTAATGGACGAAAACTCGGGTAAGGTCCATAGGAAATTTTTCTAAAATCTAAAATCGTGCGACTTTTTACCGAACCATTCCTTTAATATATTATGTTTTCCAACACATGAATATAACAAATGCTACCGGGCCTATTTATAGGCTATGAACACATATTTGTTGAGATGATTATTGTGAAGACAAATCATGTTTCTAAGAAAATACAATAAGTCATTGCTCTCAAGTTGCTACATAATGGAGCCATCCCCTACTTTGGTCACAGACCATATGCACTTGCACAAATAGACCACAGAGACAGTAGTATTTTTGGAACAAACATCACATTTTATTGAAGTCAGCAAAATGGATGGTCCCAGCCTCCTTCAGCGTATTGGCCTACAAACCCTTTAAGGTGGCCCTTTTCACTTCCCGGGGTTTCAGCAGTATTTGTAGTGCTTATTGTCCTCGGGTGACCCTTGTCACTTCTGGTTATTACATAGCGTACAACCGCCTCTGGTTACCAACTGCCAGGCAATAACTCCCACGCCCTATCATGGAGCAAATAACCCTGGGTCCACTTCATTCAGTGGTCGAGGAGTCTCAACTGTCTGAAAGGGTGTCAGGACCCGTCTAACCCCGAACCTGGCTTGTGCGGTCAGTGGGTACCACTCGTGGCAGGAACCGCAGCAAAACTCCTCCCTGGCTAGGACTGCCCAGTAACTCTGCCTGTGACAGAAAAAAGAAAATTAGCATCAAATAAACACCACCTAGGGAACCTAAAAATTGTTAGCACATAGTAATAGTAATCGACAACATCACCTTCTTTACATGCCGAAAGAACCAATATCACCTCTGAAGGCACTTTGTTGGAAAACAATATCCCTACCTCAGCTGATTGCACTTCAATGAAACGCAGGCTGCAAATTCCTAGGGCAGTGGCTGGGCGGGTAGTTAGACCGGGGCTGCAAAGAGGCTGAGTTAACATCCCTCTGGGGCCCAAGCCGGTTCTGGCAGGCCCAGGGGTATGCCTCTTCTGCAGTGAGGTGATTGATCCGGGGGGGGGGGGAGCAGAGTGCAGCCCCGCTATACTGGCTATCCCTCTAGCACCCATGGGGGTGGCCTGGCCATCCACTTAGCAATGCCATCCCCTACTTTGGCCCCATCCTTAGAATCACAGAACCACAGACCATTTGCACTTTCAAAAATAGGCCACAGAGACAGTAATATTTTTGGAGAAAACAGATCACATTTTACTGGAGTCAGCAAAATGGGCGGTCCCAGACTCCTTCAGCGTAATGGCGTACAACGCCTTTTGGGTGGCCCTTTTCAGTTCCTGGGCTTTCCACATTAATTTTAGTCCTTATTGTCCTCTGGTGACCCTCGTCACTTCCGACTATCAAATAGCGGACAACCGCCTCTGGTTACCAACTGCCAGGCAGTAACTCCCACACCCTTGCATGGACCGAATAACTCTGGGTCCTCTGCATTCAGTTGTTGAGTCTGAACTGTCCGTAAGGGTGTCAGTGCTGGTCTAACCCTAAACCTGGCTCATGCGCCCAGCGGGTAACACTCGTGGCAGGAAACGCAGCGAAACTCCTCCCTCGCTTGGACCACCCAGTAACTATGCCATGCTTTGGGGGTTCCCCCCCCTCAACCTCCAATGCCCCCACCTACTTCAGACCTTATCCTCATGCACATATACTAACCATGGGTTAGTACGTACAAACTGCAATTTTTATAGCTGTAAACCCATCCAAGAAGAAAACCTTGTGCTGTATGTTGCAACAAATTCCTGCAGTGAAAATGGTCAATCCCTCTAATAGGTAACTACTGGCGATCCCAGTGCCCCCGTCACCCCTGAACATGCGGTGAGCTTTTCTTCCGGGGTGGCCTTTTGCCACTCCTGTTCATCCACCGCCGGGGACACCTGTCTCTTCCAGCCTTACATACTTCTGGTTGGCCCTTTGCCATGCCGTTCATCCACCGCCGGGGACACCCGTTTCTTACAGTCTTACCTTCTTCTGGGTGGCCCTTTACCAGTCCCAGAAAGTAACTCACAAATCCTTCCTGGAGCATGGCTCTGGGTCGTTCAGCAGTCGTTTAGCAGTCACAACTCCCCCCCTATAGTTAGAAGTGCCCGCCAAACAACCCTGTGCCCTATCGCCCAAGGGTGTCGTTCCTCCTCCACTGGTACCGCCCCTCCCTTTCCTGTCGAACCCTACCATTTCTGGCATTGCTGAACAAGTCAGTTAGTTTTTAAATACCACCTTCAAGAATGCAATGCAGCTACGCTGATACCTGGATCTAACTCCTGGCACGGGCGTAAGTTCCCAGAGCATCTGGTTCACGTCACCAGCTGCCACCATTCCATCTTGAATCACTCCCTTTTCTTCTGTGCTTACCGATAGTCCTTCTTGAATACTTATTTTGCAATACGCACGTCTTATCTGGAGCTGCAAATACAAAGCTCTTCGCATTACATCTAGTCTCCCTGGGCCATGTGGATATCTCAATGCAACCAGCTATTATGGTATACATTGATGTGGCAACCACCATGAATACCTGAGGTTGCCCCACTTAATCCTTTAGTGGCTTGCAGCTTTGTTTTCGTTTTCTTTTCCTATTCTATACCATTTTCGCCAAAGCAATATAGACCATTTCTTTATATAATTATTAATGTACAACTAAAATTGGTATTTTTCTTATCTATCTAGGTAAATGAAAGGCTGAGTCAGTCGTGCCCTTATCCGAGCCTGTGACTTTGTAATCCCCCATGGACTTAAGCTGTAGTAATGCAACTCGCTGAGCTACCTTACCCGGAAAAATGGCATGCAACACTCATAGAACCGTATTCAATCCCACCACTCATTTCTTTCCTGACAAAAAAGCATTGTAACTTGTCCGCTCTAAGTTGTCCTCCTTCCCGACCAACGCTGTTTATTCTTTTAATTATAATATTTATATACGCCTTTTCCAAAGCAATATAGACTATTCCTCTATACAATTATTATTAAACAACCAGAATTGTATTTTTAACTACGTAGGAAAATGAGGGACTGGGTCACCCGTGCCCATAATCGAACCTGTGACCTTTAAATCCACCAAGGATTTTAGTTGCAGTAATTTAGCTCGCTGAACTACCTTCCCAGGAAAAAATGGCATGCAACATCCTGGAACTGGGGGCAATCCCGCCGCTCGGCGCCATTTCTTCCATGACAAACAGGCATACTAACTTGTCTGCTCTAAGTTGTCCTCCTTCCTGACAAACGTGTTCCTGTTGCACTGCACTCTACCCTGGCCCTGAAACTCAGGATTTCGCTCTCGACCCCTTTTAAATCACTCTTTTCCTTGACTCTGCAACAGCAAATCCCTTGGCAATGCTTCGCTCACAATGGTGTCACCTATACCTGCCAACAGATTGACCTCAACAGAACGGTGTCGGGGTTAGGAGTCTCAGGGAATGCAGAGTGCAGATTAGAGCGTGGTAGATCATTGAGGAAGGAGAGTTTTTAATGGCGAGAGGGGGAGAGAGAGTGGGATGAAGGAGGAGAGGGAAAGGAGATAGAGTGGAGAAAAGGAAGAGGAGAAATAAAGGAGAGAGAGTGGAGAGTAAGAAAGGAAAGATCTGGGAAAGGGGGAGAGGTGGAGAAAGTAATACTTCAGTATGGAGAAAAGAGAGGAGGAGCTAGAGAGAGAACTTCAGGAGGAGGAGGCAAAAGGAGGAGCTAGAGAGAGAACTTCAGGAGGAGGAGGCAAAAGGATCAAGTGTTGGGAGAAAGAGATACAGTGTGACAGCCTTAAACCATGAACCTTAAGAGTGTTTCTAGGGCTCTGAGTTGGCGCCCGAGGGAGAAGATCCTATATAAAATGGCAGACCGACAAGTGTCGCGTGAGATCTTTGAAGCCATAATGTCAGAAATGGTTGGAACTGTTCGGACCTGAAGCCCCAGCACCGCGATTCATGCGATGAGGTCCACACCAAGGTCATGACCACAACCGTATGGAGATCATTTTCAGGATGGCGCCTTGCGTAGTCCACTAGAGACTAGGAGAGGAGCATTTGCAGGACCTTCCAGAAGGGATTTTGAAACGGGGAGAGTAAGCGCTCCTTTCTTGGAGCGTAGAAGATCTCGCAGCCCTCACAGAGATGAAGAACACTACTTCAACAGGCGTGCTGCAGTGGATGATCTTGACTTTGGAAACCAACGATCACGAGAGCAAGAATTTCGCATTGCTGCTCAAAGAAATTCAAGCCCCCTTAGATCACCAGACCAGCTGTTTAGCAGAAATGTGCCTCCACGTGCCGATCCAGAGCGTTTCCCTATGTGGGGGGAGGCCGGGCCCTTCCCACCTAGGGAAGAACTGGCGTGCTTCCCTGTAAGAGGTGAAGGTGGCCCATTTCCTTTGCGTGGGGAAGGTGAGAGGTTGCATCCATGGGGCAAAGGGGGCAGGTTCCCTCCGCAAGGTGATGGTGGGCCGTTCCCACCCCATGGTGGGGCATTCTTTCCTCCGGGCGAAGGGGGACCCTTCCCATCACGAGGTCGTGGGGGTAAATTCCTTCCTCGACCAGAAGGTACCTTTCCTGTACGAGGTCGTGGCAGCAGTGTCTGTGGCAGCAGTGTCCGTGGAGGTAGTGTGAGAGGAGCTGCACGTGGCAGGGGGGCATCTAGTATTAGCCTACAGTCCTTAACCAAACCTGGCACAACACTGGACAAAAAAAACAAAGGCTTTGATGGAAAGTACTTCTAAAATAGCTAAATGGGGTGGTTTTCACAGAATAAATGCTAACGATTAAAGGCGCAAGAATCCAGCTCAGAGTGCCCTGGATACTGAAACAGCTGTAAATACCCTCTCTGTGTTCAAGCAATCATTCCCACCAGAGCTGCGGTCTCGCTGCTTCTATCTGATAAAGCTGTTTAACCATGCTGCTTTAAAGAAGACCAATCTTGACAAGGACTTTTTGAGTTTGTTGTTGGAATAAAATGTTATTGCTGGCCCAAAAGATATTCGTGATTACATCAACCCTCTTGATCAGAACCTGATGTCAATTCAGCACTATCTTCTAAAGAGTGCACACCCCCTCTTTTTGGCCTGCAACACTTTTGAAGTAAATGTTAACACTGGCTATTACACTCCTACAAATATTTTTTCTGCCATGAAGAAAACTATTTTCTATTGTCGCCAGGCCCTGGTGCTGTTCGGGCAGACCTATTCCCTAGCCACATATTTGAGGCAAAGCAGACTCTTAAAGGTTCTTGGCATAGAGGAGGTTGCTCCAAAACCAGCAGACTTCCCAAATCTGGAGGATTCATATTTGTTTGGAAGCAAGTACATGGCCCAGTTGAAAATATGGCTGAAAAAAAGCGGGCATCAGCTGAAGATTAACAAAAACGTTGATGTGCCCAAAGACAAGGAAGACAAAGTTCTGCAAGCTAAGCTGAAAGATTCACAGATTGAAGAACTAGAAGCAGCTGATCCAAAGGTCCTGGAAACAGTGGATAAACTACTGGAAAATGCCAATGAGAATTGGAAAGAGCGACACTCTGAAGATAAAAACAAGCCTGCGAAAGAGAAGCCCGACTTCTGGTTTTTGTTTGATGAGAATAGTCAGGAATATAAATATTACCGTTTAAAGCTAGCAGAACTGCAGAAGCTGAAGCAGACTACAACAGAACGAATGATGCAGACCGGTGACAAAACTCCTGAAGAGCTGGCAGCAGAGTCGAAATCCATGTTGTATGCTAGAAAGGCAAAAGAAGTTAAAAAGAAACTTATGAAGGGTGTAGTTTCTTCGAAGGCTAAGAAAATGGGGAAAACACGGACTGGTGCTTTAAAGCGAAAGCAGACCGACCAGCAAGCCACTAACCAATCTGTTGTGACAATGGATTCTGAAGACTCATCGGATGCTGATTGCCCAGAAGTGGATGCTAAAACCAGGGAAACTGCTCAAAGTCTTGCTAGATTCATTGTTGAAATGGGACCAGACTAAGGATTTCAAAACTGACAGCATCACTAGCAATCCTGAATTTTGGTTTTTAAAAGAGGAAGAAAGTGAAGCTTACAAATACTATCAGAAGAAGTTGACGGAACTCCGTGAGGCCAAAAAAAAAATGCTTCTGGGTCTGCTGAGGTTAAAGAGGAATCTTGTGACGCGACAGTCTATGAAGCAGGTGAGGGTAACAGTGAAGAGTCTAAACCAGTGCTGCAGGACCCAGAAGATGAAGATGAGGAAGAGGAGGATGACCAAGCAGAATGTGAGGCAGAGGAGAGCACTGCCTCAGAGAGTAACCCTTCCACTCCTAGACATGCTCGGAAAAAAGGCAGACCTGTGAAGGCTAGCCCACTAAAGCCCCCCAATAGAGGTCGTGCTGGGGAGTTGTCCAAAGTTGAGGAACCTGTCACAGTTGCTAATGAAAAGCCAAGTGGACGACCAGCCCTGAGAAAGAAACCTGCTAAACAAACTGAGGAGGAAGAGGAAGAAGACGAAGGAGTGAAAGTAGGTACAGCCTCTGGGGATGAGGAGCCCATTGTTGCAGGCCAGCAGTCCAAGCAAGATGCTTACATTTCAGTGATTGTTTGTGCTTTAAACTCAGATTTCTGCTTTAGCAGTTGATGTTTTATATTTGTGTTGCATATGTAGACTGTCGACTAGTCACTAATGAAGGAAGCTTGTTTTGTTGTGTAATAAAGCATCCTTTTTAATAGAATTATATAGATGTATGTTACCTTGTATGTGTCTTGGTCCATATCGTACATTTCTTCTTTCAGTGCATGCTTTGCACATATTGGCTTGACACTGGGGCTGTTCAACAGTCGCATACCTAATTTTCGAAACACTTGTGGGTGCATAAAGGCCAAATATGTTTAGCAAGATCAAATTGAGACTATCTTTCATGCTATATATAGGATCTAAGGACACAGAATGGGTGATTAACTACCTCACCTGTTTGTATGGGAAGTTCACCCTAATTGGATCTTATTCAGTATTTATAGTGGTGCAATATAAATACTGAATAACATGAAATGGTTGTATTAATCCAACTGGGGTGATTTTTGGAAAGAGACCAGTTGAAAAGTTAAATCCTCCACCAATAGTACAGCATTCACATCGCCATTTAATGGGCCACCAGGGTATTAAACAATTTATACTGAATTTTTCATTTCTTAAAGGGATGGTCTAGTAAAAAATTTTATTTAAAAAATAGATAGGCAACATAAAAAAAAATACTAGCATTCTCCGTTTTAAAACTTCCTATGTAAAATTTTGAGCTATTCAAGCTCAAAATTCGCAAAAGCAAGCACATGGCCGCATCCATTTTGTGAAATGGATGCCCCGCCTGTGCTGGCCTTTGCTTTTGCGGCACTAATGAAGGAAAAGCCAGCCAGCTGTAGTAAACAAAGGCTACCGCTGGGTGGCTTTCCCTTCATTAGTGCTGTAGGCGGAGGACGGGGACCGGAGACCAGAGCAGGAAAGCTGCAGCTGAATCTCGGTAAGTGCTATTTATTTTTATTTTTTTTAAATAAGCACTAGCTGCGGGTTTTTTTCTAAGTTTTCCGGGCTGGAGGAGCCCGGAAAACTTAGAAATAAAACCGCAGCTTTAAAAATGTTGTATTTATGTTTATGCTTTTGAAGCGACCGCAAACATAAATACAAAGTTATTGTGTTGGAAAACGCTGCGGTTTTTCTTTCCAAGTTTCTCAGGCTCCTCCGGCTCGGAAGAGCCTGAGAAACTCGGAAAGAAAAACCGCAGCGTTTTCCAACACAACCGCGTTGTTTCTGCCTGAATCTGCTTTCCCATTTGGGGCTCTCGGGCTCCGAGCCGGAGGAGCCTGAGAAACTTGGAAACTTGGAAAGAAAAACCGCAGCGTTTTCCAACACAATAACGTTGTATTTATGTTTGCGGTTGCTTCAAAAGCGACCGCAAACATAAATACAACGTTTTCAAAGCTGCGGTTTTATTTCTAAGTTTTCCGGGCTCCTCCAGCCCGGAAAACTTAGAAAAAAAACCGCAGCTAGTGCTTATTTAAAAAAAAATAAATAAATAGCACTTACCGAGATTCAGCTGCAGCTTTCCTGCTCTGGTCTCCGGTCCCCGTCCTCTGCCTACAGCACTAATGAAGGGAAAGCCACTCAGCGGTAGCCTTTGTTTACTAAAGCTGGCTGGCTTTTCCTTCATTAGTGCCGCAAAAGCAAAATCCAGCACAGGAGGGCCTCCATTTCACAAAATGGATGCGCCCATGTGCTTGCTTTTGTGAATGTTGAGCTTGAATAGCTCAAAATTTTACATAGGAAGTTTTAAAACGGAGAATGCTAGTATTTTTTTTTATGTTGCCTATCTATTTTTTAAATAAAAATTTTTACTAGACCATCCCTTTAATCTTGAGCACAGCAGTAGCGTGAGAATTAAACGCCTCAGACCATATTTGGGGGGGGGAGGGGTTTGTATTGCCATTTGTTGACCAGTCTGCCAATTCTTGACAAAGCTCAAAACGCATATCTAACGTCTTTTGTGAGGCTGATGGTATGCACCTCAGATGTGACTTTAACTTTCTGCCTGTTCACTCTCTCTTTTGAAAAAGGCTTGAATAATCTACAAAAATAGTGCTGCAGCAGGCATGAGCATATATTTTTGCCCAACTCTGCAAATTAAAGTTGCAAAGTTGAAACTGGCATATTTTTGCCTATCATTGAGGCAGCTGTAATGTTACACCATGGTGGTTTTTTTTAAAAAAGATTTTTTTTTTTTACTTATTGGATGGCGTTTGTTTTTTTTATACTGTGGCTATTGTATTGCGAACCAACAAAAATTGGATGTTAAAAAAACGTTTTAAAAAAGTGTGTTTCTAGGCTGGTGAGGGAAGGGCCAAGAAAAGCCAAAATGTAAGATACAGAGACCTTAGCAAAAGATGAAATTGAAAATAGACAGTGAAGAACCAATGGTAGGGGAAACTCTGAAGTATCCTGGGGTCCAAACGAATTCTGTTTTGTCTGACTCCTGATCCGCTTCACATTGTTAACACATGATCCTGGCGACCTCCACAGTGGGCAAACAAGACACCAGTAATGCCTAAACTGAAGAAATATTTTTAGAGTTCCCAAAATAAGCCAGATGGGCTAACGTGGGTGAAGTGTACAAGTCCATAGCATTATTAAAATGTGGAAAATCCCCACGCTTGGATGGCTTTATAGACCAATTCTATCATTCACTTCAGAAGTGACTCGCTCCACTACTGCATGCTATCTTCAATCAGGTTATCCAAATCAAGAGCTCCCTAGAAACAATTAAAAAAATCATACCTCCTAGGTTAGGGAGATGTGCACAAAAATGTGCACAATCAACTTCGATGCTAAACCCTTGACTGAAATCTGTGCTGAGCAATTAGTTCTTGTAGTGCTGGCGGTGATGCACAAACATTAGATGGAATTTATGTCTTTGGGTCAGGGAACAACCAACAGATATAGGGCAGGTCATGATTATAATTCACCACAACTACAAGTGCAAGGAACACTATCTCCTTATTAACACAGATCCAGAAAAAGCTTTTGATAATGTGTCATGGCAGTACATCTTAGACATGCTGAATGCAATGACCTTTGGAGAAAGTTTCTGTAACACTTTGAAATCCTTCTACAGAGGTAGGTCAGCGAAGATTTCCGCAAATGGCCTACAGTTTAGCATAACAGTACAACCACACAAAGGAACAAAACAAGGTTGTCCTCTATTTCCACTTTTTTTTAAATTGCTTTCGAAACGCTAACAATCACCATGACAGGATAAAAGAAAATCAGAGGTTTTCGTACAGGCCTCATAGAAAGAAAATGTTTCCTGTTCGTTGAATACATGGTGAGTGTCATCTCTTTACTGGAAAACTCTATACCCTGTGTGACGAATCGGAGGATGTCACCACTTTTTCACTAGAGGGAGACCTTTTTCAGGGTGCTAGGCAGTACGTCCACAATTCACTGCTGCTCTTGTTGGTAAGACACAAGGGTAAGAGTATGTAGTAGAAGAACTACACACTGAGATTGGGGACCAAGACCACTAGAGAACGACGTATCTAACCGATGCAATAGATCCCACTCCTTCCCCCTCTTTAAATCATTCTTATACCTGCTTAGACAGAACTGACATGTTTTATTGTCAATGTATTCCATTTGGCTCAACAAACAAATATGAGAATCCAAAGACTTCCAGATATCAGACACACAGCTTTAAGACTAGTACTGGGACGAAGAAAGGGGCTGCGAGTACAAAAATGACGTCTAAGAAGCCAGATGAATGGTCTACTTTTCTGAAACCGCTGATTGGGCCAAAGCATTATAATTATCCTTTGCAGGAGTTTCGAAGGTGTTCAGGCTCAGCTGCAGTGTCAAGCGGGGGAGTGGGGAGCGGAGAGCGAGACAAGGGCTAGCCCCTGGGAAGCCGAGCACAGAGGGGAATGAACGTGGGAAACTCTCCGATGCCAGGACTTCTCACGTTACTGCTGTGAGAGACCTCCAGGCTTGCATTGCACCGGCGAGCGATCCTGTGGAAATGACACCCTGCCAGGAAGGAGCAGATGCCAAACAAACTACTGCTGACCACGACGTAGTGCAGATCAAGACCGCAGCCTTCAGAGAAGCAATGGAAGCTCTGAGAACACCCGTACCAACCTGGAGAGAAGAAGCAGGTATGCAGGTCATCCTGAAGCTGCACGAGGTCTGGGGAGGCACAGAGCTGAGCAAGTGAACCACAGAGAGAGGGTCTGGGACCCTGAGGAAAGCCAGAGAAAGTTGTCTACTTGGCAGAAGAGTGAACCAAAGAGAGACAACAGCATTGTGTGAGTCGAGGACCCGCACCTCAAAGAGAGGGTCTGGGACCCTGAAGAAAGTCAGCAGGAAGTGTCTATTTGGCAGGCGAGTTAATCAAAGGGAGACAATCCTACAGTGCGAGTTGCAAACCCACACCTCAAAAGGGCATCTTTGGACCCTAAAGCAAAACTGGGTGGAGTTTGATAGTTGGCAGAAGAGTGAGTCAAGGAAATACCACGCAATAGTACGAGTCAAGGACTCGTACCCCAAAATAGGGAGACCTAGAACCCTAAACCAACCAGAAAGAGTGTCTAAAAATATGAGAGACTAAGCTGAACATTGATAACATAATAGTGCGAGTCTGGGACCTCCACCCACATGAGAAGAAAAAGCAGAATATTAATATAAGAACAATCCTAGTTTGGCAAGAGGAAGAACCAAAGCAAATTTTTTGAAGTAGGGGCTCTGCCCATACAAAGAGACCAAAAGCAGGAAATCTTTGACTCTAAGACTGACAAAGAGAATCCCCACGTTTAGAAGACCTTAAGGTGGCAGGATGCCAAGAGGGAGTTCAAGAGACAAATGTTCATATCCTATACCGCGCTAAAGAAGAATAAGAAGTCTATGGGAAAGGAGCACTCGCCCTAGCCTTGGCACTTTACATCGAAAGGAGAGCTCCTCCCTAGCTATAGAACTTTGTATTTTGAGAACTTTTCTGTTTTGTCAAAAATACAATGAACACTTTAGATGGGGAAAAAGACATCCCTTGTACATGTATCTTAGAATATTAGTTGTAGGGACAGAAGTAGGGTTTACAGACACAACAGTGGCTAACGATATAGGTTCGGACTGCCTGACAATTCCAGTTTCTTCTGATGTAGGGAAATCCCTCTTAGACATAGGGACAGAGAGGCCTTTTCTAACCCTATTATTATGTAATAAAAGTCTTTACCCAAAAACATATCATCTTTGTGTCCGATTAATGATGTATTAAACCTCTTGAAAGACAGAACTGGGGTGTCTCAAAGAAAGATGGTCCCCCCATCCAAAACTAAGGGCTGGGCTAATGCTTTAGGGCTGGAAGATGGATGGAGGTCATAACACCCAGTTACTGACTGTTGATCATTACATTTTTGGCCACGCTGTTAGTTATCCCACATTGACTGTATATTTCTCCCAGGAACTGATATACACAGTGCGCGGGAAGTAACCTACCTACCCAGAGGACTGTCCATTAACTCCCCCTTATTGGTGACTCTGAAACTAGTGGATTCCCGTTCAGCTGGGCTATGGTTGGAAAGTGAGTTGGGCGAGCAGTGGATTGCAGACATGCACGGCGATCAGGGTATAACTTTCAGGGAGGCAAGGGCTATTGCAAGGGCTTTTGCAACTTTTTATACCAAGTTCTAAACTAGTGCTTCAGCTAGTGGCCATGGGACATTGAAGGCTTTCTCGAGGTATCCCAAATTGTCAAAGGTGCCCAAATTGACAAAATTATGTTTTTCCTAGAAAAGACACTGACCTAGACAGAATTGGAATGCAGCATCCAACAAATACAGGCAGGAAAATCACTAGGCCAAATAGTTTCCTGGGAGAGGTGTGAAAAATGCTAATGGAAGAAATAAGCAAACATCTTCTGAACAAGTTATATCCCATCACTTAAGGTTGGCAACCATAGTAGCATTGCATAAAGTTGAGAACTTGCTGAATGAATGTGACTCTTAGCAGCCTATATCTCTCCTAAACAGGAATACTTAAATCCTGGTCAATGTGTTAGCAGACTGGCTATTAACCATCATTTTTAACCATAAACACCTTGAATCACTGTGCCTTTATACCAGAAGGAATCACATCCATGATATTAGATGATTGTTTGGGGCACTGGCGATGGCGGGGTACTTTCCAAACCCTTCACAGGTAGTAGTCTCTTTGGATTACCACAAGGTGTTCAAAACTCAAATGGTACTTCCTCTAGGCTATGCTGGATATTTGTGCCATTGTTTCTAAGCTGGTTATACTCAGGCCTCTGTCTGGAGTAAAGGTGAGTGGGCATATGTTAGGGGAGTTTCTGGGGCGAGACAAGGCGGGTACACCATCCTGTTCTTACTGATAATCAGAACGTTAGCAGAATGGATTTGGAGAGATCCTGTTCTTATTGGATTCAGTTTTCTGATGGCACCAAAGCTACAAGAGAGGTTCAATGGAACCAGTCGGTTCCGAAATAGAGAGTGGGCAGCCTCAAGGTAAATCTGCAACAGAGGTCATTCTGGACAGGTTGGTGACTAGACAGCTGGCAGCACTAAGTCACCAGGAGGATGCTACAACCCATCAAAATGAACTTAATTTCCCTGTGGAGCTCTGCTGCAGAAGTTTGTACGGGTGACGCCAATCTCACAGTTTTCTTCAGAAACTATGAACACATTACAGACGCAAACAAGTGGGACAGCATGTTTTTGGCTCATTATACTGCAACTGTCCTAACGGGAGCCCTGCAGGCTGCTTTTCAGGTCCTTAACACTGAAGAGCAGAGACTCTATGAAACCATGCGGGACAGGGTCTTGGAATCACTCAGCTATAATAAAGAATATCACCGGCAACAGTTGATGCTCAAAACACTCCAGAACAGATTGTACACTGATTAAATATATATTCGATGGATATTTCAGAAAAACGACACTGTATAATGTAAATGAGCAGTTCATTATGGAAAACTGCATTAACTTGATAGCACCAAATCTCCAGTTTCCCATTCAACACCTCCATGTACTGCTTTCTTTGGAGAAGGTGATTGAAACTTCTACCGGCTGTCAACGAGACCAACAGAACTTGTGACCATAGCCAGACAACCACCTGCACCTCTTCCTCAATGAGATCCATTGTATATGCTACCGCTGCCTAGGCTCACAAAGGAGCCTTCCAGTCGATCCAGTCTTCATTGCAGTCTCCTGGCCAAACTAGCTGGCCCACCCAACCTAAGAACGCAGCAGCTCCAGCCTCAAAATACCTTCCTGTTAAGTGTTATGCATGTGGGAAAATGGGACATAAACCTGTTCCAAAACCTACCCTCAGAACTGCATGCCTGTCGAGCACAGGAGTGAGAAGGGGGCTTAGTGAAAATACCCAGAATCCGAGAGGTCCCTGGAATTGTGCTGGTCTTGTCGGAGTCAGGAAACAAACTTCTCCCCTGCCCTTGCACGGTCTCAATGTCACTGAGCCTTGTAAGATCGTTGTCTTGTCCCCCCTTATTCCCCTCCCCTGCCTCGTCGCGCCTTGAAACACTTGTGTATAGGTGTGATATAAATAAAATATATCAGATCAAACAGACGGCCCAACAATCAGATTGTGTTTACTTGGAAGTGTTGATGTTTGAAAAATTGGTGCCTGTGATGTGTGCTCCAGGATGATGAGGAGGTCAACCCCAACATCTAGTTCAACTTCGTGTAAGCATGCAGCAGTTGTAGGTGTCTTTGCAAATCTATGTGAAAATATCGAGAGAAAAACACTGCAAATCCGAAAATATAGATTTTCTTTTACCCCACTGCATGGTATATATATATTACGCGGCCACGTTAGTGGCCGTGTAGTTATGGTTAAGTTGCTGTTTCCATAGGAAGAGCACTTTTTGGGCGGCTTATAACTTCGCTCCCCCTGGACGAATCCTCACCAAACTTTGCAAAAAATGTATATGGGCTACTCTGAATTTTTCCCCAAAGTTTGGTGAGGTTTGATCCAGGGGGGGGAGGGGGCAAAGTTATAGGGGGTGGTCCCAAAATGTCTTTTTTCCCCATAGACTGAATGGGGGAATCTTTACACACGGCTACAGGCCAAACCGCTGGACAGATTTTCACCAGATTTGCGGCAGGGGCTTGGTCCCGAAAGCATGCTTTTGTAAATTTGGTGACAATCCATGCAGTACTTTTCTTTAAAATGACCAAAAAGTAGGTCTAAAAAAATTAGTGATATCTATGTCTGCTCCGCGGTCACACTTCCCTGTTCGCTCCGCGGACAAGATACCGGGGACACGCGACGTCTCTGCAGATTAGCTGCAGTGAGCCGTGTTCTGCGTCAGATTGTTTGGATATGCCCGACATCTTGGATCCGCCGACAGCGCAGCGGTGACCAGCAGCAAAATGCTATTTCGAAAACTGTTTTGCTGTGTCAGAGTGCTTGGGGAGGTTCAGACAGTAAGAGATGGGTGAAAAACTATTTGTTCAGGCGGTAGGTGTTAATGATGTATTCCCTATGCCTGCCTTGTTCGGGATGTTTGTAAGTACAGAAAATGAGGGGTGTCGTCAGGGTAGTATTTCAGTCCGTGCTGTGCGCAGGCAACTTGAAAATGTTCTAAGGACACGCGTGGTGTTAGCAAACTTTGAAATTGGGTACATGCTGTAATTAAATTATTTAATTCTCTGGGTGTGCTATTGATGTGTACGCCGCCATGGGTGTGACATGCTGCGGTGGTTGTGGCCAGGGGCTAGAGTCTTGGATGCATGGCCATAGGCCATACTACCAAGACTGTAGGCCCTGGCCACAACCAACGCAGCATGTCACAGCAATGGATACACCTGTAGTATTGCTTATCGATCAGATGGGTGTGGGGAGTGTTTGGAGTCTTGGGTGCATGGCCAAAGACCATGCACCCAAGAACAAACTTATAAGCACTGGAGGTATAAGCCACTGCACACCCATAAATTGCAATATATGTGGACATACAGCTAGGAGTCTAGCCTCTGGCCCCAACCACTGCAGCATACCACACCTATAGATACACCCGTAGTACCGCACATCACTCAGGTGGCTGTGGGGAGGGGCTGCAGTCTTGGGTGTAAAGTTATAAGCTAACATGGGTTTTATATAGTGCAGTGGTTGTGGGCAGGACGTAGACTTGTGTGCATGGCTGTAGGCCATACACCCAAGAGTGTAGACCCTGCCCACAACCACTACAGCATATCACATTCATACATCACACCCATACATTCGATTATGTATCTGGTAGGTGTGGGCAGGGCCTAGAGCCCTGGGTACAAATTGAGTACATGCTAGTTATAATGTTTCATTCTATGGGTGTGCTAATGATTTATAAGTGACCATGGGTGTAATATACTGCGGTGGTTGTGGCCAGGGCCTAGAGTCTTGGGTGCATGGCCGTAGGCCATATTTCCAAGACTGTAGGCCTTGGCCACAACCACCGCAGCATGTCACAGCTATAGATACACCCGTAGTATTGAAACATCACTCAGGTGGCTGTGGGGAGGGCCTGCAGTCATGAGTGCCGAAGGCCATGCACCCAACAGCACATTTATACGTAGTGTAGTTACAAGCCACAATGGGTGCAATATGGTGTGGTAGTTGTGGCCAGGAAGTAGACTCTTTGGTGCATGGCCGAAGGCCATGCACCCAAGAACAAAGTTATAAGCACTGCAGTTATAAGCCACTATAGATTTTATATACTGCATACCCATACATTGAAAAATCTATGGCCTTACACCCAAGACTGTAGCCTGTGGCCAGAACTACTGCAGTATATTACAGGTATAGGTACACTCGTACTATCAAACATCATTCAGGTGGTTGTGGGGAGGGCGTAGCTTTTTGGGTGCATGGCCAAAGGCCATGCTCCCAAACCCAACTTTATACGTACTGAAGTTAGAAGCCACAATGGGTGCGCTATGCTGTGGTGGTTCTGGCCAGGACCCAGAGTCTTGGGTCCATGGCCAAAGGCCATGCACCCAACACTGAAGTCATAAGCAGCAAGGTTATAAGTGCACATGGGTGTGCTGTGGTGCGGTGGCTGTGTGCACGACCTAGTGTTTTAGGTGCAGGGCTGCAGACCATGCACCCAGGAGTAAACTTATAAGTAGTGAAATTACAAGCACCATGGTTTTGATATGCTGCGATGGTTGTGGGTAGGACCTATAGTCTTGGTTGCTTAGCCGTAGGGTGTAGGTGGTAGGTTATACATCCAAGACGCTAGGCCCAGCCTACAGCCACTGCACCATATTACTGCCATAGATTAGACGTGTAGATTTGAATATGTATGACATGACTGTAATTATACTTATTGTTTACTTTGTTTAGAATCCATATATTTCTTACATAGTACTTGGCGGAAATATCCTTTTTTAATTTCTGTGATAAAAGAAAAAAACATGTTAGTGTTTGTATTTTATGAAGACTTATTACATTGTATAATAGACAGTTTAGCTTTTTTTTACCCTCCTATTTAGTTTACAAACCAGTGTACTGTGCATTTTGCTCATTTTCTGTGTTTGTTTTTCAAATCCTTGGGTCTGGGGGAAAAATAATCCTTGTCGGATTAAAAAAAACCTTTATTGTTATCCTACAAACTATTTCTTTCTTTTGAGTGTTTCCTTGTTCTTTCTGATTAATGTTATGTCTGTTGCCTTGTTGCAGATTTTTAACAACAGTTAGATACCTGTTGGCGTATTCTAACTGCATTTGTTGTTACGGATCTGTGGTATTCATTTCTCTCCGTGGTTGTTATACACTCTTGGGCAGTTAGATACCTGTTGGCGTATTCCAACTGTTTATAGTCTTTTACTTGATTTTTTGGTAATGTTGAAGTACACATTAGTTAGTAAATTTTGGCTTTAAAAAGATTAACAGGCCGATTCATGGAATTAATGTGTGCCGAAAAAACGGCGCACGTGTGCGAAAACGTGCGATTCGCAGTGAAATAGCGAAAATCGCAGTGCAAGTGCGATTATCGCACAGAAAACATTGCACATCAATTCATGGAAGTCCGTGCATGCGCAAAATGTGGGATGTGCGCTGAAAAAGTGTGCGGCGCACGCTCGCACACGCTGGCGCACAGGTCATCGAACGCCGTGCGATAAGGCCACAGCGAATTCGCACATAGCGCGGTGCACATAACAAAAGTAGGCGTAACACGGGGCGTCACACGCAGAATGGGGAACAACTCGTGAAAATGTGGGTATCACGGGGGAAGTACAGGAGGCAAGTGCGCAGAACGCCCACACGCTTGACTGCAACACGTATTCATGGAATCGAATAGGGAAAAACAGCGCACGGCCAAAGACGCGCTCAGGCCTATACATGTCCGCCACACGAAAGCAGGCGGTAGCGTCCCTGCGCAGGAAAAAAATGTGCGCCAGAGAAGGCCCACACGCAATCGGGCCTGGGGGAGTGTGTGCGTGTATTTCAGAGGTGCGCGAGAAGTTCCACACGCGATTGGCCTTGGCGCGTGTATTTCAGGGGTGCGCGAGAAGTTTCACACGCGATTGGCCAGGGCGCGTGCATTTCAGGGGTGCGTGAGAAGTTTCACAAGCGATTGACCTGGGTGCGTGTATTTCAGAGGTGCGTGAGAAGCTCCACACGCGATTGGCCTGGGCGCCTGTATTCCAGGGGTGCGCGAGAAGTTCCACACGCGATTGGCCTTGGCGCGTGTATTTCAGGGGCTCGCGGGTGTTTACACACGCGATCGTGCCTGGGGGAGCGTGTGCGTGTATTCCAGAGGTGCGCGAGAAGTTCCACACGCGATTGGCCTGTGTACGCGATTCCATTGGACCAAAGGCCCCGACAGCGCAGGCGCGTCTGTGACGTGACATGCGCTGGCGTGTCCCTGTACCCGGGGGAATGTTACAAGACCAAAAACTGCACGTCCGAGTGTCAGCCCGCGTAATTGGAGGATAGTGCCTCAGTGCGTATACACGGAAGTGACGTTGGACGTGTGGTGTGGTTTAAAAGGTGCGTGTAGTACGTCATTTCCTTGTACGTGCTTCCCGTGGAGAGCGAGTGGGTGAAATCTGTACTTCTTGTCGGTTCACACGCGATTTACTTCACAGCGTTTCTAGTTCGTACTCCGTTACCTCTGTCAGTATTTTTCTGATTTTCTCTTCGACCTGTTTCCTCAAACAGCGTTGACTTCTCCTTTTGTCCTGTCTCCTCAGACAGTGTACAATTCTTCTTTTGGCGGGGGTGTTGCCAACGCGCACACGCGCATATTTTTCACGCTCTTTTCCCAGGCAGACGGTGAGTCGCGCACGTATTTACCAACTGTGCTAGCCCCGTGTGTAGCGTACCCCTTCAGAGGTCATTGTAGGCTGCGTGTGCCACGCATACGTTCATTTTTGTGTTTCTGGGTGCTACAGCGTAGTGCAGGTTCCTTTTCCCACGCACGTGGTCTACGAGGGGTCGCGTGCACGTCATCGTCTGTTTTAGGGGTGCCTGTGCGTTGCGTGACCCGTCATCTTTCCCAGGGGTTCCATAAAGCATTGCTAGAGCACTTGGGTACGAATTCCATCTAGTACCCTACCCCTTTCACCCCCAATTGCCCAGGACAATTGTCCACTGCAACTCCCATACGCACAACTCCATCAGTGCCATGGCTGGGAGGCGAGCAAGTGGTAAGGGTGGCAAAGGTGGCCGAGCCTCAAGAGGTGGGCGTGGTGGGCGCGGTAGGGGACATGGCCAGGATTTGCAGACTCCTCCTAGCCCCCCACGTGTGGAGGACCAGTCAGGGACACACAAATCCCCCCCCCCCCATGGTTGAGGGAAACGTGGCTGACACCATCCCTGCTCAGCCCTTGTTGGACCGGCCCGTTGTGGCACCTGACCTAGCACAGGGTGACTCCCAGGCTGACTTCCAGGTCGCCAAGTCTAGGCCACGGGTAGCGGCGCAAGCCAGTGTCACTAGGCCATGTGGTACAGGTGCAGCCATGTCATCTGCTGCCCCGAGTAGGCGGGGTGGGGAGACTGCAGGGGCAGCTGCAGCTCCGTCCACCCCAGCTGACTCTCCAGGCAAGGACAGTGTTGGTCCCGGTACATCAGACTGAGGTTCCCCCTGCCATCATCACACTTTAGCTAATGCCTGCAGAAAGTCATGTGGTCAGTGTGCCAACGCACACTACTACTACACAGTCCACCGGTGCTCCTGCCTCTAGTGTCCAGAGCGGCGTAGGGCACTCCGGATCCCCACCACTCACAAAAAGAAAGAGGAAGAGTGCTCGTCCAGTACAGGCTGATGACCCTGACACGGCTACACGGTCCGGCACGCCAAGGAAGCCTAGCTTCAATGATGCCGAACTGGATGCACTTGTGCAGTATGTGTCCGAACATGACGCCGAAATGTTGGTCACTTCAGGGTGTAGGATTACACCTGCTCGACTTCAGGCACACTGGCAGTCCATTGCGGACAGCATAAGTGCCCTTGGGTTTATGAGGCGCACAGCTGTTGAGTGCTACAAGCGCTGGAACGACCTTAAGCGTAGGGCAAAGAAAAAGCTGGCCTCAAGTCATGCTGCAACTCTGGTGACTGGAGGTGGGTCTCCACAAGAGGACATAGAACTCACTCTACATGAGCATGTTGCTGGGACCTACGTCACAGAGGAGCAGATCCAAGGTGTGGGAGAACTGCCAGATTACGAGGCATTGTCCGGTGAGTGCACATGCATGTGTGTGTGATCGATGTGTATGTTGTTTGTGGGAGGGGTTCTGGTTGAGTGCCAGGTCAGGGTGTGTGTGCCTGAGTGTTTTGGCCCACCCATGTGCTTCATCCAATGCATTCGGCGCCCCGGGATTTGGGTATTACAGTATCCCTTCTGGCCACAGTAGGCGTTTTGCACTACATCGCGCCAGTTGCCCTTGAAGTGGCATCTTGCTACAACATTGTTCCGTATTTAGCTGTGTTCATTCAGGCTGATTGTAGGAATTCACCTGGTTCTACTACGCATCACTCTGCCCTATTGTCACATATATGACATGCCTATGGTACATGCCATCTGTGTGATGGCATGTGTCATGTATGTGTATTGGACATGCCACTCACAGGCCAATGTGTGATGGCACTGCTAGCCAGCATGCAGCTGATGTGTTGCTCTCCCATCTTGGTGTCATCAGTGTCTGACATTTTCCTCCCCTTCCAACTCATGGACAGTGCATGCATGGGAGGATTATAGTCATGTGGGACATGTGTAAATCAAGTACTGGTACTGTAGCTTGTCTGGCCTAGTAGCGTGCCATGGTGCTAATGCGTGTTTCCATTTTTTGTCTTTCATGTTTTTGCAGAGGATGATGCACCTGATGCTGTTGAGGGAGAGGAGATGGTACAGGCCCAGGAGGGATCTGAAGCACGACCAGGCACCAGTGGGGGACGTGGTTTGGTGGTGGGGGAGAACCCTCCTGCTGCAGGCCATACTGTCCAGGGGTGTCCCTGGCTGCACCTCCCCAGAACTCTTTTCAGGTGTTGATTCGGATGAGGCCTATGTGGATTCGCAGGTATGTGTTCATGGAAGGGATACTGTTCTGTCCGACCCACCTGCACCAGGGGTAGAGCCCACTATGGGGATGTCAGTGTTGGTAGGTGTGCCTGTGGTGGTTACGGATGCAGGGCCACACACCGCAACATCTGATCCTGTTCCTGGGCCAGCAGTTCAGAGGGGAAATGCAGTCCTGCAGCCTCAGGCAGTGCCGACACAGCAAGGCGCAGTTCGCCTTGCCCCAGACAGGTGTGGTGCCCGTCAACGCGGTGTCCGTCCGCCACCAGGCAATACCGCATGGGAGCAATCCATTTACGGTATGGCCAACCAACAGGCAGCATCATCAGAAATGATTGCTCAAGCCATGGATAGGGTGGCCACTTCCATTGTCCCCCCAGAAAGGCAGATGGAGCTACTACAGCAGGCAACAGATTCCATTTGCCAATCAGTCAGGGAGGACATGTTGGCGTCCAACAGGGACAGACAGGCGGCCCTGGACAATCTGAGGGAATCAATTTCTATAGATGCCCAGGGACAGAGGGAAGCCCTGAGGGGAGAGGTCCGGCACCTCAGGCAGACTCTTGTGGACCTTGAGGCTTCCACTGTCACCAGGACGGAACAGCTGCTGGAGCGCGTCACCCGTACGCTCTCAGCAGAGGTCCGGGCAACACGTCGGGTGTTGCATGGGGATCTCCTTACCATATCCCTCCAGAACGAGGCCTTCCAGACCCGCATGCTTGCTGCCATGGAGGACCAAACTAGGGCTTTGCGTGGGCTGCCTCCCATAGCACCACCATCTCCTGTGGCAGCAGCAGCAGAGGTTGAAAAGAGCGGATCCAGCAGTGAATCTCCCACTATTTAGTAGCCGTGCAGGCCATGAGCCCATGGAGGTGTTTTTTTTCTCGCAACATTCACGCAGGTGGCTGTTGGTGGGCACCCTGTCCTCGGACCTCCTGGGTGGCCTCCCCCACCCCCCCTGGCCCACACATGGCCATTTTTGATTTTTTGTTGCAGTGTGTTGCCTTGTGTGGCTCCCGTGGGCATCCACTGTATTCCGGCTGGGCACATGCAGGCTTGTCCTGAGTTTGGGTTAGATGCTTGGGTTCATGAGACACACACCCCTCCTGCTTCCCGTTTCCATGGGCTTGCAAAGGGTGTGCCCAAGTGACAGTGAATTACACAGTGACGTTGGACTCCCATGAGCTGTGTGGGCAGTCTGTAGTCAATACTGTGTATACATTCCTAGTGCATATTGTTGTTGTATTGTGCACTGCATGGTGTATTGATGTGTGCTTGTGCATCCATGTCTCCCTCCTAATTTGCAGGTTCATTCCTCATGTCTTCACAAGGCCGTCCACTTTGGAGATGGAGCTCATGTTGTGAGCAGTGGACTTCCAGATGTGCGTGGCAACAACACTGTACAGTTGGAGGTGGTGGATGTGCTGGCATTCTCATGTTGTAAGACTACGTATCCTTTGCCTTAGTACTGTCATGTTTATGCTATGTCGATTGTATTGTGGTAAGTATTTGGTCATGTGTGTTGTTTCTACATTTATGTGGGCATATTGTGTGTGGCCAGTTTCCATTAGGGACACTGTACTTTGTGACACGTGTCATGTTTGGGGGATGACTTTGTTTGCTCTCACATGGCATGTCATGCCATGGTGTGTTGGGTGGCGGTGCTGGGGAGGGGTTGGTTGACATGGCACTGTTGTCATGTTGTGTCTTGCAAGGGGGTAATGATTTTAGCAGCATAGAAGTGTGTCTTTTGAACACAGCATTGGTGGCGTTTGTGTAGGTAGGGAAGCACACAATGGAACACTTCCAGATGTACAATCTCAGGCTGGTATGGTTGTGACAGTTGACTGTCCATTGACACATCATAATTGTCAGTTACAATCATCATTGATTGTCAGCTGGTATGTGCCAGGGCTGTGTGCACTCCACAGGGGTGTGATTTTATGTGAAGTAATTAGCCACGAACTGTGTACGGGCTGCCTCACCCCGTGCCCTTTCCCCTCCCATGCGCAATGGGCATGCATGTGGTTGGGGATGTGGGGGCACCACCATGTCCACGGCCAGGCCCCGGCGTGTTGCAACGTTGTGCAGGACACATGCTGCCACTATGATCCAGCACACTACTGGGGGAGCGTATAACAGCTGCCTGCCAGAACGGTCAAGGGAGCGGAAGCGTGACTTGAGCACTCTGAATGTGCGCTCCACGATGCCCCGGGTTGCAATGTGGGCTGTGTTGTATCTTACCTGGGGTGGCGTGGTGGGGTTCCGAATTGGCGTCATCATGTGGGTGCTGAGAGGGTAGGCACTGTCCCCTGGGGAGGTGGTGATGGGTATCATCAGTGGGGTTGTGACATTACTCAGTATCTGACATGCATGCGCAGTGGCATTTATACTCACCAAGCAGCCATGTATCGCCATGCCGCCCAGCTTCTATGTCCCGGTTGAGGGTAGACATTCTGTAGATGAAACTGTCGTGGGTGGAGCCTGGATAGTTGGCGTATACTGAGGTGATGATTCCCTTGGCATCACATACTACCTGGGCGTTGATGGAATGCCAGTGCTTGCGGTTTCTATAGATGTGCTCAGTTGCCCTGGGGGGACGTAGAGCCACATGGGTGCAATCAATGGCACCTAGCACTTTGGGGAATTGTGCCACCCTGTAGAAATCCTGGGCAACAGCCTGCCTTTCTGCAGGTGTTCTGGGCAGGTATATGTGCCTGCGGACTGATGGGCGTGCAGTGATGATGGCCAAGACCTGGTGTAGGCAGCGTGACTGCGTGGCCTGTGACACCCACCCCACTATGGCACTTGTCCGCTGAAATGATCCAGTGGCCAGGAAGTGCAGTACATTGAGGACCTTCTCCAGGGGGCTGAGTGCTTGGGAGCACAGGGTGGATGATGTGAGGTCATCCTCCCACTCACTGACCAGGTCGAGTATTATGTGAGGTGGAAACCTGTACCCCCCATACACATGGTCATCAGGCATCCCAAAAAGGCTGGTTCTGGGTGTAAAAATTCTGGCCCGGACTATCCTCCTCCTCCTCCTCCCCCTCCTCCTCCTCCTGCGGTATCCCACGGCCACTGCTGCTAGGAACGGTATGTTCATCCTGGCGTCTGAGCTTGTTTGTTGTTTGCGTGCACTTTTATGCTGTGCGGGTGGACGTACGCCTACTTCCTGCTGGCGTACGTGTTTCCGGATTGACCACGTTCGTTTCCATGAATACGTGTTGTAGGCAAGCGTGTAAAACTTCCTGCGCAACCCTGGAATACCCGCACCCAGCCCAATCGCGCGTGGAACTTCTCACGCACCCCTGAAATACACGTACCCCACTCCCCCAGGCCCGATCGCGTGTAAAACCACCTGCGAGTCTGAAATACACGTACCCCGCTCCCCCAGGCCCGATCGCGTGTGGAACTTCTCGCGCACCTCTGAACTACACGCGCCCAGGCCAATCGCGTGTGGAACTTCTCGCGCACCTCTGAACTACACGCTCCCAGGCCAATCGCGTGTGGAACTTCTCGCGCACCCCTGAAATACACGCACACGCTCCCCCAGGCCAATCGCGTGTGGAACTTCTCGCGCACCCCTGAAATACACGCACCCCCAGGCCCGATCGCGTGTGGAACTTCTCGTGCACCCCTGAAATACACGTAACCCGCTCCCCCAGGCCCGATCGCGTGTAAAACCACCCGTGAGCCCCTGAAATACACGTACCCCGCTCCCCCAGGCCCGATCGCGTGTGGAACTTCTCGCGCACCTCTGAAATACACGTACACGCTCCCCCAGGCCTGATTGCGTGTGGAACTTCTCGCGCACCTCTCAACTACACGCGCCCAGGCCAATCGCGTGTGGAACTTCTTGCGCACCCCTGAAATACACGCACACGCTCCCCCAGGCCCAATCGCATGTGGAACTTCTCACGCACCCCTGAAATACACGTACCCCGCTCCCCAGGCCCGATCGCGTGTGGAACTTCTCACGCACCTCTGAACTACACGCGCCCAGGCCAATCGCGTGTGGAACTTCTCGCGCACCCCTGAAATACATGCACACGCTCCCCCAGGCCAATCGCGTGTGGAACTTCTCGCGCACCCCTGAAATACACGCACACGCTCCCCCAGGCCCGATCGCGTGTGGAACTTCTCGCGCACCCCTGAAATACACGTACCGCGCTCCCCCAGGCCCGATCGCGTGTAAAACCACCCGCGAGCCCCTGAAAGACACGTACCCCGCTCCCCCAGGCCCGATCGCGTGTGGAACTTCTCGCGCACCTCTGAAATACACGTACACGCTCCCCCAGGCCCGATCGCGTGTGGAACTTCTCACGCACCCCTGAAATACACGTACCCCGCTCCCCCAGGCCCGATCGCGTGTGGAACCACCCGTGAGCCCCTGAAATACACGTACCCCGCTCCCCCAGGCCCGATCGTGCGCTCCCCCAGGCCCGATCGCGTGTGGAACTTCTCGCGCACCCCTGAAATACACGCACAGCCAGGCCAGATCGCGTGTGAAACTTCTAGCGCACGCGTGTTCCCGTAATACGCGTTCCCCGCTTTGCGTTTGCTGTTTGCCCGTCCGGTAAACTGGTCCAGGGTTGGCACGGCCCTGTGCGATGGTTTTGCAATCTTGGTGGCTTTTCCTTGCGCAAGGGCGTTCATGGGGGCGTAACTGGCGCTGCTGCAGGGTCGCTGCGCCACTCTGCGCCACGTCTGCTTTTGGAGGCGAGAATCCATGAATACGCTGTGCGCGGAAATTGATTTTATCGCACGCGGCTGGCGCAGACATTCGCACTGGCACGCTGTGCGCCAGCCGCGTGTGACACTTTTGTGAGGAATTCCATGAATCGGCCTGTAAGTACGCATTTGTAAGAATAGCTGTCAATCTCTGTTTTAGAGTAATGGTGCTATCCTTACATTCGAACCATCCACATTTCTTTTTAATGTATGCAGTGTAGTGACCTGCATTGGTTGTAGCTCCTGCGTGGTAGATTATACCTATTGTTGTAAAGGTTTTCTTTCCAAGTGACACTTGACCGTGTGTGAATCCAGTCAGCTTGCAGTTGTTTTTGGTACCATCTGCATTATAACGTAGAAGCATAAGTATTATGTAGTTACTATGTGTTTGTATCAGTTAGGTGGAGCGATTGTCTGAATTGCACATAGTACATAATCTGCCATGGTTTGCATTCTGTACAAGTTGCTGAAATGGAATGGATTCACAATTAGGTATGGATACATACACAAAATCGCTCATTTGGGATTTGTTCCTGTATCACATTGTTACAGAGAGTGCATGTATGTTTCCACATGTATGAAATCTGTAAGATTTCATTTATAGGTATGTTTTTGTTTTCAATTACTTGTAGTAAGTACATTAGAAATTATTGTGGATCTTCTTGTGAGTTTATAGTGAATCTTACCATTCCAGCCGAGTAGTCCAATTCTTGTCTTATTCCGTGAACACTGTACGTGTTGTCAGGATTGTTTGTTGCATTTCTATGAAGGACTAACATTTGCAAACACAATAGGTCTGTACTGTGTAAGTAAATATTGTTAACAATTGGTGGCAATTGAAATAGAATATTCATTGCTACATTTGCATAGCAACTTACACCAGTTTCATTTAAAAATTTGAATGGACCAGCTAGTTCTGTCTCCGAGTGCTTTTTTCAGAGTTTCTGTTCCTTCTTTGTAGAAGTACCTGATTTACTTTCCCTAATAGGTTCTTTTTTGCTTGTGGTAATTGATGAAGTTTTACCTTCTTTTGTTTTCTTTGAAGAATTTGCCGTCAGATTCTGTTGCATTTCTGTTAGTTTTCTTTTACCACGTTTTACTTTTTCTGGAACAGGATATTGTTTCAGATGGGGGGGTGTACAGTGAACGCAGTCTATTGTATTCTAAAATGCAAGGAATATCAGCTTTCTGTTTACTTGCATCAAAGTTGATTAGAAATAGACCGTCAAGTGTAGGTAAGCGTGATAGTGCAACGTAGCTCATGCCTTCTTTAAAGACTGTGTTTCCTATATCTATCAATGCTTTGTCTAGGGTAAGACCTTGGGATTTATGAATGGTGACTGCATATGGAAGAGTTAGAGAAAATGGTTCTCTACGTACATACATGTCTTTGAAGAGAAGGAATTGAGCAGTTGAACGCCCTATCCTTTTCACTTCTGAAAGTTTGTCAACAACTGTACCCATTAACTAGCCCTTGCTCCACGTCAAGGTTACGTTTAAGCATTACTCTACAATTTAAGGATAATTTTAATATTTTTTCCAACCCAGCTGTGTTGGAGATTGAATTTTCTAAGGTATTTAGTCTTGTTGTGGCTTGCTCACACATGAGTAGTGTCATACCATGTACTTCTAGTTTGTCTGTGGCGCAAATTTCCATTATTGATGCATTTCTTTTTTTAACATTGTTTCATTGAATTTGAAACGGCTTGCAAGAGTTGGCATTACGGCCATACAATTGACATTTCTGTACGCCAATTGTTCCATAACATCAGTAGCACATGCATTATCGCCATAAAGTGCATGAATGTGCCGGTTTTTCAATATTGCTTGTGCTTCTTGAGATAGTACACCAACTCTAATACTTTTTTAAATGTTGGCATAAGTGAGATCTGCAGATTGCTGCATGTTTTCTGTTAATTCTCTGTATTGGAAATGTTGCCAAAGGTTGACATTTCCTATGCTGCCAACAGTTTTACGGCAGAGTTTGTGTCCTAAGGTTTTAAAAATAGGTTCACCTTTCACTGGTGTCAATTGTAGAAGATATCCGAAAACGATCATGTGTTTCCCGGCAAAGAGTTCTTCGTAGTTTGTTGTAAGTACTTCTTGCAATCTGAGGTGAATCAAAGCCAACATTAGGTTGGAGACCATGCTCACTTCAACTATTAGTAGCATTTTCATTTGTTTTAATACTCTGCGTAGTTCCATTGCAGCTTCTGCAGAAAGTTTGTAATAGTCTAACTTGTTTTGATGTTCTACCGGAAGGAGTAGTAAATCGGTGTAAAGTGACACTGCCTATGTTGTAGGCAGCTAAACCTGTGGGGGCAGTTACAACAGCTGACAGTATGTTGTTTGTCAATTGTTGAAGGAATTTGCTGCTGATTTTGATTAAGAATGTTTTTTTCTGACCCAGCTTCACCATTGACGTACAGCAGGATAGGTTTGTAATTTTGGCAGGTACATTATTTTCGTGTTGTACACCATGTGCAATTTGTTTTGTTACGTCTTCAAAAATGGTGCGCTGATCTTTGTTAAGTTTTGCTTGTTGTACCGTTAAGTCTTCTATATCTTCTTGATAGTGACACATGGTGTTTTCCACTTCTGTCATAGCTCATTCTGCCTCATTTGCTATTAGTGGCAGTCCTAGTGGTTATTGGCTTCCTGTTACAGAAGGTTGACTACTGTCGGAAGTGTCCTTATCTAGTTGGGCCTGAGGTTCTTCTTCGTGTTGCTGTTCATTGTGCAACATTGTTTTGTACTGCATAAAGTTTACATCAGTGATAGCGCTTTCATTTGCTTGGAAAGCATCTTCATAGCAGTCAGTTATCTAGTATCTGTCCTCTTTTCTCCATGGTTTAAAAAATTGTAGCAGAGACATGTAATATAGTTATTTCTGTTGAGGAGTTTTTAATGACAATTTGACATGATTAATTAAGCTTCGTTTGGTAAGTTTCACTAAGCTGCCTTCACAATCTGTCACTATATATCTACCTTTGCTTTCATCAGGTTTTATATTATTTTTGTATGCAAAGTTTTGAGCTATGTGGTATAGACACATGCTTTCCAAAGTGCTACTCCTGTCGGATAGTATGTGTACAGTAAATTGTTTTTTAAAATGTCTTGGCTGTTGGGATCATTTCTGGCAATTGTTTCTATGTCCTCATATGATTTCAGAACTCTTTTTCTAGATTTAGCAGGACCAAGACTTAGCCATACTATGTCGTCTGAATTTCCATACAAAGCAGTACCGGTTAAACGATCTGCCACTTCATAGGCGCCACATTCTCTACGAGAGAGCATTTTTATGCCTAGGTTGTACAATTTCTGAGATAGTGTTTTGCCTGATGATAGGTCATCCCGGAGGTCTTGAAGCTCCGTTTTTTCTGCTTTTGTTAAGTAGGCTGTAACATATCGTGCAACAGCAGTGGAATTGTCTGCAATGTACTGCACATCTATGTTTGCATTCCATAAGAGGGCAATGATTGCATTGTAATCATCGATATATTTTGATTCTTCTGTTCTTTTTATGTAATACGTGTTCTTAGGTGATTTACCTTTAACACTATGTCGAACTGAAGACATGAAGTTGTTCACTTTACCTGTTTTTGTAACTGGTCTAGGGAAACCAAAGCGGCATTTAGTGCAGTATTTCCCTTTGCTTTTGTATTTGCGACGACAATATTTGCCACATTTGTGTCTTTGAAATTGTAAAATCTGCCCATGCAGGTCACTATGTGTCCGTTGTGAAGGGATTTCACAATTGACATTTTTGGATGAACTGCAAAACAGTGGCATCACTGTCGATGACCAAATTTATGTGCACCTTTTATCCATAAAAGCATGTGAATATGTGGTGCTCCTCTCGCTTGGTATTCTTTTCTCCAAAAGAAGTGTTGCACTTCTACGAGGGGAGGAACAGTTTTATTGCAAATAAAGTGTAGCATAGCAATGAAACGATGGAAATATCTTGACACATCAACTGGATCTAGAGCAAAGTTCTCCAGGTGTTAATATATCTATGTTGGTTTTGTTGTTGTTTGATATGCGTAGGAACTCATGTAAATCTTCCCATGCATATTCTGCACAACTTAGTGTAACAAACCAAGTCGGTGGTCCAAGGTTTCTGATCATACAACGTACGTCTCTGTGCCATCGGAACCAGTATTCTTTTGTACCACGCATGTTTGCAAACAGATTTGTTATACTTGATGGTAAAACCTCATCTTTTTCTTGTACTGTTTGTATTAATTGCGTAGCTGACATATTTTGAAAGTGGGTTCCAGATTTCAAAATGTGTGCAACTCTGTAACATAGGGTTGCTAGTTCACTTTCAAAGAGTAGATGGAATATGTATTCCACATTTTGTCTAAATCTGGGATTTAGCGAATACATTCGTAATGAGCGGTATTCTGATGCCGTAATCTGAGTGGGTCTATCATCGTATCGTCCGCCTTTGCCAGTAGGAAATAGCAGTGGAAAAACACGTGCTTCTATACTTTTTCCCCATATGCTCATTGGTGACCCTTTGGTTTGTCGCATTTGGTAAGTTTCTAGTGCATCATCTATGCTTTCATTGGAATGCAATGAATGAATTGTGTAATGGTCCAAAAGAGTGGATACTGCAGCAGGATCCAGAAGTTCAAATTGTCCAGTTTCTGATGACTCTTGAATTATTTCAGTTGTTTCCCTTAAGCTTCCTTCAATATTTATTTCCTTGTAGTATTCGTTATTGTCTTTTAGATATTGCAAGGCTTGTCTAACTTTATGTAAATCCACCAGTTGTTTCCAAATTATTTTGTCTTTTTTTGGTACACCATTTACCAAGACAATTAAAGAATGCTCTATTGAACGTTGCACTGCTAGAGTGTGTACATTTTCTGTTAGATCTAATGGGAAATAAACTACTTTGCCACAAATGCCTTTCACCAATTCAGAGAGAGGTAATTTTGCTGTTTTTGGTTGAAGGCGTATTATTGCTTGAAATGGGTGCACTGTTTGGATTATGATGCTCCCATATAAATTGAGTTGTTGCAGGGGTTTTGGTACTGGGAACAATTCCAAATTATTTGTGATAGCACGTGAAGGAGTTTGGTTGTTGTCCAGTTTTGTAGTGCAGTAACTGCAACATATTAGGGGTTCACTTATTTGCTATTTGTTTTCTGCTAAAAGGTAGAGAGCAAATTCAAACCATTTGGAATCTTCATTGTCTTCTATTGTGTATGATATGCCTATATTTTTTGTGTACCTTTTGTAAAACGTTCTGCGGCAACACACACACACATGGTTTGGTACTTCAGCCGATGCACTTTTAAATTTTAGCATTTCTTTTTTGTATGTGTTTAATAGAAGGTTGCTATGTGCAGAATTGTTGCTAGTCTGTTTTAAAACTATTGCATTTTGTAAGTGACTTTCACTTCCAAAATATTTTCTCTGGATACGGTCGATTTCTTCTTGTAGGTATTTGGGTGTACCATGCAGAAGAGTGTTATTTAAATTGGCTAATTCTAAAGCTGGACTTTTAGCATAGTATATTTAATACACTAGATTTCTTACATTTGAATGATGTTTTGATATCCTTTTGATATCATGGAAGGTGCTTTTGCAAATAGGTCCTGAAATGCAGGCTAATCAATGTCCTTGTAGTCTTGTGTATTTGCGCACTGGACAGATATCCATATTTTGCAGCACTTTCATTTTAATTTTGTCTTTACCTTTCACATTCTGATTGAGGAACTGACGTAAAGATTTGAAAGATTTGTTAGGAATGGTGCACATTGACATGCACGGCCATTTGTATACTGGAAGGTGTGGTTCAGTCAAATCGAGAGGTAATTCTGAGTTTTCAGGGGATACTTTTCTAAGCAGTGTTTCATGTTCCATGATGGTATTATTGATTTTTTCATACCCTTGTCCACTGCTATGGATGGCAATTGTGTTTGTTTGATTTTGTTTGTATGCTTCTTCATTAAAATATGGTTCTGTGGTTGTTGTGCGACTCCATTCACCTCCACAAATATCTAAGAAGTTATTTTTATTGACATTCCGTTTATTGATAAGTTTCTTTTGTAGTTTAGTTCTTAGTTTTGTTAGTGGTTTCATCCTATTTAACACTAATAACTTTTTTTACTATGGGTTCTTGTTACTATATCAGGATTAATAGGAGCATTGTTAGCAGTACTGGTACCCGATTTTGTTGTGAAGCATTTTGTGTTTTGTGCCACATTTTGATGGAGGTAAAGTTTCGGTAGTTGAAGCTTCCTTTGTTTCGCTAAACGACTGTATTAGCTGTTTTGTTCCAACGTTCTCTACAAACTCTGCTACAGATGGATGCTTACTTTGGACACTTATTTTCATTTTCTCTATTTCTGCGTTCCTTTCTACGGACTTGCTTTTTGGTAGGCATTCTTTGAGGTCTGTTGAAAAAAAGAATGCATGGTTTGGTCTGTTGTACAATGTATGTGTGCTGTGTGCAGGCGTGCATGAGTTTGATGGGGAAGCTCTTTGTGGTGGTGTGTGAATGTGCATTGGGCTGTTACAATGATTTGGGAGGCTATTTTTCTGTTCGTATACTACTACAATGTGCTTCAGATGTGAGTACAAAGTGAGCTAGTGGTGAGGAGAAGCATTAATAGTAAACATAATGGTATAAAATTGAAACAGCCATTTGTTTTCTAGTACTAACATTCTAAGGCTTCTGTATGTCATTTGAGTTCCAAAAACATAGGGATTTGTGAGCCATTCTGCCGGTTATTCTTTGTTTAATAAATGGGGATTTGTGGGTAGAATGGTTCAGAAATCAATGTTTGTTTTGGTGCGCAAATTAAATAAATAACCCACACAGTCTCTTTGAGGAACAGTAAGAATATAAAGGTAGTACTGTATTTACTTTTTTAGCGGAATGACCAGGTTTCTTCAGATATGTCGTTTGCAGTGTAGATGCTGTTGATTTTCAGGAGAGTAGTCTTCACTGCGATTGTAAAAAGAAGAAGTTAGTAACTTTGTGTGTTTAAAGCAGTGATGTTACTGTACACGCTTTACATCTTTCGTCAGAGTATTCTCCTTTGATATCTGAACACAGTGCATGTGTAAATTTCACTTCACGATGTGCTGCCTTTGTATGTTATTTGCAGTATGTTGCACGTGATTCAGAAAGGAGTACAATTTTTAGGTTATGAAAATTCCTTGTTTTTTTTAAGCTTTTTTATCAATAGCATAGAGGTTTGTAATTGATAGGTTATTATAGTAGATGGGTACAATTTTATCGCTTTCATATTTTAAGTACGAATCTGAAAAATTGGAGGGAGATGTCACAACAGCAATCGGGAGTGTTTATTTTTCTCATACGATCGCATTGGAAGTAGCATTAATGTAGGCGGTACACAGTAAAAAATGGTGACATTTTCTAATGGCAAATCGAGTTTCGCGCCAAATAGGGAGGGTTGTAAAGTATGTATAGGTTATGCGGGAGAACAGTAAGAAGTAGTGCGGTTTGTCAATTAAAAATCAGACAGCTTGCACTTAAAGGGGGAGCGTTGGTATGTATTGGCTATGCCGATTTAGTGGCATTCATTTGTTTAAACGAAATCATAAGGGTTGCACATATTCTTTGATTAAAATATGCATACCTGTACTTTATACTCATGCATGTGCGCATGCATGGAGCTGTACGTAGAAATCTGCAACACTTGCACAGTAGTTTCTGAAGTAGGTGCTTTGCAATGATATGCGACTTGCATTCAGAGTGATCAACAGTACATTTGAAGTGCAAAATTTTGATGACGGAGTTAGATGTAGAGATGTTGAATGTGATGGTGGATGGTTGTGTGACTGCTTTGCTGTGTCCAATGAGGGAATGGAATCGCGAGTGATGTGGAAAGGGTAGAAGGACTGGCTAAGAGTTACGTGCAGCACGTAGACACCGCTTGTCCGCGGGTAGGGCGTGTCACATACGGAGTTCTACAGTAAATCCAGCATGGAAAGGGGAATGTAGGCATCAGCCAATCAGATGTTCACATTGCTCTTTTGTGTCAAAAGACAGTGCGTATACTGTAGATGGCATAGATGGAGAGGTTCAGGGTTTTGGTGCTTGGAGATATTTTTGTCCATGGTTTACAGCACTATGCTGAAAGTAGGCATGTGGCACACAATTTCGATGTGGGAGGAGTGGAGGTGGTGTGGAGCGCTGAGACTGATCGAAATGTTGCAGCAATTCTGCAAGTTTGCAGAGACATGCGTAGGATGACCGCTCCCCATGTGGTACTTTTGCACTACGGTGCTTGGCATTTGGGCTACGTGAGTTCACGTACTTTGTTGGAAGATTTGCAACAGTTGGTTCAAGCAGTCATGAACATCTTTCCAACTGCGAAAGTAATTTTTTCTGGGTTACTCCCTAGAGGAAAATGGGACAACAATTCTGTTTTCTGTCCTGATCAAAGCATTGGGAGGTGTAACATCAATCGCGGCATGCGTGCTTTCATGTTACGTGCTTGTATGTTTTTCTGCAGCCACGAGAACATTGTTCCCAGTAATGCGGCTTATTTTGAAGCAGATGGTGTTGCGTTATCTTCTTTGGGAAATGCCATGTTCTTTTGGAATGTAAGGCTTGCTTTGGAGAAGGTTCTGTAACGGTTGTAGGAGTAAAATAAGAAGAACAAATATTTAAAAAAAACAAAAACAGGTGTCTGTAAGGCAACTGCCCAAAAAAAAAAACACAGCTCTTTTGCGAGCCCACCTTAAAGGGGAAAAGGGAAATCATATTTAAATGTACAGTCACGCTCTGATCCTCTACGTGTCCGCGGACATGGCGGTAGTTTGCAGGCAGTGCGCATTACCAACGGGGATCCTGGGGGGGAGACGCATGCAAATGAGAATGTGCGAAGGTAGGGATTGGTCAGTAAAGTTCAGTGGGTGTGTTCTGAATGGAGAAATTGAGTGAGACAGCCATGGCTCTGTGTGCTCGAAAACAGATTATCTGGATTTTGGGAGACTCATGGATACATTGGTTGAAGGTGCATGCAGAAAGCGGAGGTCTATCTGCAGATCCTGGATTTCCTCATGTGGAAGTGCACTGGCATGGCGTGCGTGGAATGAGGTGGCTGGACTTGGTACCTCTCTGTGCTACTTTACAGACAGAGCGTCATCCTGTTATACTTATCATTCATTGCGGAGGAAACAGTTTAGGCCATGTCTCTGGAATTTCTTTGCAATTTGCAATGAAGGAAGGACTTGCGAAGATCATGGACATGTTTCCAAATTGCCAAATAGTTTTTTCCTGTATTGCACAAAGACAAATTGGCTGCCTTCTTCTGCATTTGTTCCACAAATGGAGAAAGCGAGGCGCAATGTCAATAAGCTGTTTGTGCCTTTCTAAGAGATGTTGGCATGTCCTCCTTCCACAATGAAAATATTTTGTTTTGCAGCACTTTCAGTTTTCGCAGAGATGGAGTCCATCTCACATATGCTGGCAATCAGATTTTTCTTCGCAATGTACAAAATGCTTGCAACCTTTTCTGGATTCATAGTCACCTATTTGGCAATCCGTTTTTTCCAATCTACAGTTTTTGAAACACACAAAACACCACCGAAAGGCTCTTTTCAAAGCCACCACTTACTCCCAGCGAAAAGTGCATTGGTTTTGCTCCGCTTGCACCCTCCATTTTTGTGCGTCCTACGACTGTCTGCGGACTTTTTGAAAAATGCGCATGGGCCTACAACGGTCACTTGATAGTTCTATTGTTAAACTGAGAAAGGTGGCTCTGAAAAGAGCTTTTTTTGTAATTTTTGTTGTTTTCCAGTTTATTGCTTTTGAGCACACAACACACTATGAGAGGAGGGCAAAGGAGGGTAAGGAAGGGACACCAACCACAGGAGTATCTCTTGTGGTGAGAGGATCGGACACGGAGGATGCTGTGGAGGAGCTCAATCTACCACGTTCTTCACATGGCACCACCCTGCGAATGTCCGCACTGTGGAACGAAGTTAGGTGTCGCTTCATGGTTGTCGTACCAAAGCTGTACGCACCAGGTCTCCTGCGACTCAGCACCAACTGGCACTGTTTACACCTGACCAGGTTTGTACATGCTTTTGGTACGTTCCCAAAAACGGAAAACAACCGCCACACCCACGACTCCCGGCGAGTGCTTATAGTGCAGAGTTCCTCGACCTCATTCTCTTTTTCCTCTTCTTCCTCGATCTCTACATCCTCACCCGTATTTCCCTCTGCAGGCCCTTGGGGAGGTGGTGGAGGGTTTGGGGGTGATGCTGCGGCTAATGAAGCAACAGGAGCCATGGATGCTATAAGGATTAGTCGGCTAATGGTTGCTACAGCAGTAAAGGCAGCACAACTCAATCTGCTATAGCCAGAAGCACAATGAAGATGAGCTCAGGGGTGTGGCCATTTATAGCGGTGGAGGGATGCGGATTGTGACCATATTGATCACTCAAAAGCGTTGCAAAAATTCTAAACAATACGTTCAAAGGTAGGTCCATTGTATGGGACATGTGAAATGGTGATTTTATACTGTAAAATAATTTCCCATGTTTGTATACGTTCTTTTGAAATGTCGCGGAAGCAGACAAACTGTGCAAATTAGTCCCCACGCTCAACGTAGGTGCGGTCACATGATGACGTCCTGAACACATCCGCGAGGGAAATGGGTGCCCGCTGGACAGCAAATGCATAGTAACGGGCATGCGCACGGGTGTTCTACGGACAGTGTTCGGGTCCTGAAACTAATTAAAAGTGCGACACAAGTGCCACAGACAGTTACGGACAGGCGTGATGTTCGCAGTACTTATGGGTGTAGTGCACATGTGCGTACATGATCTGTGATTGTACGGCCAGGTACAGTGTCCTTAGGACACCCCCATTTTGTTTTGACTACGGCCACTGTGCCTGTTCTACGGACAGTTCCATCTTGGCTACAGACGGTATGGACAGGTATAGTGTCCTTAGGACACTTCCATTTTGTTCAGTTACAGACATCCCGGACACCTGGTGTGTTCCAAGAACATGTTTTATCTCGTTTGTGAGCGGTACGGAGAGGTATAATGTCCTTAGGACGCCCCATTCTGTTCATTTACGCACAACTTGCACAGATGGTGCGTTCTAATATCAGTTCCATCTTGGTTGTCATTGGTACGGGTAGGTTTATTGCCGTTAGAACATCCATATTCTATTGCTTACGGCTAGCTCGAACAGGCGTGCTGTCCGCAGACATTTTAACTCTTTTTAAAAAACAGTGTTGTCTCAAACCCTTCCACTACAACTAACAAAAAAACTTTCAATACACACACACCCATCAATCAAGAGAAATACAGGGGGAAGCATATACTGAAACGAATATAGGGGAATTAGGGTTTAACACAGGCTGGTTGTGAGGGGATGATTTGTGAGGGTATGAAGGGATGATGTTTCATCAAAACGTTTATTTTCTTCTTGAAGGTTTGGGGATGGTTCACTAGGAAATGGAGAAGGGGGCGGGTACAGGTGGGACAGTGATATTGTATTTTTCCTCTCACATATTCCTCCACAAATTGCCTTAAACTGTTAAAATTGTCATCAACAGGGTAATTCATAGAATTTAGCGCACAAGTGGTGCACAGTGTGCGCGTGCGAATCTCTGCGCCAGCCACGTGCGCTAAAATCCATTTCCGCGCACAGCGTATGCATGGATTTTAGCTACCAAAACCAGCTGTGGCGCACAGTGGCGCAGCGACCCTGCAGCAGCGTCAGTTACGCCCCCAAGAACGCCCCTCGCGCAAGGAAAGGCCATCAAAATCCCCAATCCAGCGCAAAGGGCTGCACTAACCCTGTACCAGTATACAGGGCCGCAACACAGCACACGGCAAGCGGGGAACGTGTATTACTGGGGTTCGCAGGAAGTTTCACACGCGATCGGAGCATGGTACGTGTATTTTGGGTGTGGGTGGGAAGTTTCACATGCGATCAGAGCGGGGTACTTGTAATTTGGGGGTGCGCGCGAGGTTTCACACGCGATCGGAGTGGGGTACATGTATTCCTGGGGTGCGCAGGAAGTTTCACACGCGATAGGCCCTGTGCGAGTGGGGTATGTGTATTCCTGGGGTGCGCGGGAGGTTTCACACCCGATCGGAGTGGGGTACGTGTAACTCGTGGGTGCACGGGAAGTTTCACACGCGATTGGCCCTGTGCGAGTGGGGTACGTGGGAAGTTTCACACGCGATAGGCCCTGTGCGAGTGGGGTACTTGTATTCCTGGGGTGCACAGGAAGTTTCACACGCGATTTTGCTGTCAGAGCGGGGTACGTGATTTTCGGGGGTGTGCGGGGAGTCCTACACGGGAATTAGCAGTGTGGGTCCTCCCAGGTGTTCCCTCTACACCCTCCACGGCCCCTGCATCCAGCCACACCACAGGGGACTACCCTGCACCCCTGGTCATGTCCCGCAGGCAGCCCATCCACCATGGGCATGCCCCCAAGCCAAGCCACATGTCAACTTGCACTACTGATCACCAACTCCTGTCCCCCAGCACCCCCACCCCCCAGCAGTCAGGGGCACCTGCCAGCAGGCCCCCACTCATGTCCTCCAGGACCCCCACCCCCCAGCAGTCAGGGGCACCTGCCAGCAGGCCCCTACTCATGTCCCCCAGCACCCCCAACCCCCCAGCAGTCAGGGGCACCTGCCAGCAGGCCCCCTCTCATGTCCCCCAGCACCCCCACCCCCCAGCAGTCAGAGGCACCTGCCAGCAGGCCCCGTCTCATGTCCCCCAGCACCCCCACCCCCCCAGCAGTGAGGGGCACCTGCCAGCAGGCCCCCACTCATGTCCCACTCATGTCCCCCAGAACCCCCACCCCCCAGCAGTCAGGGGCACCTGCCAGCAGGCACCAACTCATGTCCCCCTGCCCCCACGTCATGATGATCCTCAATCATGGGCCTAATGACCAGCCACATCACACCCCACCCCACCCCACGCCAGCCCAGCCCAAAGACCCAACCAAGTATTGCATTCACCCACATAGAAATGCCCATTACATGATACAACCCGAATGGCAAGTATGTAAATGAACACATGTCTGTCACACACACAATGGGTGCAAGTGAATGTGAAAACCCACATCATGACATGCATGAAATCAATGAGAGAATACCACACATCGAAGTATGAAACAAAAATGTATTGAACCCAAAATGAATGTAATGAAAAGAAAACACACAATAATGTGAAGAAATAAAACACAGCATGTCCAGAAAATAATCAAAAATATGAAATCAGAATTCAAAGAAATCCAAATGAAAATGTGTCCTAAGGCTCAGTCCAACAAAGCAAATCCAAGGGAAAAAAAATAAGTGAAATCCATTGCTCCATGGTGAAATGAAAAAAAATAATAATAAATCCACTGTTCAACTATATACAAATCACCAATCCAGGGTCCATGAGCCCAACAAATGAAATGAAACCTACAAAAAAGACTACCTAATAAAGAACTATATACAAAAACGTGGTGCATTGTCCAATCGCCCCAAAATAAACAAAAACAGAAAGGAAACCTAACACTATCTAACTATATACAATGGCGGCGGGCAAGTCCTGTGGCTCACTCTGTGCTGTCCCGGGCCAGGGCATCATCGAACTCCATGTCGATGTCCCGGAGGCGGGTCTCTGTCTTGGCCCAGAGGTCTCGCAGGGAGGCACGCATGGCCTGTTCTAACTCCCTGCGAGTTGCCTCGAGGCACTCTGCCCGCCTCAACGTCCGACGCATGGAGAACTCGGCCCTGCCCATGGTGAGCCGCGCCTCTTCCGCCCGCCGCCGCTTCGCATCTATCCGCTGGCCCAACCGCTGCCACACGGAAGACACTCCCATTCCTTGGTCCTCCTGCCCTCTGGCCGATGCCTGCCCCTCCGATGTTGATGGCCCCGAGCCATCATTGCTCCCACCTGCAGCCTGCTCCTGCTGCTGTCCATGTGCCATGTTCGTTGGTGCCTGCACATCCTCCATCAGCTGGTCTCCAGTTGTGGTGTCCACCCCTGCTGGACCGCCGACTCCCGACTGTGGCAGGGATGTGAGCTCCACCAAGCTGGCTGTGTTGGTCGGGCCAGGTCGACAGGGGGCCCTGGTGGATTCTGGGCCGGAAGACGGCAGGGAGAACGACTGGTGCATAGTCTCCACAGAGGAGGAGCGGTCCACCAGAGTGCGGGACACATGTAGGAACCCACCGACCAGGGACCCTCCCAACAGTGCCACGTCGCAACGCTGCTGTTCGTGATGGCGTGCGTTCTCTGCCCAGGACGAACGCACGTCATCACGAATGTCACGCGTGCGCAACGCGACACCAATCAGGACGGAGCACATACGGTCATGGGACCCCTCGTCTGCAGGTAGTGGAGAGGTAGAAGACATGGCACTCTTCCCCTACCTGCGGACAGGCCTGGGACAGAGCATCTCTGCTGGTGCATGGTGGTGCAGTCACAGGGTTAAGGACAGGGACATGCACAGGCCCCTCTGCGGTGACCTGTGCTGCCTCCTGACCCTGGCCCTGGAATGCACCACTTGCACCAGTGGTACTACCCCCACCAGGCCCCATGTGCGGCTCAGTAGCGGACTCCGCCTCCTCTGTGGAGGCCACCAACCTGGATGTCTCTGTACCGTCTTCAGCCATTGCAAGCCCCTGTGGGGGCTCACCTGGCCCTTCCGCCACAGCCGTAGTGGCAGACACGGCACCAGCCCCCTTGCTCCCGGATGATGGCAAGTCCTAGGAGGGTGGCTGGGCCTTGCGTTGCCGCCCGGTGGTGGCACCCCCGCTGCTTGGCTCCATAGCGCCGTCTCCGCCCTCTTCTTCACTTGACGCTGCGTAGAGGGAGACATAGAACACAAGCATTAGGGTACAGTACAACATTACCCTAGACAGGAAGCAATAACACATGAGTTGCAGTGTCTAACGTCACTTCCATATTGTCCCTCCACAACACATGGGTGAATGCACGCAACACACATGCATGAACAGGCGCGGCGCCTGCAATCAACACCAGCATCCATGTACAAGGGCCTCTATTAACCAAAATCTTGCCTTCAAACTCACATGCATCATGGCTCACATTGATCCCATGCAAACACATCACCGGAGGGTCATGCATCATGCCTTGCACACCACAGACACAGTGGATAGACACAGTGCAGACAACGGTGACCGCACTGCATGAGTGAATGTACCCATCACATACATGCGTCATGAATACATGGCGTACCTAAGTCACACACACACTTCTCAGACACACACACGTGCACCATACATGTAGATGACAGCAGCACCCATCCCTCACAACCCCACCATGTGCAAGAACAGACACTGGCATGCTTTCATGTGTGCATTTGCCATACAGCTACCCATGGTGCATTGTAACTTATGCACCAACCATGTGGTTCACACATTACTGGTCTCACATGCATGACTATGATGTCCCTGCACACACACATCCATACATGGCCTATGTCACACATACAGGCAAGTATCAGACTACCAGCACACTGCAACATGCCCCGTCTCACACACAATGCTTGGCCACTTACCGCTCAACTCCAGACGGGTCTTCCTCTGCAGGATCTGGGAGTGGAGCGCTGGGCCTACGCGTTCCAGGACCCTCATCTAGATGTTACTCATGCTGTCCCGGCCCCCCTCCGCCAGGCGCCAGGCCTTGTAGAGGGTCCTGGACCTCAAGTCCTCCCAGCGCTTCTTGACGTGCTTGATGTCGCAGGTTGCCACCCCCTCCGCGTTGATGTCAACCACTACGTCATCCCAGATCCTCTCCCGTCCTTCCTTGTTGGCGCGTGATGTTCCGAAGAGGGCATCAAAATACCCCAGGACATGCTCCACCAGGATACCAACTTCCTTCACACTGAAGCTGGTGGCCCTCTGCCTCTGTGGCTGGGGGTCGCCAGTGGTCTCAGATGGTGTTTGCCCCGACATGGCGACCCCCGAGGCAGGCTTGGGTGGGCAACTGGGTCCTGGGGCTGGGCTGTGGAGCGATGGTATCCCAGTCGGGAGTCTTCTGTTCCAGCAGGGGTGGACACAGCAACTGGAACCCTGGCTGACGTGCAGGCACCAAATAGCAGGGCACGTGGGCAGCAGGCAGGCAGCAGGTGGGAGCGTGCTTGGGGCTGCGGGGGCAGTAATTCGGCCTTCTGGGCAGGAGCGTGGTCTTCCGTGTGTTATTGCGTGGCCAGCTTGATACGGAGTGATTTGGCACGTGAAAATCTTGCACGTCAGCGTGTAATTCGAGGAAAGGCCCTACGCGCGTAAGCACACGTATGCGGTTTCATTGGACCAAAGGCCCTTAGCGTGTAAGCGCTTCTGTGATGTGACTCGCGCAGGCGTTTCCCTCGTGACGTGGGCATAGTGGTTCAGCGCGCGTGAAAAAACTGCACGTCCGCGTGTGGATGCGTGTATTCCGAGGAAAGGGCCTAAGCCCGTAAGTGACGTGATGTGCGCAGGCGTTTCCATCAACACGGGTGCATGTTCATCGTACACGTCCAAAAACTGCACGTCCGAGTGTCAGCTCGTGTAATTGGAGGAAAGGGCCTTAGCGCGTATACGCGTAAGTGACGCTGTACGTGTGGGCCACTTTAAAAGGTACGTGTAGGACCCCATTCCCTTGTACGTGCTTTTCGTGGAGAGCAAGTGGGTGAATTCTGTACTTCTTGTCGGTTCACGCGCAATTACTTCACAGCGTTTCAAGTTCGTACTCCCTGTTACCTCCGACAGCATTCTTTATTTTTTTTGGGCCCGTTTCCTCAAACAGCGTTCACTTCTTCTTTTGTCCTGTCTCCTCAGACAGCGTACAGTTCTTCTTTTGGCGGGGGTGTTGCCTATGCGCACACGCGTGTTTTTTTCATGTTCTTTTTCCAGGCAGACCGTGAGTCACGCACGTATTTACCAACTGTGCTTGCCCAGTGTGTCGCGTACCCCTTCAGAGGTCATTGTAGGCTGCGTGTATTACACATACGCTTATTTTTGTGTTTCTGGGTGCCACAGCGTAGTGCCGGTTCATTTTTTCACGCACGTGGTCTACGAGGGGTTCCGTGCACGTTATTTTTTGATTTTTGGCTGCCTGTGCGTTGCGTGACGCGTCATCTTCCCCCAGGGGTCACAGACAGCCTTGTTAGAGCACTAGGGTACGAATTCCATCTAGTACCCTACCCATTTCACCCCCAATTGCCCAGGACAATAGTTTACTGCTACTCCCATACGCACAACAACATCAGTGCCATGGTTGGGAGGCGACCAAGCGGTAAGGGAGGGAAAGGTGGCCGGCCTTCAAAAGGTGGGCGTGGTGGGCACAGTAGGGGACGTGGTCGGGATTTGCAGGGTGCCCCTAGACCCCCATGTTTGGAGGACCAATCAGGGACACCATGCCCACCCCACCCCCCATGGTTGAGGGAACGTGGCTGACACCATCCCAGCTCAGCCCTTGTTGGACCAGCCCATTGTGGCCCTTACCTGGCACAGGATGACTGCCAGGTTGACTTCCAGGTCAGCAAGTCTAGGCCACGTGTGGCGGTGCAAGTTGGTGTCACAAAGCCACGTGGATCTGGGGCAGCTATGTCATCTGCTGCCCCAAGTAGGCAGGGTGGGGAGGCTGCAGGTGCAGCTGCAGCTCCATCCACCCCAGCTCTGAGTCTCCCAGCCAGGACAGTGTCGGTCCAGGTCCATCAAACTGACGTTCCCCCTGCCAACATCACACTTCTGCCAATGCCTGCACCAAGGCCTATGGTCATTGTCCATTCGCAGTCCACCGGTGCTTCTGCCCCTACTGACCAGAGCGGCGTAAGCCACTCAGGCTCCGCTCCACCTTTGAAAAAGAGGAAGAAGGGTGCTCTGGAACAACAGGCTGAGACCCCAGACACGGCTACACACTCCGGCACGTCAAGGAAGCCTAGCTTTAATGACCCGGAACTTGATGCACTTGTGAGCTACGTGTCGGCACATAGCCGCAAAATGTTGGTGACTGCAGGGTGCAAGACCACACCTGGTCAACGTGGGGCACACTGGCAGACCATCGCGGACCGCCTCAGTGCCCTTGGATTTGTGAGGCACACAGCTGATGATTGCTACAAGCGGTGGAATGACCTGAAACGCAGAGCAAAGAACAAGCTGGCCTCAAATCATGCCGCTACTCTGGTGACTGGAGGTGGGTCTCCACAAGAGGACAACGAACTCACTGAACAGGAGTCTGTTGCTGGGACCTTCGTCACAGAGGAACAGATCCAAGGTGTGGGAGATCTACCTGATTATGATGCATTGTCCCGTGAGTGCCCATGCGTGTTTGTGTGTAATCCATGTGTATTTTGTTTGGGTGACGGGTTCTGATTGAGTGCCAGGTGAGGGTGTGTACTCCTGAGTGTTATGGGTCCCAGCATTTGCTTCCTCCCATACATTCACGTGCCTTGGATTTGGGTATGACTGTATCCCTTCTGCCCACAGTTGCCAATTAGGCCCACATTAGTGCACTTTACCTTGAACTGTCATCTTGCAACTACATTGTTCAGATTTTGTAAGTGTTCATTCAGGCTGATTGTTTCCACTCTCCCATTTTTGCTACGCATTATTCTGCCCTATTGCAACATATGTGATATGCTTCGGTCATTGTTTACAGCCCACACTGGGCCACTATTTTTACCTGGTTATGTTAATGATTACACCATTCAGGCCGATGGAGTATTGGGCTGCAGACATTTTTTATTAGGGCCTGTTTGCATGTGGAAGATGACAGAGGTTTCCTGTAATGTTAAAGTGACCAACCACTGATCAGCCGACAATGACTGTTATTGGACACTGGCACGTGCATATTTTGGAACACTAGTCAGCATCAATCTATGCATCATGTCGATGTGAGATGGATGTGTGACAGTACTCATTCACTGACATATTGCTGTAGTTTTGTCATTTACCGTGGCTATGCTACTTGACATCTGTGTGGTGGCATGTGTCATGTATGTGTATTGGACATGCCACTCAGCCTGATGTGTGATGCCAGTGCTACCCAACATGCTGCAAATGTGTTGCATATCCATCTTGCTCTCCTCAGTGCCTGCCTTTTTGACTCCACTTCCAACTCTTTGACAGTGCATGCATGGCAGGGTTATAGTCATGTGGGACACGTGTAATTCATGTACTGGATCTCTGGCTTGTCACGGCCTATGTGTGTGCTATGGTGCTCATGCCTGTTTCCATTTGTTGTCTTTCATGTTTTGGCAGGTGATGACGCACTTGGTGCTGTTGAGGTTGAGGAGATGGTGCAGACCCAGGAGGAATCTCAGGCACGACCGGGCACCAGTGGGGGACGTGGTGTGGTGGTGGGTGAAAACCCAATGTTACTGCAGACCATACTGTCCAGGGGTGCCTCAGGGTGCACCTCCCCAGACCTCTATTCAGGTGCTGAGTCAGATGATGAGACTTATGTGCAGTCGCAGGTAAGTGTTTCTGGCAGGGATTCTGTTCTGTCCAACCCACCTGGACCAGGGGTAGAACCCTCTATGAGGATGTCAGTGTTGGTAGGTCCGCCTTTGGCGGTTACGGATGCAGGGTCACACTCCACAGCATCTGATCCTGTTCCTGGGCCAGCAGATCAAAGGGGGAATGCAGTCCTCCAGCCTCAGGCAGTGCCAGCACAGCAAGGTGCAGATCGCCTTGCCCCAAACAGGTGTGCTGCCAGTCGACGCGGTGGCCGTGCGCCACCAGGCAATACTGTATGGGAAAACTCCATGTACGAGTGTTCAGTAGAAATGATGACTCAGGCAATGGAGAGGGTAGCCACTTACATTATCCCCCCTGAAAGGCAGATGGAGAAACAACAGCAGGCAACAGACTCCATTTGCCAATCACACAGGGAAGACATTTTGGCGTCCAGCATGGACAGACGGGCGGCACTGGAGACTCTGCGCGAATCCATATCAATAGAGTCCCAGGGCCACAGGGAAGCCCTGAGGGTAGAACTCCATAACGTCAGGCAGAGTCTGCTTGAACTTGAGGCTTCCCGAAATGTTAGGGCAGAACAGCAGCTGGAGCAGCTCACACGTTCGCTCTCAGCTGAGCTGCATGCAACACGTGAGGAGATCCGGGCATCACGCGAGGCCATGCGTGCAGAAATGCAGGCAACCCGTGATGTGCTGCATGGGGATCTCCGCACTTTAATCCTCTAGAATCCGACCTTCCAGACCCGCATGCTTGCTGCCATGGAGGACCATACCAGGGCTTTGCGTGGGCTGCCTCCCATAGTGCCACCACCTCCTGATGCAGCAGCAGAGGATGAGCAGAGTGACAGCAGTTCTCCCACAATGGCATAGCCGTGCAGGCCATGAGCCCAAGGAGGCATTTTTTTTGCAACATCCACGCAGGTGGGTGTTGGTGTGCACCCTGTCCTCAAACCTCCTGGGTGGCCTCCCCCTCACCCCCAGCCCCCACATGGCCATTTTTTTTTTTTTTACAGTGTGTTGCCTTGTGTGGCTCCCGTGGGCATCCACTGTATTCCGGCTGGGCACATGCAGGCTTGTCCTGAGTTTAGGTTAGATGTCGGGGTTCATGAGACACACAGCCCTCCTGCTTCCCGTTTCCATGGGCTTGCAAAGGGTGTGACCAAGTGACAGTGAATTACACAGTGACGTTGGGCTCCCATGAGCTGTGTGGGCAGTCTGTAGTCAATACTGGATATTCTTGTTGTATTGTATACTGCATGGTGTATTGATATGTGCTTGTGCATCCATGTCTTCCTCCTAATTTGCAGGTTCCTTCCTCATGTCTTCACAAGGCCGTCTACTTTGCAGATGCAGTTCATGTTGTAAGCAGTACACTGAGACATTTGCGTGGCAGCAACACTCTACAGTTATAATGGGTCGGTGTGCTGGCGTATTTAGGTTGCAAGACTACCACTACTTGAACTTAGTACTGTCATGTTTTTGCATTTTTCCATTGTGTGTTGCAGCATTGTGTTGGTGGTAAGTATTTGGTAATGTGTGCTGTTAGTTATACATTACTGGGAGCATATTGTGTGTGGGCAGTTTCCATTAGGGACAGTGTACTTTGTGACACTTGTGTCAGCTCTTGTGCCTTGCTTTGTTTGCTTTCACATTGCATGACATGACATGGTGTGTTTGGTGGTGGAGCTGGGGAGGGGTTGGGTGACATGGCGCTGTTCTCATGTTGTATTTAGTAAGGGGGTAATTAATTTCGCAGCATAGATGTATGTCTTTTGATGACACAGCATTGGTGGTGTTTGGATAGGTAGGGATGCACACAATGTAACACTTCCAGGTGACCAATCTCAGGATGGTATGGTTGGGACAGTTGACTGTCCCTTATGTCATCATCATGGATTGTCAGCTGGTATGTGCCAGGGCTGTGTGCACTCCACAGGGGTGTGATTTTTAGGTGAAGTAATTAGCCACCAGCTGCGTATGGGCTGCCTCACCACGTGCCCTTTCCCCTCCCATGCACAGCGGGCGTGCATGTGGTTGGGGATGTGGGGGCACCACCATGTCCACCGGCAGGCCCCGGCGTGTTGCAACGTTGTGCAGGACACATGCTGCCACTATGATCCTGCACACTACTGGGGGAGCATATAACGGCTGCCCACCAGAGCGGTCAAGGGAGCGAAAGCGTGACTTGAGCACTCCGAATGTGCGCTCCACTATGCCCCGGGTTGCAATATGGGCTGTGTTGTATCTTACCTTGGGTGGCGTGCTGAATTGGTGTCATCATGTGGGTGCTCAGAGGGTAGGCACTGTCCCCTGAGGGGTGGTGATGGGTATCATTAGTGGGGTTGTGACATTACTCAGTATCTGACATGCATGCATGTGCAGTGGCATTTATACTCACCAAGCAGCCATGTATCGCCATGCCGCCCAGCTTCTTCCAGTTTCTATAGATGTGCTCAGATGCCCTGGGGGGACGTAGAGCCACATGGGTGCAATCAGTGGCACCTAGCACTTTGGGGAATTGTGCCACCCCATAGAAATCCTGCACGGGAGCCTGCCTTTCTGCAGGTGTTCTGGGCATGTATATGTGCCTGCGGACTGATGAGCGTGCAGTCATGATGCCCAACACCTGGTGTATGCAGCGTGACTACGTGGCCTGTGACACCCCCCCACTATAGCACTTGTCCGCTGAAATGATCCAGTGGCCAAGAAGTGCAGTACATTGAGGACCTTCTCCAGGGGGCTGAGTGCTTGGGAGCACAGAGTGGGTGATGTGAGGTCATCCACTCACTCACCGGGTCGAGTATTATGTGAGGTGGAAACCTGTACCTCCCATACACCTGGTCATCAGGCATCCCAAAAAGGCTTGTTCTGGGTGTAACAATTCTGGGCCTGACTATCCTCCTCCTCCTCCTCCTCCTCCTCCTCCTCCTCCTCCTCCTCCTCCTGCGGTATCCCACGACCACTGCTGCTAGTAATGGTATATTCATCTTGGCGTCTGAGCTTGTTTGTTGTTTGCGCGCACTTTTATGCTGCGCGGGTCCACATACGCCTGCTTCCTGCTGGCGTACGTGTTTCCGGATTAGCGCTTCTTTTTTGGCGCACGCATTAGCCCTGTTCGATTCCATGAATACGTGTTGTAGATGCGCGTGTGGGCGTTCCGCGCATTTGCCTCCTGAATTCCCCCGTGACGCCCACATTTTCAAGCGTTGTTCTCCATTCCACATGTTACGCCCCCTGTTCCGCCTACTTTTGTTGTGTGCGCTGCGCTATGTGCGCTTTCGCTGTGCGCTTAACGCACGCTGTTTGGAGACGTGTGCGCCAGCGTGCGCCACGCAGAATTTTAGCACACATCCAGGGATTTACACGCACACGGACTTCCATGAATAGCTGTGCGCGGGTTTCGCTGCGGTTTTCGTACTTGCACTGCGATTCGCACGCTTGCGCCGAAATTTTCAGTGCACATTAATTCCATGAATCGGCCTCTTAGTATGTACATTTTCACATATATCCTTTTCAGCCTGTCTTCCTCTCTGTCGTTTTTTGGCCTTTCTTCTTTTTTTAACCTAGTCTGTTAAAAATAAATATATATATGTTAAATGCCCATAAAATACTGACCATTAATTTGATTATGCAGAGTAGTGTGTACCATTATTATCGATATCTTTATTATCGCTATCTTCGGACATTTCCCCAATCAGAAAATTCTCCTCCAGCCACTCCAAAGTATTGCACATTTCTGTGCCAAAACAACATAAACACATTATTTTTTCCGCCCCTCATACAAAAAGTACACACACATATATAAGAAAAATGAAGTTCACTTACTATTTTGTTGCAATTTGTCTTCGTTGTACTGTGTGCATCTACTGTCGCTCCTGGCTGCACAGTTTCTGTGAGGTAATTACGTTGGAGGCATACCTTTTTTGTTATGGTATAATCCATTTCATTCTACATGGTCATTAAATGCCTGGTTATTGTTTCAGACGTTTAGGTTCACCTATTTATTTATTAGTACTTATAATGTCTTTATGTGTCCTTTTTCAAAGTTGTGCATTTTTCATATAACACAATACTACAATTTCAGATACCCCCTGACTGTTTGGGTACTGTTGACCTCGTCCGCGCCCGTCCGCAGACAGGCGCTCAGTCCGTGCCTTTCAAATATCATTAGCGAGGGCGTTGATTATGTTCTATTTTACATGTATATAAAGTAAGGAAATTATACTACATATTTCCCAAAAGCACATGATGAAAGCGTATATTCAGTAATAAAACTTTATTAACGAGATGTTATGATTAAGTTCCCCTTCTAAAAACCTGTGCAATTCACCAAAATTTTTTTTAAAAAACGTTAAAAAGGGACGTTATTGTTAAGTTGGCCTACTAAAAACCTGTGCAATTCACTAATAAATAAATAAATAAATAAATAAATAAACAACTTTACAAACGTGACGACATGGTTCAAAGTAAAACCGAAAACCCCCTGAAATTCGCCAGTTATGGTAGACTAAGCAACCATATCTGCCCGCCCCACTGTGCACTGCTAACACTAACACCCAGGACATGAAAGATGGCATCACAAATGTCATTGATGATATCACATTTGTAGCCCCTTTGTTTTTGTTCACTGAGATGATATATATATATATATATATAGCAAAAACACTTTTTCAAAGGGATGTTTTGGTGCAAGGTAAAAGCGAAAATTCCTTGACATTCGCTAGTTATGGTAAGCTAAGCAACCATAACTCGCACCACCTACGTGCATTGCTAAGACTAACTCCTAGGACATCAAAGATGACATCACAAATGTCATTGATTACATCACTGATGACATCACATGTCTGGTTCTCTCTTTTTTTCCTTTAGTGATATATCTTAGCCAGTAATACTTAGGAACAAAAAAATCTAAAAGTACTATATTTGTACACTTGCACTTCAAATATGTCCTTACAGTAATTCATTTAACTTTTAGCATATGAAACATATACATAGGGAGAATACGTACTTGAAAAAGATACCAATGCTTTCTGTGTGTGAAGACAATCAGTAAGGTTATCAACACTTTCTTATTGGTCTGTTTTTTTATTACTATACTTTCTGTGGATATGCTCATATTTGTATTCGCATTACTCTCTTTAGGGTGCAGTCACATCATGTGATAGTTATTCATAGGGAAGTAGTAGGTTTGAAGGTTTGAAGCAGAACAATCATTTCTGTGCATAAAAATAATCAGGTAGGTTATCAACAATTTCTGGTTCAGGTTGCCAGCAGGGGGCGCAGAAGCTTGGTCGCCTGAACCAACGTCTCCTCACTTCAGGCAGAATCTTACTAAATAATTCAATAATTACGGCAATTTCTACTCAAACTTACCTCTGTTCCTGATCCCAGAACCGAGGGGCTCCTCCAGTAGCAACTTCACCCTAAATCAGACTCTTTCATTCTCCACAGGCTCTGCTCCTCGGTGTGGCCGCTTCCCGCTCACCACCTGCAAGGTCTCCGGTCTTCTGCACCAGCCCGCCCTCCTCATCGGGCCTCGGCCTCCAGTTTGCTGCGGCGGGCGCTGTGGGGACCTGCTCGCGGCACCCTCAGATATCTGCTTCCCGCCTGCACCCTCCGCTGCTTGGGATTGGAGTGTTCCCGCTCTTCTGTCTGGCAGGGCTTCCGTCTCCTGTGCCTGCCAGCCCACCCTCCTCAATCTCCTTGGGCTCAGCTCCTCAGTGTGGCCTCTTACCGCTCTCCTCCTGCAGGTTCTCCGGTTATCCACGCCAGCCCGCCCTCCTCATCGGGCCTGGGCCTCCAGTTTGCTGCGGCTGCTGCCGTTGGGCTCAGCTCCTCGTTGTGGCCTCTTTCGGCTCTCCGCCTGCAAGGTCTCCGGTCATCCAAGCCAGCCCGCTCTCCTCATCGGGCCTGGGCCTCCAGCTTGCGGCGGCGGACGCCGTGGGGACCAGCTCCCGGCACCTTCGGATCTCTGCTTCCCGCCTGCACCCTATTGCGGACCCCACCACGGCAGCTACTGGATCGGCCCACCGGGGCGGCCTGTGATTTCCTTATTCCTGAGTCTTCCCCTCTGCTGTCTGGGTGGGGCGGCGGGGGGAAAATCAGGCTTCTGTGCCTGCCAGCCCGCCCTCCTCATAGGGCCTGAGCTTCCTCTGTGTTTCAGGCCCCCCCTCTGCGGCTCCTCGAACGGCCCACCTGTACAGACTCCATAGTCTCTGTCCTCGGTCTATTCCCGATCTACTGCGGTGTGGACTCAGGGCCGCCTGTGCCAGCCTGCTGCCCTTTCATTGGGCCTGGGCTCCCACCTGCACACCATAGCTGGACTCATCCCCGGTTCGGCCCACCAGGTCGCCCTTGGTGTTCCTCCGCCCCCTGAGTATCGCTTCTTCCTCCCAGCCTGAGGCCTCTGTATCATCTAATCCCAACTAGGCCCCCGGTCTCCTCCACTAGTCCTTCCTGCACTGGCCTTTGTGCCCTCCTCAACATCACGGGACAGGTCACCCATACCTGCCTGAGGCCTCTGAGGACTCCACTTCACCCGGACTTTGCAGCTGGTCCGCCGACTGCCTGTGGCCTCCGAGGGCTCCACATCATCTAATCCCAGCTAGGCCCCCTGGGCTCCTCCACTAGTCCTTCCTGCACTGGCCTTCCTGTCCTCTTCATCTCGGGCCAGGATACTCATACCTGCCTGTGGCCTCTGAGGACTCCACTTCACCAGGACTTTGCAGCTGCTCCGCTGACTGCCTGAGACCCCTGTGGGTTCCATATCATCTGTTCCCAACTAAGCCTTCTGGACTCCTCCATTAGTCCTTCCTGCACTGGCCTTCCTCCCTTCCTCCCTTCCTCAACGTCACGGGCCAGGACACCCATACCACCCTGCTACTCCCTCCATCCTTACTCCTTATCTCTTTCGCCCCTTCCTATTTGACTCCCCTCTACACCTTCTCCCCTTCCTCCTCCCTCCACTCCCACCGTCCCTCCCCTACCACTTTACTCTATCTCCACTCCTCTCCTTTTCCCTCTTTTATGCGCTCTGTCAAATCCCTCTCGCTCCGCCCTCATCACCCCTCCCCTCACCTCACTCCCTCTCCCCACATTTCCCTTCCTCTCCTACTCCTTCATGTCCATTCCCTTCCCTAATCCCGTCCCCCACTCTCCCCGTTCTTCACATACCCTCTCTCACCGCCCTAATCTTCTCTACCCCCTCTTCTGTTCAACCCTCCAGCCTCATGAACATTGCTCTCTGGAATGCCAGATCCCTCTGCAATAAGACCGCAGCAGTTCTAGACCTGTTCTTTCGTCTCAACCTTCATTTCCTACGTCTAACTGAAACCTGGATCCCTCCGTACAACACCACTGTCCCTGCCTTACTCATCACCTCTTCCTCCTCCTTTTCTCACATCTCACTCCCTTCTAGCCGGGGCGGAGGGATTGGCCTCCTTTTCCATCCTAAATACCTTGCCTCTACCTCCCCTCCATCTCTTCCTTCTTTCCCTTCCTTCGAATTTCTTTACAAATCCTTTTCCTCACCTCACCCCATCTCCTTTCTAATTATCTATCGCCCACCTGGCCCTCTTTCATCCTTCTACGACGACCTCAATCATCTCCTTTCTCTCATCTCTCCCTCTCCTCTTACTGTACTTGGCGATTTTAATCTTCACCTCCCTTCTCCCCCTCACTCCTCTCCCCTTTTTTCCATCCTTGACTCCTACCTCCTTTCCCCTCTTCCTTCCTCTCCTACTCACTCCTCTGGCTTCACTCTTGACCTTATCTTCAACTCTTCCTACGCCGCTTCTACTGTCTCCACACTTCCTATCTATCTCTCCGATCATGCTTTACTCTCCTTCTCTCACTACCCTTCCCAACCCTTCTTCTTTTAAGCCTTCCCCTTCCATCTTTTCACGACGCGACCTTCGCAACTTTGATCCCTCCCTTTTTCTCGACAACTGCTCTTCTTCTCTTCCCTCTCTCCAAGATTTCTCTTCACCATCGGCCAACGATGCACTTTCTACTCTCTCCTCCTCTATCTCCTCCTCTCTTGATCTACTTCACCCCCTTTCCTTCTTCCGTCCAACCCGGAAACCCTCTCAACCTTGGCTCTCTCCTCAACTTCTCTCCATGCGGCCTCTCCTCCGACGTCTTGAGAGACTCTGGCTCAAATCTCCTTTGCTTTCCAACCAAACCTCATACTTCTCCTACCACTCTCTTTATGACTCTTGCCTCTCCTCAGCAAAATGCTCCTACTACTCCAACCTTCTCCAATCCCAAGCCTCCCACCCTCGCCGCATCTTCCAAACTCTCTCTCGTCTTCCCTCTCCTCCCACCCCTGATCCCTCATCCTCTTCCACCCTTTCACCCACCGACTTCGCAAACTTCTTCGCTTCCAAAATCCTTACCCTTCTGCAAAAAATCAATTGCTCCACTTTCTCCCCCCTTCCCTTCTCCCCCTCTACTTGTATGACTGACTTCTCCCCTGTCTCCACTTCTGACGTTTCCATCCTCCTCTCCAAAGCCCACCCCTCATCTGCTCCTACTGACCCTTTCCCTTCCCTCCTTATACTTAAGATCTATTCTCTTCTTATTCCCTATTTAACTTCCTTCTTCAACACCTGCCTTTCCTCTGCTATCTTCCCCTCGGCTTTCAAACACGCCACCATCATTCCTATTCTGAAGAAACCTTCTGCTGACCCCCTGCTCACCTCTAACTTCCGTCCTATATCACTTCTCCCATTCCTCCCTAAACTCCTCGAGCACCTGGCCTACTCGCAACTCTCAACCTCTGTCACTAATCACTCTCTCCTTCCTCCCTCTCAATCTGGCTGTAACGCTCACCTGGCTCCCACGGAGGCGCTGGTCTGGTCTGGGTTGCTGTGGCCTCTTCAAGCGTGATGCGCAGAATTGGGACCACCGATTGACCAGGACCCCCAAATCTTGCTCGTCTGGCCCGTAGGAATATCCTTCTGCAGATGAGAAAGGGGATTAACTGTCTGCTGAATAGTGTGCTTGTTTCCCTCTTTCCCCCTTCGTTTTTTCTCCGACTTCCTCAAAAAACCCCGGTTTAAGCTCACCTTATGGTTTGGAAGGATGAACTCTCCATCCTGCTTCTGGTGCAGGGGCGCGCGTTCGTCCAGTTACTTCACTGGTTTTCAGAATGGCGCGGGCAAATCCACTTGACTTTTCTGAGCGATACGCCGTAAGTATGAAGATGCAAAAGTTCAAGTGTGAGCCTCCTTTTATGTTGTTTTTTCCTAACCTGTGATCTGTCCTTTATTTCAGGTGCAGAACAAAGGCGATGCGTTGAGGGGTTAAATTGCCGGTGGTAAAATCAGGTGAGTTAGTGATGAGGGCGACCCCTCTAAATGTCTTTAATTCCCCAGTAATGTCTTTTGTCCTTTCCCCATAGGGGCCGGGGTGCGGTACCTGCCAAAGATGCGGCGCCGACCCGAGTTGTGGAATGGTTCACCAAGAAAAGCCGGTAAGTAATATGGCTGAAAATTCGGCTTTCCTCTTGTGTTCCCTTGCTCACCTTTTTGTCTCTTCTTCTCTCCCCTAGGTGCAGAGATGTGGCGACCGGTGCTGAGAGCCGCGATGGAGCCGGGCGGCGTCTCGGGAACAGGTGAGTGAAGCGCGGCGCTGCAGCGAGCAACGCGGTGCTTTTAATTGGAAGTCTTCCTTCAGGAATGCTGGCGTGAAGATTCCAGATGCAGGTAAGAAGGTTGAATAAGTTCTTGGTTTTCACCTTTCTCTTCTCTTTTTTCCTTACAGGTGTTCCAGGTTCGAGGCGGGCGTGGCTGGAGTCCAGGTGTAGGAGCAGACACAGTGAGCGTTCAGCTGCTGGGATGCAGAACAACGCGAAGCACGTGTGCCTGTCCAGGCGTGGCTTAAATAGCCTTGGAAGAAGTTCCAGGTGGGTATTCTTCCACAGCCCCACCCAAGTAACAAAATAGTTCCTTCAGAAAAATAGTCCCTCCTAAGCCTCATTTGGCTTGGTTCTTCATGCAGCATGGTCTGCATCAGGTGAGTGTGCAGAATGGTCTGCTTCAGGTAAGTGCACCAAACACTTCCCCTTATGAGCCTGGCGCCAACGGCGCCAGGACAGAGTCCAAAGAGCCCCTATAAAGGGCCGCTGGGCTTTTACCCGGGGGCGTGATGCCTGCTCCCGGGGGTGCTGGGCCTGGCCTGGTGCTCCGGGGGTAGGCATCATGACTCACTTACATCCTTAACTCCCTCCTGTCTGCTCGACACTCTAAGCAATCCTCTGTCCTTGTTCTCCTAGACCTCTCTGCTGCCTTCGACACCGTTGATCACCCCCTTCTTCTCAACACTTTCTTCCTTTGGATTCAAAGGCTCTGTTCTTAGCTGGCTTTCCTCTTACCTTTCCTCCCGCTCCTTTGCTGTTTCCTGGGGAGGCCGCTCCTCTCCTACCCAGCCTCTGGAATACGGTGTACCCCAAGGTTCGGCACTTGGCCCTTTACCTCCCTCCTTGCCCTGGTTATCTCCTCATTTGGCATTTCTCACCATTTCTACGCCGATGATACCCGGCTCTTCCTTTCCTGCTCTTCCTTCTCTCCCGACCTCCAACTCAAACTCTCTTCCTGCCTTACTGCAATTAAAAATTGGATGTCTTCTCGCTTCCTTTCCCTTAACACTGATAAAACTGAAGTAGTTTTCTTCCCCTCCAACTCTCTTCCCCCTCCCTCTCCTCTTCCTTTCATTCATTTTCCCCCTTCCAATCTCCCCATCTCTGACCACGCTCACAACCTAGGCATTCACTTTGACTCCTCTCTCACCTTTTCCCCTCACATTTCTCTCACCTGTCGCTTCCACCTCTTTAATATTTGGAAAGTCCGCCCCTCTCTCATTTTCCATGCTACTAAACTCTTAATCTCCTCCCTTATCTTCTCTCGCCTCTTCTACTGCTCCTCCTTACTCTTGGACTCCCTACTTCTCATCTCGCCCCCCTTAAATCTATCTACCACTCTGCTCCTCTCCCCGCGTGACTCAGTCTCTGCTTCCCTTTCCTCCCTTGACTGGCTTCCATTTCACTCCCAACTCAATTTTGAATTTCTCTGCCTAGTCTTTAAATCTCTCCATGGTCTTGCTCCCCCTTATCTCTCCTCTCTCCTCTCGTTCTACACTCCCTCCCGCTCCCTTCGCTCAGCCGACCACTTCCTTCTCACTGTTCCTCCTTCCCCTTGTGCCACATCCCGCTTCCACTCCTTCCATCTCCTAGCCCCCCCCTTCATTGGAACTCCTTACCTCTCTCGCTCTGCTCTATTTCTACCTTTTCCTCATTCCGATCTTCCCTCAAATCTCTCCTTCTCATCTCCCGCCATGAATCCCCTCCCCCTCGTCTGCCCCTTTGCCTTACCTACTTGTTCATCTCCCTCCCCCTCACACCCTCCCATTCTCACCATCATCCCATCTTTTCCCTCCTCCTCCTCCTCCTTCTCTCCCCCCTCCCTCTCAGTTCTACTGCACTACTCTCCTTCTCCCCTCCAGTTAATTGCTCTACCTATTGTTTTGTTGGTTTGATTCTCAATTGTAAATTGCTTCCTCTGTTACTGTTATAATGTTAACTGTTATATGTATCCCGTTGTTAAAATGTACAGCGCTTTGGTGTAAAGCGCTATATAAACTAAATAAATACAAACACTGCTGCTTTTTTGCATACTTCACTTTCACTGTATATACTCATTTTTGTATTTGTTGTTATGTCTGTGTTTTGTATGTAATAATGAAATTATATAGGAAGTGGTTTTCATTACCTACTTATAACATATTGCACAGTACACAGAACTCTAATATACAATATGAAAAGGGCATGTTCTTTATGAAGCAAATGTTCTGGGAGCAAGGTGACAAAAATGGGAAACTTCTGGCGAATAGGTTGGGGGGCCTAACAGATAACTCTTTTGTTCAGAAACTGGTGGATAATGATGGTAATTGTCTTGTCAAGAAAAGTGAGATTTGTGAAGGTTTCAGGAAATTATATGATACGCTATATCGCGAGGATCAATTCCCGTCTCAGGCTGACATGGACACCTTCTTTGATAAAATTGCCGTGCCGAGTTTATGTGCAGACCAGTCTGTGTTGGTAGATAGTACTATTGCAGAGGAGGAACTATTGGTGGCGATTAATCAACTTGCTGAGGGTAAGTCACCGGGATTGGACGGTCTCCCGGTAAAATTTTATCGGACACTGAGTGGTGTGCTGATACCATTCCTGTGCACAATGTACAATGGTTTTATGAGAAATGGGATAATTTGCCCCTCTATGAAAGAGGCTTGTGAGGTTGTTCTTCCAAAACCAGGGAAAGATGGTGAGAAATGTGAGAATTACAGGCCGGTTTCTCTTCTGAATGTGGACCTCAAGATCTTCACTAGAATATTAATGAATAGACTGGATGGGTGCATTGGTAAACTGATTGGTAGTACACAGGTCGGATTTATGAGGAGTAGATATGGCTACGACCATGTTAGGACATTGATTGATGTCATGAGTTTCCCAAAAATGAGAATTCAAGATACCCTGTTGCTTTTTATGGACGCGGAAAAGGCCTTCACAGGGTCAATTGGTCCTTTCTTTATCAAACTCTTGAAAGGATGGGATTTGGTGCCACATTCGTTAACACTATATGTGCATTGAATTCTGATATTAGTGCGAAGGTGTGGGTTAATGGGGCTATGTCCTCTTCATTCTTGTTATCCTGGGGGACTAGACAGGGTTGTCCGTTGTCTCCGTTTCTGTTTAATCTGGCACTGGAACCCCTTATTTTGTACATGATTCAGGATGTGGGTCTTCGTGGCCTTCGGTTTGGAGATGAGGAGTTGAAAGTTCTGTGTTACGCAGATGATATGACTATTGTTTTATCTAACCCAGCAGAGGGATGTGTGAGACTCAAAAGGGTGTTTGAAGAAGTGGGTCGTTTGTCGGGTTACAAGATAAACTGGGGTAAAACGGTGGCCTTCCCTTTGGATGTGGATGTCCCACGTGATGTTTTGGGATCATGGAACTGCCACTGGGAGACGGGGCGGCGGGGTACTTGGGTGTTTCCTTGGTCCGAGATTTGAAAAGACTGACATCTTTTAATGCGTCGTGGATATTGGGGGTGATTACTAGGGACATATTGAAATGGAACCAGTTGAAGATGGGGTTATGGGCCAAGATCAATGCAATTAAAATGGTTCTTTTACCAAAAATTCTTTGCGTGATACAATCCATCCCCTTAAAATTCACGAAAAAGATACTTGCTCCCATTGACAAAGCATTTCAGGGCTTTCTTTGGGGGGCTGGTAATCGACCTAGAGTGCCTAGATATATTTTGCACCGTCCAGTGAGGGATGGGGGATTTGGCTACCCGAACTTGGCAAAATATTGTGTGGGTTTTTTGTTGAAAAAAATCGACTTCATACTTCTCTGCTGATCAGGCTTTTGTTCCTTTTTGGAATGTTATTGAGAGTTCACAATTTTCACCTTATGCTCTTAGATATATATTCTATGTTGAAAGTGCCGTCTTCGGTGAAAAAGTTGCCTACGATGTGCGCTACGAAAGAAGCGATATTGCATTTTGTTGAAATTGATGGGGGTCATGCTTGGATGCACTATGATGCTTCCCTGTGGCATAATGTAGGTTTGCAGTTGGCAAACAAGCCCTTATGCTGGAAGAGCTGGATCAATAAGGGTGTTCTTCGTATTCGCGACGTGTGGTTGAACGGTCGTATGATTCCCTTTGACCAATTGAGAACGTCTTTTGGGATTGGTGCAAGGGAGAAATGTTGTTACGATACTCTGAATGCACTATTGACTGAAACGATGGACGGTGGGATTATGGAGGAGAGGCCTTCGTTGTGTGGCCATCTCCGTTCGGCCTCGTATGTGGTTTCGACGTACATTGGATTGATGCTGTTGGATGAGAGGGCTTGGGACAGACTTCGCTTGTCATGGACGGATGAGGTGGGTGCAGATATCCCTGTTAAAGAGTGGAATTATTTGCTTCATGTGGGGGTGCAAGCAAAGATGGATTTGCAATTGAGGTATATTAGACAGAGGGTCCTCTATAGGTTATATTGGACACCGTCTAAGTTGGCTAGGTTAGGTCTATCGGACTCTGATTCTTGTTGGGGATGTGGAAGTGGCAGAGGTACTTTGATGCATATGTTGTGTTTGTGCTCGAGGGTTTCTGATTTTTGGTCCAATGTATTGGACAGGTTGGATCTTGTGTTGGAGGAGAAACTTCCACGTACGTTCCTTTCAACCATATTGTTGTCCAACAGGAGTAGGAGGGGCAGGGCTAGGAAGGGTGCGGATTGGATAAACAGAGTTATGATCTTGGCGATGAAACAGATCTTGCAAGTTTGGAAATCTAGGAAGAAACCTGGAGTGGAGGATTGGCTTTTTGACATGCAAGTTTTATCTAAGTATGAAAAGGTTATGTTTTTTGGTCAAGGAAAGGAAGGAAGTTATAATCGAATCTGGGGGCCTTTTAATGACCTGTATGGTTGAATACATGGGTTCCAGGTTTTGCTGGCCTATTGGTTGAATGGGGATGGTGGAGGACTGTTCAGTGTGCGTCTTTGTGTTGTCTTGTCTTTGTGGTTGAATGTCATGACTCTTTTCTGGAATTCCATAATGGTCTTTGCTATTGGTTTGGAGGTCCATATTGTTAGACTTTGATTATCTTTGTTCTGGTGTTTTATGAGTTTTCCGATATGGATGTTTTCTTATGGTAAGATGCTTGTTGTACTGAAGCTTGTTTTCTAAAATGCTAAATAAAGAGTTAAAAAAAACCTCTAATAAAGCATTTACCATTTCACTATTTAACATGGGAAGATTATAAATATTGCACCTTCAGCATGTATACTGCATACAATGCTTATGTCTATACATGAGTACATTATTACACTGTTAAGAACTTCATAATAGAATGCTATTTATGTCAATGCATTGCTTAATGCACCACATAGCTCATGTCATCTATTCCAATGACCCTTGACAGTTTTTTTTAATCAACATTATAATAAGACTCCCTTGTGCAGACTTTTCATCAATGACATTTGTGATGTCATCTTTGATGTCCTGGAGTTAGTCTTAGCAATGCATGTAGGTGGCGCGAGTTATGGTTGCTTAGTTTACCATAACTAGCGAATGTCAAGGGATTTTCGGTTTTACCTTGAACCATAACATCCCTTTAAAAAATGTTTTTGCTGAATGAATGTATATATGTCATCAATGACATTTGTGATGTCATCTTTGATGTCCTGGGTGTTAGAGTCAGCACTGCACAGTGATGCAGGCAGTTATGGTTGCCTACCACAACTGGTGAATTTCAGTTTTTTTTTTTCGGTTTTACTTTGAACAATAATGACACGGTTGAAAAGTTTTTTTAGTAAAGTGCACAGGTTTTTGGTAGGGCAACTTAACCATAACATTCCCTTAAAGTTTTTTTGAGTGAATTTTGCAGGTTTTTAGTACGTCATTTTATGTAGAACGTCTTGTTAATAAAAAAATCTTGTACTGAATGTCACTGCTGTAATGAAGAAGCATAAGAAACAGTGCCGCTGCCTAGCAAATAAGAAACGCACAAAATTTGTCAACGTACATCTACCGACCCAGATTACCGTTGGTTGGCTCTTTGTTCATTGCCGTTCGCAAATTGCCTTATTATCTACCGTTTCAAAAACAAAGGCACCCGTACACAAAGTAAACATTGCGTTAATAGCGAGCTTTCACAGTGTAAATAAATGTATTTAAAAAAAATTGCATACACACCAAGTACTGCATATTTCTCAGTAAAGTACATGGACGCAATAATCTTTGCCAGTAATAGTCTAAATGTGCAATGCACTAACGAGTGCTACTAAAAAGGAGGATTACTTGTTATAATCCAGGGCGGCTTTGTCGGGTCGGATTACAAAACAAAATCCTTTTTCAAGATGGCCACCTTACAAAGGGAAGGTGGTTATTTCATACATAGTCCCTCTTCCCTTTCCATGGTAGTCAGCAAAAAACACAAGTACGTGACGCAGAACCTGTAAATAAACATACAGCGAAGTACAACCTAATATCTTACATTTGCAAATAATTGAGTGGATTGTAAAAGAAAACGTAAACATTTTAGAGTTTGTAAATTATTTTACAACAAACTGTCAGATCATCGGAGAAATCCCATTTTCAATGCAATAATGACAATGGGTGAAAGGGCGGCATTGCAAATGTCAAAGATGAAGAACACGTCTTTTTTTGCATATAAAAATTATGAGTTCTTGGTTAAAGCAGGCGCTTTGTTTCTACAGTGATTTCCGAGAAGGTGTCATAACCTTGAGCCTACAGCGCCATAAATGATGTGATGTTGCTCCGAGTAGCGAGTTCAGCGTACGGACAAAGCGGGCTTAGGGTATCGTCCCACATAATTTTTATGGACAGGAAACCGCTCACGAGCAGTTGTATTTGACGGCCGAAAAAGCCCTCACTCGGCATCTGTAAGCCATGGCAGGGACAATACGGCAATATGTACCTGGGTGGCAGATGTAACAAAAATTACGTGTCAGTAACCAACCTCTATCAAAAATATTTCAAAAAAGAAACCTGGCAAACTAATACAGAAATGTAAGTGTGCAAACATGACATTTTAGTTAAATGTTACTAATGACTATGTGTAACTGTGGGAACAATCCACAAACGGGGAGATTCTGCATGCACCTTAAGAGGGAAAAAATAGCAACTACACAGAAAGACGATAGTGTAGTTATGAAAGCAAAATGAGTAGACAACGTCTCATGATTTCAAACAAGACCACAAGAACGTGCATCTGATGCACAAATCTATGTGCACAAACATAACGTTGCAACAAATAAATAGTAATGGTAAACATGGGTGAGTGTACTCTACTCATACCCTACAAATGGGAAATCTGTACACTTGGCAATATTGCAAGAAAAATGTAACAGCGCAGAAACATAATACGGCGGTTATATTGGCACAATTAAAGTTTTGGTAATGTAAAAAATAAAGGGCGGTTCGCTGTAGAGTGGGCAAAAGTAAACTTACATAATATGTACTGCCTCCATTCTGTTTCTGCAAGGCAGACACCAATGTATTCACAACAAAGAAACTTGGTGGACTGATATGGCATGACCCTAACAAACTTTTTAAAACATAACCTTATCAATTGCTATTTTTTTCGACCCTTTCATTCCTTGAATTTCTTGTAAGGTTTCCGTTTCGCTCAAGGTCAAAAAAGCAAGGCCCCTTATACAATCACTCGGATGCGCGGGTGTATTGACCGTACAACCAAAAAAGCAACTCATGTGACCTTCACTCAGAAGGGACAAAAATTCCTAGTTTGTAACAACATATTGAAATCCATTTATGAGAACCGCTACTCCCATACACCTCCAGAGTCGCTGTTTCCAGCAAACAGTGCAGATGGTGGCCTTAGTTTTCAAAACTGAGAACGCCAGTCTGACGGCAATATTATTCCAAAAAGCATTTTAACCCATGCACACTAATTGGTAGTGGTACATTGAACACGAACTCGCATGTGAACGTATGAGTTTGGTGACAAGAAAAGTCCACTTTTTCAGTTTGTGCCCCCACATTCCATCCCAACCCCCTCAAAGGTGACCTTCTGAAGTAGTATTACATAAGTGTGACCAGTGCAATGCTGTCGTGTTTTATATGTGGGTCTGGCGATGTCCGCGTACATCAAAACATTAATAAAAGATAGCGGGGGGATGGAACAAAGCTGACGAACTTGACACTGTTCCACAACCAATCATGGAAAGCGCCACATGCTCGTGGGCACAAACTTTTTCCCCCATTCAGTCTAAGGGGAAAAGAGATATTTTGAGAACCCCCCTGCCCTTATAATCCCCCCCTGGACTAAACATCACCAAACGTTCCAAAGAAATTGAAAGTGTCCGATATATTTTTTTTTGCAAACTTTGGTGAGGAATCGTCCAAGGGGAACACAGTTGTAAGGCACCCAAAAAGAGCTCTTCCTATGGAAACAGCAAATTCATCATAACAACACAGCCACTAACGTGCCTGTGTGATATGCTGCAGTGGTTGTGGCCAGGACCTAGAGATTTGGATATACATCCATACATAATTGAATGTAAGGGTGTACATTGGCGTATAACTGTACTGCTTATAAGGTCGTTTCTGCGTGCATGGCCTCTGGCCATGCACCCAAGACTGTACACCCTCCCGAGAACCATCAGACTACTAAGCTCTAGTACGGGTGAATGCATTCCTGTAATATGATGTGATGATTCTGGGCAGGGCCTAGAGTTTTAGGAGTAAGGCATATGGCCTGCGGCCTGCAGCCATGCATCCAAAACTCTGCATCCTGCCCACAACCACCTGAGAGATGTGTGCAAGTATGGTTGTATCCATAGGTGTGGTATTCCTCACTTGATCTGGCCAGAGGCTAGACTCCTACCTGTATGTTCATAGATATACAATGTGTGGGTGTGCAGTGGCTTATACCTGCAGTGCTTATAACTTAGTTCTTGGGTGCATGGCCTTTGGCCATGCACCCAAGACTGTACACACTCCCCACAACCAGACAATCAATACTACAGGTGTATCCATAGGTGTGACATGCTGCGGTGGTTGTGGCCAGGGCCTACAGTCTTGGAAGTATGGCATTTGGCCTACAGCCATGCATCCAAGACTCTAGACCCTGGCCACAACCACCGCAGCATGTCACACCCATGGCGCCGTTCTAATGAATGGCACACCCATAGGCACAAATAATGTAATAACTACATTTACTCAATTTCAATGGTGGCTAACACCACGCGTGTCCTTAGAACAGTTTCAAGGTGCCTGTACACAACACGGACTGAAATACTACCCTTATGAGACCCCTCATTTTCTGCACGCACAAACATCCCGAACAAGGCGGGCATAGAGAATACATCATTGACATCTGCCGCCCAAACATGTACATTATTTTACACATCTCATACTCTCTGAACCTTCCCAAGCATTGCAGGACATCAAAAGTAGTTTCCGCACCAGCATTTCGCATGGCGAATACATCATTAACAACTGCCGCCCAAACAAGAAAACTATTTAACCCATCTTTTACTCTGTGAACCTCCCCACGCACTGTAGGAGGGCAAAACAGTTTCCGAAACAGCATGTCCTCTGTGGTGGCGACCGCGCTGTCTTTGGATCCAAGATGTCGGGCGCAGCCACACATTCTGATGCACATCACGGCTCTCTGCAGCCAATCGGCGAAGATGTTGCGTGTCCGCGGTTATGACGCCACCCCCCTGGCCAATCGGTATCTTGTCCGCGGAGCAAACAGGGAAGTGTGACCGCGGAGCAGACATAGATATCACTCATTTTTTGAGACATATTCTTTGGTCGTTTTAAAGGAAACTACTGGACGGATTGACACCAAATTTACAAAAGCACGCTTTCGGGACCAAGCCCCTGCACCTGCCGCAAATTTGGTGAAAATCCGTCCAACGGTTTGACCTGTAGGCGTGCGCAAAGTTTTTCCCCCATTCAGTCTATGGGAAAAAAAGACGTTTTGGGACCCCCCCCTATAACATTTCTCCCCCTGGACCAAACATCAGCAAACTTTGCAAAACAAATCAGGTGGCCCATAAACTTTTTCTGCAAAGTTTGGTGAGGATTCGTCCAGGGGGAGCGGAGTTATTACCCACCCAAAAAGTGCTCTTCCTATGGAAACAGCAACTTAACCATAACTACACGGCCACTACCGTGGCCATGTAATATGCGGGGGGAGACTCCCTGCAGCTCACCTCCATACCCTCCCACATTTATTAACTTTTAACCCATCGCCCCACATATATGTGACGTGAAATGCGTTTTTTTTAAAATGTAACATTTTCAGATTTGCAGTGATGGCCTGCAAAATTCTCTAGCAATACCGTCCTGGCTGGGCTGTCAGATGAAGTAATTCTACGGACTGACCTTCACTGCAAACCAGGAAGAGCCATCAGGAGAACTAATCCAAAAGTGGACTGTTGGACAGGGAAGTTTGTGGGGACCAGGGAATAGCTGCGTGACATTGGGGGTTTATCATCACCAACTCCCACTGAAAGTAATAGCTCCAGGGAAAAATATGTTCACACCATTGGGAGGGGGGGAACTTCAAGGAAGCGGGAATATGTGACGAAGTCCCCTGTCTGGCTATTGGGGTAACAGTTGGGGGTTGCGCTCTGGGGCTAGGCACTGTTGCCCACTACTTGATGCTGCGCTCCTCTGGTCTACCCCACCATGTTTTGGCTGTCTGGCACTAGCTTGTCGCATTGGGCAGGAAAAGGCCCCCTGATGCCTTTAAAGTGACTCCAAGCATGGGTATTGCAGCTAAACTATAATCCCCCCTGTGTTCCAAAGAACGCCTTGTAAAGTTGTTGCAGGGCCCCAAAGTCCCGCCAGGCATTTATGCATGTTAATTTTTAAACCCAGATACAGTTGTACTCGGTCAACCATGGATGGAGGATCTGCCAAATACTGACAGCCAAGAGAACTATGTCCCAGTAACGGCAGGAATTGGAAAACATGGTTCTTACAACTACTTATAAAATGTACAAAGAACCGTTGTACAAAGAACCGAATATGGTGCATTTGTCAAACAATGTATCCCAAGATTTGATCATGTTGTTCTATTTCCATGCAATCACACTAGAAAACGTATATATGGTACAGGTTTAACCTATATCACACTAGGGAAAGAACTGTAAATTGGAACGACAAAGAGAAAATGAATCAAAGTAAATATTGTTTCCCCTTATGCAACGAGCCCATTGAAACTATGAAACACCTCATTCTTGATTGTCCTCACTTTAAATCAATGAGAACTAATTGTTTGATGAAATTCGTAAACATTGACTACGAGGATTGTCTTCAATTTTTATGGGCTCAAATGATGCAAGTTACGCATAAACCCCTTATATTTGAAAAGGTTAGCCTGTTCAAACACATAGAAAAAGAGCTTCTCAGTTTTAACCAATAGAGGATATTAACAGTTTATATGTGATACTTCTAGTTTTTTTTTCTTTTAGGCTGTAATGTAATATGATGTAAAGTTTCCTTTTTTAGGATCAGGATGTAAATGTAAATGCAAATGTAATTGTAAATATCTCATCGATCTTTTAAAAAAATCCTTTTTTTTGTAAAGGTTCTACATTTTGTAAATGAACCATAAACAAATAAAAAATCAAATAAAAAAAAACATGGTTCTTTAGACAAATAGTGTTCCCTGCAGTCAGTCAACCACATAGCCAGCAATCTCAATTAGATCAAGATATATTCACCTCGGAGTAATACTTTATATGGACAAGAGCTCAGCAGTAACAGCCACTATCTAGAAAGGCACAGAGAAGAGTCCCAAGATGATGGTCAGCCTTCATCAAGGCATGGAATAAGTTTCTGTGAACCAAGGGATGGGGTACGAGAACGGCGGAAAGCCCGCAAACACAATCTGATCAATCAAATCTAAAGCCAAATAATGATGCACGCCTGAAAATACTTAAGCATGGGTGGTAACCGTGGGTTGGCCAACCCGCTATTTAACATGAAAGTGTTGTGGGAATGTGGTTGCTTTCAGGAGAGGGAGAAGGGGCTTTGGTGAGAGTCAGAGGTAGAAAGAGAAGGCGACCATGGTGGCGGGAGGAATGAAGCTCGAGAGAGATGGTCAGGAGGAGTTAGAAAAAAAGCGAGAGGGTAAACAGGGAGGAAAAAAGCAAGCAAGAAAGTAAGATCATCAGTCGTCAGTGGGAAAAGGGAGACCTGGGTTAAGAATGAAGAAAGTCAGAGACTGTGTAAACCTTGAGACTGTATTGAACCACAGAGACTTTGTTTTTTACCCAAAGGCGAATACAGCCTAATATTATGTTTTATTTTCCTTAAATTCTTATAAACCATAAGTTAGGGAAGGGCAAAGACTTGTAAATTGATGGAGAAGCTGCTCTGGGCCTTGGCACAGTATTCATTCCTAGGAGACACTACCCGATTGAATCCCAGGGTTAGTTACTTCGGGAATTCTCCCTGGAATTGGGAAGTTGTTGTAAGGTTTCTGTCAATAAATCTTTATTTACTTCTATTCAATTGTGTGTGTGGCTTGCGTTGACGCAATCGGCTTTCCGACAGTGGGAACATTCTTTATTGGAGACTCTGGTTGTAGGCTGGAATCATATGCATTGAAGCTATGTGGAGGAATGGGCAGATGTAATATTTTAGCATGAGCCATAATCTTTAAGGTCTTCCAAAAGCTGCACTATGGAAGTTTCTACATCTGAGACAAATCCTGTATTCTACGATTCCTACACTGATGACAACTGAAATGTGAAATGTTGTTGGCAGTCCAAAGATTAACTCAGCACATGAAACCGCAGCACTCTATACTCAACTAGTGGGCGACAATCTGCACCACACTGAACAAATGCATACCCACTGGGTACTTGACCTTCAAATGTATTTTCTGTGTGGAGATGGGCATAACATGCTGGGAGGAATATGCCATGCAAGAACAGAATCTATTTACATGCAGCAGAGAATGATGTTCCGCACCTATTGGATCCCCAAATAGATGCATCACTCCCCGGTTAGCTACCTGGACAGAGGCTGGCTATGCCTAAGGACTAGGGTGGCATACAGACACATACTCACGGGATCCAACCCCGTAGCATTTCTCTGGAATGATATCACTGAGAGAATGCAGTTGGCACTAGTCAGATTGATTGGAAAGCCATCCTGTTCAACAAAGTATCAAGTCTGAAAGGTTTGCATAAGTAAGGCTGCAAGTGGCTCCTGTTCGGAGTATGACGAAGTCCCCCTCCTGATTCTGGGGACGGTTATTTATTCTCAAATCACACTCCTTGAACAATTGGTCTTGTGTGTGCTGCCCATTGACATCTGTGTGAAATATTTAATGATTACATTGAAAGGAAGAGACTTTTTCTACATGTGGGTGCTCAGGTTTAAAGGGAAAATGTGGACTTGTTATACTTTTCTACTTATTTTTTCCTTTCTTCTTACATACAAATGTTTCTTGCAGTTTTACATATTGATTATTGACTAACTTTTCTCTAATTTTCAATATTTTCTCACAACCCAAAGTACAATTATGCCTATTACTCAGGTTCCATGCTGGAGATGTTGGGGAATGAACCAGAGTTACCATACATTACTGGGGACTCTTACTGGTTTTAGGGAAAAGAAGTGCCAAAGTGACTGGCAGACTCTGCAACAAATTAGTTTTATGCAAGATCCATCCTGGTCTATGAATCAGCCGGTAAAGTCTGTGAAGCCTCAGGTTGCAGGCTAATGGCCCTGATTGACCCACTACTAATCTTCCCTGAGGTTCCTGAGAAAAAAACAAGAGGATGTTGCTAACACTGGGGCTGACAATGGGATCAGATGTAGAGGAGCTGCCATAAAAGACACAACCCCCCCAGGCCCCAACTCGGAGCTTTATGTTGCTGGGTGTTGTGTAACTACCACAATGCTTTATTTGGAGCACTGAAGTTATTGGTGGCAGAGAAGGAAGTTGGTAGATGCTCAACTGAGGTGCAGTCACTGGATGGGCATGCATAGAATGCCATAGGAAGTTGAGTTACCAAGTCCCAAGCACAAATGAAGCTAGAACGATCGCTGAATCCCAAAGTAGCACTGCAACAGCGAGACCATTGTTGTTGGACTTTCCTACTTTGAGTGGGATTTCGGTGCCCCCGAAAATCCACACCGGTAGTAATGTCCTCGGGCAAGCCATCAGCATTAATAACCTGTTACATGAGCCTGCACTCCAGTGCACGGCCTGTCAAATGGGTTGGACTGTGGACAAGAGAACATAAAGTGTTCCAAATCGGGCATCACCTTGTGGCTTCCTTCAAGGAGGGGACCAAATCCTACAATGGCCAGCCCTGCTGGACCAAGCCCAACACATGCCGATGACTGGAGCAGCAATGTCTCCTAATGTCAAATTTGCAATCAGATACCAAAAGAAATCTCTTCTGCAGACAAATATCCTTCCTCCTGATATACCAGTGGAGTATTAAAATATACAGCTCCACCAGCTGATCAGGTGAAAAGAGGGCCCGAACCGCAACCAGCACCTAAAAGGAAATGCAAACAATTACACTTGATCGGGTACAACCATATTCCTAATCTCCGTAGACGCTACACCTACCTGGTCTCAGGCACGTGAATGATCTTGTTCTCCCAGTGAGGTAGGTAACAACAGTCCATAGACCAGAAAACCGGCCACCAGATACATGACGTCCAGGGCAACAAGTCTCAATAACCACAAGGACCTAACCACATGGGCATGAGGATGCCTATAAAGCAAAAGGAAAACCAAAACGAGACCAGGAGCATGTGGAGCATAGGTAGCAGAAGCAGGATGAAGGGGGATTAGAAAAGGAAAATCCAGAAGTCAGCTGAACTCTAATGTCCAGAAAAAATAAGAAGAAACACAATTGCTAGGACAATTCCAGGTAACCAAGACAGGACGCAATCTAAAACCAATCCAACAAGAAGAAGCTGCATCGGAAACAGGAATTCAATACAACCAACCCAAAATCCAAGAGAGAAAAGCCAGCTCAAAAACGGGTCAAAACCCAATATCCAGGAATCCAGAGAAGAATACACAGGTAACATGAACCGCTGCTCTCAGAAGAACATTGAGAAGCATGGATCTGTTGGACGTGCAGCCCCTTCTAGTCCCTGGCTTCAGGGTGCAGTGAATCGCGGCCTCATATTGGGCCTATAACACGTGGTTTTATGACTTCACATGCTGCAGCCTCCTATTGGCCAAAACATTGTGTGGCGTCATGACATCAATCACTGCCATGGCCACCAGGAGATGGAGTCCAGTAATCGCCACGGGCACTTTTAGATGGTGTAGTGCATCCACGTAAGTGGCCTCTTGTGCCTGACAACTGAGGAGGGCTGTTAGAGCCAGGATGATAGGCTAACCCAGTTCTGGCGAATCTGATAACCTTGAGTGCCGGAGCGAGAGATTGACGTTTTATAAAAGGGACCATAAGCTGTGGGTACTGCCACAGTGTCAAGATAAACAGATGACTAAAAAAAAAAAAAAAAACACTGTTCACTAGGGGTGGTATTTTGGGTTCACCCAGGGTAAGGGTTGCCTGGGTCCTTGGTGAAGGATGTTCAAGAAATGCTCAGTTAGCCCCAGAGATCCTTTTTCTCCTTTAGTGCCATGGCCTTCATTCCTTTCCTCTCCTGCAGTCCAAGTCTGCCTCGTGGGAGTGTCAAAACAATCACTTATGGTCTTTGGAGTTTTGTACTGGCGTGACTACCTACTTCTTTCTTGTCTTGGTGGTTTTGTTTTTTTTCGATCATTTTTATTATTTCAAATTTACAAATATCAATAGGCATAGCATAAAAGAAAAATCATCAACAGCTTTAATGATAAGGAGAGTGAAATCAATGTTATAATGATACATGCCTAATAAGAAATCAAAAACTATATATACCCTGCCCCCTCCTAGTCCTATCACCCTAAAATGGAAAGGCTGTGACAGTACAGTGAACTGATGAGTTGATTCAGATCCCCAATTCATCTACAACGTTCATGACCTAATTGCATCTTACAAATATTTGCTACTCACCAGGCACAGTCCAATGTCCTCTGTAAATGTTGTTATTCTGGCATTACAGTATGATAGGCCTTGAAACTGGGAAAGTGTACTAACTCAACGGGCACTTGTAGCCCACATGATTCAGGGAACTAGAGTGAGAGTTCAAGCCTAAAGATCCAGCATAAAGGTACGGGAATGCTTGCAGATCTCCCTGAAGACCTCATTTCAATTCCACATCCTATAGATATTCTTCAAGTTCTTGCCTAGCATGATTTCTAATGGCAGCAGGGTGGGATGCACAAATGACTGGACTTAGGGTTATAGTATTTTATTTTGTAGAGCAAAAACATCAATAAAAAAGTCAGATAGGTAAATGGAAAAGTCTGAGGGAAAAACAAGCAAAGTCTCTCACCCTGGGTTACCCAGTTCTCTTGTCCCAAGGTTGCTGTGCCATTAATGGTTGCCAATCTGGATATAGGCTTTACAGGGTCCTGTATCCCTGGCTATTTAACATCACTACTTCACCATAAATCCATTAAGTTATATGCTTGGATCCCTCAGTGTTACACCTCTGTGTCACCCCAAAAAGCTTTAGGTACAACTCAAGCTTCTTGAGGAATTGCAGTCGGAGCCAGGAGTCCCCATTATGACTAATTCATAGTCCTCTTCTCCAATTTCAGGGTTGCAACCTTGACCTCCTTTATGCTAAGGTATTTGCTTGTCTGAGCTCCCTGACTGGATCTCATACTCCTTCTGCCATCTCATCCTGCATAGACATTTCAAACTAAGTCTACTTCCTGTACACATACACCTCAAGAGAGAGAGAAAGCTAGGCATAGTAAGAAATGTCAATATCAGTTATATTGTACTGTGTAGGGCAGTGATGCAATGCGGCCCTGTGACGTTAGCCTCTACTGAACAATGTCAGGCTTACCGTCAATCTATTTGTGTTACTTTATATCAGTTGCCGAAATGTTTAGCAGAAAGCCATTAAATAAAATGGCTCCACCCAACACAATTTGGAAGGCTCCTTTGTGGGCTAATTCACACATAGGCGATTGCTATTCTCAAAAGTGCCACTTACAATGACTTGTATGTTTTATAAAGAAAATGGGCCTCATTATAAGTTTGCTGGTCCTGAAACAACGGTGCCGATAAGCTCACCGGCACCTTTGTTTCCGGACTGCAAACTACGTGTCTGCCTGCCGTGGCCACTGTGTGCGACAAGTCTGACTCTGCCGGGAGCAGCAGCCATGGTAGGCAGACCATTCACGTAAGTGCCAGCACCGTTAACAACGGTGCCGGTTCTTCCGATTCCCCAGGCGGGGGACTCCTATGGGACTCTATGGGAATGGGGACTTACATTTTACCGGCACCTGAATTTCTTGGCCGCCAGAATTGGAATTTCCCGGTGGCACCGGGAAGTTAGGTGCCGGTAAAATATTACAAGTCCGGCCGGGTTACCGCCGGACTCGTAATGCAGCCCAATAACACATAATACCACTCCTTTAAAAAATGTGTTCACGCTCATGTTTAAATCGACCAATAATAATGAGACCTACCGCATCACATAGCGATGTATTATACTTTTTTGCAGATCATCACTTACTTTTCAGAGGATTAAATCCCTTTAATTTTTAGGCTCAGAATTCCACCTTTATATATAAAGCTGTGTGTATGTTTGTCCGGCTATAAAAATCCACACCGTTGAACCTACATCTACCAAAGTTTACATGGATTCCTCTTTTGTCTGGGGCAAGATCGTATTCTATGTTTGGATGCAAAAAACATATATGCAAAAGAAAATTGGGATGTGTGTGTGTGTGTATGTTTGTCCCGCTATAAAAATCCACACCATTGAACCCACTGCTACCACATTTTTCATGGATTCCTCATTTGTCTCGGGCAAGTTTGTAGTCTATGTTTGGATGCAACACATTCACTCCGTAGACACCCTCATTTACTGATGCTCACCACGATTCACTACAGAAGGTACTATAAGAAGGCAACATTTGGAAAAGTGTCTGAAGCTAAATGTTCGATAAGTTGGTTATTCCTTTGAAATTTGTTACTACTGTATACAGTTCGAAAGTGTTTATTAAAGCATTTTTAAAGGGAATAAAAAAATAATAATTTATCACGCCACTCCAAATATGGGAAATGGCAAGGTTACAGTTTACTTAGGTTCATTCACAAGAAGAGAGCACAATCAATTGATTTTTCTTGGACATTTTCTCAAATGTGCTGAAGCCATTGAATGACTGAAACTTGCCGCACAAAAAACTAACCTCACTTGGAAAAGCGCCATCTGATGCAAATATCAATATCAATGTCAAGAGCTTCTGAAACACAGCAACAAACAGCAGCACGACTTGCCAACAGAGGACAAGAGAAACTTTCTCCAGGGCAAATGAGATGCCAGAGCAAACTGAAGCAAGACTTGCCGACAAGAGAACAAGAGCAACATCCTCCAGTGCCCATGAGACACCACTCGATCAGGACACGGCAACGCTGGGCCCCAGCCAGTATTCATTAAAAATGACAGAAGATTACATTCCAATTCAATTCTCTGCCTCTGTAATGACTCATTCCAAGATTTATACTGTGTTTCTTAATATTTGGAATCCTCTGTACACGATTAATTAAGAAGATAGGGAATATGCTCCCATGGCATTTATTATACTGGTAAAAATGCTACCATGACTAAAGGTGATTTATTTAAGGTAAGCATTTTGGTACCAGCCTCCAAGGATTGGAGGCCGTGACTAAGTTTATGGCTCATCATGATTTTGGAGTTAACATTCCTAGTCTTCTAAGATTTCTTATTGATTTGTTATGCCGTTATATTTGTAATGCATACTTGTTATGCTTTTGGTGAGTGAATGTACAAAGTTACTAACATACTTTCTCTGCACTGCTCTGCTGTTTGCTGGGACCTACATGGCTATTATAAAACAATGATTCTAGTTGTGTACCCCCTTTATTAAAGTCTTTCCTGGTTCATACATTTTTGGTTTCTTTTGTGATGTTAAATACGATTTCATATAGTTCTAAGAATAATTGATTTAATAGTTAATATAATTCCCCCCACAATGTGATCCATTTCTACTATCCTACCTTTAGGCACAAAGCTGTCACTGCCCACATCTGTACGCTGGGCTGATGCAAGTTTTCAGTTTATTGTGATAGCATTGAAAATAAACCGTTGACACACTAAAGCATCTAATACAAACCATTGCCTGCCAAAGCATCGACAACCTATGTTTTACATGTAAAAGTGCAATTCCATCTAAACCAGTCCATCAACAATATACATGGACTGGTTTCAATGGAAATACACTTTTACATGTAAAAAGTAGCATTTCCATGGCTTTTTTTTAAACTTTAAATCGTTACAATGGCGCTGTCCATTGCTGATCTTTCAGCACTGGCCAGCTCCTTGTAATGTTTTTAAGTATTGGGGGTGGTGGGTTCCCCTCCAGCGCCCCAACTCCCACGGCCACACACCCAATTCTAACCCTAGACCTAACCCTAATGTTACCCTTAAGATAACCCTACCCCCAACCCTAATGTAACCCTTAATCTAACCCTAGCCCCAACCCTAACCCCCAACCCTAACCCTAATGTAACCCTTCAGCTAACCCTAGCCCCAACCCTAACCCTAATGTAACCCTTGATCTAATCCTAACCCCAACCCTAACCCTAATGTAACCCTAGGCCCAACCCTAACCCTAATGTAACCCTAAGCTAAACCTAGCCCCAACCCTAACCCTAATCTAACACCTAATCATAACATTACATTTCGATGGATCCATCAAATGTTATTCAACGAAATGGCCAATCTATGGAATGGTATTTCGATGAAAGAAATGTGATGGTTTGCATTTAGATGCATTGTCATTCGATTGAATGACTGGATACCCCCAATTTCACTGCAGCAGGCTTCAGGGGCAAGAGGGTCACAAATGCAGTGGACTTGCAAAAGACTTTGCCGCGGCAGGGCAACACGGTAACCGCGTTCACTCTGGTCCTGGCGCACTCGTCTCACTTCAGAACTGGGAATGCCAACTGTAGGAAATTCGGTGCAAGGGTGCCGGGGACACAGAGCTGGCAGTATACCAAGTTTCGAGGGCCTCCTTTCCCAAAACGGCAGCAGTGACAAAGCAAAGCAACTGGGTAAGCTGGTCAGCCCACTGGTTGGCCCAAGGACACTTCCGAGAAAGCTTACTTGCAGGGTTTGATGAAGGTGCAGAGAATAGTCGGTCCCACTATTCCAATGGGTCGAAGCATCTTCGCAGACCTTCTAGGACGACCAGATGCAGAGGGGGTCCCCCGGGACTACAGCGGGCTCAGGGTGCCAAACCTTCCAACGGGTCACCAGCAGTTCCTAGACTCGGCTTCGTAGTTGCAGGATACTTGGATCCTATCATTAGTTCAGTGGGAACTCATGAGATCGACATGGTATGGGTGTTTTTGGCCTCCTCTTATCCAAAATTCCCTTTGCGCTAAAACGGAGAGGACCCAATGGGAGGGGGGTGGATCTGCTCCCAAACACACACTCCATACGTGGACCAATCACGGACCACAGAAGTCCCAGTCATTCATGGCACCCCAGACTCTCTGCCTCCCAGGATGTGTATTGGAACCAGACGTCCCAGCCCACATCCTGGAGGCACACACAATAGGCAAGCAGAAGCCTGTGAAAGCATTGGGTTTTGCGGGACAGTGCATGACCAAATAAGGACTGACCCGGGTCGACTCGACCTGAGGAAGGTGAAGGGGCAAGATGGCCAAAGGACAGGACAAAGAACCTTGTGGCATGGCCATTTTGGACCCAGCCACCTATTTGTGCCAAATGCGGTTAACGTGGCAGGAAAGGGTTAAAAATAATTCAAAAAGATAGCTGCCACCAGTCCTGTCCATGACACACCTGCCCAGTTCATAAAAGGTCCAGTGAGAGTATCTAGGGCCTTTGGAAAATGACTACAGACCCAAGTGTGCTGTATCTAAGATACTTTGCACACTTGTTACATTTTGCACAAAAGTTGCAACACGGGAAAAGGACTAAGGGAAACAAAGTCTCCCAGTACTGACTGTCTTTTCTCCATAAAAGTGAGCGAAAGCCCAGAGGAGTGCAGCTGAAGGCTGTGCTTCTCTGGCAAAGTCAGTCAATGGTGTCTAAACAACAGCAAACAGTTTGGGGCTGTACACATGTAGGGAAAATTACATACAATTATGAAATCTTTCCTAACACTCGCCCCTCCCAGACTAAGGACAGGGGGAACTACTCCACCCCTGGATGAGTTTCTTGTTCAGGTCGGTTAAACATGCTGGCCAAACCACCAGCATTGCTATGTTGGGCACCTGGCCTATGCTGAATAGTGAAGTCAAAGCCTTGCATACTTATGGACCGCCTAAGCAACTTTGGATTCTCTCCCTTCATGCTCATTAGCCACTTTAAGGGCTTATAGTCAGTTTGCACCGTGAAGTGGGTCCCATAGAGGTAGGGCCTCAGCTTCCTTAGGACTTTCGTTGGAGTAGTGAGAGCAGTCAGAGGGGCAGCTATGGTACCATAGTCTGCCATGAAATTCCTGTAGTACCCAGTGAGTCCCAAAAAGGCTCTCACTTGGGTCTGTGTAGTGGGGGTTGGCCAGTCTTGTATTGCGTGTACTTTACTGGGTAGAGGCTGTATCCTCCCTCCACCTACTTCATGTCCAAGGAAGACCACTGATCCTTGTCCAATCTGGCACTTACTGGCCTTTATGGTCAAGTGGGCCTTTTGAAGAGCCTGTAACACAATCCCAAGGTGTTTCACATGGTCTTCCCAGGTGTCACTGAAAACTGCTAGATCATCCTGATATGCAAGACAGAATTCATCCAACCCATTCAACACATGATTCACAAGCCTCTGGAAAGTGGCAGGGGCATTCTTCAACCCAAAAGGCATTGCCATGACCTGGTAAAGGTCCTCTGGTGTTGAGAAAGCTGTCTTCTCCTTGGCATGTTCTGTAAGGGCTATTTGCTAACATCCTACAGTGAGGTCAAACGTGCTGAGGTAGGTACTTGGAGGCACCCAGAGTATCCACCAGCTCATCTGTTCTAGGCAAAGGGTGTGCCTCCGTCTTGGTGACTGCATTCATTCAGAGCCCTGTAATCCACACACAACCTCAATTCAGAAGTACCTACCTTTGGAACCAAAACCATTGGGCTGGACCAAGGACTACTGGAGGGTTCAATCACCCCAATAAATAACATGTTGTTGATCTCTAATGTAAGACCTTACTTTGTCCGACATTCTGTATCCCCTACTTTTTGTAGGTACACTGTCTCCTGTGTCAATGTTCTGTTTGCACAAAGGTGTCAAACCAGTGGACTGTGAAAATAAGGGGGAAAATTACTTGAGCAAACTTTTCACCTCAGCCTGCTCATCAGAAGTCAGGTAGGGGGCCACTTGTTACGCTCACCTGGTATCCACGGGGACGCCAGCCAGCCCTGGTTGGATGATTTGCACTCTCGAACCCTCTCCCGGTCCCTTGGTAATGCCTCTGGTTAAAGATGGGTGTGCAATATAGGAGAGCTGGATTCAATACCAGATTGTCTTTATGTTTTCCCACCTCCCTTGGCCTCAACTCCTTCCTCCCCCTTGGGCCTTCTCCTCACCTTAATATTGTAAAAGGTGAATTCTCTGTCCTGCTCCTCATGGCAGGGGCGCGTAGATGTGGGGGCGAGCAGAGATCAAGTTCCTTCACTGGTCGGGTGCAAGCCCCCCTGTGGGAATCCAGACCTGCTGCGACCCGGAAGGTTTGCTGCTTTACAGTCTTTATATGCAGTTCTTATGTTCCTCTTAGTTCGAATAATAATGTCTTGCTTCTTTCCTTTTAGGTATGGAAAGGCCTTTTGGTGTTGTCATGCAGTTTGAAGATGAGCATGGGCCGGTAGGCAAAAGCGCGGTCTGCGCGATGCTGTCCGGTGAGTAATGTGCGGCGCTGTTTCGCCTTTTATATTGCTAACATGTGTCTTTTCTCTCCTTGCAGGTTGCTATGTTCCTCGCCGAGCGTCGTAATGTTCCAGCAATGATACTGACCAGGAGATGACTACCGAGGTAAGAATTGTGTGGCTTTCTTCATTCGGGAGGAAACGTGAGTAAACGCTTACTAATGCGGTCTTTCTTTCTGCTCTTTCCAGGTTATGGTATTCCAGGATGCATGCGGTGCCGGATGATGGAGATCGTACCTTCAGGTGAGTGGAACTGAAGTCAGCGATGGATTGAAGACAGGATACTGTTCCAGGTAAGTTTCGTAGTGTTCTCTCTCTCTCTGCAGGTCCTTGGTTTCAGATAAGCTGGAATCAAAGAACTGGACACGGTGAGCGTTACGCTGCCCACAGCAGAATAATGCAAAGCATGTTCTGCTGTTTGGGTGTGGTTTAAATAGTCTCAGTTAAAGTAGTCCAGGTAAAATAGTCCCAGGCCTACCACACCCAAAAGACTAGACCGCATAGCTCAGTTCCTTGTAACTGAGCTATGTGTGTGCCTCCATGTTGGCTGAACCCCCCCCCCCACAAGTTAAATAGTCCCAAGTAATTAGTCCCATTCTAATGTTGGCCTTCATGATGGTTATGAGCCTGGCGCCAAAGGCGCCAGGACTGACTCCAGGAGAGTCTTGGATGAGGTTTGAAGGCCTTTGACTTGGCCCCAACTGGAAGGCTGACTTGCCAGTGAGGGCCAGGGGCAAGGGTCATGACAGCACTCCCCCCGCCCCCCAGGCTCCTCTACTTCTGCCTGTCCTGTTTTGGCTGGGTAATTCTGATGGAACTTTTTAATTAAGCAAGGTGCATGGATGTACTCACTAGGTTCCCATGTTCTGTCTTGAGGGCCGTATCCCTTCCAATCAACTATGTAGTATAGTTTGGAGCTGGTGTATATTGAGTCTAGGATATCCTTTACTTCAAACTGTGGTTCTCCATCAACTAATACTGGTTTTGGTGGTATTGTAATCCAAGTACCGGGTTGTACCGGTTTCAGGAGGGATACGTGAAACTGTAACGCCCACCTGGTTCCCACGGGGGCGCTGATCTAGTCTGGATTACTGCGGCCTCTTCTAGCGTGATGCGCAGGACCCGGAACACCGATTGGACAGGACCTCCAAATCGTGCTTCCTTGGCCCGTAGGAATATCCTTCTGCAGATGAGAAAGGGGAATAACAGTCTGCAGAATGGTGTGCTAGCTCCCCCCTTCCCCCCTCCGTTCCTCTCTATTCCTCCAAACCCGGTTTAAGCTCACCTTATGGTTTGGAAGGTTGAACTCTCCATCCTGCTTCTGGTGCAGGGGCGCGCGTTCGTCCAGTTACTTCACTGGTTTTCAGAATGGCGCTGGCAAAATCCACTTGACTTTCCTGAGCGATGCGCCTTAAGTATGAAAGTTCAAAGTTCAAGTGAGGCCCCCTTTATGCTGTCTTTCTCACCTGTGATCTGTCCTTTATTTCAGGTGCAGAATGAAGGCGATGCGTCGAGGGGTTAACCTGCCGAGGTGAGTAGTAATGAGGGCGATCCCTCTAGATATCCTTATCATTCCTCTGAAATGTCTCTAGTCCTTTCCCCATAGGGGCCGGGGTACGGTACCTGCCAACGGGGCGGCGCCGACCCGAAATGTGGAGGAAAAGCCGGTAAGTATTATGGCTGTTAATCAGGCTTTCCTTCTGTGTGTCCTTCTGCTCACCTTTTGTTTCTTCCTCTCTCCCCTAGGTGCAGAGATGTGGCGTCCGATGCTGACAGCCGCGATGGAGCCAGGAGATGTCTCGAGGACAGGTGAGTGAAGCGTGGCGCTGCAGCGAGCAACGCAATGCTTTTAAATTGAAGTCTTCCTTCAGGGATGCTGGCGAGAAGATTCCGGATGCAGGTAAGAAGCTTGAAATAATCCATGGTTTTCACCTTTCTCTTCTCTTCCTTCCTTGCAGGTCTTCCAGGTTCAAGACGGGCGTGGCTGTAGTCCAGGAGCAGGAGCAGACACGGTGAACGTTAAGCTGCAGGAAGCAGAACAACGCGAAGCATGAGCTGCTGTCTGGGCGTGGCTTAAATAGCCTCCAAAGAAGTCCCAGGTATGTATCCTTCCCCACCTAGGTATGTATCCTTCCCTGGCCACGCCCGAGTGAAAAAATAGTCCCTATGAAAAAATAGTCCCTTTCAGGTCTCAGGGAGGCCTGAAGCATGCAGCATGGTCTGCATCAGGTAAGTGCACAAAACACCTCCCTTTATGAGCCTGGCGCCTATGGCGCCAGGAATGATGTCCAACATGAGCCTGGCGCCAAAGGCGCCAGGACTGAGTCCAAAGAGTTCCTATAAGGGGCCGCTGGGCTTTTACCCGAGGGCATGATGCCTGCTTCGGGGGGTGCTGGGCCTGGCCTGATGCTCCGGGGTAGGCATCATGACAGCACCCCCCCCGCCCCCAAGCCCCCTCCCAGGGTCGTTCCTTCTGGAGGCTTCGGTTTGTTTGGGAAATTCCGATTGAACCTTTTTACCAGCCGAGGTGCAAGTACGTGATCACTGGGTTCCCAAGACCTTTCCTGAGGCCCGTACCCTTTCCAATCAATTAGATAGAAAAGCTTTGATTTTAAGATTTTGGAATCCAAAATGTTCTTTACTTCGAATTCTGGCTCTCCATCTATCAGGATTGGGTCTGGTGGCTTTATTAATCTGGTTCCTGGTTGTACTGGTTTCAAAAGTGACACATGAAAAACGGGGTGAATCCGCATGTTGGCTGGTAGATCGAGCTTGACTGCTACTGGGTTAATTATAGCTTTGATTGAGTAAGGGCCTAAATACCTTGGATTAAAAGTTCGAGGTCCCTTGAGCGATAAGTGTTTGGTAGCCAACCATACTTGATCCCCAATTTGGTACGGAGGTGCCTCCTTTCGATGTAGATCTGCATTCTTTTTGTATTTCTCTTTTGCATGTTGCAAATGTGCAGTTGCATCCTTGAAGGCTTGAGTTATCGTAGAATGCAAATGATCCACTGCGGGCATTTCAAGGCTCGAAGGTGAGTCCAAGTCTGAAGTACGAGGGTGATGTCCATATAGGGTAAAAAAGGGGCTTTGACCCGTTCCAGAGTGTATCGAGTTATTATAAGCATATTCAGCCACCCACAGAATATCCTTCCAATTACCCTCCGATTGGTGCAACATACATCGTAGAAATTGTTCAAGGGTCTGGTTCGTTCTCTCCGTCTGACCATCGGTCTGTGGGTGGTGGCTGGTCGAGAGTCTTACGTCGATTTGTGCCAGCTGACAACACTTTTTCCAAAAATGAGAAATAAACTGGCTTACCCGATCGGAGTCTAGTATGGACGGGAATCCATGCAAACGGATGATATTCTCGAGGAATTCCTTGGCAAGAACAAAGGCTGAAGGTAATCCTTTCAACGGAATAAAGTGGGCCATTTTGGAAAATAAATCCACCACGACCAGAATAGTATTGTAACCATTACAAGAGGGCAGGTCCGTGATAAAATCTAGTGACAGGGTGTGCCAAGGTGCTGGTGGAATGTCTAAGGGCTGAAAAAGACCGGCGGGTCTTGTCTTTTGACCTTTGTTTTGGGCACAAACTCCACAGGACATCACGAAAGATTTAATATCCTTTTGCCAGGAAGGCCACCAGAATTGTCGTCTAACCTTTTCCTCAGTTTTGGCAATGCCAGGATGCCCTTCCATCAGGGTGTCATGATGACGGGAAATAACCAGTTCTTGCAATTCCTTTTCTGGCAAAAATAAGCGTCCTTGGAAGTAAGGTACGCCATCCTTGACTGAAAAGTTAGACCCCTTTTTGATCCAATCCTGCAAGGCTGAAGAGTCCAGGACTTGTTTTACTCGTGCTTGAATGTCTTCAAGGGTTTGTAAAGTGGTTATTCCCAAAATTCTTTGTTCGGGAATTATCGGCACAGGTTCTGAGTTTGTGTCCATTTCTTCCATTCCAATTCGGGATAGAGCGTCTGCCTTACCATTCATAGATCCGGGGCGGTAGGTGATTACAAAATCGAACTCAGCAAAGAACAAAGCCCATCGGAGCTGTCGAGACGATTGGGCCTTGGCAGGTTTTAAATATTGTAAATTTCGGTGATCAGTGATCACGATGATGGTATGCCGGGCGCCGAGGAGATAATGCCGGCAAGCCTTAAAGGCGGACTTAATGGCTAATAGTTCCTTATCGGTAATCGCATAATTTATCTCCGGCGGTGAGAACTTTCTGGACCAAAATGCTACGGGGTGCAGTTGGTTGGTTTCAGGGTCTCTCTGAGACAGGACAGCTCCCATGGCTAAGCTGGACGCGTCGGTTTCGACTATATATGGGAGATCAGGACGCGGGTGCTTCAAAATAGGTGCGGACGTGAATTTAGCTTTCAACTCCTGAAAGGCCTGTTCGGCTTCCTCGGTCCATTCAAAACGTTTATTTTTTCGCAGTGATGGGTTGCACCACACGTGAAAACTCCGGGATAAACCTGCGATAAAAGTTGGCAAAACCAAGCATGCTTTGGACACCTTTCACTGAACTAGGTGATGGCCATTTGAGGATGGCATCCACTTTCCGTGAATCCATTCGGACCCCTTTAGGTGTCAGGATGAATCCGAGAAACTCAACCTCGGTGGTATGGAAAACACATTTTTCCAGCTTGGCAAACAGTTTGTGCTGGCGCAGTTTCTCTAGGACGGCCCTGACATGTTTTCTGTGATCGGATTCCGAAGAGTAGTACACAAGAATGTCATCGATATACACGATAACACAGACATCGATGAGTTCCCGAAGGACATCATTCATGAAGAATTGGAAGGCAGCAGGCGCGTTGCACAACCCGAAAGGCATCACCTGGTATTCGAAAAGTCTATATTTTGTACGGAAGGCTGTTTTCCATTTGTCGCCTTCTTTTACTCGTACCAGATGATAAGCCCCTCGGAGATCTAACTTGGTGTATACGCAAGCGTCCTTCACCTGGTCAAGGAGTTCAGGGATCAGAGGCAGAGGGTAACGATTTTTAACAGTTATCTGGTTCAATGCGCGGTAATCGATACAAGTCCTAAGGTCGCCCTCTTTTTTAGGCACGAAGAACAAAGCTGAAGACGCCGGGGACTTTGACGGGCGAATGAAACCATTGGCGAGGTATTGATCTAAATATTGTCTCAAATGCAGATTCTCAGGTTCAGTAAGGGCATAAATCCTGCTACAAGGGGGTTGTGCACCGGGCACCAGATCGATTTGGCAATCGTACGATCTGTGGGGAGGTAACATGTTGGCCTGTTCCTTTTGGAAGACGTCCTGAAAGTCTTGGTACTCTGGAGGTAGTTGCACGGGGACAGAGGTTACTGATGCTAGATTAATCTTTGGATTTTCTGGGTAGCAGGTTTGTGCACAATCCGGGAAGGTTATTCTCTTCGCTCGCCAATCAATTTGAGGATTATGTGTCTCTAACCAAGGGACTCCGAGAATAAGCTGAAACTGTGGAGCCTTGATCACATCAAACACAACTGCCTCCCGATGGCCATCCGGACCTACAAGTGTCACCTCAGCTGTGGAATGTGTTACCGGTCCAGAGGCAATTTCGGTTCCATCTACAGTGGTGATGACATCTTTGCTGGTTTTAGGACGCAGAGGGAGGTTTATCCTAGAGACCAATTCTTGATCCACATAGTTTCCTATAGCCCCGCTATCAATGTATGCCTCGATAGCATGCAACCGTTTTGGCTGTTCCAGATCTAGGAGGACCATTGGCACAATGAAATGCGAGGTCTGAGAGTTAGTTTTCAAGCTCGGCAAGCGGATCCCTACGCTTGCTGGGCGTGGTCGTTTCCCGATACAGAGTTTCCATGGATTTTATCAGCGGCTCCTACCACCTTCTTGGGTGGCTTAACCGGGCAATCTCGTAGAAAGTGTCCTGAGGACCCACAATAAAGGCATAATTGCATCTGTCGTCTTCTTTCCCGTTCTTTTTGAGTTAGGGGTCCTTTAACTCCTCGATTTGCATAGGCTCTGAGGCATCAGCCCCCTTGGGGTTAGCGTGGGTTTTGGCCCACACCCGGGTTTCAAACTTGGACCGATCTGCTTTTCTGTTTTGCAGCCTGTGATCCAACTGGACCACTAAGTCTATATATTCAGTGCATTCTTGGGGCGGATTTACAACTTGTGCCAGGACATCTTTAAGTTCTCCGCCTAGACCTCGATAGAATAACGTGATTCTTTTATCCTCTGGCCAACCAGTTTCCACAATTAGTCTATTGAAGGTTGCAATGTAGGATAGAAGGTCTTGATTGCCCTGTCGCAGAGATAGAAGTTCGTCATCCAGAGCCTGTCCCTGGGAATGTCGAGCAAATAACCGTTCCATGCTTGTTTGAAATCCTTGAAAATCACGAAGAATCGGGTCATCTTGAGTTACCAGTGGGACTGACCAATCGGCAGCACAGCCGCTGAGATATGACAACACAAAGGCTACCTTGGTCTGATCATTAGGGAAGGCCCCGGGTCTGCATAGGAAGTGCAAACGACACTGATTCATGAATACGGCGAATCGTTTGGGGTCCCCAGCAAAGCGTTCGGGTGGGGCCAGCGGCATGTTTGCAGGTAGATTAATCAGCACAGGGTTACTGGAAACCACAGGAGTGGGGTTCCCCCCGGAACCGGGTAAAGGAGTTTTTCCAGCTTGACCTTGCAAAAGCTGTCTAGCCAGGTCATCAGTCCTTTCCCTTGTTACAATCACTTCTCTTCTGTGGGCATTAGTCTCTTGACGAGCGGCGTGTACCTCGGCCCCTAATTCCCCCAGTAGTTGGGCCAGTTGGTCAGTCTCAGAAGTTTCCATAGCGCCTGGGTGGGAATTTGTAGGGAGGCTTCGCGTTCTGTAACGCCCACCTGGTTCCCACAGGGGCGCTGATCTAGTCTGGATTACTGCGGCCTCTTCTAGCGTGATGCGCAGGACCCGGAACACCGATTGGACAGGACCTCCAAATCGTGCTTCCTTGGCCCGTAGGAATATCCTTCTGCAGATGAGAAAGGGGATTAACAGTCTGCAGAATGGTGTGCTAGCTCCCCACTTCCCCCCTCCGTTCCTCTCTATTCCTCCAAACCCGGTTTAAGCTCACCTTATGGTTTGGAAGGTTGAACTCTCCATCCTGCTTCTGGTGCAGGGGCGCGCGTTCGTCCAGTTACTTCACTGGTTTTCAGAATGGCGCTGGCAAAATCCACTTGACTTTCCTGAGCGATGCGCCGTAAGTATGAAAGTTCAAGCGAGGCCCCCTTTATGCTGTCTTTCTCACCTGTGATCTGTCCTTTATTTCAGGTGCAGAATGAAGGCGATGCGTCGAGGGGTTAACCTGCCGAGGTGAGTAGTAATGAGGGCGATCCCTCTAGATGTCCTTATCATTCCTCTGAAATGTCTCTAGTCCTTTCCCCATAGGGGCCGGGGTACGGTACCTGCCAACGGGGCGGCGCCGACCCGAAATGTGGAGGAAAAGCCGGTAAGTATTATGGCTGTTAATCAGGCTTTCCTTCTGTGTGTCCTTCTGCTCACCTTTTGTTTCTTCCTCTCTCCCCTAGGTGCAGAGATGTGGCGTCCGATGCTGACAGCCGCGATAGAGCCGGGAGATGTCTCGAGGACAGGACAGGTGAGTGAAGCGTGGCGCTGCAGCGAGCAACGCGATGCTTTTAAATTGAAGTCTTCCTTCAGGGTTCTGGCGAGAAGATTCTGGATGCAGGTAAGAAGCTTGAAATAATCCATGGTTTTCACCTTTCTCTTCTCTTCCTTCCTTGCAGGTCTTCCAGGTTCAAGACGGGCATGGCTGTAGTCCAGGAGCAGGAGCAGACACGGTGAGCGTTAAGCTGCAGGAAGCAGAACAACACGAAGCATGAGCTGCTGTCTGGGCGTGGCTTAAATAGCCTCCAAAGAAGTCCCAGGTATGTATCCTTCCCCAACTAGGTATGTATCCTTCCCTGGCCACGCCCGAGTGAAAAAAATAGGCATCATGACAAACACAGGATGAATCTGCATAGTGGGTGGTAGGACTAATTTAACTGCCACTAGATTTATTATGGATTCAATTGAATAAGATCCCAGATATCGGGGACGAAAGGTCCGAGTCCCTTTTATGGGCACATATTTTGATGCCAACAGACCTTGTCTCCAATATGATAGTCGGGGGCTTTACTACGATGTTGGTCAGCGAATTTCTTTTGTCTGTTCTTGGCTTGGAGTAAATGTTCTGCTGCTTCTTTGAAGGCCTGGGAAATAGTTGTATGTAGGGTTTTAACCACTGGCATTTCCAAAGGGGTTGGGAGATCCAATTCTGAAGTACGTGGATGTCTACCATATTTACAGGGTAATTCATAGAAATTCGCACAAAAGTGGCGCACGCGGCTGGCACACAGTGTCCCCGTGCGATACACTGCGCCAGCCGTGTGCGAAAAAATCCTTTTCATCGCACAGCGAATTCATGGATTTTAGCCTCCGAAACCAGCCGTGGCGCAGCGACCCTGCAGCAGCGCCAGTTACGCCCCCAAGAACGCCCTCGCGCAAGGAAAAGCCTTCAAAATTCCCAAATCATCGCAAAGGGCTGCGCTAACCCTGGACCAGTTCACAGGGCTGCCAAACAGCAAACGCCAAGCGGGGAATGTGTACTTCAGTGGTTCTCGGGAAGTTTCACACGCGATTGTCCTGGGTACGTGTACATCAGGGGTGCGTGGGAAGTAACACACGCAAAAACAGCAGGGTACGTGCATTTCAGGGGTGCGCGGGAAGTATCACATACGATTCCATCAGGGTACGTGTATTCCAGGGGTGCGCTGGAAGTATCACACGCAAAAGCAGCAGGGTACGTGTATTCCAGGGGTGCGCGGGAAGTATCACACGCAAAAGCAGCAGGGTACGTGTATTTCAGGGGTGCGTGGGGAGCACCACACGTGAATTGCACATGTGGGTCCTCCCAGGTGTACCCTCTACACCCTCCACGGCACCTGCAGGCGGCCCACACCACAGGGGCCTACCCTGCACATGTCCCGCAGGCAGCCCATCCACCATGGCCATGCCCCCCAGCCAACCCACATGTCACCTTGAACTACTGCCCACCAACGCATGTCCCCCTGCACCCCCAGCATCCAGGGGCACCCTCCACCAGGGCCCCACTCATGTCTCCCATCACCCCCACCCCCCAGCAGTTCAGGGGCCCCCTCCACCAGGCCCCCACTCATGTCCAACTCATGTCTCCCACCACCCCCACCCCCAAGCAGTGCAGGGCACCCTCCACCAGGCCCCCACTCATGTCCAACTCATGTCTCCCATCACCCCCACCCCCCAGCATCGAGGGGCACCCTCCACCAGGCCCCCACTCATGTCTCCCTGCACCCCCACCCCCCCACCAGTCAGGGGCACCCTCCACCAGGCCCCCACTCATGTCTCCCATCACCCCCACCCCCCAGCAGTGCAGGGCACCCTCCACCAGGCCCCCACTCATGTCCAACTCATGTCTTCCATTACCCCCACCCCCCAGCATCCAGGGGCACCCTCCACCAGGCCCCCACTCATGTCTCCCACCACCCCCACCCCCCCAGCAGTGCAGGGCACCCTCCACCAGGCCCCCACTCATGTCTCCTATCACCCCCACCCCCCAGCAGTGCAGGGCACCCTCCACCAGGCTCCCACTCGTGTCTCCCACCACCCCCGCCCCCAGCAGTGCAGGGGCACCCTCCACCAGGCCCCCACACATGTCTCCCACCACCCCCACCCCCAAGCAGTGCAGGGCACCCTCCACCAGGCCCCCACTCATGTCCAACTCATGTCTCCCATCACCCCCACCCCCCAGCATCGAGGGGCACCCTCCACCAGGCCCCCACTCATGTCTCCCTGCACCCCCACCCCCCCACCAGTCAGGGGCACCCTCCACCAGGCCCCCACTCATGTCTCCCATCACCCCCACCCCCCAGCAGTGCAGAGGCACCCTCCACCAGGCCCCCACTCATGTCTCCCATCACCCCCACCCCCCAGCAGTGCAGGGCACCCTCCACCAGGCTCCCACTCGTGTCTCCCACCACCCCCGCCCCCAGCAGTGCAGGGGCACCCTCCACCAGGCCCCCACACATGTCTCCCAGCACCCCCACCCCCCAGCATCCAGGGGCACCCTCCACCAGGCCCCCACTCATGTCCCCCAGCCAACATGCCATCACAATCTAGATCCCTGGCCCTTATGGTCAGCCTCCAAATGCCAAACACCCACCCGAGTATTGCATCCACCCACTTAGAAATGGCAATAACATGATAGAACCCCAATTGCAAGTTTGGAAATGAACACATGTCCCTCGCATACACCCAATGGGTGTCAGTGAATGTCAAAACCCATATCATGATATGCATGAAACCAATGAGATGATACTACACATTGAAGTTTGAAGAAAAAATATGTAATAAAAGCAACATAAATTGAATCAAAAATAAACAAACAATAATGGAAATTTAAAAAAATAAACCAGCATGTCCGTGAAATAATGCAAAACCACAAATCATAATCCAAAGGAAAGGTGTCCAAAGTCACAGTCCACAAAAGTAAATCCAATGGAAAATTAAAATCGAAAACCATTGCTCCATGGGTAAATCATTAAAAAAAATGAAAATCCAAAAGTCAACTATATACAGATAAACAATCCAGGGTCCATGATCCCAATAGAAGAAATGAAACCTATCTAATAACACTACCTAAAAAAAAAAAAAAACTATATACAAAAATGTGGCCCATTGTCCAAAAGGTCCAAAAATAAAATGTAAAACCAAAGGAAACCTAACACTAACTACAGAACTATTTACAAGGGCAGCGGGCTAGTCCGACGGCTCACTTTGGGATGTTCTGGGCCAGGGCATCATCGAAGTTGGAGCTCTCCGCCCTGACCATCGTGAGCCGTGCCTCTTCCGCCCGCTGCCGCTCCGCATCTATGGCGTGGCCCAACTGCTGCCACACGGAAGACACTTCCCGTCCTGGGTCCTCCTGCCCTCCGGCCGATGCCTGGCCCTCCAATGTCGAAGGCCCCGAGCCATCATGGCTCCCACCACGTTGCTGCTGCTGCTGTGCCTCTGCCCGTGCACTGCCTCCTGCTGCCTGCACATCCTCCGCTGGCTGGGGTGCAGTCGTTGATGTGGCCACCCCTGCTGGACGTCCGACTCCCGACTGTGGCAGGGATGACTCCTCCACCAGCCTGGCCGCACCATCAGAGGCAGCTCCACAGGGCACCCAGGTGACTAATGGGTGGGAAGACGGCACGGATGACGACTGGCGCATACGGGGTTCAGTTGAGAAGGGGGGTCTGAGCAAGCCCCATCAAATCGAGGAATCCGGCCTGGGTGACCTGTCCCAGTAGGCCGACGCGGTCAACGAGCCATTCGAGATGACGTGCAGTCTCCTCATGAAAAGACTGCAGGTCACCTCGCATGGCCCGTTGACAACACCACACCAGTCAGGACAGGCTCAACCCGGACCTGGATAGCCACGTCCGCAGGCAGAGGAAGGCCAGTTGTCGTGAGCTCATCCCCTGCCTGAAAACGGGTCTGGACGTAGGCATCCCTGCTGGTGCAAGATGTTGTAGTGACAGGATCAGGGACAGGATTGCACACAGGCACCTCCGCTGCGACCTGTGCTGCCTCCTGTCCCTGGTCCTGCAATGCACCACTAGCACCAGTGGAATCCCCACCTCTAGACCCCGTCTCTGTTGCTTGCACGGCCTCCTCTTCCACCAAACCCCCCACCAACCTGGATGACTCCGTGCCATCTTCCCCCGATGGGCCATGTGGGGTCCCAGCGGCCCCTTCTGCTGCCGAGGAGTCCAACTCCGACCTCCGCCTCTTGTACCTCCCCCCGGCAGCTGCAGCCTGGGACGCGGCACCGGACTCCTCACTCCCCGACGAGATCACAACCTGGGAGGGGAGCCGGGCCTTGTGTCTCCGGCTGGCGGTCCGATCCCCGCCGCTGTGCTCCACAGCACCTTCTCCGCCCTCTTCATCAGTTGACGCTGCAGACAGGGAGAAATAAAAACACAGGCATCAGGGCACTGTACAATGGACACATACACACATGACAGTTGCACATGAGTGGCATTGGCAAACCTCAGACATGGTATCACAATTGGCAACACACGTCATTTCAACTTGCACACATGAACCATACCACAGCCATATCGCAACTGCCAGAACCATCCATACACATACAACAGCATGAGCAGGCAAAGGTGAGCCAGACATCACATGCAACACAGGGAGTGCACTACACATGCACGCACACCACCACACTTGCATGCATGTGTACACCTCAGCCAACTGTCGCAGTGTTCAGATGGGCATCCATGTCACATCTGCCAATCAGGCTTCCACATCCCGCTTTCACATGCATCCATGTTGCATCACTGTTGCACCATTGTCAAATACACACACATGCACATGTACACAGTGCTGATACATGCAGCTGAAAACAACATACATGCATGACATCACGAACATGCCTACTTGCATACACATTCATCCAAACATGTGTGCCCACACAACTGCATTTGGCATGCAAGCCTACACACACAAGCACCATCCATGTCTCACACATGACAGCCCTCGCATGTGTTAGCCTCACGGCCCTGTACACCCCCACCCATAATCGGCCCCATACAAACAGATGTGCAACCTGCACACTACTGGCACATCACCACACGCACAGCTTACAATCATGATGCATGTACACTTACCGCTCGACTCCAGACGGGTCTGCCTCTCAAGGACCTGGACGTGGAGCGCTGGGGATATGCGTTCCAGGACCCTCATCTGATCTTCCGACAAGTGGCCCCGGCGCCCCTTAGCATCCGCTGCCTTCAAGAGGCACTGGGCCTTGTTGAGGGTACTGGACCTGAAGTCCTCCCAGCGCTTCTTGACATGTTGGAAGTCGCGGACTGCCACCCCCTCCGCGTTGATGGCAGTCACGATGTCCGTCCAGATCCGAGATCGTCCTTCCCTCCTTGTCGGCGCGCACACTTCCGAAGAGGGCATCATACTGCCCCAGGACTTGCTCCACCAGGACACCAACTTCACTGGCACTGAAGCTGGTGCCCCTCTGCCTCTCTGGCCGGGAGTTGTCAGTGGTGCCAGATGTTGCAGTGCCCGACGTGACAACCCCAGAGGCAGGAGTGGGTGGGCAACTGGGTCCTAGGGCTGGGCTGTGGAGCGATGGAATCCCAGTCGGGAGTCTTCGGTTCCAGCAGGGGTGGTCACAGCAACAGCACCCCTGGCTGATGTGCAGGCAGCAAATGGCAGGGCACGTGGGCAGCAGGCAGTCAGGCAGCAGCAGATGGCAGGTGGGAGCGTGCTCGGGGCTCTGGGGGGGCAGTAAATCGGCTTTCTGGGCACCAGCGTGGTCTTCCGTGTGCTTACTCGTGGCCAGCTTGATACGGAGTGATTTGGCACGTGACAATCCTGCACGTCTGCGTGTAATTCGAGGAAAGGCCCTTAGCACGTAAGCGCGTCTGCACGCATACTCGATATCATTGGCCCAAAGGCCCCCATGCGCAGCTATGACGTCACGTGCATGGCCGTAGAGAATGGCGCGTGTAAAAAAAAAAGATACACGTCCGAGTGTCAAAGCATGTAATTGGTGGAAATGGCCTCATTGCGTATGCGCGTCTGTGACGTGTGTATAAAAGGTACGTGTAGAACGCCATTTCCTTGAACGTGCTTTTCGTGGAGAGCGAGTGAGTGAAATCTGTACTTCTTGTCGGTTCACACGCGATTTACTTCACAGCGTTTCAAGTTCGTACTCCCTATTGCCTCTGACAGCTTTTTCTCTTTTCCTCTTTTTCCTGGGCCTGTTTCCTCAAACAGGGTTCCCTTCTACTGTTGTCCTGTCTCCTCAGACAGCGTACAATTCTTCTTTTGGCGGGGGTGTTGCCAACGCGCACATTTTTCACGCTTTTGTTCCTGGCAGACGATGAGTCGCGCACGTATTTAACATCTGTGCTTGCCCAGTGTTTCGCATACCCCTTCAGAGGTCATTCTAGGCTGCGTGTGACACGCATACGTTCATTCTTGTGTTTCTGGGTGCCACAGCGTAGTGCAGGTTTATTTTTCCACACACGTGGTCTAGGAGGGGTTGCGTGCACCTTACTTCCCTTTTTTAGGGTGCCGGTGCGTTGCGTGACCCGTCATCTTTCCCCAGGGGTGACATACACCCTTGCTAGAGCACTAGGGTACGATTACCATCTGGTACCCAACCCCTTTGATCCCCAATTGCCCAGGACAATAGTTCACAGCGACTCCCTTACGCACAATAACATCAGTGCCATGGCTGGGAGGCGAACAAGCCGTAAGGGTGGCAAAGGTGGCCGAGCCCCAAGTGGTGGCTGTGGTGGATCCGGTAGGGGACGTGGCCGTGACTTGCAGGGTGCCCCTAGCCCCCCCATGTGTGGAGGAGCAGTCAGGGACACCCATGCCCCCCCCGGTTGAAGGTAACGTGGCTGACACCATCCATGCTCAGCCCTTGTTGGACCAGCCCACTGTGGAACCAGACCTGGCACAGGGTGACTCCATGGCCGACTTCCAGGTCAGCAGGTCTAGGCCACGTGCGCTGGTGCACATTGGTGTCATCAGGCCACGTGGATCAGGGGCAGCTAGGTCATCTGCTGCCCCACGTAGGCAGGCTGGGGAGGCTGCAGGGGCAGCTGCGGCTCCATCCACCCCACCTCTCACACACCCAGCCAGGACAGTGTCGGTCCAAGTCCATCCTGCTGACATTCCCCCTGACACCATCACACTTGAGCTAATGCCTGCACCAACTCCCATGCTGAGTGTGCAATCCCACACTCCTAGTACAGAGTCCACCGGGGCTCCTGCCCCTAGTGTCCAGAGCGGCGTAGGACACTCAGGATCCCCACCACCTTCAAAGCGGAAGAGGAAGAGTGCTCGTCCAGTAGAGGCTGATGCCCCAGACACGGCTACACAGTCCAGCCCGTCAAGGAAGCCCAGCTTCAATGAGGCCGAACTGAATGCACTTGTAGAGTATGTGTCCGCACATGACCGCGAAATGGTGATTGTTGCAGGATCCAAGACCACACCTGCACAACGTCTGGCACACTGGCAGACCATCGCGGACATCATAAGTGCCCTTGGAATCGTGAGGCGCACAGCTAATGAATGCTACAAGCGCTGGAATGACCTGAAGCGCAGGGCAAAGAATAAGCTGGCCTCAAGTCATGCCGCTACTCTAGTGACTGGAGGTGGGTCTCCAGCAGAGGACATAGAACTCACTCCACATGAGCATGTTGCTGGGACCTACGTCACGGAGGAACAGATCCAAGGCGTGGAAGAACTGGCAGATTACGAGGCATTGTCCGGTGAGTGCACATGCATGTGTGTGTCATCCATGTGCATGGTGTGTGTGTGTGTGAGGGCTTTTCTGTTTGGGTGCCAGGTGAGGGTGTGTGCGCCTGAGTGGTTTGGGCCACCCATGTGCCTCATCCAATACATTCTGCACACCAGCATTTGGGTATAGCAGTATCCCTTCTGCCAACATTATACATCTAGCCCAACACCACGCCAGTTGCCCTTGAAGTGTCATCTTGCCACAACATTGTTGCTTATTTTCCTCTGTTTATTCAGGCAGATTGTTTGCATACCACCACTTTTACTAGGCATTTCTCAGTCCTATTGTCACATGTCTGACATGGCTATGGTACAGTGGACTGGCTTTGTTTCCTGGATATGATTTGTTTAGACATGTCCCTGTGCTATAGGACCATTTTGGACTGGCAGCTCCAGGTTAAACATTTGAACCATTTCAATGAAAAAATCAATTTCATGAGCAAACTAGACTGAATGAACAATTGGTGCCCTTCTCTCCCTCTTCACTTTATGGCTAGGGTACATGCCATCTGTGTGATGGCATGTGTATTTGACCTGCCAATCACAGGCCAATGTGTGATGCCACTGCTAGGCAGCATGCAGCAAATGTGTTCATCTTCCATCTTGGTGTCATCAATGTGTGCCATCTGCCTCCCCTTCACACGCAGTGACGGTGCATGCATGGGAGGGTTTTAGTCATGTGGGACATGTGTCAATCAAGTACTGTTTCTGTAGCTTCTCAGCCCTAATTGTGTGCCATAGTGCTAATGCCTGTTTCCATTTGTCTTCTTTTATGTCTTTGCAGGGGATGACGCACTTGATACTGCTGGGGTTGTGGAGATGGTGCAGACTCAGGAGGGGTCTCAGGCCCGACCGACCACCAGTGAGGGACGTGGTGTGGTGGTGGGTGAGAACCCACAACTGCTGCAGGTCGTGCTCTCAAGGGGTGTCTCTGGCTGCACCTCCCCCGAGCTGTATTCAGGTGTCGATTCGGATGATGAGACCTATGTGCCATCGCAGGCGAGTGTTCCTGGGAGGGATTCTGTTCTGTCCGACCCACCTGCACCAGGGTTAGAACCCTCAATGGGGATGTCAGTGTTGGCAGGTGCGCCTTTGGTGGTTACGGATGCAGGGTCACACTCCACAACATCTGATCCTGTTCCTGGGCCAGCAGATCAGAGGGGGAATGCAGTCCTGCAGCCTCAGGCAGTGCGGGCACAGCAAGGCGCAGTTCGCCTTGCCCCAGACAGGTGTGGTGCCCGCACGCCACCTGGCAATACCGCATGGGAGCAATCCATATACGGTATGGCAACCCAACAGGCAGCATCATCAGAGATGGTGGCTCAGGCCATGGATAGGGTGGCCACTTACATTGTCCCCCCCGAAAGGCTGATGGAGCGACTACAGCAGGCAATAGACTCCATCTGCCAGTCACACAGGGAGGACATGTTGGCGTCCGACAGGGACAGGCGGGCGGCACTGGCGACTCTGCGGGAAGCCATTTCCATAGAGTTCCAGCGCCACAGGGAAGCCCTGAGGGTGGAACTCCTTCACCTCAGGACGACTCTTGTTGAGCTTGAGGCTTCAACAAACAGAAGGACAGAACAGCAGCTGGAGCGTCTCACAGGTACGCTCTCAGCTGAGATCCAGGCAACTAGGGCTAGGTCCGGGCATAACGCGAGTTGTTGCATGGGGACCTACGCACAATTATCCTCCAGAACGAGACCTTCCACACCCGCATGCTTGCTGCCATGGAGGACCAGACTAGGGCTTTGCGTGGGCTGCCCCTCCCATAGTGCCACCACCTCCTGATGCAGCTGCAGAGGGTTAGGAGAGCGACAGCAGTGATTCTCTCACAATAGGGTAGCCGTGCAGGCCATGAGCCCATGGAGGTGTTTTTTTTCCCGCAAGATCCACACAGGTGGGTTTTGGTGTGCACCCTGTCCTCGGACCTCCTGGGTGGCCTCCCCCCCCCTCCCAGGCCCATTAATGGCGATTTTATTAAAACTTTTTTTTTTTAATTTTTGTTTTTTGGGCAGTGTGTTGCCTTGTGTGGCTCCCGTGGGCATACGCTGTATTGTGGCTGGGCACATGCAGGCTTGTCATGAATTTGGTTCAGATGCTTGGGTTTGTGTGACACACACCCCTCCTGCTTCCCGTTTCCATGGGCTTGCAAAGGGCGTGCCCAAGTGACATTGACGTACATGGTGACGTTGGACTCCCATTTGATGTGTGGGCATTCTGTAGTCAATACTGTGTATACATTCATAGTGCATATTGTTGTTGTATTGTACACTGCATGGTGTATTGATATGTGCCGCTGCATCCATCTCATCCTCCTAATTTGCAGGTCCATTTCTCATGTCTTCACAAGGCTGTCTACCTTGGAACTGGAGTCCATGTTGTAAGCAGTGCACTTACACTCTTGCGTGGCGCTAACACTGTATACTTGGAAGTGTTCGAAGTGCTGGCATTATCAGGTAGTGAGGCTACCACATTTTTAAGTCTGTAATGTCATGTTTAAGGTAGGTTGGAGGTTGTGTAGGTGATTGGTATTCTTGGTAAGTATTTGGTAATGTGTGTTGTAGGTCCTGCATTACTGTGAGCATTTCATGTGTGGCCAGTTTCCATTAGGGACACTGTAGTTGGTGACACTTGGGGCATGTTGTGGTGATTAATTTGTTTGCTCTCACATTGCATGACATGCCATGGTGTGTTGTGTGGCCGTGCCGGGGAGGGGTTGGGTGGCATGGCACTGTTCTCATGTAGTATTTTGCAAGTGGGTATTCATTTCTGCAGCATGGAAGTGTGTCTTTTGATGACACTGCATTGGTGGTGTTTGTGTAGGTAGGGATGCACACATTCTGACACTTCCACATGAACAATCTCGGGCTGCTATGGTTCTGACAGTTGACTGTCCCTTTGTTTGTCATAATTGTCAGGTCAAGTCATCATTGCTTATCAGATGGTATGTGCCAGGGCTGTGTGCACTCCACAGGGGTGTGATTTCTATGTGAAGTAATTAGCCACCAGCTGCATACGGGCAGCCTCACCCCGTGCCCTTTCCCCTCCCATGCGCAGCGGGCATGCATGTGGTTGGGGATGTGGGGGCACCACCATGTCCACAGCCAGGCCCCGGCGTGTTGCAACATTGTGCAGGCCACATGCTGCCACTATGATCCTGCACACTACTGGGGGCACATATAACAGCTGCCCGCCAGAACGGTCAAGGGAGCGAAAGCGTGACTTGAGCACTCCAAATGTGCGCTCCACTATGCCCCGGGTTGCAATATGGGCTGTGTTGTATCTTACCTCGGGAGGCGTGATGGGGTTCCGAATTGGCGTCATCATGTGGGTGCTCAGAGGGTAGGTACTGTACCCTGGTTAGGAGGTGATGGGTATCATTAGTGGGATAGCGACATAACTCTGCATCTGACATGCATGCATGTGCAGTGGCATTCATACTCACCAAGCAGCCATGTATCGCCATGCCGCCCAGCTTCTAGGTCCCGGCTTAGGGTAGACATTCGGTAAATGAAGCTGTCGTGGGTGGACCCTGGATAGTTGGCATATACTGAGGTGATGATTCCCTTGGCATTACATACTACCTGCACGTTAATGGAATGCCAGTGCTTGCGGTTCCTATAGATGTGCTCAGATGCCCTGGGGGGACGTAGTGCCACATGGGTGCAGTCAATGGCACCTAGCACTTTGGGGAATTGTGCCACACCGTAGAAATCCAGGGCAGCAGCCTGCCTTTCTGCAGGTGTCTTGGGCAGGTATATGTGCCTGCGGACTAATGGGCGTGCAGTGATGATGTTCAAGACCTGGTGTAGGCAGCGTGACTGCGTGGCCTGCGACACCCCACCCACTATGGCACTTGTTCGCTGAAATGATCCAGTGGCCAAGAAGTGCAGTACATTAAGGACCTTCTCCAGGGGGCTGAGTGCTTGGGAGCACAGGGTGGGTGATGTGAGGTCATCCTCTCACTCACTGACCAGGTCCAGTATTATGTGTGGTGGAAACCAGTACCTCCCATACACCTGGTCATCAGGCATCCCAAAAAGGCTGGTTCTGGGAGTGAAAATTCGGGCCCTCACTATCCTCCTCCTCCTCCTCCTTTGGTAACCCACGGCCACTGCTGCTAGGAACGGTATATTCATCCTGGCGTCTGAGCTTGTTTGTTGCTTGCGCGCACTTTTATGCTGCGCGGGTCGACGTACGCCTGATTCATGCTGGCGTACGTGTTTCAGGATTGGACCATTATTTTTCGGCGCATTGTAGGCAACCGTGTGAATTTTCCGCCCACCCCAGGAATACACGTAACACGCTCTCCCAGGCCCAGTCACGAGTAAATATTCCCACCCACCCCTGGAATACACGTACCCCACTCTCACAGGCCAAGTCGCGTGTGGAACTTCACGCGCACACTGAAATACACGTACCCTGCAAAATCGCATGTGAAACTTCACACGCACCCCGAAATACATGTATCCAGGGCAATCGCGTGTGGAACTTCCCGCAAACCCCATAATACATGTAGCCTGCTGGTATCGCATGTGAGACTACCCGCGCACCCCAGGAATACACGTAACCAGGCAAAATCGCATGGCTGGGGGTTGGGGGTGCTGGGAGACATGAGTGAGGGCCTGGTGGAGGGTGCCCCTAGATGCTGGGGGCTGGGGGTGATTGGAGACATGAGTGGGGGCCTGGTGGAGGGTGCCCCTAGATGGTGGGGGGTGGGGGTGTTGGGAGACACGAGTGGGGGCCTGGTGGAGGGTGCCCCTAGATGCTGGGGGGGGTGGGGGTGATGGGAGACATGAGTTGAACATGAGTGGGGGCCTGGTGGAGGGTGCCCCTGGATGCTGGGGAGGGTGCAGGGGGACATGTGTGGGGGCCTGGTGGAGGGTGCCCTGCACTGCTGGGGGGTGGGGTGCTGGGAGACATGTGTGGGGGCCTGGTGGAGGGTGCCCCTAGATGCTGGGGGGGTGGGGGTGATGGGAGACATGAGTTGAACATGAGTGGGGGCCTGGTGGAGGGTGCCCTGCACTGCTGAGGGGTGGGGGGTGGGAGACATGAGTTGGACATGAGTGGGGGCCTGGTGGAGGGTGCCCCTGGATGCTGGGGGTGATGGGAGACATGAGTTGGACACGAGTGGGGGCCTGGTGGAGGGTGCCCTGCACTGCTGGGGGTTGGGGGTGATGGGCGACATGAGTGGGGGCCTGGTGAAGGGTGCCCCTGGATGCTGGGGGATGGGGGTGCAGGGGGACATGAGTGGGGGCCTGGTGGAGGGTGCCCCTAGATGCTGGGGGGTAGGGGTGATGGGAGACATGAGTTGGACATGAGTGGGGGCCTGGTGGAGGGTGCCCCTGACTGCTGGGGGGTGGGGGTGCAGGGGGACATGAGTGGGGGCCTGGTGGAGGGTGCCCCTAGATGCTGGGGGGTGGGGGTGATGGGAGACATGAGTGGGGGCCTGGTGGAGGGTGCCCCTGGATGCTGGTGGGTGGGGGTGCAGGGGGACATGAGTGGGGGCCTGGTGGAGGGTGCCCTGCACTGCTGGGGGGTGGGGGTGGTGGGAGACATGAGTGGGGGCCTGGTGGAGGGTGCCCCTGGATGCTGGGGGGTGGGGGTGCAGGGGGACATGAGTGGGGGCCTGGTGGAGGGTGCCCCTGGATGCTGGTGGGTGGGGGTGATGGGAGACATGAGATGGACATGTGTGGGGGCCTGGTGGAGGGTGCCCCTGGATGCTGGGGGTGCAGGGGGACATGTGTGGGGGCCTGGTGGAGGGTGCCCTGCACTGCTGGGGGGTGGGAGACATGGGTGGGGGCCTGGTGGAGGGTGCCCCTGGATGCTGGGGGGTAGGGGTCCAGGGGGACATGAGTGGGGGCCTGGTGGAGGGTGCCCCTGGATGCTGGGGTGCAGGGGGACATGAGTGGGGGCCTGGTGGAGGGTGCCCCTGGATGCTGGGAGACATGAGTTGGACATGCGTGGGGGCCTGGTGGAGGGTGCCCTGCACTGCTGGGGGGTGGGGGTGGTGGGAGACATGAGTGGGGGCCTGGTGGAGGGTGCCCCTGGATGCTGGGGGGTGGGGGTGCAGGGGGACATGAGTGGGGGCCTGGTGGAGGGTGCCCCTGGATGCTGGTGGGTGGGGGTGATGGGAGACATGAGATGGACATGTGTGGGGGCCTGGTGGAGGGTGCCCCTGGATGCTGGGGGTGCAGGGGGACATGTGTGGGGGCCTGGTGGAGGGTGCCCTGCACTGCTGGGGGGTGGGAGACATGGGTGGGGGCCTGGTGGAGGGTGCCCCTGGATGCTGGGGGGTGGGGGTGCAGGGGGACATAAGTGGGGGCCTGGTGGAGGGTGCCCCTGGATGCTGGGAGACATGAGTTGGACATGCGTGGGGGCCTGGTGGAGGTTGCCCTGCACTGCTGGGGGGTGGGGGTGAAGGGAGACATAAGTGGGGGCCTGGTGGAGGGTGCCCCTGGATGCTGGGGGGTGGGGGTGCAGGGGGACATGAGTGGGGGCCTGGTGGAGGGCACCCCTGGATGCTGGGGGGTGGGGGTGATGGGAGACATGAGTGGGGGCCTGGTGGAGTGGGGGCCTGGTGGAGGGTGCCCCTGGATGCTGGTGGGTGGGGGTGATGGGACACATGAGTTGGACATGAGTGGGGGCCTGGTGGAGGGTGCCCCACAGTGCTGGGGGGTGGGGGTGCTGGGAGACATGTGTTGGTGATCAGTAGTGCAAGGTGACATGTGGGTTGGCTGGGGGGCATGGCCATGGTGGATGGGTTGACTGTGGGACATGAGCAGGGGTGCAGGGTAGTCCCCTGTGGTGTGGGCTGCCTGCAGGGGTAGTGGAGTGTGTAGAGGGAACACCTGGGAGGACCCACACGGCCAAATCACGTGTAGCATTCCCCGGCACCACTGAAATACACGTACCCTGCTGGAATCGCGTGTGAATCTTCCCGCGCACCTCTGAATACATGTACCCTGCTGAAATCGTGTGTGGGACTTCCCGAGCACCCAGAAGTACACGTACCCAGGCTAATCGCGTGTGGAACTTCCCGCGCACCCCGAAGTACACGTACCCAGGCTAATCGCGTGTGGAACTTCCTGCGCTCCCCGAAGTACACGTACCCAGGCCAATCGCGTGTGGAACTTCCCGCGCACCCAGAAACACATGCACACGCTATTTTTAACACAGCGGGTGTCCGTGTTTGTCGGTACCCCTTTGCACCTCATTTGTCCTAGAGGGCCACTGTATGGACCATTCATCATGGCTGTATATGGGTGCTTTTTGTTAGCGCACATTTTGGCGCACATTTATTTCAGGCGCAGGGACGCTACCGCCTGCTTTCTTGTGGCGTACTTGTTTGGCCCTGTGCGCGTCACCGTGCGCTGGTTTGCCCTATTCGATTCCATGAATACGGGTTGTAGGCGAGCGTGTGGGCGTTCCGCGCACTTGCCTCCTGTACTTCCCCCGTGACGCCCATATTTTCACGCGTTGTTCCCCATTCCGAGTGTTACGCCCCGTGTTCGGCCTACTTTTGTGATGTGTGCTGCGCTATGTGCGATTTCGCAGTGGCCGTGGCGCACGCTGTTGGATGACCTGTGTGCCGGCGTGCGCGGCGCACTTTTTCAGCGCACATCCAATGTTTTTCTCGCGCACGGACTTCCATGAATCGATGTGCGCTGGTTTCCCTGCGATTTTCGCACTTTTACTGCATTTCGCACGTTTTGGCACCTCTGCGCGGGAATTTTCGGCGCACATTAATTCCATGAATCGACACCATAGTGTAGAAAGGGGTTTGTCCAGTGCTGGTGTGTAATGAATTATTATAGGCATATTCAGCTATCCATAACAAGTCCTTCCAATTTCTTTCTTTCCACATGCAACATAAGTATTGCTCGAGGGTCTGGTTTGTTCTGTTTGGCCATCTGTTTGAGGATGGTGACTTGTGGATAGTCGAATGTCAATTTGGGTAATTGAGCAGCATTTCCTCCAGAAGTTGGATACAAACTGACTACCTCGATCTGAGATAAAGACCAACGGAAAGCCATGTAGCCGTACGATTTCCGCCAGGAATACCGTTGCTAAATTGGATGCATTTGGAAGACCAATAAAAGGAATAAAGTGTGCCATTTTAGAGAACAAGTCTACAACTACTAAGATGGTGTTGAATCCTTGACTGGGAGGTAGATCTGTAATGAAATCAAGGGACAGTGTGTGGCATTGTGCAGGAGGAATTTCCAATGGTTGGAGAAGACCTGCTGGTTTCTGCTTTTGGGACTTGTATTGTTCACACACACCGCAAGGTTGAATAAATTGTATGATGTCTTTACGCCATGTGGGACACCAACAGTTTTAATTTTACTTTAGCTAGAGTTTTGGCAATTCCAGGATGACCTTCAATCAGGGAGTCGTGATAACCCGAAATAACCTGCTCTTGTAAACCTTTACTTGGCAAGTATAGGCGGTTCCTAAAATATGCTAACTGGTCTAACTGGTCTTTAATGATGTAATGTTCTCCTTGAGTACACCACTCTTGTGAGAAAGTGGGATCCATTAAGAGTTGGATCTTGTTTTGGAGTTCACCCTTTGTCAATGTTGTTCTAAGACCCAGGAGTTTGTCTTCTGGAATGATGGCTACTGGATCTGGAGTTATGTATACCTTTTCATCAACACCCATGCGTGACAAGGCGTCAGCCTTTCCGTTTCGGACTCCTGGTCGGTAGGTGGTCACATAGTTTTATTAAGCAATGAAAATTGCCCACCGCAGTTGACAGGATGATTGAGCCTTTGCTGTTTTTAGGTATTGATTGGTTTCGATGATCAGTTATGACTGTGACAGTATGTCTAGCACCAAGGAGATAGTGTCGCCATGCCTTGAAAACTGATTTTATGGCCAAGAGTTCTTTGTCTGTGATAGCATAGTTGAGTTCGGGAGGTAAGAATTTTCATGACCAGAAGTCCACAGGGTGCGACTGCCCAGTTCCTGGGTCCCTTTGTGAGAGAACAGCTCCCATAGCCATGCTAGAGGCCTCTGTTTCAACTATATAAGGGAGATCTGGGTGAGGATGCCGTAGAACTGGAGCAGAAGTGATTTTTTTCTTAAGTTATTGAAAGGCCTTCTCTGCTTCTTCGGTCCAATGGAACTTTATATTGTTTTTTCTCAATAGTGATGTAATTGGATGCGCTATTTGGGAAAAATCTGGGATGAAGGGCGGTAAAAGTTTGCAAAGCCCAACACACTCTGGATTCCTTTAAATGAAGTTGGTGACGGCCAGTTAAGAATGGCATCTACCTTGTCCCTATCCATTCTGATACGTTTTGGTGTGAAGATAAGACTGAGGAACTCCACTTCGGTGACATGAAAAGAGCATTTTTCGAGTTTAGCATACAGTTTATGTTGGCAGAGTTTAGTAAGGACGGAGCGGACATGCCTGACATGGTCTTCTTTTGTAGCAGAATACACTAAGATGTCATCAATGTAAACCAGAGCGCACACGTCGATTAACTCCCGCAAACATCATTCATAAAGTACTGGAATGCATCAGGAGCGTTGCGAAGTCCAAAAGGCATTACCTGGTATTCATACAAGCCATATTTGGTACGAAAGACGGTTTTCCATTTGTCTCCTTTTGTCAGACTGAATCTCCTCCTCCCCTAACTCCTCCTCACCTGTTTCTTCAGGTACTTCCTCCAACCTGGCTGCACCCTTCTTCTTGATCTTTACTGCTTCACCTGGTATCTTCTCTTTTTTTTGACGTAGGTAGGGACGCGCTACCTCGGTGGCCTCCGTTTTCTGAAATAACTGCAGACCCGGGGGATACCCGAGGAGGACGCCCTAAAGCGGGGAAAAAGCCGACAGGCAAAAAACCCCAATCTGAATTCAGTCAGTCTCTGGAAAGCAGTCCTGCTGTTTGAAGATGGTCTGGACTGACAATTCCCACTGCTGCGGAACACGCAAGACGTGTGGAGGAAAACCGGCAATTTGTTCTACTTGTCCTCCGGTAAGGTAGACAGGAAGGGATTAAGACCTTAAGTGTTAGTGCGGTCTCACAGTCTTCCAGGTAGAACCACAATTAGTGCGGTCTCACAGTCTTCTGGGTAGAACCACAATCAGGAAATTGGGAATAGAGTGACCCAACGGAACGAAGGTGAGACGTTCCGATCAGGATAACAGGTAAACAGCACAGAAAAGGAAACTGAGGTATTAGAAAAAAAACAGGTAAGTACAGATCAAAGAAACAAACAAACTGCGAAGGCGAACATTAATGCCAATCGCTTAGAAGTAGCCGAGATAGACATACACACGGAAGAAGAGTAGTTGCTGGAAAGTAACGCGTCGTGACTGAAAGTACAGTAAGAAAGATCCCGGTCACCTTACCTGAAAACCTAGAGGCACCGCGAGTGTAAGAATAGCAGAAAGGCGAACTAAGGCTAGAAAAAAATGGGGAAAGGGGGAATACGCCGAGAGGCTAGTCGCTATGAGAGACTGGCAGCGCACGTAACGTGAAACGATACAACGTGCAGAGCGCTGGTCTGGTTTGCACGTTATAGGTTCCGTCAGCCATTTTGAAATAAACTAGACCTTTGACTTGGAACCAGCAGACATGTTAGTAGTACTTCCAATGGTGAACGAATCTCCAGGGCAGGTGCATGACAGTATGCCCCCTTCGATACCTGCACCCTCCTGGCTTCCCTGGATATAGTCTATGGAAACGCTGTACAAGTCTGGGAGCATGCACATGGGATCTTGGTTCCCACGTTCTTTCTGCAGTAGGGTAGCCCTTCCAATGGATCAGATATTGAAGAGTTCCTCTCCTGTAACGGGAATCCACAACTCTGGCCACCTCATATTCTTCAGGTTCCTCGAGAGGGGTAATAACGGTTCTTTGCTGAGGTCTTTTGTATGGATCTTCTTGATGCGTCTTGAGTAACGAGGAATGAAAGACTGGGTGTATTCGGCGCAAGGCGTGGAGTAGCTTTAGTTTGAAGACTACTGGATTGATCTGGGACAGGATTCGTTATGGACCTTTCTACAAATTTCCCCATGTGAGCCCAGCGGGGTCGGTATCTTGTGGACAACCAGACAAAATCACCTGGTTTCCAGAGGGGAGCGGGACAGCGTCTGGTATCTGCATATGTCTTATATTTTTTGCGGCTGTCTTCTAATGCTTGTAAGGCTTCATTGTGTGTAACCTTGAGATCCATTAGCATCCTTCCTATGGCGGGAGTTGTGGTCTGAATTCCGAAGGATAAGGCTCCTGATAAGTGGTGTGGGTTGTATCCATAGGTACACTTGAAAGGACTCATCTTGATAGCAGTGTGATATGTATTGTTATATGCAAACTCTGCCATTGGTAGCAAGGCGGCCCAATCGTCTTGCTCCTTGTTGCAAAAACAGCAAAGATACTGTTCCAAATTGGCATTTAGTCTTTCGGTCTGTTCATTTGATTGGGGGTGATAACCAGAGGACAGAGCCTTCTGTATACCTAATTGGTTGCATAGTGAGTCCCAAAACCTGGAGGTGAATTGCGTGCCCCTGTCAGAGATAATTGTCTGTGGTAAGCCATGTAACCTTACTATCTCGCGGAGGAAGACTAGCAGTTTCCGAAGGAACTCCTGGTAGGGCTATAAAATGAGCCAATTTAGTGAAAGAATCAATCGTCACTAAGATCACCGTTCTCTCCTTAGAAACTGGGAGTTCTACGATAAAGTCCAATGAAAGATCCTCCCAGGGGCGTGTAGGCGCTTTAGTCTGATGCAGGAGCCTGAGAGGTCGGTGATGAGGGGTCTTGTTAATGGCACAGGTGGGAAAAGTAGACACATATGAGGTGATGTCTCTACGCATCGACAACCACCAAAAACTCCTGGAAACTAGTTCGAATGTTGCCTTTTCTCCCTTATGTCCTGCTAGGGGAAGATCGTGACAAAAACTGATGGCTTGCCTTCGAAAAGCAGGTTTGGGAAGAAACAGTGCCGAGTGATGAAACCACAATCCTTCGCGTTCCTGCAACTGGCAGGACTGCTTTTCCTCCTGAGAACAATTAACAAGTTCACCTTGAACCCTTTGAAGGAAAAGGTTAGCAATCGTGTGGAAATGGTGCATAGGTAGAATCTTATCATTTTTTAACTTCTGATAGATCTTTCTCTAACCAGCTTCGGGACAAGGCATGAGCCACACTGTTTTGAGATCCCGGTATGTAAGTGATCTGGAAGTCAAAGTTGGAAAAATAGTAGGCCCAGCGTGCATGCCTCGAGTTCCTGCACTCCATCTGTTGGAGGACCTTCAGGTTTCTATGATCTGTGCGGATGGTGAACTGATGTGAGGCTCCCTGTAGAAGATGTCTCCATTCTCGACAAGCAGCTCGTATTGCTAATAGTTCTCTCTCAAGTACCAAGTAGTTTCTTTCACTTCCAGTCAAGGTGCGAGAGTAGTAAGCGATAGGGTGTTCAACCCCATTACTTCCTTCTTGTAACAAAACCGCTCCTAAGGCGCCACCTGAGGCATCAGTCTCCAAAACAGAAGGTCTATTCTGATCCGGCTAGACCAGAACAGGGGCAGTGGTGAAATGTCCTTTCAAGGCCTTAAATGCCTCTTGAGCTGCAGATCCCCAATGGAAAACCACACCCTTCTTGAGGAGTGCTGTGATGGGTAAAACGAGATCAGAGAATTTAGGTATGAACCGGCGATAAAAATTAGCCAAACCTAGGAAACGTTGAATCTCCATGACTGAAGAGGGTTCTGGCCATCGGTCTATCGCTAGAATCTTGTTCGGGTCCATACGAATCCCCTTCGCTGACAAAATGAATCCCAGGTAAGGTACCTCAGATGCTTCGAAAAGGCACTTCTCCGGTTTGGCAAAGAGATGATTCTCTAATAACCTACGGAGACCCATACACACATGGACACGATGTTCCTCCAAGGAAGGGGAGAAGATCAGTATATCATCAAGATATACAACTACCAATACGTACAACATGTCAGCAACGATCCTGTCCACAAATCTCTAAAACACTGCTGGGGCGTTCACCAGTCCGAAAGGCATCACGCAATATTCAAACAATCCCAGCGGTGTCCTAAATGTGGTCTTCCATTCGTCCCCGTTCTTGATTCTTAACAAATGATAGGCTCCACGGAGATCGAATTTGGTGAATACCTTGGAATCTGACTGCTTCGAGAATGTCTCTGATAGGCGGCATTGGATATCTGTCTCGGATGGTTATGCTGTTCAAGCCCCTGTAATCTATACATGGGCGTAGTTCTTTAGAGTCCTTCTTGGATATGAAAAACAATGATGCCCCTCCTGAAGATTTTGATGGTCGAATGAGCCCATTTTCCAAGTTAGCTGCGAGATAATCTTTCAATGCTTCCTTTTCAGTTAAGGATAACGGATACATTCATTCAAATGGTAGAGAGGCTTCCTCTTTGAGGTCTATGTTACAGTCCTTGTTACGGTGAGGTGTGAGGAGTCTAGGGTTCATCTCTTCAAACAATCTTGCAAATGGATGATGCTGCCCAGGTATGGAGGATACTGAGAGGCTTTGCTGAGCTTTTGCTAGACTGGATTGGACCTCACTCTGGGAACCCCTTCTGCTCATGCAGTGTTCTCTGCAGAATTCTGAGTCGAAACCTAGCTTGTTATTAGTCCAGTCAATCTTGGGATTGTGTCTTCTTAACCATGAAACAATATTAACAGGAAATGAGCCGTCCTGATAACATCAAAGCTGAGGGTCTCGACATGATGATCCATCTCTACTGTTACGGGAACCGTTTCCATAGTAATGGGTCCGAATGAGAGCAGACAACCACCCACGCCCTCTACAGGTACAAGTCTATCTTTCTCCCTAAGTGGGATCTGATTCTCCTGGGCCCAGATCACATTGATGAAGTTTCCTGCAGCTCCGCAGTCAAGCATAGCCAATACCGAGAGGTTCTGCTTCGGCTTGTAGGAAAAGGATAGCTGGAACACCATCAAACGATTGCCATCTATTCCTTCATTAATGGGTCTGGTAAGGTTGCAAGGGTTTGAGTGGTCGTCCCCATGGTCTCCCTTGCAAACACCTAGGGTCTGGCGTTTCCCTGTCGCTTAGAGGGAATGTCAGGACAATCCTTGAGGGTATGTTTAGAAGAACCACAGTACATACAAAGGTTCAAATCCTGTCTTCTCCTTTCGGCCTTGGTTAGAGGACCCCTAGTAGATCTTATCTGCATAGGTTCTTCCATAGTGGGTTGTTCCCTTCGTCCTTGAGGGGGTCGGTACCGAGGCGCCGATCCTCTTCCTCTTCTCCTTTCCGCCCATCTTTCCTGTAGATGGTAGTCTATCTTTAGGACTAAAGTAACCAGTTCTTGGAAGCTGTTCGGACGAACTACTCTGGCCAGCTCATCCTTAAGATCTTTGTTTAACCCTCTTCGGAAAATGGTTTGTTGTGCCATATCCGCCCATCCAGATGACACTGCCAGCGCTTGGAATTGCGCAATATAACCTTGCAGGTCCTGATTCCCTTGCCTAACATCGAGAAAGGCCTCATACTTTCAATACTGTACCTCTGGACGCTCAAACCGGTTCTTGAAACCCTGTACAAATAGAGTGTAGTCATTCACCAAGGGGTCTTGGTTTGTGACCAGAGGGGTAGCCCATGCCAGGGCACTTCCAGTCAAATTGGCTATGAGAAACCCAACTCAAGCTCTTCCGGACTCGAAGGCTAGAGGCCTAAAGGAAAAGTAAACCGAGCAAGCATCTTCCATCATATTTGCCACATGCGAATGCCGGTGGTAGATCATCCCTGGCAGCTTCCCTGGCTGCGGCTTTCTGGCGAAGAAGAAGGTTCTTGGCGTAAAGAGACTGCATGTCCGCTCCAAGGGTTCTGTATGGCGTTACACATCTCTTGGATCTGCTCTGGAGACGCCATGGGTTTTCTTTGGCGTTGTATACGGTCAGACTGAATCTCCTCCTCCCCTAACTCCTCCTCACCGGTCTCTACAGGTCCTTCCTCCAACCTGGCTGCACCCTTCTTCTTGATCTTTACTCCTTCACCTGGTATCTTCTCTTTTTTTTTACGTAGGTAGGGATGAGCTCCCTCAGTGGCCTCCGTGATCTGAAATAACTGCAGACCCGGGGGATACCCGAGGAGGACGCCCTAAAGCGGGGAAAAAGCCAACAGGCAAAAAAAAAAACAATCTGAATTCAGTCCGTCTCTGGAAAGCAGTTCTGCTGTTTGAAGATGGTCTGGACTGACAATTCCCACTGCTGCGGAACACGCAAGACGTGTGGAGGAAAACCGGCAATTTGTTCTACTTGTTCCTCCGGTAAGGTAGACAGGAAGGGATTAAGACCTTAAGTGTTAGTGCGGTCTCACTGTCTTCTGGGTAGAACCACAATCAGGAAATTGGGAATACAGTGACCCAACGGAACGAAGGTGAGACGTTCCGATCAGGATAACAGGTAAACAGCACAGAAAAGGAAACAGAGGTATTAGGAAAAAACATGTAAGTACAGATCAAAGAAACAAACAAACTGCGAAGGCGAACATTATTGCCAATCGCTTAGGCTGAGAGAAGTAGCCAAGATAGACATACACACGGAAGACGCGTAGTTGCTGGGAAGTAACGCGTCATGACTGAAAGTACAGTAAGAAAGATCCTGGTCACCTTACCTGAAAACCTAGAGGCACCGCGAGTGTAAGAATAGCGGAAAGGCGAACTAAGGATGGAAGAAAATGGGAAACGGGGGATACGTTGAGAGGCTAGTCGCTATGAGAGACTGGCAGCGCACGTAACGTAAAACGATACACCACACACAGCGCTGGTTGGGTTTGCATGTTATAGGTTCCGTCGGCCATTTTGAAATAAACTAGACCGTTGACTTGGAACCGGCAGTCATGTTAGTAGTACTTCCAATGGTGAACGAATCTCCAGGACTGGTGCACGACACCTTTCTTCACTCAAACAAGATGGTACGCCCCCCCCTAAGGTCCCGTTTGGTATAGATTTGGGCGTCTTTGACTTGATCCAATAATTCGGGAATAAGGGGCAGTGGATAATAGTTTTTGACTATGATCTGGTTTAATGCGCGATAGTCGATGCAAGTCCTCAAATCTCCTTCCTTCTTTGGTACGAAGAATAAAGGGACTGGCTGCCAGTGATTTAGATGGGCGGATAAATCTATTTGCCAGCTACTGATCAAGATAAGATTTCAAATGTAGGTTTTCTGGTTCAGTAAGTGCATAGATTCGACCACAAGGAATTTGCGCACCAGGTATGAGGTCGATCTGACAATCGTAGGGCCTGTGCGGTGGTAGAGTATTGGCTTGTTCTTTCTGGAACACGTCTTGAAAATCTTGGTATTCATTTGGTAGAGTACTAGTCACACCTAGTACAATCGCCGCATACTGGGAGTAGCAGATGTACATAAGTCTGTTTTCCCCTTTTCTTGGTAATAACAGGTGCGAGCACAATGATCGTAATAGGCCAACTTCTTGGCACGCCAATCTATTAGAGGGTTGTGAGCTACCAACCATGGCATCACTAAGATTAGTCGAAACTAAGGAGCTTTGAAGAGATTGAATGCAATAGATTCTCGGTGTCCATACTGGCACAGTAGGGTTAGTGCTGCTGTACAGTGGGTTACTGGTCCGGAAGCTATTTCTGTCCCATCAACAGTAGTACGTTATTAAGTAGTCGACTTAGAGCATAAGGGAAGCCCCATCTCTGCTGCCAGATCTTGCTCTACATAATTCCCAACTGCTCCGCTGTCTATGTATGCTTCGACAGCATGCATCCGAAATGGTTGTTGGTGATTGATCAAAATTACTGGTAATGCAAAGTGTGAGGTCTGTGGCTTATCCTTCTCGCTCGACAAGCGGACCTCTACGCTTGCCGGGCTTGGTAGTTTTCCCCGATTCCTTGTTATTATCTTCCTTCTCTGTGGCTCCAACAGTTCTCCTTGGTGGTTTCACTGGACATTGTTTGAGGAAGTGGCCTGATTTTCTGCAATAATTGCTGTTGCCTTCTCTTGTTCCTTTCTTCGTCTGCCTCCCACTCTTCCTCACTGTACTCCGGGTTGGAACTTGCTTCCTCCATCATATTGGAGACTCTCTTACTTCACCCCAATTTTATCTCTTATTTCTTTCTTATCTTTTGTCTTTTCTTTTGTCCCTTATTTATTTAATTATTACTTTCTTTTTATTTTATTTTTTAAAATTTGTGCCAAGGTGCCAATGCAAGCAGAGGGCAGTCAGAGCAAGAGCTAGCTGCACACTCTCCAAATTAAACAATACTTGTCGAAAATCACGTGTCTCCGGTGGATGGCAGGTCTTTCTAACTCCTCCGCGCCGAGATTGCTCTGAAAAGACGATCTGCGCATGTGCGATGACGCGCCTATCACGTGACCGGCACTCGACTGCAGGTGCTTTATTCTAATCTACTTGCGTACAGCCCCGGCGCTCCTCCGCCTTATAAAATTCTACACTGTAAACTCTGTGGCCATCGCGCTCGACAAGCGAATATAGCACAAACAAATTAAAGTATGCTAGGCCTGCCAGACTTAATCTTTCATGCATGAACGTTCTCTCCCACACAAAACACGGAGAATACAAAAATGTGACTTAGCTCCATGGAAGCAGCAAAGAAAGAGGAAGGACTCGGAGACAGGAAGTGAGGCATAGACTGACAGAGCCTAGGATTGGTGCTGGATGGAGATCAAAACTACAAAGGGCCTGAAGGATTGTGGTGACTTGTAGTTTGGAGTAGATTTGATCCGGTGGACTGTTATGTCTATTTTTGATGTTGATTTGACAAAAAACAGAAGAAAGTGTTATTTGGAAAGTTAAAGTTTTAAAAAAGTGGGCTGCTATGGAAGTGGCAATAAAAGAGTTTAAGCATAATGCTCGCCTCCGCATCTTTAATACAATCAAGACTACCCGCGCTAGTCGCCTTGGTAATCTTCATTGCTGTTGCCTTCTCTTGTCTCTTTCAGTTTTAGTTAAAGGGGCCGTACACCTCCGATTTGCATGGGTTCTACTGTGTTTTCCAATGTACGTTGAACATTATCCTTTGACCGACATATACAGCTCGAGTTTCTAACCTTATCCGGTCCGCTTTTCGGTCTTGTAATCTGTGATCTAATTGCACCACAAGGTTGATAAATTCTCCACAGTCTTTAGGTGGGTTAACCACTTGAGCAAGGACATCCTTTAGTTCTCCTCATAGACCCTGATGAAATAGTGTGGTACTTTCTTCCTCAGGCTACCCAGCTTCAACGACTAGTCTGTTAAATGTTGCTATATATGTAAGCAAATCTTGACTTCCTTGACGGAGTGACAAAAGTTTGTCGTCTAATGCTTGGCTTTGGGTACGACGAGCAACGAGTTTTTCCATTTCCATCTGGAAACCCCCAAAGTCATGCAACAACGGTTTATCCTGACTTACCAATGGTACCGACCAATCCGCAGCACTGCCACACCGATATGACAAGACAAAAGCAACCCACGCTTGGTCGTTAGGAAAAGCCCCAGGTCTGCAAAGGAAATGAAGACGACACTGGTTTATGAACGTTGCGTACTTCTTGGGGTCCCCTGTAAATTGTTCAGGTGGAGCTAAAGGAACTGCCCCAGGAAGGGTTATTTGTAATGGATTGGTGGAAGAAGTTGGTACAGGTGCTGGAGGAATGTTACCAGGCAATGGGGTCTTTCCTGCCTGTGATTGGAGCAATTGTCTCCAATCACAGGCAGACAGATGGTATGACCCTTAGTAACAATCAAATCCCTCCTAAGAGCGTTGGTTTCTTGCCTGGCTGAAGGTAGTTCAGCGTGTAATTGTCCCTACAACTGAACTAACTGGTCAGTCTCTGAAGTCTCCATGACGCCCAGGTGGATAATATTATTGAGGCTTTGCATTCTGTTACGCTCACCTGGTATCCACGGGGACGCCACCCAGCCCTGGTTGGATGGTTGCACTCTCGAACCCTCTCCCGGTCCCTTGGTAAGGCCTCTGGTTAAAGATGGTTCTGCAATATAGGAGAGTTGGATTCAATACCAGATTGTCTTTATGTTTTTCCACCTCCCTTGAGCCTTCTCCTCACCTTAATATTGTAAAAGGTGGATTCTCCGTCCTGCTCCTCGTGGCAGGGGCGCGTAGATGTGGAGACGAGCAGCGACCAAGTTCCTTCTCTGGTGCAAGCCCCCCTGTGGGAATCCAGGCCTGCTGCGACTCTGTATGTTTGCTGCTTTACAGTCTTTATATGCAGTTCTTATGTTCCTCTTAGTTTGAATAATAATGTCTTGCTTCTTTCCTTTTAGGTATGGAAAGGTATTTTGGTGTTGTCATGCAGTTTGAAGATGAGCATGGACCGGTAGGCGAAAGCGTGTTGTGCGCAATGCTGTCCGGTGAGTAATGCGCGATGCGCGGCTCTGTTTCGCCTTTTATATTGCCAACCTGCGTCTTTTCTCTCCTTGCAGGTTTCAATGTTCCTTGCCGAGCGCCATACTGTTCCAGCAATGATACTGACCAGGAGATGACTACCCAGGTAAGAATTGTGTGGCTTTCTTCATTCGGGGGGAAACGTGAGTAAATCGCTTACTCATGCTGTCTTTCTTTCTCCTCTTTCCAGGTTATGATATTCCAGGATGCATGCGGTGCCGGATGATGGAGTTCGTACCTTCAGGTGAGTGGAACTGAAGTCAGCGATAGATTGAAGACAGGATACTGTTCCAGGTAAGTTGGCATCAAAGAACTGGACACAGTGAGAGTTACGCTGCCCACAGCAGAATAATGCAAAGCATGTTCTGCTGTTTGGGTGTGGTTTAAATAGTCTCAGGTAACGTAGTCCAGGTAAAATAGTCCCAGGCCTGCCACATCCAAAGTAGTCCAGGTAAAGTAGTTCCAGGCCTGCCACACCCAAAAGACTAGACCGCATAGCTCAGTTCCTTGTAACTGAGTTATGTGTATGCCTGCATGTTGGATGAACCCCCCCCCCCCCCCCCAAGTTAAATAGTCCCAAGTAATAGTCCCATTCTAATGTTGGTCTTCATGATGGTTATGAGCCTGGTGCCAAAGGTGCCAGGACTGACTCCAAGACAGTCTTGGATGAGGTTTTAAGGCCTTTGACCTGGCCCTAACTGGAAGGCTGACTTGCGAGTGAGGGCCAGGGGCAAGAGTCATGACACCACTTGGACACCCTCAAAGGAGCTGTCTGAAGGACTGCTTTGGAACAGGTCAGGGAGAGGTCCCGACTCCTCTTCCTCAACATCTGAAGCCAACAGCAGTGCAGCGATTTCAACTCTTGGGATGAAAGCCTTCAGCCTATTTACATGGAACACTTTTGGAGCCTGACCAGCCCTTCCAATGTCCACTAAATAGTTGACCTCACCCAGTGACTCCACCACTGTGCAAGGGCCTGACCATTTGTCCTGTAACGCTCTAGGCCTTATAGGATTCATGATCATGTGAAATTGATGAGGGAAGCCTTCTGGTCATACCAATGTTTCACCAGAGCTTGCCCTGCCTTCAATTTTTCACTAGCCAGACCCATCAGGAGTACCATCCTTTTTCTGAGCCCTTACACATATTGGTAGTAATGGGGGAGTGGGCATCACTCATCCCTCCTCGACTATGGCTAAGGGTCCCCTTACAGGATGACCAAACAGAAGTTCCAAGGGGCTGAAGCCAACACCCTCTTGTGGTACTTCTCTGTAGGCAAACAGCAAGCATGGTAACAGAAGATCCCATTTTCTTCTTTGAGGTTCTTCCAGAGCCCCAATCATGCTTTTCAATGTCCTTGTAAAACCTTTCAACCAGACCATTGGTCTGGGGTGGTATGCAGATGACAACTTATAGGTGACACTACATTCCTTCCACATGGCCTGCATATACTTTGACATGAGGTTGCTGCCCCCATCAGACACAACTTCTTTAGGGAAGCCAACCCTAGTAAATATGCCAAGCAAAGCTTTGGCAGTCACAGTTTTCAATGGGATTGCCTCAGGATACCTGGTGGCATGGTCGACAAGCACCAGGATAAACCTATTGCCCGAGGATGTTTGGGGGTCAATGGAACGGACATTGTCGATCCCTACCCTCTCAAATGGTACCCACACGATTTGGAGTGGTACCAATGGAGCTTGGATTGTTGAGACACTCTTACCAGATAACTGGCAGGATGCACAACTCCTGCAGTGACTTTCTACTGGCACCCCCATCTTGGCCCAGTAGAAGTGCATGGATAACCTTTGCTTGGTTCTCTTGATTCCAAGGTGACCAGCAAGGGGCACTTCATGTGCCAGCTGCAGGAGGAAGGGTCTTACAGCCAGGGGAACCACCAACGTCCTATGGTCTCCTTCTGTAAACTCTGTAGCCTCACTATACAGGAGCCCACCTTCCCAATAAATCCTGTGCTTCCCAGGAGGTTCACCCTCAAGCTGGGAGCAGATCTGTCTCCTTAGGCCTTCCAGAGATGAGCACTCACGTTGGCCCTTACTAAATTCTTCACTGTCCGGACCACCTTCTACTAAAAAATCTTTTAGTTCAGGATGGTCATTTGGGTCAAATACTTCAGCTATCACCACCTCCTCGTCAGGTCCTGGTGATTGACCAACTACCTCCACCTCAGTGGTAGGTGAGTTAGGGGGAATGTTTTCTTTTCCTCTTTTGGATTTTCTTACTCCTTTAGCCTTTGGTTTCCCCTTTGGCTGGGGCATTGCAGTGGTCTTGGCCAGTGCTGCCCTTGTTTGAGACCTTGTACAGGGCCTTTCAGCTGTATCTCCCACAAGCCCTAAAGCTCTGAGATCATTTCCCAGCAAGACCTTTCCTGGGACACTCCTCTGTATGCTCACTGGAATCCTGACTGCTGTACCATTTATAGTAAGATTTACAGGTCTTACTGGGAACATGAGGGGTGGGCTATGAGCCAATTTAGTGGGTAACAGAGGAGTTCTAGCAACTTCCTCTGGGTCTACCAAGGTAGAATCAACTACAGTTCGACTACACCCACTATCCCTAAGAGCTGGAGTATCTACCCCATTGATCAGCACACTTTCTTTAAAGTAGTGCTTTGTATTATCTGGAATCCTAGCATAAATCTCTGAGACTTTAGGCTCCCAGGAACCCAGGGAAACTAAAACCATCTCAGCTTCTATCCCACTGGGGAAGGAGTCTGAGGAGAAGGATTCCCCTATAATCTCTTCTTCCTCATAGGAGGAGAAAACCAGATTAGCAGAGTGGACTCCCAAAGTTTTGACCTTACATCTGGGATCCCCTTCACATGGTCAGTTGCTCCACAAGCAAAACAAGATCCACAGTCTGTTTACATTGGGAGACTTACTATAACCAGAGTTGTTTTGGATGCTGACCTCAACTACCCTGCGAGTTCTCTTGTGTCTTGCCCTGATTTTTCCTTTTGTGGCCCTTCTGGGAGGAGGTTTTATCAGATTCTCCACCCATAACAGGCCGAGTCTTGTCCTTATGGGACACTCTATGTGACACCCACACATCTGCTGCTATGGCAAGCATCTTAGGATCTATCTCCTTTAAATCTGCCAAGTGCTGCTTAAACTCAGGGGAAGAAGATGTAAAATATGTTCAAGCATGACAAGACATATCATACCTTCAAAGGTAGAGATCTTATAACCTTCAACCCAGCCAGTCAGGTTTTTTAAGGATTCAGTTACATAAGATACCCAAGTACCACCTTACTTATTTTTGTACTCTGTGAATCTTTTTAAGTATTGGGCAGGAGTCTTTCCAAACTTTAAGATGAGAGTTTGTGTAACGCTCACCTGACTCCCACGGAGGCGCTGGCCTGGTTCACGCCGCTGTGACCTCTTCTAAAGTGATGCGCAGGGTTCGGAAGACGGACTGGACCGGGCCCCCAAATCTGGCTTGTCTGGCTCGCAGAAGTATCCTTCTGTAGGCGAAAATAGGGGATTAACTGTCTGCGGGGTAATGCAATCAGCCTCCCACTTTCCCCTCTCACCCTCCTCGAAACCCTTCTGTGATTCCTCATAGCGTCTCACCGTAGGGTCTGGAAGGACGAGCTCTCCATCCTGCTTCTGATGCAGGGGCGCGTTGGCATCCAGTTACTTCACTGGATTTTTGGATTGGTGAGAACCAAACTTGCTTGGCTTCCAGGTAAGTTTTTTGATAAGAGGTTCCCCTTGTGTCCATGCATTAATGTACTAATGCTAGTGTCTTTTTCCCCATAGGGGCCGGGGTACGGAATGCCGGGGAACAGGCACCGACCCGAGATGAGAGGTGAAATCCTTGTAGAAATTAGGTAAGTCTTTAATGAGCGTTTTTTGGTAATGTCTTTTCATTCGCTCATTAACGCTGATGTCTCTTTTTCCCCTTAGGGGCCGGGGTCCGGAAATGCCAGGATACGGCGCGGACCCGAAATGAAGAGGGAATGAGTCAACAGGTAAGTCTTGAGATTTAGCTTTCCTTATTCCCTTCTCTCTCTCACCTTTTGTTCTGGTTTTTTTCTCCCTAGGCGCTGGGGCGTGACTGCGAATCCGGATGATCGCTGCTGAACATGGAGGCGCCCTGTAAAGGTGAGTGAAATGCGGCGCTGCAACGATCGACAAGATGAGCTTTTAAATAAAGTCTTCCTTTTCAGGATTGTCGGCGAGATGTCTCCGGGATGCAGATTTAGCAGGTAAGGACTTTTCCTTCTTCTGTTCTCTTCTTCTCTTCCTTTGCAGGTGATCCAGGATGCTGGCAGGCGTGGCAGAAGTCAGGATGCAGGAGCAGACACGGTGAGCGTCCAGCTGCTAGATGCAGAACAACGCGAAGCACGTGTGGCTGTTCGGGTGGGGTTTAAATAGCCTTGGAAGAAGTTCCAGGTATGTATCCTTCCTCCAATCAGGTATGTATCCTTCCCTGCCCAGATGGTAAATTAGTCCCACAGGTAAAGTAGTTCCTTTCAGGCCTCAAGGAGGCCGGGATCCTGCAGCATGGTCTGCATCAGGTAAGTGCACCCAAGCACTTCCATAATGAGCCTGGCGCCTATGGCGCCAGGACTAATGTCTTTTATGATCCTGGCGCCATAGGCGCCAGGACACTGTCCAAAGGGCCCCTATATGGGGTTGCTGGGTCCTTCCTTGGGGACTGGATGTCCGCTTTCGGGGACGCAGGGCTTGAACCGGCTCCCCGGGAGCGCGCATCATGACAGTTTGCTTCAACATTGTAAAATCTGCTCTCTCTGCTTTTGACATTTCATAATGGCACTGCAGCCAGAATGGGGCAGTCTGCTAAGTAACCAGGCAATTTTATCAGCATTGTCAAATCGTTGAACTTCACAGGCATACTCAAATGTATTCAGCCAGTCCATAATGTCATTCCTTTCCTCATACACACTGAGAAGATCCTTAGGAAACCTTGGATGAGAGGAGGACCCAGACCAATGTCCAGGAAAAAACATTCATTACTCTTCCTTTTAGGAAGGAGGTAATCCAAGAGGTTGCTTGTTTGGAGAATTGGGCTGCTTGACTGAGGTGAGTGGTGAGAGTGTTGTGGTCAACCAAATCGAAAGCGGACGAGAGGTCCAGGAGGAGGAGGAGGGCCGGCTTACCTTTGTCTAGGATTTGGTTGATTTGGTAAGTCCAATAGGGCAGTTTCTGTGCCGTGCCCTTTGCGAAACCCAGACTGTCTCCTAGGACAGAGTTAGTCTCGCGGTGCAGTTGATTTGCGTATGAGCTGCTTTATCCAGAAGTTTAAGAAGGAATGGTACAGTAGTTATGGGCCTGTAGTTGTTGGGCAGAGTGGGATCTAGAGAAATTTTTTTCAGTAGAGGGCGCACACAAGCTTCGTTTAGGCTGGCGGGGACAATGCCGGTATTGAATGAAGAGTTGATGAAGGTTGCGAGAAGGGGGGCAAGGCCCTTGGCGCAGTCTTTGACAATCTTTGGAGGGCAGATGTCACCTTTGCATAGTGAAGGTTTGAGGTGTTTGAGGAGGTCTATAACAGAGTTCTGTGATGTTCTTAAAGGTGAATTTAGGGAGGTGGGAAGTGCCGACAGGTGGCGTGGCCTGCGTAGGCAACTTTTGGTTTAGTAATGTTTTATAATGGGTCCGGATTTTCTTCTGGAGGAGGCCTATTTTATTTAGCATAGCAGCTTGGATGCTGGCACACCAGGCTTTGTCCTTATTGATTTCATCTGTGCTATTGGGCTGCGTAGTAAGTTCCTTGAATATGGTGAATAGCTCTTTAGTTTGTGAGTTTGCATTGGAAATTCGTTGATTAAAAGGAGTTGGATTTTGCGGTGAAGGCGGCTTCTTTATAGGTTCGCACCAGTAATTTAAAATTGCTTCTAGTGGAGTCACAGGGGTTAGATTGCCACAATTTAAGAGCAAGTCGCTTATTAGAGCGCATAGTTTGCAAATCCTCAGTGAACCATGAGTTGGCGTGAAATTATTTTTTCTCTTTTTCTTTCTAGAGGTGCTACAATGTTAATTGCCTTAGAGAGGGTGTCCTGGAATATATCTGCTAGGATAGTAGGATCTTTTGAGAAGGGAGGTGCTAGGCAAGAGGTGTTAAGGTGTGGTCGGAGGTTATCTGCTGTACGTTTTTTGGAGCTTCTAGCTAATGTGGTGGGGGCGGGCGTGGTCACTTTGGGGCTGGAGATAGTGGGGATGGAGAATTGGATGAGGGTGGTCTGTCCAGGGATAGGCACTGTTGGACGTGAGCGAGGAATTAAAGTTATGGTCTGCAATCCAATCAAAGTGCGACCTTTGGCGTGGGTAGGGTTTAGGCTTTTTTGAGTGAAGCCTAGGTCTGAGAGGTCATTGAGGAGTGAGCTAGCTGCATTGTCATTGGGGTCATTGAGACCTAAATTGAAGTCGCCTAGGATTAGTGGTTTATTTCAGGTTACTGCTAAGTAGATGGATAATGTGTCCCTGGAAGTCTGCCGGAGATCCTGGTGGACGGTAAAGGAGATGAATATTGATGGAATTGCTGGGTGAGAGGGCTAGTTTCGCCGATAAGATATCAACGCCTTTTTCCACAGAATGCAGTGTTGACCTTATGGAAATTGCCCCTTTATAGATTAGTGCTACCCCCCTCCTATTTTGGAAATCCTATCCTGTCTGAGGATGGTATATCCAGGTGGCAGGGCTAGGGTGATGCCTCATGTAACCACGTTTCAGTGGTGCATAGGATGTCTAAATCTTGAATGACCAGAAGATCATTAATTTCTAGTGCGTGGGCAGGAAGTGAACAAACATTGAGTAGAGCACATTTAAGGAAGGTAGATTGTGTTTTTTTAACTAACTAACATGATGTTGCACACTTTGTGCAGGTGAGGGAGCTTCGTGTGACAGGGGGATGGCCAGTGCTGTGTGAATTTGACTTTGTGTGTGGATGTTCTGGAGGAGTGTGAGAGGTGTCTGGCCGTAGAACGGGAACCAAGTCTGGAGTTCCTGCAGGTGATGTGTGCGGGGCGGGTGAGAATAAGCATAGGCTGGGTGCATGTTCTGAGTCTGAGGAGTCTGGTGGGGGAGTTGGGTGCAGAAGTGCACTGTGATTCCATAGTAGCGTGTAGAGGAGAATGCGTGGGGGTGGTGTGGTTGTTATAGGAGAGTTGGAGAATAATTTGTGCACATGTGAGGCACACCAGAATCAGTGGGAGTCTAGCCATGTGTATTGTGTGTTTGCAAGGAGGAGCGTTTCGTTTCATGATGTGAGGAGCAGTGGGAGGAAGGTGCCGTTGAGAATGCAGGTATGAGTGGTAGGCCACTGGTGGTATGAGCGAGTAGGCAGGGCATAGCTGAGGTTGGGCAAGTGTGATTGTTACAGCTATACAGTCTCATTGGGATAGTGGTACCATATAGTATACATTTGCATGGTGCAGCATAATACAACTTTAGCAAACAAAACAGAAAGGTATATATGCCTGAATAGTCTGCACTGATGAAAGTTTAACCATACAATCCTAAGAATTGCTTTGCAGTAGGTTGACCCCAGAGAGCGCATTAAAATGCATTGTGATACACATTTAAAGAGCAGAAGCAGTAAATCATAGATATAAATGCAACGTGTATAATCATAGACCTTAGAAATCAGTGCTAGGACGTTTAAAAACCAGCAGAGCATGTAATATGGTGATACATAGCTGACACAATGAGGGTTGTGGATGGGTACTGATGCCGCTACAGACCCACCGCAGTCACGTTGGATGGGTGACGTGCAGTAGATGCAGCGCCACTAGAAGGTTGGACGTGACCAGTGTTACTAGGCAGGCATGGGTGGCGAGAACAGGTAATGGAGAGGTATGAGGCCGGAGGCTACGGAGTGCATAAAGGTGGCGGAGCGGAGAGAGCAAGGCAGGAGGAGCAGTCTTAGCAGTAGGGCTGAATATCCAGGAGCAGCGTGATTAGCCCACTGGCCCCATACGGCCACGACAGGCTCAGGACAGGAGCCTTTTGCAGAGCCTTCTGCGCAGGTTGGCTGCACCGGTCGGTTGCCAATGATTGGTAAAAAAAGCCACTGGAGGCGGCCCAATCAACTATGGGGGCACATACCACATCAGGAAGTCGCAACCTGGTGTGAAGAGGCGTCGGCCATCTTAGATGATGTATTTTCAAATCCTCGCAGTTCAGAAAGTTATGTAGCAATGTAAATACAGAACTCATTTCTCCTAAAACTACCATATTGGGTTTGCTTCAGCAAGACTAAACATTGTCCATATTTTAGCATTGGGCTAATTTTTAGCCGATTGCCTTTTTGTGTCCATGCATGAGCTCTATGGTTTCGCCTTGAGCGCACATTACTCAGATTTAGGAATGTCCCCTCTGCTTGCCTTTCCTGTAAATGCGTACATAACAAGCATCTGTTAGCACTCTTTGCCTCCCTTCCCACAGTGTGCAGCCTGCAAGTCAGCAAGTGTTCACCGACCCGTTGGTCTCTTTCATGAATAATGATTGTTCAACATCCGCGCTCTTATGCAAAACCATAAGCATGAACCCATCTATATTTGGTGTTGTTATTTCCTGGAATGTGTGTGAAGGGGATTTTGTCCGGCGCTCGTGCGTCACTCTGTAAAATATATGTGCTGCTTTTGTTTAAACAGCCCATAGAAGGAAATGATTATTGCTGCCTCAGTAAGATATGTGCTGGTTGCAAAATTCCCCAATGTATCAAGTTTGATGAGACGCTTGTTCTGCACGTCTATGCCGGCCAAGGTCACATCTGCATCCTGAAACATGTTGTGACAAGCCCTGATAAGTCATATGATTTAATAGTCGTTAGCAATGCACCGCAATATCTAGGAATACAGCCAAGAGTGTTTTGGCAGGAAATTGCATGTCTGGAAGTGTCTCGTTTCATTGCCAGCCATAAGGATGAATGTCGACTCTGTAATGTTAGCAGCTCACTCAAGACTGCATCCCTATGAGGAGGTCCTGCAGTCGGCCCTTCCGCTGAAGGTTTTTCTTGATTGCAATAAATAACTGTTAAACTCACTTACTGGTGCGCTTATTTGACGGAGACCTCCGCCTGGTGAATTTTAGTATTTACAAAATTGGCGTTCCCTGCTGGTGGGCCTCCCAGCTGTAGCCCTTCGCTTGGATGCACGCCTTCCATTGCGCTACTGTCTTCAGGCGATGACTTCTGGGCCCAAATCTATCGCACCTTTGATGAAACAGCGCAGTCCTCGTCTTAAGACGGGGGATCAGGAAGAAGGACAGAAGGCTGCTCTGCCGAGGACTAGAGAACCAGACAGAGGAAGGAGGTCTCCTTGGTGCGGTGAGTGAATTGTATCTGCAGATATTGTATTGGTGGATGGTAAGCCACATGGTATCGGTTTTATGGTACGTATTATTTGTCTTTTTGGTAAGGATATTATTAATAATGGGAAACTTGTGTGTTCGAAATAGGAATGAGGAACATATGTACGCGCCTGCTGAAGGCACTCCGTGTTATACTATGCTAACCAATTATTGTCTGTGGGGCAGTGCAGTTTTGTAAAAATTGGGAGGACTATACCAAGATGTCCATTAAGTTTAAATGGCCTAAAGCAGGCACTTTTGATGTGAAAACGATCGAACACTTAGGGCCTCATTACACGGATGGCGTTAAGGATTTACCGGTAAAATACCGGTACCGGTAAATCCTTACCGCCTTACTACGAGGTCCCTTTGCGGGTTGGGGGATTTAACGCCTGCTTTTTGCAGGCGTTAAAAACCAACCCGCAAAGGGACCCAGGGAGCTAATTACGGTACCGCAATTTGCGGTACCGTAATTAGCGCCTTCCCCATTCCCATTGAGCCCTATGGGCCAAAAATGGGAATGGGAAAGGACAATGGTGGAAGGGGGAATTACCGCCCCGCCAACCTTGGAATGGGGTGGTAATTCCCCTTTCCGCCAAGGCGGTGTCATCCGTGTAATGAGGCCCTTAGAATTGGTATTGCTAAGGAAAAAGGTCTGCCCCTCCCAACACAATGCTGCTGTAACGCTCACCTGATTCTCGCAGAGGCGCCGGTCTTGACTGGGAGACTACCGTATCTTCAAAGGTGAAGTGTAGCACCCGGTTGGCTCTTTGGGCTGGACCTCTGTGCACTGTATGCCTGACGTGTAGAGTAAGATGTCTGCAGATAGAAAATATGGGGTTAATGAACTGGGGTTATTGGGGTGTCCCTATCTCTTTCCTCTTCTCCTCTCCTGTAGACCCCCAAAGGTTAACGCTCTCACCTTAGGTAAGTGAATGCCGAGCTCTCCATCTGCCTCGGGGCAGGGTGCTGTAACCAGTTTCTTCACTGGATAGGTAGCGCAGGCCTCTTGACTTCAGAGGACTGCTGTCCGTCGTTTACTGCACGAACGGTAAGTTTCGAGTCATTCAAATGTCTTTAAAGTCTTTAGTAATGATGTCTCTTGTTTTGCAGGGTTCGGGCGATGGCGGATGACGGGCTGAAGTGAGTTGAAGATGGAGCCCGTGTGATGAATAGAAGCGCCTGGAAGCACGTAAGTAAGCGCTTGTTGCCTGCTTCACTATGCGCTCTAACTGTCTTTTTATTTTGCAGGTACGAGTTCGGAGCGGCTGCAGGGTGCCGGAATACCCACTGGATTAGATGTGGAAAGGAGTAATGGCACGTGAGTATTAAAGTTCCCCAATGTCTTTAAACGCACCTTGTTTTGTCTTTCAGATGCGGGATGCAGCACCGAAGGCCTCCGGAGCGTGCGAAGAGTTGGTAAACTTTTGTCTTTCAGATGCCGGAATGCAGTGTGAAGACCTCCGGAGCGCACGAAGAGTAGGTAAGCCTTTGCCTTTCAGATGCCGGAATGCTAACCTGTTCTTTCTTGTCTTTATAGGTGTTGCTGAAGACTGGATTCAGGATGGTAAGCCTTTGCCTTTCAGATGCCGGAATGCTAACCTGTTCTTTCTTGTCTTTATAGGTGTTGCTGAAGACTGGATTCAGGATGGTAAGCCTTTTTCCTTAGGCCCAGGACCGGATGCAGAAGACACGATGAGCGTTCTGCTGCAGAGGTTGCAGAATAACGCAAAGCAAGATTCATCCACCGGGTGTGGTTTAAATAGCCTCCTGTAGTGCTTAGGTGTCTCCTTCCACAGCCACGCCTAAGTAAGAAAAGAGTTCCTGGTAAGAAAAGAGTTCCTGCCTTCCAGAAGAGTTCCAGTGTTCTGAATCTAGGGAGTGGCTGCAGCCCCACCCAACAGGAAAAGTAGTTCCAAACAGAAGAGGATCAGAGGCTCAACTGGCAGGCAAGTAAGCAGCATGGTCTGCTGAAGGTAAGTCCACCCAAGCATTATGAGCCCGGCGCTTCCAGCGCTGGGACTGGGCATATTTATGAGCCTGGTGCCACTGGCACCAGGACTGGGTCCAAAAGGTCCCAATTGGGACTGGTTGGCACTCGGAACCTGGGTTATGGATCTGCTTCCAAGGGAGTTGGGAAAACCCTGACCTTTTGGAAGCAGAGATCATGACAGCTGCTCGCCAGTGGCAAACAGAAGCGATAAAGCAGAAAATGTCCCAAGACAAAAAGGATAGGAAGAAACAAAAACAAACCTTACAGGAGAAAGCCTGTGAATTAGATAATAAAGAGTTTGAGCACCAGCTAGATGTAGAGGATTGGGCTGCACTAATAAAGTACAGTAAAGCTATGTACACTCCTCCCGAAAACAGGAAAGGAAATGGCTAGTCCCAACAGCGAGCCTGATCAGGATGCAATCAGATTAACAGAGAATCTCTTGCGACTAACGATACCGGTCATATCCCAGCGCAACATTGCGCCTCATGTCCCTTCTTCACCCCCCACTTCAGATCCACCCCCATATGGTACCCAAACCGGCACTATGGATCCAGGTAGTACTGAGGAGACAGAAACAGGAACTTAACCAGACATTCCCAATACACACCAGCTGAATTTGCCAATTTAGAAAACATGGAGCAAGACTTGTTTGACGATCCAAGGGCAGGTGTCTTGCAGAAGCTATATACCTGCCAAAAGAAGGAATTTGGACAGGTAATGAAATTGCATTGTAACCTTGTTACACAGTGGTTCAGGGATGAGGCTAAGTGTCAATGGCCCACAGCAAGGCATACATTAGTTTTCAAAAATTGATTTGCAGAGTTTGCGAATTACATTTTTCTCGATTAGCAAACAAACCCATTTGATTAGCAATTTTGTACTAATGTGTAATGCCACCAGGAGATACTTGTACCCAAGATATAAAATCAGCAACAATACAGCAGTTTTGTATACCGCTGAAGTAGGACATTAGTGAGATAAGTCAGGCCTTGCAAATTCTTTCTGTAAAATAGTGCATGTCAACACAAACCCACTTTAGTTTGGCACGCTGCTGAAACCCAGAGTCCAGCCACACACAGTTAAACTTGTATTTGACATTTACTGCAAAGTAAAGTTTAAATAAAAGTTTCCAACACCCCCTGCAAATGGTACTGGCCCTTCTTAAAATCTACTCAACTATGCAATGGGGCAAAAATACTTTGAGAGCCCTGGATGAGTTTCTGTAAAAAGGTTACCTGCATGAACGGACACAAATAAATAAGATAAGATAAGATAAAAAAGGCTTTTAAAACAGTTTGGCCAGCTCTCTCTACTGCAGGTGCAAATATTGAATGCAATCATAATCATAGAGCAAAGTGAGCTCTGGAGGCTCATGGGTTGAGCACCAGTTACACGCTGTATGTAACCACCAGGCCACAAGACTAGGTTTGCCATCAAAGCATTTGGCTGCATGGTCATGTACTTTTTCAAAGGTGTTCACTTGTCAATATGATGCATCTTTCCCAACAAAATGAAATCTAGTTGACACTGAGATTTAGATACACGTCACCATAAAGCATGGAGAAAATGCAGTGTTTTGCAGTAGTAATACTGTAATTATGCATTATGTAACCTATTACAGTTTTAGAAAAGGAATTTCTAAATTTCTAACACATATTGGTCTTTGTCAGACAGGATACAGTTGGCTTAGTAACAGTATTATCCCCGATTATTTCTGGTTTGCAATAATTTGAAAAATAAAAATAAAATGTGCATAGCACTCTACACACAGGCCTTTTGGCACTTGAGTGAAGGGGATGATTACTGCTGCACTTTCTCTCCATTAACCCCTTAAAACTTGCATTGAACAGAGAAAAGAAGGTGGAGAGAGTTCTGAAGGCAAGAGAGGAATGCAGGGTGAGCTGTGCTTTCATTGAATAGGGTAACTTAAATAGCTAACTTTGCTACACAAGTGCCAATTTAATTAGCAAACCTACAGAATTGCATAGCAAATTGCTCCACAACACTGCTTATTTTATGCCTTGCACAGGGTTGTATGAAATCTATCAGAGCATTAGCACCGAGAGAGATCGGAAAGCCCTCTGGGACAAATACACTCAGATAATTGACCAGGTAACAAAGGCTATGAAAGACCACAATGACCGACTAATGGGGGAGGAACAGGAAAATTACAGAAGGACGCAGGCCCTATGGGATGCCAAATCAACTGCCGACGCTTTGATTAAAAAGATATTTAAGGAAAAGGAACAAGGGAAGTTAGACTACTGGACGGGCACATTTGCCACCCATAGCGTGGCGAAACAACTGGTTTGTCTGAAAGGACTTTTGAACAAGATAGGATCAGAATGCGAAACAGGTGGGCGGGAGGATGTTTGTAAGAAAGGAGAGAGTGCAAGACAGAGTTAGAATCTTAGAACACTAAATGGGAAACAGAAGATCTTAGGACATGCAGATTGTTCAGAGAATTATTAGAAGTGTTTCTCCCAGGAACCCAAGTGATGGCACCCCTGAGGGAATGTGCGCCCGTTGTTACAGCGGCTGCAGACCCAAATGACAAGACTCTCGTTGTGACTGAAACATATGTCTATGTACCCCTCACTAGAGCAGAAATATTTAGTATAATAAAAAGCACCCCAGTCCCTAGGACTAATGCCGCAGGATTCTACAGAGAGCTGAGAGCGTTATTTAAAACGTGTACCTTGACTTTGCAGGACATCGATCATGTGATGTCCGCCGTAACCCCGGCTGATGTATGGGAACCTTTTAGATCTCGGGACCCCCCTGGGCATGCGATTTCCAGGACCACATTAGAAGCACAAGATAAGGATCGGAAAGCAACTGACCCCATTCCGGATGACCTAAAAACACTAGGGACAAGAATATTAAAAGCGCTAAGTGACATATTGCCAGAGGGGGAGGTGAATGTTGAGAAAATGGATTCGGTTATACAAAGCCCTGCAGAAACGGTTGGGGACTACTTCCTGAAATTCGAAAGTGCATTTAAGGCACACAGTGGTCAGTCTTTTAGCGACCCCACGGGTCAGAGATATTTCGCCATGGGCTTTGTGAAGGGTCTATGTAAGGGAATTAAGAAACCACTCAAAAAGGGCAAAAGTACTTGGCAGGCAAGCACCCCGTCCCAGATCTTAGAGATGGCTAAATATTACGAGCTGCAGGAGGAAGAAATGGAAGGTAAGAAACAGGCAGACAGAAACTTGAAAAACAAAGTGTTTAGGCAACAATTGGTACAGGCACCTTATAATAAACCAAAGGACCAGAGACCCCAAGTAAGAAATCCCACAGGTAACGCCCCGCAATGGACACCCCCAAGAATAGATCAGTGCTCATTCTGTAGGCAGACGGGACATTGGAAAAACAATTGCCCCACATTATTGGCACGGGGGAAGTCAACCGGCGGGTGGGAGAGGAAGAGGTCGAAGTGGACCTCCTACAGGGCCACCCCAAGGACGAGGAAAGTTTATAAATCCAGAGAATAATGTATTCTCAACTGGCGCAGCGCAGCGACAAATGATTGAGGTAAATGGCAATTGGTTTGTGGAAGAGGAATTGAGTGGAATGAGGTTTTTCGATAATACAGCAGCAATGAGTTGAAACACCCCTAGTGAACCTGAGGAGGCGGGGTCTGTTCCTATAGACCAAAAGGGATTGCATGTTAAATTGCAAATAGGACAGCACCCCACCGTTAAATGCTTGGTTGATACCGGGGCAGGTAACAGCTCGGTTGATGCCAAGGCCGTCCCCTCAGTTCCACTATCGGGTGAAAATAAGGTTTCTGTAGGGTTTGGTGGGGAACCCATATGTACTCCAGTGTCCCAGAGAGTTGAGACATCCATATGTGGAGTAAAATTGACAAACAAATGGTTACTTACCAACAGGTGTCCCGAGAATCTCCTTGAGTTGGATCTTTTGAAAGCTTTGAATACAACCATTTATTGTTCCCCAACGGGCGTTCGCATGACTATATGTAAATCCAAAGTTAGAGGTTGTTACCTGGCTGAACCGTTGCCACCAGAGTTACAGGTATTGCCCGCAGAACTTTGGGCTATTGGCAGTAATGATGTGGGTGTTTTGAACATCCCCCCTGTTGTGATCAAGGTGAAACATGGGGTCCCTCTACCCCGGACCCCACAGTACAGAATATCTCCAGAAGGGGAAGCAGCATTGGTTAGGATTGTACAGGACTTAATACGGCTTGGGGTTGTTGAGGCGTGTGATGACAGCCCATGTAACTCTCCGTTGCTCCCTGTGTATAAGAAAGGAGATGAAGTGACCCTGTATCGATTTATTATTGACCTTAGAAGAATTAACAAAGTTGTGGGCCCCAGGTATCCAGTTGTCCCCAGTGTGACCAGTATTCTCACTATGGTCCCTCCCACAGCCACTTATTTTAGCGTAGTGGACCTGAAAAACGCTTTCTTTCAATACCCATAGCTGAAGAATCTAGATACCTTTTCTCCTTTGTATTAGCACAACGACAATACAGGTTTTGTTGAGCACCCCAAGGTTACACAGAAAGCCCGCCCATTTTTAGTCAAGCACTAAAACAAAAGTTGGATGAGATTTTGTTACCCCTTGGGGTGATACTCATCCAATACGTGGATGACATCCTCATTTGTGGAGATACTGAATTGAGTTGTAAAGAAGGTACCTTGATTGTGTTACAGCATTTGGCATACCATGGTCACAAAGTGTCACTTAAGAAAATGCAATATGTACAACCAAAGGTTGATTATTTGGGATATGTCCTCACTGCAGAGGGTCGATCACTGTCACCTGAAAGGGTACGGTTAATCCAAGAAATGGCATACCCCAGTACCTTTAAAGAATTGAGACGTCTGTTAGGTATCACCTCATATTGCTGTCATTGGGTCCCCGAGTTCTCCCTGCTAGCTAAGCCCCTGCTACAATGTTTGAAAGCAGAAAAGGATCAGATACCCTTCATTTGCACACAAGAAATGAGAGAGGCCTGCAACGCTCTAAAAAGCACCTTGTGCAGTGCCCCAGGGCTCGGGACACCCAATTACGGCAAACCATTTACCCTTTTCATACATGAACAGAAAGGTTGTGCTCTATCAGTATTAACGCAGGAACAAAATGGAAGGCAAAGGATGTGTGCTTATTTCTCTGGCACTTTGGACAGTGTGGCTGCAGCGCTTCCCCCATGTATGCGATCAGTTGCTGCAGCAGCGGTAGCTCTTGAACAAAGTGCTGGTTTAGTGTTGGGAACTTCCATAATTGTAAGAGTCCCCCATGCCGTGGATGTGTTGCTCAATAGAACTCAGACTCAGCACCTCACACCAGCCCGTTTAACGCAATATGAATTGACATTGTTTGCACCAAATGTAACTATTATGAGATGCAATACCTCAAACCCAGCTTCCCTTTTGCCAATCCCAAGTGAAGAGGGAGATCAAGACATACATGATTGTCTGATACGTACTGATGAACAGACCCAAGGTAGGGTCGACCTGAGTGACCTTCCCTTGGAGGGAGGCGATGGGGTCTATTTTGTGATGGGTCATGTTACAAATTGGAAAGTGGGGAGACAGTGGTTGGGTACGCGATAACAACTGAAAATGAAATTGTCCACATGGAACGCATACCCGAGTTATCAGTGAAAGCTGCAGAATTAAGGGCATTAACAAAGGCTCTGGAACTAAGCAAAGACTTAGCTGTAACCATCTATACAGATTGAGCTTATGCACATGGCGTGGCCTTTAATTTTGGCCTGCTATGTAAAGAAAGAGGGTTTATCACCTCACAATGTACCGAAATAAAACATGGAAACTTGATAAACAAATTATTAGCAGCGTTGGCTGAACCTGCTCAGGTGGCTATCGTGAAATGCTCCGCCAATAGGAAAATAGATTTTGTGGGACAGGGAAATGATTTGGCAACCCGGGAGGCTAAATATGCCGCAGAACGCTGTGATTTAGCCCTTCCTGAGTGTAACATGATACAGAGGGATGTGGAAGGGAAGGGGAATGGTGAACGGGGAAGAGAAATTGAAGAAGTAATGAGAGACATTCAAAGAGAAGCAGCAGATTGTTACTGTCCTTGGTCCATGCTTTAACTTCACAATGAACAAACTTCCAAGGGGGTGTGGTTGGATAGAATTAAAATGAGGTGGCTGCTCCCGGACAGTTATTTACCCATGGTAGTAGACATGGCACATGGGAAATGCAAGCGCAATGGAGGACATTCTGAGCAAGGTATGGAAAAACCGGAAAATTGGATCATATTGCAGGAGGTGGGAAGCACAGTGTGCCATCTGCCTCCACCATAATGTGGGTAAGTCTGTGAAGGTGCCGGCAGGTCATAGCAGGCTCCCTACGCAGCCGTTTGAGGTGGACTTTATACAGAAAGAACCAGTTGCCAAATTGAAATACTGTCTTGTGATGAGGTGTGGGTTCACCGGCTGGACAGATGCCTACCCCTTGAGAGATAACACTGCTATTTCTACAGCGAAATGCATTTTAAAATACTGAGTGCCCCAGTACACGGTACCCAGCCTTTTGTATTCTGACAATGGAGTGCATTTTACCGGCCAGGTTGTGAAATATGTTTGTACTGCTTTAGGAATCGATCAAAGATTCCATTCGATATATCATCCAAAGTCTGCTGGAATTATTGAACGTGTTAATTCCGTGGTAAAGAATAAACTGGCAAAGAGCTGTGCCTCCACAACTTTGAAGTGGCCAGGTGCCCTTCCTTTGGCATTGCTCAGCATGCGTACCACTCCAAAGGGAACACACAAATTGTCCCCATTTGAAATTGTGATGGGCCGCCCTCCAAGTAGATGGTCCATCCCTAAGCCAAATGCTATTGGTGATATTGAGCAGCCATTGTTGAGAGAATACTGTGCTGAACTCACGCATAAACTGTCGATTATTCATCAACAGGTGAAAGAGGCAGCTCCGTCGGCCCTGGAAGGAGAGGGCCACGCTATCAAGCAAGGGGACTACGTCCTCATAAAGAGTTTTGATCGGACCAATTGCTTGCAGGCCCGATGGAAAGGGCCTTTCTTGGTCCTATTGGCAACAGACAGCAGTGAAAGTAGCTGGCCATAAAACGTGGATACATGCAAACCATCTGAAGAAAGCGCCACCTCAGATATTCCACCCTCCAACTAAGGATACGGACAATTTTGTAGCCGAACCAACTGAGGACACTCCAAGGTATAATCTGCACCCTAGGAAGCAACATTGATTGCCTATGTTTGGACTCTGACACCTGGCTGAGAATGGACTTGGTAAAGTGTCGGAACAAGCAAGGACAATTGAACATACAGACGAAGTGGCCTCAGCAACCCCTCCTGGGTAGGAAGTAGCCCCACCGAGACAAACGGATGAAAAGGCGTTGGCAGCCCCTCAAGGGTAGGAAGTAGCCTCACCGAGACGTGTCAAGGTAGGTGTCAGAAGCAGTGACAGCAAAACGGGTTATAGCGTGCAACCCTTGCGATCTAGCGCATAAACAGACGGCACCGTTAGGGTAATTGTTAGGGATTTTAAACCTTTTGTGTAAATATATACTGTATGTAACGTGTGATATTTGACAGCCAAGTTCCGGAACTCAGCCATCTGGGATCAGCCCTGTACGAGGGAACCAAGTAGGTTTTTACAATGGATAATAAGGACACTGGACAAGGGTGTCCATATGTTAATAGGTATGCATGCACCTCAAAGGAGAAACTCATTATATCCATAGTTTGCATCTTTATAGCAGTGGGGTTCGCTATATTCTTTTGGTACCTTGAACACCATGATATTTATGTTGCTCGTAACCTATTACCCGCCACAATGCAGCCCCCAACACCAGAATTAGTAACCATTCCCCATATAGATCAGGAGTATCGGAAAAACAACCCCAGGAATAGCATCCTTACATGGATGAACGATACGAATCAGATACTGAATAAGACCAACTGTTACATTTGCACGTATGTTCCCCATAGCCACCAAAGTGGACCCGACTGGTATGCAACTCCCGCTACAAATGATACATGTGTGCCCCTACGAGATTTTATCCTGCTCTCCTCTGATAACTTTTCTATACCCCTTTATGCACCAGATGAACGAGAAATAACCCACATTGCCCTAACACCTACAGCAACCCGGTTTCTACAGAAATCCACTCCTTACCCAGATAAAGAAATAGAAATAAATTTCCTAGAGCTTTTCGAATTGAAGGGGAAAGAAAAACTACCCCCTCCAATCCCTGTACATAATATAGTACCAAAGGCTCCCTTCTGTTATCAATGAAACAAAACCCATAGATGGACTTTCAAACCAACATGTGACAAAGCAATATTTGTTTATTTGTGGACAAAACACGTTTCTTTGGTTGCCACGCCATTGGGAAGGTGGATGTACCGTTGGTTATTTAATATTAGGATTACATTATAAACCATTAGAGGCAGTGAACTTAAAACAAGAAACAAGGAGAACAAAATTAAAGATGGAGAGTTACGGGCAAAGGAGAAGAAGGAAGACACCACCTGGGACGAATTCTTTGATTTCTTAAAGGGTATAGTGATGCCCATGGGAATAGTTATGAACTCCCGGAGCATTAGGCACCTGGCTAGATTAGTGGAAAAGGAACTCAATGTGACCGGTGAAATACTCACTAATATTACTAAAGAGGAACAGGCAGTTCGGATGGTCGCACTACAAAATCGCCTAGTATTAGATACAATGCTGGCTGAGGTAGGAGGAGCTTGTAAAATAATTGGAACTTCCTGTTGTACCTTCACACCTGATTATAGTACCGACATCTTTAAAGGGATTGATGAAATGCATAAAATGGCAGCTCAAATACACTCTGAATTTGGGTATGGGGATGGGACATCCTGGTTCTGGGACCTATTACGGAGTTTGGGTTGGAAGCTCCTCACGCCTCTCCTTGTCATAGGAGGATTGATAGCTGCTTGCTGCATTAAGTGCTTTCCCTTATGTGTATACGTCATAGGAGATTGTTGCAGGAAAATGATGGGGGCACTGACACCCAAACCCACTAATGCAATGGCGACTAATGAGATGATAAAATTAGAAGAGACGATAGAAGGGTTGCAAAAGATTGATGTTTCTGACAACGAAAATAAAGAGTGGAACATTCAAGCAAAATTATGCAATGTATACTGAACAATTGAACCAACAGCGAGCCGCAGTTGGGCTCCGTCCAGTGCCTGACAGAGAGCCACAGCCAGCACCCGTTAAGAGAATGAATAAATAGTAGGCACACCAAGTTTATTGTTGATATAGTCTTGCTGACGCAAAAGGGTTGTTTGTAAATACAGAAATCATTTCTCCTAAAACTACCATATTGGGTTTGCTTCAACAAGACTAAACATTGTCCATTTTTAGCTTTGGGCTCATTTTTAGCCGATTGCCTTTTTGTGTCCATGCCCAATCTCTAGGGTTTCGCCTTGAGCGCACATTACTCATAGATTTAGGAATGTCCCCTCTGCTTGCCTTTCCTGTAAATGCGTACATAACAAGCATCTGTTAGCACTCTTTGCCTCCCTTCCCACAGTGTGCAGCCTGCAAGTCAGCATGTGTTCACCGACCCGTGGGTCTCTTTCATGAATAATGATTGTTCAACATCCGCACTCTTATCCGAAACCATAAGCATGAACCCATCTATATTTGGCGTTATTTCCTGGAATGTGTGTGAAGGGGCATTTTGTCCGGCGCTGGTGCGTCACTCTGTAAAATATATGTCCTGCTTTTGTTTAAACAGCCCAGAGAAGGAAATGATTATTGCTGCATCAGTAAGATATGTGCTGGTTGCGAAATTCCCCAATGTATCAAGTTTGATGAGACGCTTGTTCTGCATGTCTATGCCGGCCAAGGTCACATCTGCATCCTGAAACATGTTGTGACAAGCCCTGATAAGTCATATGATTTAAGTCATTAGCAATGTCCGGCCTTTGTGGTCTTCACCGCAATATCTAGGAATACAGCCAAGAGTGTTTTGGCAGGAAATTGCATGTCTGGAAGTGTCTCGTTTCATTGCCAGCCATAAGGATGAATGTTACAATTTTCCTATAAATTGTATCGGCTCTGTAATGTTAGAAGCTCACTCAAGACTGCATCCCTATGATGAGGTCCTGCAGACGGCCCTTCCGCAGAAGCTTTGTCTTGATTGCAATAAATAATTGTTACGAAGACCTCCGCCTGGTGAATTTCAGTATTTACAGCATGTCGCTGGTGATCTCAGGGAAGGGGGTAAACACAGCAAATGCAGCTGCCGTGTAGAATATGCTGCTTGTAATATACTAGGCTGGCAATTTCATATATATTTAGAGGCTTGGGAGGTATGCAGAGCCCACGGGCTTACCTCTATTGAAATTACCATGCCTTTGTGGGGATTGCGTCGCTCCTGCGAACGCTTGGACGAGGAGTTCCTGCTCCATGCGAGATCATGCCAAGAATAAGGTGACACAGGCTCAGGAAAGGAGCCTTCTGCGCCTGTCGGTTGCCAGTGATTGGTAAAAAAGGCACTGGAGGCGGCCCAATCAACTATGGGGGCACGGACCACACCAGGAAGTCGCAACCTGGTGTGAAGAGGCGGTGGCCCTCTCTATTGAAATTACCATGCCTTTGTGGGGATTGCGTCACTCCTGTGAATGCTTGGACGATGAGCTCCTGCTCCATGTGAGATCATGCCAAGAACATACATCATTTGGGCATTCTAACAACCCGAGCACCTGCCAGAGTTTGGCCCTATTGACTTTGTCAAAAGTGCAAACAGCGTGCCACTATCAAATTAAGATTGAGAGCTTGCTTGCATGTCCCTCATCCAGGGTGGAATACCAGCTGCATTTTTCCCCAAAATGCTATATCACGATATCAAATTATTCTATTTAATAAGTGACCTCCCAAATATCTTGATGTTAGATTCCAAGAGAGAAATTGACCTATAAACTGCTGGGCTATCTCTCCTGCCTTACTTGTAAGTTAATCACTTACGTAAAAGTAATAGAAAGCGTCTCAGATTATTCGAAGGGCAAAGGTTTAAATATCTTTGAGCCCTTCCAAAAGTGTATAGTACATGAGATGTGAACCCATAGCTGTGAAGACTCGCTAGATGTCTAAAATTATTCTGCCAATCCCAGATTTTAAGACGTTCCGCCATACCTAGGCGCGTACCTATTAGAGGAAGAGTGAATTTCTACTTGGAAGGAACGTTCGTTTTTGTATCCCCCGACCTGACCTGCACTGCGAGCTGAGACGGGGCTCTTGCAGGGGCAGGACATTGCACGCAGCCCAGAGGAGGCGGGGCTTGCACGCAGCACGTGACCTATCACGTGACCTGCCGGAGCTTCAAAGCCCACTGACATCCACCCTTGCGGCGTTAAGCCCGACGGTGAAAAGCCCATTGGCTGTTGTGCGGCTGTTTGGCGCTGGGGCGCCATTTTCAGCCGGGTAACTGTCTATTGAGTAATCTGTTCTGTGTGAAACACTCTCCCCCCCGGTTATACATTTTTAATTGCTCTATTAGGACTTTAAATTAAGTCTATATGCCTCCTAAAACACGTGGGGCGAAAGCGTCCTATAATCTGAGGAAAGGTAGGACAAACCATCCCCACATGCCTACTAGCAATGACAATGGGGGAGAGAGTTTGAAATTCCCAGCTAATAGGGGAGCAACTATTCCTGAGCTATTTAAAAAAATCCCTCCTACATGTATTAACGATCAAACTGAGGAGAGGGTACCGACAACACATAATAGAAGTCGCCCATTGGACACTACGATCTTTGACGACATCGATAATAATTCATTATTAGACTTATGTCTGTCAATACAGAAATCTATGGCTCCTCCACCCAATCCTGAAGAACAGGAAACTACTATGATGGGGACAGCCAGGAAAGCTACACGTATCACAGTGGAGGCACAAGTTTTGCAACCTGCGAGCTCCTCACTGAGAACTATATGTTCTGGTCGTTTATCAGAATCACCAAATCTTCTGATCGATTCAGGCGAGCAGGGGCAAACCAAGGCTGACCAATCCTATGAGCTATCTCAGCTTAACTCGGCAGCTATTACCGAGATACAGGCCTCCTTAGTTTCTCTTCAATTTGCACTAAAAATTCTCCTTAAACTATGTGGGAGAATACATGTGAACACAGTTCTACAGCTGAATCTTCCTACTTCGGATGTAGAATACGAAGGAATGCCTGCAGAGGCAAAGGAGCCCGAGATACCAGCTGAGCCACCTAATACTGAGGAGGCTAAACAACCCACAAGCGAAGAAACTATCCATCTGACTAAGAAACAGCGCAGAATGGCAAAAAGAGCAGCCCTAAGAAATGTCCCTGTAGAGACGGCCTCCCCACTCCCTGATACAGCAATTCCCCAGCAGAAATCTAAAAAGGCTAAAAAAAGGGCACTCAAAAGAAAGAACAATCGAAATAAAGGCCGGGGCACACTCACTAGCTGGATTTTAGAGGAGAAAGCTAAAGAAATCTCAGCTGTGAGTAATGCGAGCCAAGACTCTATTCTTATAGACAACCATTCTGCAGTTAATCAATTTTCTACCCCTCAACGGATCAATTCTAACAGTCCATTTGAAAGTATGGACTCTGAAAGGGATACTCAGGTACCGGAGAGGGAAGAGAACAGAGAGGGAAATAAAATCTGCATTGTGAAGAATCTAAATCAGCAATGCCGTGATAAATGGCTACCTCGTGCAGCTATGCTTGAGAAACTTCACTTAATACCCCAATTAAGAGTTATTAGATCTGAGGATTTCTCTTTTGTGGAGCCTTTATGCACCACTAATCCCAACGTGACAGCATTGCATTGCACGGTCCTGGCCTCGGCTCAGCTAATTCGTAAACACAAAGTCAACCTAGCACAGGTAGGACTAGGAGTAGATGTGAACCCTGATGATGCAGACCCTCTGATCAAAGATGATCCCAAGTCAATTAAAATTGATAATAAAACTAAGTTGCCTTCCCTCACTGGAAACCAAGTGCAAATGTGTGACATTCAGAATACTCTCAAGTGACTTGCGGAAGCTTTACCATTGGCAATAAATAGACCTTGAACTTGCTCCTTACTATCCTGGAATACCAGGGGTTTTAAGCATTTCACTGCAACTAATGGGTCATTATCTTACATCATGGATTACTCTTTCTTTATGTTGCAGTAAACTTGGTTAATTGCACCAATCATAATAGATGGTTATAAATTGTACCAGACCCATGCCAAAAAAGGTCCGGTGGGGAGACCTTATGGGGGACTGATGATAGGGGTAAGAAAATCTATTACATCCAGAGAAATAGCTACCGATTCGGAGGACAACATCAATGCGGTGTAGGTGGTTATTCCCTTTAAGAATAACTGGACTAAACTTTTGCTGGTTAACATTTATAACCCCTAAGATGCATCAAAGAGCGACCAAATACAAGACAAACTGCATGATCTCTTTATCGAGTGGACTAATGAATGTCAAAATAGTTTCATTGTTCTTGCTGGGGACTTTAATTGCTCTATGAAAGGGGAAGGAGGAACGACTAATAATAAGCGGTTACACCCGCACCCCCCCATGTTTCAAGATCTCAGTGATGTCGAAGGGGAGAAGTGGATGTGTTTTATGAAAAGCTGGGAAATGGAATGCCTGAACAGTCGAACGATGAGTGACCGCCCGGGACATTTCACCTGGAGAGCAGGTGTTGCTTGTCGCACCCTAGATTACTGTTTCATCAGCCCTGAGGTGGCATCCTTAGTTAATGATATGGTAGTTATAGATAATGACTGGAGTGATCACAGAGGCTTAAGTCTGAGTTTGGATTGTGCTTTTGATTCTCCCCCAAGAACAGCGGTAGGAAACCTGTTGGTTAACCATGCCTGTTCGCGATTAATTTGGTCTGAGAAAAATATATTGAAAGCCTGTCGCGATTGTGGTGAGTGGAATAATGATTATCATACTAAGTTTGTCAAGTCTACAGCTGAAGACCTAGAAGAATGGATATACAATTTCACAGCTAAATATGTATTAAGAAAATCATCATTTGTCATTAATGAACGGGGCGCGATAGAGGTTTATGATAAGACAATTCGGGATGCTAAACGGACCCTGAGAAGGGATATACGTAGAATTAGAACTAATACATACCCTATCATGGATATACATACCAAGGTCAGAGAGGTAAAAAACAGATATAGGACATGGTTAAAATACTGTAAAAGATCGCAGAAATTGGTTAATTGGCAAAAAACTGTGAGAACTATCTGTTCAAGAAATGCCCGGAACATCTGGGCACTTCTGGGAGAAGCTAGGGGGAATAGGGTAACCCCCCAGATTAAACCAATTGATGCCGAGGAATGGGTTAATTTCCTGGAGACACGCAATGGTACGACGGTAGCGTATCCTGCAATATGTGCTACTGCTTACCATGTTCCCTGTCCATTTGGAAGATCTGATAGACAAGATTACCAAACTTAAAGCCTCTCGAACCCCGGGCCCAAACGGTCTCTCCAATCTTCTTATGAAGAGAAATCCAGTCTTCTGGGCTAATTTTCTGAAAAAGTCCTAGAGGACGGGATAATTCCAGAGACATGGCAAAGAGCAATCTTAGTGCCGGTATTTAAAAAAGGTAACAGGTCGGATCCTGGTAATTATCGTTTGCTCTCATGTTAGATTGTTCTGGCAAATTATTTGCCTCCCTTTTATTGCAGAAACTACAGTGCTGGGCAGAGAAGGAAGGGATTCTGGACCGCTACCAAAGTGGATTCAGAATCGGTTATTCTACTGTCCAGAATCTTTATATCATGAATAGCCTCAGAGATAAAGCCTTGGACCCTGGCGTGCCCTGAAAGATTGCTCTATTATCTACAACTATTACATCATAACACTTCTGTACAGTTGAGGCTGGACGGAAGTGGTTCCACTACTAGGGCAGTAGAGCAAACTAGAGGAGTGAAACAGGGATGTGTCACTGCACCCATATTATATAATTTGTTCGTCTCAGATATCCCCGAGTGTTTGGGAACTGTGAGTAATTGCTCTCCAAAAGTTGGTGCTCAGCACTGCTTAGTCCTGGCCTATGCGGATGATGTGGTCATTTTTGACCACACATTCAGTGGCATTTTACGCTCGGCTAAGCGGCTCTGGGAATATGCGGAGGAGAACGAACTCACAATTAACCAAACGAAAACTGAATTGATCCTGTATAGTCATGTCAAAGTGAACCGCCATAGAATGATAGTAAGAGGACAGGAAATTCAATACACCAACTGCTATAAATACCTGGGAGTTGAATTTGATTGTAAGAGAAATTTCCATTCCTGTATTCAAGCCCGTAAAATAAAAGCAGCACAATTAACTTCCATGATATGTCAGTTCACGCGCAATAAAAGTGGATACTCTGTGTGGGCAGCCCGCCAACTCTATATCCAGTGCCTAACTCCTATGGTAACCTACGGGCTGGAAGCTCTAGTCCATATAGATCTGGATTGGCTTCAGGTACTGGAGGGTCGTTTTTGGCGTAAGCTGCTGGGTCTGCCACAGGGAATACCAATGGCAATTCTAAGATTAGAGATGGGCTTAACTTCCCTAAAAGCTCTGGTATTAAAGAAAAGAGCAGAAATTTACATTAAGGTGCAGGTCTCCCCGATTAACCCTCTCCTGAGGACGGTAAAAGAAGACATTGTTGGGAACAAGCAGGTCTATTTTGTGAGAGAAATGACTAACCTATTTGAGATGATTGAATGGACCCCTAATTGGGGAGATAATTATGAACACCTAAAAGCCCAAATGGCGGAACGTCTTAAAATCTGGGATTGGCAGAATAATTTTAGACATCTAGCGAGTCTTCACAGCTATGGGTTCACATCTCATGTACTATACACTTTTGGAAGGGCTCAAAGATATTTAAACCTTTGCCCTTCGAATAATCTGACACGCTTTCTATTACTTTTACGTATCAACCATCTTCCTACTCTAACGGGGTTGGGCCCGCAATGGGCCATCCCCAAAATCGAGCGCTTTTGTAGGATCTGTAAGAACAAAGCCTCACTTGAAACTGCGAGACATGTCCTCACATTATGCCCTAGACTAAGCTTAATTTATATAAAACACTATAGTAGATATGTACATAATCTTGACCATATCAAATCTAAAGATTTCTGGAATATATGTATCAATACTTTGAATCCCAGTCTACATCTGGCTCTATATAGAGTATGGTATATGGTTAAGGGAAAACTTGAAATCTGAAACAGGTGGAAAGGCCAACCTCCTGGTAAACAGCAGTAGGAAATGAGTTGTCATACGAAGGTATGTGAAAACTTAAAGGTGTTTGTGACCCATGAAATTCGAAATTTGTAACAATGAAATGCAAATGAATATTTTAAATATATTTCTTCTTTTAGGTTCACATTATATAATTGGTTGTTTTATTCTAAGTTGTTGTTTTACATTATTGTAATAAGAATTTATTTCCGGATTTATGTGTAAAGTTTTTGTTTAAAAGACTGTATCACATTAAAATAAATAAAAATAAATAAACCACTGCCTGTTTCCAAGATGCTGGTATCTTATTGGTCATTGTTATAGCATTAAAAAAAAAAAAATAAAAAAATAATTAAAAAAAATAAGGGAGAGCATGGGAGCACAAACTTCAACTAAGTCACTGAAAAAATAAGCTGGGACACCGTCTGGTTCGGGACAGCAACTAGGGGCCTGGTTCTTTCTAGCATCAGTCACCCCTTGTAATGAAATGTTGAGGGGAGATTGCATACACTCTTCAATCATTCCCAAGTTATCATTCCAAGAATGACAGTCTAATACACTCCTATTGAACTCTTTTGCAATACCCCTACGAGAAGGGAGAATAGGGCAAATCGAACCAATGAGGGTTCCTGGCTGCTTTTCATGAAATCAGAGAGCATTTGGAGACCAATGACCACAGGTCTCTTTACATTTGAAAAACAATGGTGATAAAAAAGGTTTGCATGCTGAAATCACTACACTAATAACCCTTGGCTGCATCAAACATCCTAAAATTACAATGGTCTTAACCATGAACCATACACTCAGACAGCCTAATAACTGCGATTTGAGGTGAAATTGGCTGCCACACCTATCGTTTCATTGCGATTGCAGGGGTATCCACAATAAATAACATCATTAATTAAGCAAACATTAATTAGGAAATAGGAATGAATACAATGAATGGAGCCCGTTTTGCTTCATCGCATTACAAACGCTAACAAGGCAAATATATACGTTTTTAACTTACTTCAGGCTTCCTGTCTGTATATGCAAGTTGAAATGGTTCACCGCACGTAGGAACGTTTAGCCCAACTCTGTCACGAAATAGTCTCCCTGACTCCGTGCATTTTCAAAAACTTTATATACATTTGACAACGGGTCTGGGTATTCGTATCGCAATATTTCAAATTTGCCCGCGAAGTTTCTAGAGGTGAGACAGGGCCCTCGCGCAGGCCCCGCCTCAGCTCTAAAGTGTTCATGTAAACGGTCACGTGATCCAGGAAGTGTAGTCTGAATAGGAGCCCGCGGTGCAAGGAGTTCTGAAGCCTGTGCTTCATCCTCTTGAGAACTACATACATGTAACCAGCACTTTCCTCCTACCTGAGAAAGGCGTCGATTGTTGTAGAGAATCAGGCTGCCTTATACGTGATTTCTCAAAGTAAGTGGCGCTATGCGAGACATCTAGTTTTCAAAGACATGTCAGAAAATGAAAGCAATAACGTGCGGGGTTCCAACGTAGACTTGTGCGGACAGTCCGTACGTCAAATGAACAACTCGGCAGAAAACAGCCTGGGTTTGCCACGCCACTGCGTCTTTCTTCTGAAAAGTTTGAGTGGCGCTGGCGCAAAACATTTTGACGAATAATTTTTTTTGTTACTTGTTTGGGCAATTCGGGCGCACCCAGCAACGTTTCTGGTGTTAGAGCAGGATGGCGAAGTGCAGAACGCGTTATGTAGTTACAAAAAAAATGTGATTTTGTTTTAAATTAACCTTAGACAAAAGAATGAAACAATACAAGAAGGAAACCAAATTTAAAAAAATCATTATTCAAATAATAACACAGAAAATATGTACACTGAATTCGCAAGTAATTCATACAATATACAAATAATATCTCTGGATGTATAGCTGATTCACACATATCAACAATCCAAATGCTCTAGGTCATCAGATGCAAATTGACATAAAGAGAGCATCATAGAAACATTTCCCCCACACATGAGCCTGGACCAAAATAATTCCTTTGAAACTGCAGATTCAGTGCATGCCTCATATGGACATTAGGTTACCCAATGCTTCAGGGTTTCAATGGAATCTTAGCCAAGGCAAAACCGACAATCTGCTGTTGTTGCAGAAGATTCAGATTGCCCTCCCCAGTGGGATGGTCTGTTCCTTGGTAGGAAGTTGATTAAGTTTGAAAAGCATGCAGATGGAATGCATTTTTGAACAAGGGAAGTGAAACAAATACATGGAAAAATGCTCCCTTTTTCTGAGAAACTTGACATATTCCATATATGAACGATATGATTCAATAGTTCAATAGAGTCAAGGGTACATGACGAGTCATATCTAAAGAGGTTTCATTTGGTCCACCCCCCCCCCCCTGGCGATTCAGTATTTCTTCATCATTGAACCCTATAGTGTTGATCAATTCTGACATCTTTCCCACATAGTTATTAATAGAAGGGATCTGTTTTTCCTTCCTGAGACTATTTAACTCCACATAAAGTGAGTTATCAGGTGGATTGAGAAATGTTGAGTAGCTAAAGAGTTGTCTCCTTTGGTATCTGGCTTGAAGTGAAGTGCAACTCATGCCGAATTACCGAAATCGGAATAGACACAGCAAGACACAACACCTCTTTCCAAAGTTGGGCCTGAAGCTTATTCAAAAAATCCCCAAATCCAAAAGCGAGAGATCCAAACCGTAAAGGAGCACAGGTTCGATTTTCAGTAAGTAATAGCGGAGAGCAGGAACAATTGAGAAGCTGCAGACTTTGTGAAGTAACCGTTTTATGTGAAACGAAAGGTGTGATCTTATCTCTCAACGAGTGTTGCCACATACTAATAGACGATGGATTGGTGAGGTTTTAACCTAGGTATCTAACCGAAGATACTTGTTCAATCGGTTCCCCTCCCAAGGTCCACGTCATCGTTTTAGGCTGCTTTTGCTTAGAAAAGACAATGATCCTAGATTTTGAACCGTTGGCCTTAAAATGGTGTTTTAGTGCAAATTGCTAAAAAATATCCAATTTGCGTTCTGGGCCAATAGGAGAACGATCAAAGAGGAACAGATCATCTGCAAATGCAAGCCAGTGTAGTCTGAGAGTACCAAACCTAGCAGGATAGGTGTAATTCCTACATCACAAATACTCAATGTCACTCAAGTAGAGATTAAAAGGAGTAGGGGCAAGAGTGCACCCTTGTTTACCATCTCTAGTTAGGCAAATTCTAATCGTGGTGTTTCTGTGTAGGAGGGCTATGAGTTGAACCAATTTTGGAGGAACTCAAAATGTAGTCAATTTGGCCCAAAGTAATTCACGCAGTGCACAGTCGAAGGCCGTGGACATGTCCAGAGATGCCATGTAGACAGGCCCCCTGCCGTGATTTTTCACATTGTGCAAAGAATGCGCCATAACTGTAGCATTAAGTGCGGTACACGTACTTTGCCTAAAACCTACTTGGAACTTAGACAAGATATGGGAACTGAGCTAGAACCAAGTTGAGATCTCTTAAGTAGTAGAACAGAGAGAACCTTACTGCTAGAATCTGTGAGCGCGATTGGCCTAAACTTTTCTGGTGTTTAGGATCACACTTTTTGTATACTGGAATAACTATGGATTGAGTCCAAGACTGAGGAATTATGTGAGTGGAAAGAATATGATCAAAGAGTCCCTTGAGGTGAGGACCCCAAAGATGGGAGGCTCCCTTGATAACACATGGTGGAATCTCATCAGGGCCAGGGGCTCTAGAGGTTTTTTTGCGTCTATTCAATGGGCCTCATTACGAGTCTGGCGGTAACCGTGCCTGAAATTCCGGCAGGTTACCGCCGGACTCGTATTCCCATTCCGCCTCTGTGATTCCCGGAATTACTGGGGCATTATGACCCTGGTGACCTGGGAATTTCGGAGGCGGAATTCTGTAAATCCCCATTCCCATTGAGTTCCATAGGACTCAATGGGGAAGCGGAAACACCGGCATCATCTTGTGATGGTGCCGGTGTTTCCACATCTGCCTGCAGGCGGGTGGTGTTAAACCCGCCAGGTCAGACCTGGCGGGAATGACCCCTCCCGCCTGCAGAACTCAAGATCACTGAGTCCAGAAACAACGGTGGCGGCGGGTTTACCGCCACCGTTATTTCCAGACCGGGTGACTCGTAATGAGGCCCCATGTCTTCAATATCCCATGGGCACTGACCAACCATGAACGGACTTAGCTCTGTAGAAGTTGATCCACCTATCCTCGGCAATAGGACATTCTTTCTCAAAGGTGTTTCCTCCTACAGTGTTAATTGATGATGCCCCAGAAATGTTCGGTATTTGCATGAGTTATATGATGTATCTTAGGAGGATAGCTGAGGGGCGACGTGCTTGCCTTGGAAGCAAGATGACGCAGAGCAACACAGGTTCGATCCCCGGGTCCGCGCTTAGAAACCTCTGAGTATTAAGAGCGTTATAAATAAGCAATTATAATTATGTAAAGTTCAATTCTTTGTGATCTGACACGTTGCTATGCCGTTGACAAATTCATGTTTTGACTTTGTGAAAATCAGTAACTCTCAATTCATTAGAAGCAAGTTGTTTCAAGGAATTTAGTGATTCAAGGATATAACGGGTACGATTTTTCTTGGAATGTACTTTTTGAGTGTCAATCAGACGTTTCATGGAAACACCAACAATCCTGTGAAACCATAAAGCATTTTTGCACGAGTAGGGGTAGAAGCCTTTACCCAGCCCGCCCCCTCAGTCAATTCAAACAAAGAAAGCATGAACTTGTGGCAAAGCCTGTTGTCCCATCTAAGGCTCCTACCTCCTCCCTCCAAGGAGATAAAGACTGTAGGTGATAGAGTCGTGTACATTGTGAGGTAAATGAACCGAAAAAAATCAAAGCCAGATGATTTCCAGCTTTAAAGTCAACTAATTGATATGGACCAGAGGATAGTTTAACCATGGTGGACATAGATGTAATCAATCTGTGAACAGTAGGAACGTCCATGCCATGTATTGATATGAAACTCATCAAGGAGTGGATAGGAGCAAAAACCGTTCCCATTTAGTCAGAAAAGAGTCCCATCACTCCACCTCATGCAGCTGATATTTGGATAAAAGGACACACCATTGGTCAGATTTAATTTACTGACCTCATTGAAATTAGAACTAAAATCACCACCCAATTTAATCGAGTGGGAAAGCCCATCAATAGGCCAACCCTCAAACAATGAAGTGAGAACTGAATGTATAGACGTCATGGACTGTCTGGCATGGTTCCAATATATGTTGACTAGAAGTAGCTTGACATTGGCGCAGCTAGTTGAAATGGCAACTGCCAAGAGGGAGTGATCTCAGTAGATAAACTTTGATCTAAATCAGAGAGATTTGTCGATTGCAAAGATCAGACACCCCACAAGGCCTGCCCCGATCAGCATGAACAGCCAAACTAGAATGTGTGGTACCCCTGCAGATCACAATACCTGGTCAGTGTAGTCTCTTGCAACATAAGTATATTACATCCTTCAAGCTAGCGGAGGTACAAAAGGTCTTATAAAAGTTCTCCCATACACGTACATTACATGATAAAGCCTTAATTAGGTGAGGGTTAGGGTTGAGTTGGTGCTTGTTGGAGCCCCATCAGCGATTTTATTTTATTTTTTTTATTTTTTGTTTTTAATTTTTTTTTAGAGCCAACTCCACCCAGGGCCAGTCTTGATGACTGACATGAGGGGGTCATGGAACATAACGCAGAATTACCTATTGTAGTATCAACAGGATTAGGAATACTGGCCAGAAGAGGTAAGGACAAAAAAGCCTTTGCATCTTCTTTAGATTTAATCACAGAAATGGAGTATCCTAAGGAAAGCAAATGATTTCTTTGTACCAAACAATGTGGAAGCAATTTAATAATCAAAGAGGCAAACCATTTGATTATTGTTTGTCAAAGGTAAGGCAATCAAGTCATCCAAAGGTAGAGATCGCAAAGGAAGAATCTGTTGGAAAATCCCCAATATCTTGGTGCGATTCATCTTCGTATGGTCAATATTTGATGTTACTCTCCCATCCCATCATTTTTTAAGTAAGGTTTGGTGGTTCTATTTGTTGCATGGTCAGTTCCAAGTTAGATTCCTCATATCCAACACCTTGGTTCAGGTGAATCATATGGTTAAGAGTTTGATGGACCCCTTTCTGTGCCTTAGATGATAACATAGCGGCAGGGTGGCACTCGAGTTGAGGCCCGCTTACTTGAATACTAGCATTCCGCACCTGACTAGAGTCGTTTGGTAGTTGCAGGAATTATGTCATTTTCGCTTGATGGCCCCTGGAGAATTTAAGAATTGTCTGGTTGCAGAGATTGGGTGGATTGGTGGGTACGAGCAAATCACTGCATGATCCATGCTTCTCAACAGCATTGGGATCAGTGCCAATTTCCACAGTGTTTACTACTTTATGATTGACTTTGTGAATTCTGCCAATACTTTCCTTTGATTTGTCCCACCCCCAAAGCATTCGATTCTCTATCCACATTATTCTGTGGACCCAAATCAATGATACTATCATTAGCAGGTAATTGGCGTAGACATTTTGAAGAGGATCGTTGATTATTTGCAGCTGGCATATATTTTTCTTTTCCTTTTTATTATTTTTTCTGTTGGGTGGTTTGTTGGGATGACCCTCTTGAGTATTCCAAGCCTCCTCCTCAGCTCTTGGAATGCTCTCAATCATCTCCGGAGCATTTGGTGGTACGGGCACAGGGGAATCAAAGAGGACAGGTGAGGCACTTAGTGTCGATGCTAGCTCAACCAGGACAGAGGGGGTGTTTGTGTATTACGGGACAGGATGGACGGCAAGACAACGTTCACACCAACAAGTGGCAGAATATCTTCACTGGCCGTAAAGACTGGTAGAGCAAGACTGTCTTTATTGGACAATTTATTCAATTTGATAATATGTGACTCCAGTGCATTACATTTTGCCACGTTCATTGTTTCAATGTCCTAAATATTGTCATGTACTCGAAGCAATGATTCCAAAACAAGATGAAGAGCTGAAATAGATGCGCAACCTAACATATCAACACTCAGCAGAATGTTGGATTGTCTACACATCTCAATGTTTTTTGGCGTAAATTGATTGAAATTAGTACAATTCTCTTTGATTGAAATTAGTACAATTCTCTTTGAAGAAACCTTCCTGGGATGGCATCAGATATATCAGTGGCTTTAGTGATTGCGTGGTTTGAGAGTATGTTCCTCACGGAGGAGGTTAGCGACCTCCATGTTATTGCACAGCTGCAGAAAGGATTCATCAAGGATGGGGGACCTGTCTTTGGTTCCAGTTTGAGAGAGGTTAAAGTGCACAGCCTGTACCTGTTTGGAGATCATGTTTTCTGTGCTCAAAGGCGGTACGGACATGCTGGCCAACAGGTCAATAGTTGTTGGTTCCAGTTTGAGAGAGATTAAAGTGCACAGCATGTACCTGTTTGGAGATCATGTTTTCTGTGCTCAAAGGTGGTACGGACATGCTGGCCAACAGGTCAATAGTTGTTAGAAAAGACTCTGATGCCAGAACTTGCGCATATGTAATTACGTCTGCATTGTGAACCAAAGAAGAGCGCCACTCAGGTTCCCCCAGGAACATAATTCCTGGGGACTGAGGCAGCAGCATGGCATTAGCAGCATTGACAGTGGCACAGGATAAGGCGGCCGTAGGAAGAAGACAAATAGTATCACCCACGCAAGACTTATAGTGATCTCATCATAATTTCCATTGAGCAGTCAGCCACAGAAGCCACAAAAGTCACAGAGAACATGGAACAGTCTTAACACTCCCCATGAGCACGCTGCTTCTAACAGTATACTGCTACACGCGAGAGCTCCAAGGCAAAAGCCTGCAATTACTCTCGTAAGACAGTGCTGATTATGCAGTCAGGATAATGCACACGTAGGCCCAAGTAATTTTGTTTTTTTTCCTTTTTTTTCCCTAATGGGAGCAGCAACAATGGCAATAGTTCAACACAGCCCTGTGCGCCCTACCTTGTGCTGTCTTGGTCTTCCAGGTCAGTGCAGATTGCGCATACTGCAGGGACAACTCAGCAGCAACTCCACAGTTCCACTCGCTGCCCTCACTCGCAGGAGACTGCCCAGACTGCAATCCCCTCATCAACGCCTCCGCGAACGCTCTGCGTTAGAGGTGGAGATTAAATGCTCCGGACTCTTCCCGCTTCAGGCACTGCAAGTGTGGAATGACTCTCCACAAGAAAACTAGCAATCACCTCATGAACACCTCTGCCATGTTATGAAGTGTCTGGCCTTGAACTATCATCATTGCATAGGTCTTGTGCAATGTACTCTACTGTAAACAATGAATAGACGGGGATCAAAATTCAAATTCAAGAAGCAGCAGCTGAAAGTAGCTCCTGCATGCCAAGGATTTCCCTCTGACCAGGAGATATTCATCTTACCCTGGAACCATTAATGTCTCGAAGGCTTTCTTAGGATAGTGTGCGCATATAATATGAGTTGCAAAAAAAGTTCTGCAGAAGATCAAAAGATTCTCACACAGAAAGCTTTATAGGTATAGGATGGCTCTTTTTATTCACTCTGCAATGCCTGAAAAATGGTTGTACTTGCCTGTGATATGCACCGGAAAATGCTCTGTCTTGCACTCTGTTACCAACTGTATCTTTTTGTTATGATCTTGTGCAATGCAGCTTCATATTTATTTCCCTTTTATTTACTCTTATGTCAACCTCCCTTTTTGCCTCTACTGCTTCCTCACACAGTCATTATTCATGTCTGCTGCTACACCCATGACTGTCACTAAACATGGTTTCTGTTGCTACATCTGTTATATATATATATATCTATCTACCCACCCTATGACTTCTCTTTTTAGGTGAAGAAATAGGTTAAAGGTTTAAAAGTAACTCTGGTAGTGCTTTTGGTTAAGGCTGAAAAATGGGTTTATGGTGCAGCAGTCGAATATACTAGATGTCAAGATGTTTGCTACAGGTGCTACATGGCTCAAGCTGCAGTCTATCGCAGGGGTTATTAAACCATATTTTAAGGACCTCTGGAGGATGAATGGTTGTTATACCTGCCATGGTTCCAACCTGAGATACATAGATTTCACAGATTTAAGACCTCTACATCGGTGCATTAACCCACTAAGGATATATCAAACGTCACCAAAACACTGTCATTAGGAAAAGGCATCTGGCCCAATGTATTATGTGGTTTCTCTTAGGAGCCATATGCAGCATACTTGCATTGGAGGTTTTATTTTTATAGCCGACACCCTGTTGCACAGGTGTTGCTCTAACATTAAGATCCTGGTCCGACTTGAGATTTCTATTGACATGTATGAGACTTAATGCATATTTTGACGAGATTTGAAGGAAACAGGACATTTTTTGGCAAAGTGCGTTTTACAGCAGCAGGAAGGTTTTTCAGAATAGAACACTTTAAAAAAAAATGTTTATAACAAAATGAAAAAGGTTAGCCGACTTCATCAGTAACCTCTGTTTAATGTTACAGTGAAAGGTCTCATTAAGGCAACTGTCTAGCTGTCATTGCAGGCATAGTTTGTAACTATGTGTATTAGAAAATGTCTCACAAGTTGCGCTCTCCCTACACGTGTATGTTGGAGGTGTTATTAGCATAGTTACATATACATCCAATTTCTGTTTATGCAGACAGGTAACCAGAAGCTATATACATAAGCATAGTCTCCGTCAGATAGTTTTAGAGGTTTATTCACAAACACTACACGCCAACACGTGTTTCAGCCCTCTCTGGGCCGTCCTCAGGGCGTTTAGATAGGTGATAGTTAGGATTCACAACAGAATCAGGTTAAATGCATGTTGTAAAGAATAACACACTATCGTTTCGTGCTGCAATTCGATTATTCAGTTCTGTAGCTGCTTCTCATTCACCGCTCCAATGCGTGTCTGAGTGCTGTCTCCAGCACGTTCGTCAATCGTGTGCCTCAAGGAATGTGGGTGTTCTACAGAACTGAATAATCGAATTGCAGCACGGAAACAATTTTCAGAAATTGCTAAGAAGTCTAAGGTCTGTTCCACTATAAAGTTGTGGATGTTGCTAGCTTGACAGGGTATATATACAGCAAGCATCGAGGAGGGCCCCTTTAAGAGAAGCATGGGAGTTAAGAGAAGGACTAGTCTGTCTCGCTTGACTAATAGAATTAGAATTTGTGCATTCAGGCACCAGGAAGGATGTGGAGGAAGTATTCAATTCTACTTTAACAGTAGCTAAAGTAAGTAGACACTGGGCCTCATTACAAGTTCGGTGGTAGCTTTGCTGGTAAAACCGGCAGGCTGCTGCCGAACTTGCACATTTTTCCGGCGCCTGGCAGTGGGGAAATACAGGGCTATTACAACCCTGGCGGACCCTGTATTTCCGCATTACCAGGCGCCGGAATGCATTACTCCCCATAGGGCTAAATGGGAATGGGGAGGTCAGATGCACCGGCACCATTTGTGAACATGGTCAGACCTGGTGGGCGGGAAGGTGCCAGCGGGCAGAACCCGTAATTTGCCGGTCCGGTAACAACAGTACCGGCAAGCTTGCTGGCATCGTTATTACCGGACCAGCAAACTTGTAATGAGACCCACTGAGTTAGTCAATTAAATGTGGTTTTATTTTTTCAATATTGAAATAAGTGTCCTCCTTAGTTGTGCATTGTAATTACAAACTTGGTTGGCTGAAACAGGCTGAGCATGCATTTTGTGTCATGTTAAAGGAAACAGTTCCTCTAATAGAAAGAGAAAGCATTTCCCCACGTTTTAGCTTTCTCATTCTTCTGTTAAATGGCATCATTAAAGCAGTGCGACAAAATCGCTTGTTATAAGAAATGGAGTCCTGCGCGCAGGCGTAAGTGCAAGTGGGAAAGAAGTTCAAGCAACACTAAAATGGGGTCCAGCTTCCTCTGTTTTCTTTCTAGATCTCTAACCCAAGAGAGCACTCCTTTACAAAATGCCTGTCTTTTTACATTACCATCACATTTTGCCAATACGTTCCAATATCCTTGCAATTCTTCCAACACATTAGGCGAATCTTTGATAGCATCTTAAATAAAGTCAGTGGAACACGTTGGCACATGAGTGTACAAGTTTGATTCTGTGTAGTTTTATATTGGGGTGCCAGGGATGTCTTACAGGCTTTATTGCAGAGTAATTGCCACAACCAATCTCATTACCAATGTCACACTCCCATTGCTTATTATTTATTGTGAAATACATTCTTAAAATAATTTTCCACATTAAAAAAATAGTATCAAAACATTAAAACCAAACATTGTAATTCATTATAGTTCAGTGTTTACAAAAGTTAATTTAAAGGATGAAGTTATAAAATAGATAGGAGACCTAAGTTATCACTATTAATCCGCAAACAGGTAAACGAGTCTTTCAGAAAATGTACAGTGACCACTAGGGGGCGCGTACCAGTATGGACACGTGAGGATCGCGCTCACCGCCAAGCCGTTGGGCCTGCAGAGCTTATCATCCCGCCCCCCTGGCGGAGAGAGAGTGCCCTGGGTCGAACATCTGACCCCTGGGACAGCAGCCGAGCAGTACATGGTGCCCCCTCCACCCCACCGGACTAGACATCGGTACCAGTACCTGGAGATAAGAAGTGAGCCAAGGGGCCCGGCACAGCACGACCTCTGCGGAACCCACGCTCGCAGAGGCAGACTGGCCTTGGAAGATGGAGGTCGCGCGGTTCCTGAGGAGGCGGGAGAGCCCTTGTAGTAGCAGCGGAGCCGCCAGGACAAGCAGCGCCCAGGGCTGGGCCGGGCAACCTCCTGCCACTGTGCACACCGGCAACGCCTGCGGAGCGGCGCTCACAGGAGAGGCGCAGGAAGAGAGACAAGAGACCGGGCTCCCATTCCACACACCACCAGGGAGCCGGCACCTGAATTCCCTGGGCGGTTGCTGCCGGGAGCGCGGCCGGGCTCCGGGCCACACTGCGACCCCTCCGGACAACCCACCGCAGCACAGTTGATTGGATAATGTGAGGAGTCCCGGGGGGGTGTGGGGACGACCCTGGGGCCACCAGACAGAAGCCCGACACAGAAGGGACCCACACACAGCAGACGGACCCACAAAAGGGAAGCCACAAGGAGGCGGGAACCCCAGGAAGAGATAGAGAGGCCTCACCCCGCTGGGAGCTAACAAGACACAGCCGGAAGGTACACAGGCCTGGTCATAATGGCCGGACGGTGGGGAACGGGTTAGAGGAGTGCCGAAGCCAGGGGCCCGGTCAGGGGGGATTGGGACCTGCTCCCCCCACTGACAACACAAAAGAAGAGCATCCACCAGGGAGGAGATCCCAGAGCCGGGCAGTGGAGACGGCAGATTTGCGGAGAGAGGGCCGGATCGAAGGCCCAGTTGGGGTGGGAAGAGCCTAGGAGAGGTTTGCCGCGCAAACTTAAGAGACCGAGGCGTCCTTGTGAAGGCTGGCACCCGGGGGACCAAGACAACACCAACAACGGGGCCATCGTCTGAGACCCCCCTCCAGTCAGAGAGGCAGGTGACACAAAAGAAGTCTGAATTGCCAGGACAACCCCCCCTAGGAGATAAAGGACACTGGCTCTGAGCGAGCGTGCCCCGGGCTCCCGAGGCACAACCACAAGGTGATCAGTGTAGCAAAGGAGACACAGGAGACCCACCAGCTTGAGACTGGAGACCAGCAACCTGGGCTTACTCCAAGGTGCTCTGCCCCCCCCTTTCATAGCAGCTAGAGACAGCAAGAGGCCAACGCGGGACAGAACAGTCCCAGTGACGGCAAACCGACTCAAGGAGGGAGGGCCCCCCATCGAGAGGAGACCTATACTGGCCTCCCAGAGGTTGGGAAAGAGGCCCCCGCCCCTGCACGACCACAGCTACGTCACACCGGAGGGGCCCACACCTTGGCTCCGGACCCGGACTCCATGGTGAGTCGGACATCAAAAGCGCAAAGAACCCGGTCCAGTGTGGGGCCATGAAGAAAAAGATGAAAGGGAAAAGGAAGTTCAAGAAACCGAACACACCCTCTTACTCCCCGCAAGGAGGATGGGAACCAGGAATGAAAGTTAAAAATCCAGAGACCGACAGGCGGAGGCACCGTAGTAGGTTGAACCACCACCGGGGGGAGGCGAGGTGTTACTGAAAACAACGAAGGAGTAGCGTTTCTTATAATATAGTGGCTCACCCTACAGTGAGCGTCTCAAACATCGGAGGAGGGGGGAGGGAGGGCAGGGTGGGGTGTAGAGGGGGGAAGTTAATACAGCAAGAGACTGATCTGGGTTACACAGGAGATTAACAAGGCCTCATAGCACCAGGGGTATGGAGAGCATAGACCTAGTTCTGGATGGCATGCCCTGAGTTAATGGGCCGGGTTGAGGTCCTCAAGTTGGGCTCCTTGAACGTGAAAGGCCTCAACTTGCCCACAAAACGTTCCCTGTTGGGGAAAGAGATGAACTCTGACCTGGATGTACTTCTGGTACAGGAGACTAGAACAGTGGCGGGGGAGGAGAGGCGCATCCCGGGTGCCATATTGGACAAGTCTTTTGGGTGTCGGGACCTGTTAAGAAGGGAGGAGTGGGGATTTTGATCCATAAGAGGCTCAGAATATCGAAAGCGACGGTATGGCACCGTACAGACGGAAGGGCCTTGGTGGTCTCAGGGAACCTAAACAACACCAGGATAACCTTTGCAACCCTTTACTGCCCGAATGTTGGCCAGATGCAATTCCTAAAGAAGGCTATGGGGGAGGTACTAGACAGAGTAGAGGGTCTCCTTATTATGGGAGGTGATTTTAACATGTGGGCCGACAGGGAAATGGACCACAGCGGTAGATCAGTCACTTCCGGGAGTATGGGTGGGACGGCGAGCTGTGGGTTCATAGACTATATGTGAGACATGGGGCTGGTTGATGTCTGGAGGGACACACACCCAGCGACAAGGGGGTACACGTTTTACTCAGCAGTACACGGCTCCAGAACCAGAATAGATTATATCTTTCTGGAACAGCAGTGCATCAACAGGGTGGGTACTTGTGAACATTGCCCAATTAGCTGGTCAGACCACGACCTGGTGGGGACGGACCTAGCCCTATCCGGAAAGCCAGAGACTCCCTATGGCATTGTAACGACCTGCTCCTCGGAGATGCGGTCTTCAAGGAAGAGATGGGAGAGGCCATTGGGGATTACTTTGAACTTAATGACACTGGGGAAGTGGAGAAGGAGATGCTATGGGATGCAGCGAAAGCCACTTGGAGGGGCCTCCTTATCAGGGAGGGCATGGCAAAAAAGAGAATTAGAGCCCTCCTGTCTTGGAACCTGCGGATAGAGATCCACCTTCTGGAAGGGGTGCAGGGGAAGGAGGAAGAGGAAAAGGAAACTGACTTAAGTACAGCGAGGGGTAAATGCCAGGAGGTGAAAGAGTTTGAGATGGGAAGGGTCCTGTCTAGCCTCCAATATTTGAAACAGAAATACTATGAAAAGGGAGACAAGGCAGATGCCCTGCTGGCACAAAGCTTTTTGGCAAGAGAGTGGAGGGATGGGTAACTAGGATCACGGGGAGGGAGACCACGAGTGTTCGGGAGCTGAGGCAATGGCGGGAGAATTCGCAACCTTCTATGCTCCGGGGGGGTGTCCCTTCCGACGCTCCAGTCTGCAAAGTCCTCCGCCCTGGATGAGCCCATTACATAGGACGAGGTGTTGAAGGCGATAGCGGGTTTGAAATGGGGGAATACACCAGCGGAGGACGGATCTACGCCAAGCTTCTATAAAACCTTTGCGGGACAGCTCTCTGGGTTCTTGGCAGGCCTATTCTCAAACATCATGGCCTCGGGAAGGGATCCCCCATCATTTGGGAAGGCATTGATTACAGTCATCCCCAAGGCGGACAGGGATCCAGAGGACTGTAAGTCCTACAGACCCATCTCCCTGTTAAACGTAGATGCTAACATTTTCACAAGAATTCTAGCCACGAGAATGGAGGGCCTTATGCTGAAACTCATCCACTCAGACCAGGTGGGTTTCATCTTGGTCAGGCAGGGAACTGACGCCATGCGTAAAACACTACATCTTATGAGGGAATCGAAGGCAGAGAAGGGAAACCTGGTCCTGGTAGCTATTGACGTGGAAAAGACATTTGATCGAGTGGACTGGGAATTCCTCAGGGGCGTACTCCAGATATTTGGCTCCAGTAAAAGACTTCAGCAGGCCATTCAGGCACGCTATGAGCACTCTTCCGCCAGGGTCACGGTCAATGGGCGACTGTCCCGGACCTTCAGGCTGCAGCGGGGGACGAGGCAGGGATGCCCCCTTTCGCCCCTGCTGTTCGCCTTAACGATGGAGGTACTCGCAGAGTATCTGAGGGGCTCCACCCACGTGAAGGGCATCAGGGTTGGAGAGAGAGATTTAAACTGGGGCTGTATGCGGACGACATCATTTTGCATTTGAAAGCCCAACCCAATCTATCCCGGCAGCAATGAGGGTAATCTAAGAGTTTGGGAGGTTCTCAGGGTTCAAGATAAACATTGGGAAATCTGTGATTTTTCCCTTTTCCCTCGGTCCAACCAGGGATGTGGCAGAACTGCAACCCCTGGGACTCCGAATTCAGATAGAGGGGGTGAAATATCTTGGGATCAATATTGTCAGACCAGACATGGACCTGGGCGGTGCCAATCATCCCCCCTGTTTAATAGTTTATTTTTGGAAATGGAAGCTTGGGATAAGTGCCTACTATCGTGGATGGGAAGGCTCAATGTGATTAAAATGAACGTTCTCCCAAGGGTTTTATACCTGTTTCAGATGTTACCAATCAAGGCCCCCGAGGAATTCCTGAAAGAAGCCAAGCGGCGGATTACAAGCTTGATATGGCAGGGCAGGAAACCCAGGGTGTGGTACGAGAAGCTGACCCTCCCTAAGGAGAAAAGGGAGGTGGGCCATCCAGACCTGCAGATATACCGCAGGGCAGCCCAACTTAGGGCAGTGGCTCCCCATTTACGGGAAGACACAGACAAACAGTGGGTCTACATAAGGGAACTTTCATACGTTTCAGAAACTGGAGGAGGCGCTGGGTATTGGTAAATTGTCGGTACCCCTCTACTTGAGGTTAAAGGGGATATTCATGTCAGAGAGATGGCGGCCACACCTTCCGAAGGACCTAACCCTAGTTTAAAGGGTCCTAGACGAACACGCACACATGAGGCCTCATTTCCCTCCTATATAAAGCCTTACTAGAATCCAGAAAACGGGTGACCCGAGGTCTCCGAGCAAGATGGGAGAGGGACCTGGGCTCTATATTGGGGACGATGTCTGGGGAAGGTTGTGCAGAAGGGCTTTTAAAACATCCATATCCTGCCAGTACAAATAACACGCAATAAAGCTACTACACCGGTGGCAATATGATTCTGTATCACTCTCCAAAATCTTCCCCACAGTAGACCCCCACAGTTGGCATGGGTGCAGAATCAGAGTTGATTACTGGCATATGTAGTGGGCGTGCCCCAGGGTACAGGTGTACTGGACCGAGGTCTTGGCTGGATTAGGCATTCAGGAGGTGGATTATATAAAATGGACCCTTTCCTCATCTTGTTTGGCTTGGAGAAATGCGATGAGCACTGGGACACGACGCCACCATTGGTACACTTCCTGCTGCTAGTGGCAAAGGGCCTGCCGAGCCAGGCATTGGAAAAGGAGGCTCCCCCCATTCGTACAGGAATGCTATCTTATGGAAAAGATTTCTGAAGCGATTCATGGAAGCAGCGCCTTAGTGGAGACTGAATGGCTGCAGTTTCACAATGACATTTCAGTCTCAGGAAAGGTATAGGTCGGGGGAAAAGGGGGAACCAGACCTGGCCTCGCATTATATGGATTCAGAAGAAAAGGGCAGCATGTGGTAGAGGACACAAATTGTATCCATTTAGCCCACCAGTTCTGAGCCTTGTATAGAGGTGTGCTATATGAACCCAGGTCTGTTCAACTTGAGACTGTAAATATGAGGAAGAAGGGGAGAGGGGGGAGAGAGGGGTTAATAAAAACTTGGGATTTGTCAGTTGAATTGGGAAGGGACATGCACCCGGTACTGTTTCGTCTTCTATTATGGTTTTATAACTTTGACAAATGCTAATAAAATAAATTTACAAAACAAAATGAAAACGTTCAGCTGCTGAGCCCCAGCGATTGCTTTCAGATGTCATAATTTGATGCCATACAAAAGTAGCAGCTGAAGTTTTAAGATCAGAGAAGATGTTCAAAATGTACAATACGACGATCATTTAAAAGCTCACACTCCGATAACACATGTACAATGGTTTTAATAGTGTTTTCTAGAACCTACAAGTTCTGAGCCTTTGCTCAACTCCCTCATGTGCCCCTAACATGTCTCTCGCCAGAAGCAGGTAAAATTATGCATGTAAGATGGTAAAACACCCAATGAACTAACATCAAGGAGCACTCCTGAAAATGACTTAAACCTACAGGAGTTCCTGTATAGTAAAAATCCAATCCCACTCCCAGATTTTCTTTTTTGCAAGGTGGAGGTAGCCTGCATTAGTGGCAAGTCCACATTGTATTTCACCATGATGTTGTTGCAATCTCCGATCCATTTATTTAGTGAAACACAAATTTTGCTCTCCATAACGCGTTTCAATTCCTACCATAGCGTGGGATTTTCACCTGACATTATTTTAAGAAGAAGAAAAAGTTGCTTCCACGCCACGTGCCACGACGGACAAAATGCCCTACTCATAACGTAACACAGCTGCAGGGACCCCAGGGGGCAGTGACAAGACCCTTCTCCAAAACCGCCCTTTGGGTTTACCACAATTAGTCATTGCGTAAAAAAATAGTGTATGCCCCATATACAATAACCAGAGTACTTTCTTGTTATGAAACTCGACCACTGGGGCCATGGAAAAATAATCAAATCTGTTGATAAAAGCAACCTTACCAGCCAAAGAAGTAATATTGGCCTTTTGTTGGGGAAAGGATTAATTGTTTCTCTGACCGTTGAATAGGTAAAATCCAAGGCAAACAAAATTAGACACCTGTTCTATAATAGTTTTCCAAAAACCACCTATATTTGCTATAGTGTCTCTTTTTACCAGCCCTAAATTGGAAGACCTTAAACTTGTCGACGCTAATCGTCAGTTATGTCTCGTGTACTCCGCCAGACCTGTAAATTGTCTTTGTAGGCCGATCGGAGTAAAGTCCAACTGAACAAGGCCATCGACATAGCAATGTATTTCTTTAAAAGCACCTTAGATGTCAGAAATAAATTGATTAAAAAGGAGTGGAGCTAACGCGCAGCCTTGTTTAATGCTGCAACTGCTTTTGATCATGCTTGACAGCGCGCCATTGGTGTTCAGTCGTACCCTCACAGATGTATTAGTATGTATGCAGGGCAATAATCATGCTCAGGAGAACCTCGAGCAACCCCAGACAGAAAGTGTCCTCTACAAAACTCCCTGATCAATGCTGTCAAAAGCCACAGAAAAATCTATAAATGAAATAAACACAGGTTTTGACTTTATCCTGGCCTCACATTTTAGGAGACTCCAAACAAAACCATTTTTGTTCGTCCCCATTCCGTTTATGAAACCTGTTTGAGCATCTAACCACCCAGCCCCTTTTGCGTATGAAAGCAAATCACCTAGCAGGATAGAGGCGAACATTTTTCATGGCACATCCTGCAGTGCGATAGGGCGATAGTTAGCTGAGTTGTCACGTGGGCCTTTTTTACGAACCAGGTCCAGGATTGAGGTCAGTCATGAGGCAGGTAACTTATTTTCTCACCATGCTCTTTGTAAAGATCTTTTATAGAAAATCAGGCAAAAGGGCGGGTTACCTTTCAATACCATCACTGACAGCCCATCCGGTCCCGGCGCTCTGGAGTCAGAGCTACGAGTAATAGAATCGATCATATCTTTCTGGTCTATCTTCAAATACCAAGGCTCGTCAAAGACAGGCTCTCGAGAGAATCCATCTTCACAGCAAACCCCCATAGATCTCACTATAGTGACCCACCCACTTGGATTCAGAAACAGGGTTTACCTGAAGCTTAGGTTGCGAGTCAGAATTAAGTAAGCTCCAAAAAGATTGTATCCTTAGAGATCATTACCTGGAGCATTCTCTAGGAATCCTTCAATAACTGGGTGTGCCTGTAATTTCAGGATCAGTTCGTATACGCAAATCCGTTAAAGGGATATAACACAAGGCTCCACGTAAAGCCTTTTTTTTTTCTCCCCTTGTAGCACAGGATCATAGACATGCTTATGTACTGCAAGGATTTTCCTACAAGGCTGCATCCGACTAAAAACAGCCTTCAGCAGTACCACATAGGATGCATCTCTTAACCGGTTCCACAGATCTTTTTCACTGAGGTCACCAGAATATTTTTAAAAGTTCTGATATTAAAATCGTTGCACGCCAGGCGATTTCCCTTGCACTTTACCTCTAAAACCAGCGGCAAGCCATCTGATTAAGAGCCCCTAGCCAGTACTCTCCAATTCAAATAAAGAGTAAGAAGATCACTCATATTTATAGGCTTAATATTGAAAGACGTAACAGATCTAAATATCCATTCGGAGATAAAGAAGTAATCCAGTGCTTTTCTCTGAGAATCTCTTTCCCAGGCGTGATGTGGAGGGACGTCTCCCAGCACGTTATCATGAATGATGGATTGGCACCATGCATCCATCAGGGACAAAATTGCTGCCCCTCTTTTGACATCAGCAGACTCTGTCCCCTTCATGGTTACTAGTCACCTAATGAATGCATAGAGCATTTAAATCGGCACAGATAAAATTAGAATTGGAATTCCTATGGGTTTGCCCTTCAAACAAAACCTCTTCTATGGCATCAAACAGCTCTTGAGGGATTTCTGCCAAATTCCAGTGAAGATTCAGTAATGGAGTATGGGTAAGGTCCAAATAGACCCATGGGTCACACTCCAAATAAACGTCCTGCATAAACGCATTTGTTGGGTAAAAAGGGTAGGGGCAACAGAGAGCTCTGTTCTTATTCCACAAAGTATACAAGATGCCGGGCAACCCTTCTCGCCCTTGTAAGCAGGGTTTAGTAAAAGTGTGTACCCATCTAGTGCTGGGGGTTGCAGAAGCCACGTTTTCTGTAAACAAAAAACGTCAGCCCCTGCCAAGTCTACACTACAATCTTGAAAAAGATGGGCGAATCCCCTAGTATTCCAAGATATCACTTTAAAATCTTGACTGGGCAGATTCTGAGGCCGCTACCCCTGGAGACTTGGCCTTGGGACCCGTGATGCCACCAACCAACTCCAATCAGTATTATCGTTTACATTAGCCAGACCTCCTTCTATTGTTACCAAAAAAAACTCTTCATTTGTAAGGCGGGTTAAGTATCTAGATTTAGACCCCCCCCCTTTCTACCCGTAGAAACAGGAGTTTAGTTGGGAGTAATGGTTTGAAATCAAATGGACTAACAACATAACCCCATGCTCTGATATAATTGGATGCATCAATAATTTGGTTTAAGATCAAACGTGAATACAGGTGGAGTATAACCGTTCCCAGTCGTTAAACATTCGAGAACTTACCATGGGTAATGTCAGCTGAACTAATGTGGGAGAGTAAAGAAAAACGTCAATAAACTGAGGACATTGACTCTGTTGAGAACCATAGTCTCGTGGTCCAGTATGAGTTTTTCCAACAATAGCTGGTTGGCCGACAGCTTAGCAATGGGCATGGCCCTCGACCTACTGATTCTGCTGGGACACTGGCAGAGCCGATCATGCATCTCCGCTCCTCCAATGTACGGACGATTGGAGCCACAGGCCGGAGCAAACCCGAGCTAGGTCGCTAGGCCGCTAGGCAAGGACAATTCATATGATGCTGATACTTCACCCACCTCTTCATTAATAGCCCTTGGTGTGGCTGTCCTCGTCCCTAAACCCACATGTGACGAGAATACTGCCACAGGGTCTACACCAGCCGAGGTGTTGGGACAGAGCAGCAACGGACAACACAAGGGAGCATGCTGTCCATTCCCACAGCCACATCCTGCCTTACCCCTGAACATTCCAAAACCTCCTGTGAGGTTGCTGATGTTACATCCCTGTCACACCAAATTCAAACTGTTCTGGCCCATTGAGCTGCTTAGCTCCACCCTCCACCCCCACTTCGTTTGTTTGAGTAGAGCCATGGGCAAGCAGAAGAGCATCCTTAGCAGATTGGGGTGGGGTGGGGTGGGGGGAAAGAGCCCGGGGAAGGAAAGGGTTTCTCAGAAATGTGCGAGAACCCCTAGATTTCTTACCATCTTTCAGTTTTTTTGCTTTTTTTGTCTTTTTTTTATCCTCCTTTGGGCAACCTGTCCACAATTACATCAACAGCAGCATCCACTATCTCCTTCCCCCTCAGCCAGCAGCTCCTCAGCCACCTGCAATACACTTTCACTTGAAGGGGAAGTGATGATGTGGGGAATCACCTGGTCAATAGAAAATCTTTGGTCAACCAACTGTAAAGAACAAAGAATGTGTGTGTGTCCTTAACCTTTATGATCTCAGCTATTTCTGAGCAGTATTTAGTGCCGTTGTTGTCACAGGCTTCACAGCCTGAGTTACCTACGGTGACACTCGGGGCACCGCCCCCTAAGCACGTCCTGAACAGCACCTTTGAGACGGGCATGCATTATCATCCCCTTTAATGTATCCTTCAATGCACAGAAATGCGTCATTTAATTTGTTAAGAGCAAGCTCCTGGTCGCTTAGGACACCACCTACCCTTTCTTGTGCATCAGTTAGGGGTTTAAGGGACAAGTTTAAGCTAACTTGCAGGGTAGACATTAAAGATACCATGGAATTGACCAGAGTGACAGAACCACGCTCCTTCGTTGTTGGCAGCCTCACCACAGGTGAAACTGGGGAATTTTCGCCAAAGTGTAAAGCTGACAGAGCAAAAGTACTCCGATCTTCATCAAATAATCGAATCCAACCGAAGGCTGACCTTTGGTAAAGGGACCCGAGGCCCTTTTTTTTTTTTTTTAATTTTTTTTTTTTAGATACTATAGAGGCAGGAGCCAGCAGACCACCGTTCGAGATGCATGAAGGAAAAGGGGCAACTATTTCTAAAGGGCTAAATTAAGCTTGTTATTCAGGACCCAGAGTTGGCCAGTGACGCCCTTAAACCAGATGCCCCCAGAGCTGGGGATGATCGTAGCAAGATCCAGACTGCAATGCGGCCGATGGGACAATGCCTGTTGTTGCTGCAGCACTGGAAAGAGTTCACTAAAGAGCAATAGTTGCTGTCAGTTCTGAGGCGCCCAGCGCCACCCATTTGGGTTTCGGGGTCATTTCGTCATGGATTGGTAACATTTCAAAATCAGTGATTGCTCGAGCAGGCCCTTACTGGCTGACAGTAAGACCTGGAAAGATTCATCCAAACCTGCTGCTCCCAAAGCTACTGAAGCTGGCACGGCCAGAGTGGCTGGAGTCAATGCGACAACATGTGGTAAAAGTGTTGATTCTATGTACACTGTAAGAGGGCTTTTGCTCGGGACCCCTTGTCCTGATTGTCCAAAAAAAAAAACTGCTGGTTTCACTGCGTTTGTCCCAACAGTTGACTGGACAGGCCAGGCAGATAAAACCAAGTGTTGGCTCTTCTTGACTCCAAAAGACCCGCAGGGATGAGATGAGGGATAAGATGAGGGGTATATGTTTGGAATCCCATGATTTTACGACTGGGTAAGATGGGGTGGACACGGCAGTGCTGGGTAAGATGGGGGGTTGGAGGGGCAGACACGGCGGCAGAAGCAACCACCATATCAAAACAAGCCCTGGTTCTAGAGTTAGAAGTCGTAAGTAGAGAACAAAATGAAGGGGGCTTAGACATGCCCTTATACTTAAGCTTAGAAACCGGTTGCTACATATTCTTGCAGTAGCTTGCGTGGCCGGCTTGACCATAGCATCCACCATGAGATCCTCCCCAACCACTGTGTCTCGGACAGGGGACATCACACAGGTCTTACCTTGAAGGCTACTTCCACTCCCGCTCCAGGCCGTAGATGGAGGATGGCATTCCTCAACCAGGGTTCCACTCTAGGACCTAAGTGGTGTAGGTTAACAGTGGGGCTGTGAGGTATGAGACAAACGATTCTTCTTGCAGGGACGGCAAATAAAGTATCACCCGGTCAAAGGTGCAGAACTGTAGTCTCACACTGCCTCAGACTGTGTGCTTTCTGTGCTAATCCAAGGACTTTAAGGTGAAGACATGAGACAGCAGTGTAGAAAGTGAAGGCAGACTGTCTTCTTCCAGCAGACAGCCTATCCTGTAGAACAGTAGTCTCACACTGCCTCACACTCCCATTGTACCCTGCCATTATGTTGACCAATCCCTATGGAAAGAACAAGTGTCATGTGGAGTCGAGGTTTGCAACCTTTGCAGCCTTTATGTTCATCCTATAGCATTTCAAAGGGGATTACATTCTTAATAATGTTCTTTTCATGTTTAGCAGCTGTCAAGACCCCTTTCAGTCACAGGTACAAAAAAGGTGACAGGCTGTCCCCTCCTAATTTTCCTTCCAATTGTGAGACGAATTTTCCCTTCCTGCAGGGCTAACCTGTCTGCAGCCCTCTTGTGTGTGTGCCATTTTTGTTAACTCAGAGGGTTGGGATGTCATCCCTAATCGAGTGTGCCCAAAATACAACTAAATGGTCCTGCCTATGTTGAAACGTTATTCGGGATCCTTTCTCTTTTACACAAATTTCACAGAACTTCCAAAACCTTGGTTCCGGGCCCATTTTCTGTAACTTTTCCCTTGGAACCCAAAGCCACTCCTAGTTACTAGTCAGAATATGTGGCTCTCCATATATAACCACTGGTCCTTTTTCAAATATCACATTAATTCAAGACTCTCATCTCTGCATCTCTATAGTAAAGCGCAATATCCGATTTCCTAATTCTCCCTCTTAAGGGAGACCCAATGTCACATATGCTACCCTTAGCCCCTTCGCTCCCCAAAGAAAGGTACAAGAGTCTAGCAATTCTCTAAAAAAATATACGTGTTTCCTGGACCATTATTGGCAGCATCTGAAATAAGAATAGTAGCCTCGGGAGTATGTTCTGCTTAGTCCATCCGTGTTATGGGCACATTTGGACAAACCTCTTAAAATTTGGGTTAAAATGCTTGTCTATCAAGGTGGGGCGTTTGCTTCAAACGATCTCTTAAAGATATGTTAATGCAGACCCCCAGGTATTTTATGTTGTCTTTTCAAATTTCAAATGGCATTACCTGTAAGCAGGTAAGAATATGCATATTTAATTCCATAGATGTAATAGTAGGAACTTTTCACAATTAACTTTAAATCTTGAATATTGTCCAAAAACGTCAAATTCTTCTAAAGGAGCTGAGATCAAAGTTATCGGTTCAGATAGGTATGCTAACACATCACCCACGAAGAGGCCACATTTAAATTCCTTTGTGCATAGTTTTGAAGCCATGAATGGCGTCATTAATCCTAATCTATATTGCAAGTTATTCTATTATCAGGGTGAACAACAAAGGGGACAAAGGGCATCCCTGCCTCGTGTCTCTCACTTTCTCTCATCTGAACTTTTCTGATGAAGCCCAGTTAACCACTTCCTAGGCTACTGACTTCAGAGTGCCCCACCCAGATTTTCCAGGACCAACCGAAAATGTACATAGTCCATTCCTACTCCCAGGGCTTTAAGTGGGCTGAGGCTAGCTGGGGCGAAGCCCCGGCAGTCTCTGAGATGGGTTCTCGAGCTGGGACCCTGCTGTGACTCATCCTGACTAGCGCTAGCCACGCCGGCCTATCAGGCAACCGTTTAGCCGAGCGCTGCACGGTTAGATGGCTTGCTGCTGGTGTCAGCATTTCGGATTAGAAAAAAGAAAAGGTATCGACTTTTCTTTTTTTTCTACTCTGAAATGCTGACATCTGGTAACAGAACAGCACTTTGGCTAAACTTGCTGTGATCTTTATTCAGAAACAGGAGGAGGGTTTGGGTTTGCCAGCCTCTCCTTTTGTTTCTGAGTAAAGAGTTAACATGCAGCAGGAAGACAATTAACCGTGATTGGTTAAAGGGCTTCCACTGCTTGTTAGCTCTTTAGTCCGAAACAAAAGTAGAGGCTGGCCAACCCAGCCCACTTCCTGTTTTTGAATAAAGAGACATCATGCAGCAGGCTGCCCATTGCATTCAAGGAGCCATTTGTTTAAGGGTCGTCTGGGAGTGTCAGTGACCACTGCAGGCATTTCTTTAACCACACCTCCTTGAATGCAAGGGCTGGGGGGGCTCTTGTTGGGGGCAGCATGGCCTAACAACTTGTACTTATGCCACGCCCGTAACGACAGCCGTCCCCAATTCACCACCTCACTTAAGGCACAGCCTACTCCCATGAACGGCCTGTTAACCTGGTTGATTGCCATCTCGGCGTCTGATGGCAGGACCTGGGCGGCTGACCTCTGCTCTAACAAGGCTAAAATGTGAAGGGATTTCCTGATGTTGTCAGCCCTTTGTCTTTCTAAAGATAAAGTACAAGTCCCTTCTAAATTCAAGCCTTTTTTTGGTCCTGGGGAGCCCCAATGTTGCCAGATATTCGGGGTTGTGTGGATATCCAGATCTTGGAGTGCAGTTTGTTCTTGAGGACTGGACTTGGAGACGACTAATTTGAACTCTCCTCACCAAAGGGATCAAACACTGATGGGCAGCTTACCTAGTCCCAAAAAGTTCTAACTGGCAACCAGTCCCAAAATGTGCTAAGAGAATGTGACTGATTGTTCAAGGACGAATAACGGACAGAAACTCGACCGAGAGAAAACCTGGAGACATTGCATGGGCCAAATATCCAGCTTGATTGACATTACCCTTTGCAGCGCCTCTTGTCCACACCTCTCAACATTAATTACTTGTATCTGGCACATTCCTAAGCACTTTTTATTGCAAAGGAAGTGTAGCATTTGATTTCCGGCCTTGGTCCAAGCAAGGGTGTCCACCTCTCTCACGCCAGACCAGGGACCATTCCCATGGAAACCACCACCGCACCCTCCAGCCCGCTGGATAGGGAGGGGTGCTGCACCTGCTAAATAAAATTGCTGATAACAGGAGATGGGCTACACTCTGAGTTCTTAGATCCCTAAGGGACACAGACATCAGAGATAATTGTATATGGATTCCTGCGGTGACCTCTCTTTATTTATTAAAAAAAACACATCCTTTAAACCTTTTACTGTCCCTAGGACTTCCCTGGCATGAGCACCAACTGACTGGGGACCTACTACGTCGGCTCACCCTTCTTTGGATTGGTTTTAGGGACCCTTAGGGTGTGTCTGGCGCAATAGACCCCCCCACCTAAACTCTGGTACCACCCACATGGAATGTGAGGCCAGAGGACAGCTTCTGTGGGTCCCATATCAGTAAGCCGCCTCAGGCAGGCCGCCACACGATTCCACTACCTCACACCAGTGTACCTCCCCTCTACCCCTTTTTTAATTAATGACCAAATATATATTTAATTTCCTACCACTCAGTGCTGCAGATAAGATTTTGAGGTGGGAGTATTGTACTCTCTATTTTTAAACTTTGAGAGTAAATGTGATTTTAAGAGAGTAAAAAAGACTTTTCTCCTTCGCAAGAGAGTAAAATGTATGCGACATCCAGCCGACGTGTGAAAAAATTGTATGGAAATCATTACTATGCGGCAGCTTTCTGCATTGTGACAGAATACATCTTTCATTATTTCTGGCCATTTGCTCTCTCCTGTATATATTTAAATGTTGAAATCACAAAAATCTAGCCAATTATATAGTAAAGCATACATGAATTTGCATTGTGTGTTTTGAGATTCGATGGCAGAATTGTCTTTTGATGTTTAATTAAAGTCCTAATTTCCTGGAGCTATTACTACCTAACGGTATGCCAATGTTATGATACAACACTGCAGAGAGACAAGGACTTCATGCTAAATTCTATATCTAATCTAGTGGTCAAATGATTATTTATATAGCTCTTTTGGCAAAGCCCTGTACATAGAACATATTTATCACAATTACCACCAAACCAATGTTGGTACTCCTTTATCGACCTCGAAAGGATGAAAGGCTGAGTTGGACTTGCCGGGATTCGAACCCGCAACCCGCAGATCACGCAGAGATTGCAGCAACGAGTGCTCAACCGGCTGAGCTATCTTATTGGCGAACACCCTTCAGAGGTTGGTTAACTGAGTATCGGCTGAGGTATAATGATCACAGTACCTAGATGTATGACGAACCATTTATGAAGTGCTACCTAAAGTAAAATACCTATCTGGATTATCACAGGTACAGGCTTTGCTGAGTTTCTATTTCAATTACCAATGTAACTTTCATTTGTTTGTTTTTGAACCACGCTTACACATTCTTGGATGTTTTATTTGTAGTCTTGAAGATTTGAGAGGCTAGAACACCTGTGATCAGTGTAATGACAATTACTCACCCTTGAGCAAAGACTCTGCTGCCACTGACATTTATAGTAATGTACCCCATTGACTGCAAGGTTGAATGTATGTAAACTAGACTGTGCATAGTCATCATTTTACACAGTTTTTATAATAAGACTGTAAATTAAATTAGAAGGCTAAAAATGATCTGCCTCTGCATGATTATGCACACAGCACCGGAACTCTGAAAAATACAATTGTGCAATACTGGTTTGCTTTCACTGGAAAAAAGCATAACTTGTAAAAAATAAAAAATATTCTCAATTGCAACTTCGTTTTCCATCTCATTAATTATACAATCCTAAAATTCTAGAAAAACATGCACAGTGCTTCTGAAGCTGAATGGAAAGAAACCATTCCTTTTATCAGTGTGCAGTTTTATTTTTTTAAAGGCTTCAGAGAAATACATTCTGTTTCAGAGGTGGCTTGCAATTACATCCATGTAGATAAAGATCACAAGAAGCCTTCTGGTTTCTGTCAAGTAGCCTGACCTTTGCACTGCCCTCGGCTCTAAACCTTTGTTTAAATGTACCCAGGAAAATAATAAAGCGGGCATATTTACAAGATTTTCATGCGTAAAAAGGCCTAGTACTACTCGCCTTATCTGGAGCCCTGCTACCACTACTTAACGTTTAATTCTATAACATACACCCTAACACTTAACTCAATCGCTACACTTCCGCCTACTTAATAGTTACCCTACATGACAGTAATTACATCTACATATAACTACACTAATCTATAGACATTAACATACATATTACACATAAACATTATGTCACAATGGTTTGACTGCTGCAGTCGGTGGCCCCCTTCACAGTATTTTCCTGGGTCTGTCCTTGGTGGCGCTGGCCCACTGATGTGTGACTGCAAAGCTGATTAAAGAAAGATCTTTCTATTGCATGGATGAAGGGTGGTTGGTGGCCTGTCCCCAGCAGACAAAATGACGGGGCCTAGCACCTTTTCTTTCTTCAGGTTGGCCCCATCCACTACACAGGGCCACTCGCCCTCACTGTGCAACGTGCACTCTTTCTTTTTTTCTTTTTTATTGTCCTAGCTGCCTCCTGTGTGAGTGAGGGACCACCTATTCTCTTCTTCACCGCTCCATCCTGCTGGGTTGAGTGGGCTTCTCCTTCATGCCTCTTCACCTCCCCGGCTGCGCCTGGCATAAGCAGCCCGGGAGGAATTCTTTGAACGGCCCGCCTTGCTGGCCACATCATTGGCACACAGCCTGGTCTGGGCTGCCCTCCTCACACGCGGCCTTGGCTGTTCTTCTTTGGCACTGGCAGCACCTGGCATGCTGCCTGGGCCCTGGATACTGCGGGCCTGTCGGGTCTGCTCTCTGGGTGGGCAGTAGCTGCCATGGCCCGCAGCGGCCGAGCAGCCCCTTTCATCAGCAGCTCAGCCCCCTGGATTACTCTCTGTGGGGGCTCCTCCCCACGCCACACTGTGCCATTCATGGAAGAAAGGCCCTGGGAGGCTGCTCGGACAGCAGCCCTTCCCCCCCGTAAGACTTTGTCTTTTCTTCCCTTCTTTCTCTCCTCCAACTATCTTTTTTTGTAAACTGTGTTTTGCTTTTAAAACTTCCTGGGTTCTTTTCTCCCGTGCCCAGCCCATTCTTGGGCAGGGGAGTTATATTCCTTGTTTTCTCTTCTTTTTTCTACTCTTAACATTCCATCCAGGCTAGATGGACTCTTCCAAACTAAACACATACACACAGCACACACATAGATTAAATAAAATACCCTTATTACCCTGGTGTCTGCATCTTTATTCTAGGTGTTCCCGTACGGGGCAAGCACATAGCCTCTACTAGCCAGGCCATGGGCTACGGAAGGCACCCGTCATTCACTACTACTTGATGTGATACATGATTCTGTACTTCTCCAAGCACATGGCACTTTATTAATAAGCTCTGTTCCTCCTGCAATGTTTTTCTGTATTTTCACGATTCCCTTCTCCTGCGTTCTCTCTTGCACTATTGCCTACAACTTTTCATGGTCCAATAATGCTTTCTCATAATAGGTTTAACAGCAATTTAACATCATGCTTGTCTGCATGAAGAGGATTCCAGTCGGAATTATTATTTTTTGTTGTTGCAAGTAGATCAGAAAGAAGATCTGAAGAGCACAACCACTAGACATCTCCAACCACTATGGCAATCTTTTCTATCTGCCCACTATGCAGAGGCTTAAATGCTCCATTCATGCATCACACACAACAGTTTTATTCCACCTTCCGCTTCACATACTGTTCTGCAGCCTCCATAGCGACAACCAGATAACATAACACACTTCACATCTAAAGAAGGTGCTACATCTCCTATCTTACAAAGAGAAACGCAGGTAGAGAGGGAAAAGGGAATACCTAAACAGAAGACTGGTGCAACTCCAGATGAAACCAGCAAAAGCAAGAAGGGCAAGCTAGGCAGTAGATCAGACACCTCCTGCATCCACAAGGGCCTCAACCAAGTGTTGCACAGCAAAGCAGCTAAACCGGGAAATCCTCCTAAGAACAAAACAGTCCCACCATAGTTGCATCAAAGAAGATTTCAAGACCTTATCATGCATTGTAGAACAGCCACTACTACCAGAGGCAGCATGTCTGAAGAAATGTTGTGCCTTAAAGTACACTGAGTGTCCACATATGCACCACAAAATTCCAGCACAAGTGGCTTCATCATAACCGAGTCTGTGCCATCTACTCAACTCGGCAGTCAGTAAAAACAGATGGTCTTCATGTGCACCACAAATGCAACAATGCAGACCTGCATCCCAAAAGGAACTGTTAACACACACATACATGGTGTGCTCTCATGCACACTACTAATGTAGCCACATGCTTCTGCTTCACAACAAAGGAACAGTTAACACGTAAGCACTGAACACCCTAAGGCGCGCCTAACTGCTGCAGTCAGTGTAGCAACAGAGGTACTCGCCCACACGCATTCACATAACACATGGCCAATAAAACAAGGCATCCAAAGTAGAGTGTATTGCTCAATCGTACCACAAACACTACAACACACACAAGCACAGCATTGACACTAGGAAACTATTCATTTCAGTACACTCAGCTTTCTAATTAGCATCACAAGCTGTACAAAACACACACAGGCACAACAAAGCCAACTCTTTCCAGTGAAGTACAATTTTCACCCACATGTCACCTAAATAACATTGACAAGTCCCTGGGTAAATGTGCCCACACAAGCACAGAAAACCCAACCATCTTAGCCACTATGAGGAAATATCAACCGAAGTGCAACAATCTTCACAGGATAGGACGACATACATAACCCTAAACAAAAACAAAAAAGTACGCTTTGCAGGAGAAAGTAAATTTGTTTGTGTGCACTGGGTAGGATTAAGAGGGGGAAATGAAGCCACAACCTCCTAGCACAAGACATGGCAAGACACTGGACACATACACCTCTACAAATGTATAGAAGAAAATGGGCACTGCAGACCTAGAACTAGTATATCACAGGTCGAACCCATAACAAATTAGTAGGAGACTATACAAATATACACCTGTCCCTATGTATGGCAAAACTGCACACCTATAATGGGAAAGAGACAGACACCATCCCTTTAAAAAGGTATGGATATATATTCCTGAGCAAGGTTCCAAGGCTTTCAGGAAGCCGTCTGAACACGATTGGTGCTCCTCATGTTTCCAACAAGACCAGATCCAGCCGATTCAAAAGTTGAGAAACCCTGAGGTCTCTTTCGTGGTATGCCAAAAACCAACAAACACCCACATCTTGCAATCATCACCAATAAAACCTCTGTAGTGAGCTAGCAAACCATACTCATGCATATAGAAGAATAGATTCTGACTGTTGCTAGAGAGAACCCAGGATTGTGAAGGCATTCTCATGTGCAAACCAATCACCCTACAGAGAATTCCGAAAAGATGCCCCACCCCTTTTGGTAGTAATTAATCAAGTTATGGTGTTTGAGTACACTAGCACTGAGAGAGTAGCATTCCAGCAGAGGCACAAGGCCTCCGCATGCTGCCAGTGGCTAAAACAGGATTTGCAACTACAAGGCCAGCAATGCCTCCAATGCTCCATTGCCCACCTGGCCATTCACCACACATACCGCTTCTCCTGATAACACACCCGGCTGGCCAATTATCATAGCCAATCTCTACAAGTAACAAGGCAGAGAGCGGAACTTTCCTTGCCTCTAAGAAGCCTGAAAATAATTTGACAACCACCAAACAAAGCCTGCAAATGCTCAGATTCTAGGGCAACCGTTGCATGACAGAGCTGGGATTAATCCTGTGGAGTCATCACTGATTCCCCATCAAAGATCCCCTCCCCCATGGTATGGGGAAGGCAGTCCCTAACTGATCCTGACCCTGGGGTGGTATCATGAGGGAGGATCATGTTGGAGGATCATGTGGGAGGAGATGGCTTTTGGAGGGGTACGGTGGTAACCCCATCAGTAGAGATGCTGTAATCTTCCCGTTTTGAGGAGGAAAACCTCATAATTCCGGTTCCATGTGATTATGTTGCTGTGGAAATGTCGCCAGGTAGGTGACGATCATTTCCTGACACTGTATAATTCTTTCCTCAAATATTCTAGGGGTGGTATGATTATATATCATTACCTCTGATCCCAGAACATTTGAGGAAAGTGTTTAAATTTCTGGAGGGTGCATTTTTGGGGAAACGCCGCCACTTGTCGGCCATTTCCACTCCAACATAATCCCTGGATATCTTAATTCCTAGGTTCTTTATGGTTTGTTGTCACTATACAACTCCCTCCTGTTGTAAAACCTCAAAACACTTTCTGCAAAACACTCTAGGCATAATAGCATCCATGCCTCATTTACACATAACACACATGTAACATCTCCTGGCTCTGATGTTTTTGTTTTAAATTAAAATCTGTTGTGGTAGCAATTGACGAGCAACCACGGATTAAGCTCTCAGGAGGTGATGCAGGCTGGTTCTAAGTACAGTGAATCCCCAAGCCCCCACAAAGGAATGTCCACCCACTATGTTGTGTGCTAACACAGTTCTTTATATAAAAATAAGGTTCAGAGATATATAAACAATTAATAACACACTTTGTACTCTGGTAATTCTAATATGGCAAATATATGCAATCTCTATGTGGTACCACGTTTAGCTTTAGAATCCTATAAAATGCATCAACTGCTGACAGTTATAACGGCATACAAATCATGCAGCAAGGTCTAACAGCATAGATCATAGGAAGGCTGGACTTTGGATCTGCACTCCGTCATCATCTTTGTTGGCTTCGGGTGGCGGGAAATCCACTGGCAGACTTTTCTCGGTAGCCGACAACCCTGACTTTCTACTGCAGGACAAATCGGTCAATGGAGATGGCAAGGAAGCCCTTGTTCAAATGTTCTTAGGTAAAGGTAGAGCGTTGAGGCTTCGGTCGAGCAGCATGGTGTCAAGCTGCCCCCGCTTCTGGGCAACACAACTCGATGGCTTCCAGCGGTTACGGAAATTCTCTGGACCCCGGTCAACGGCAATGGACTTTGATGGCCTCGATGTCCCGATGCTTTACTTCAAAATTCTCGGCGGACTCCTTCTCTGGTCGACAGCTATTCAGGACTGGCTTCCAGGGTGCCTCGATGAATATCAGCTTTTGCATGCTTTTGCCCTCGTTGGGGCATATATACACACACTAGGGTGAGTAACTGACCTCTCAGATCTCCCTTGACCATGACATAGCGGCACTCCGGGTCGGGATTATGCATGTGGGGCGTGAAGTGCGCGTCAGACGAGACCAGAATGGCGAATCCTCTTTTCTTAGATTTATATGGGGAAGTGAACAGGCACTGAATGGCTCTAGCCTTAAGCTTAGGAACTTTCTCTTTAACCCAATGTGTTTCCTGCACAAATAAGAAGTGAAGGCGAAGCCTGGAGGATTCCCTAACCACCAAGGACCTTTTAGTCGGGGTATTAAGGCCCCGCACGTTCAGCGACCCCACCGTCAGCGAGAAGAGTATCAGCCATTGAAAAAAAGCAAGCAGCCCAAAGCTCAAGGAGCGCACCATAACCTTTCCCCCACAATGCTTCCGTGCACAAAACTCGAACAAACCTGCCACCACAAAGCCCATGCCACCCATGAGGCCCGACAAGTAAAGCCTAACGTTCCCCCAAATTAACTCGAGCTATCCTAGCCACTGTCAGGCTGAGATTCTGATCTTGCGTCTGCGGAAGCTGCTCAACCACCGACAATCCACCCAAAATGTAGTACTCGGAGCTCTGAATTGTTTTTAATTCACGTAGCAGTATTCTTGCACACGCGCAGTTGACTCCCGTAGAAAACACTTGCACTTGCGCTATTGCTTTATTTAACTGCTCGAACGCGCGCTAGCTCTGAAGAGACACGTAGCTTATAAAACATGCACGCTCGTTATAGTTTATGCGTGGGTAAGATGAACATGCTCGCGCTCGGGCACCTTTTCAATTAAATGAACCTTTTTACAAAATATTGTAAAACTAGAATAGCTCTGTAATAAAGTTTTCTTCCACTTGGAAGTAACAGAAAGCACATATCTCTTGAATAAGTCTTAGAAAAGTTCTTCTCCCTGAAAATTGAATTTTCTCACTCCTGTCCTGTGTCCAAACGAACTCCGAACTCTTTCCCAGTTTAATACTCGAAGAAGCCGCTCGACTGCTTGAAACTTGAAGCCCCTGATCAAGTTTAGCAGGAGCAGCTTTACACACGTCCTCTCAGCTGGGCTACGACGATGAAAGGCAGTTTAGAATGTTCACTGTCCTTCCTATAAACAATTACCAGCCAATCAAAACTTAGGCTGAGCACTTCCATCTTGGTTTGGGGCCTTTTCCAAAGGCTGCAATGAAGGTTAAGGCTAAATTGTCTGTATCAAAATAAAACCAATCATAACACACCAAAACCCTTCCATACTACATATGTGCCACACCTGACCCAATGTATGTAAGAATATGTCAATGTATGTAACCCCTGACCCTAGAACATGTCAATGTATGTAACACCTGACCCAATGTAACACTTGACCCAATGTAAGTAAGAATGTGCCAACCTGACAGCCGGCCCCTCTCCCCGACCCCCCCCCCCCCCACCCTAAACGCTGTGGGTACAGTGCGACTCCAACTCGCTCCAAAGCCAGCCCACCAGTGTTCTCCTCCTCCGAGCCCAAAAGATCATATGAAAAGACAACCAGAGGCCCCCCCTCACCCTCCCCCTAGTAATATTTTGCAAACATTGTGCAAACCCCACCCCAGGGCTACAGCAACTGGTATAAACCGAGGATCTCGCACCAGGCCCTCCCGCCGACAACAGGCGAAAACAGGTAAATTAGGCCTCCTTCTGCCTCACAGGAGCTGGCCCAGTACCCCCATGAGCACCTCAGGAGTTGGAAGACTTTAGTGACGCTGGCGCGATCTTCCTAAATTTCCTGTGCCCTCGGACTTTGCGTCTTTCACTGACAGACTTGGAGCTTTGAGGGCGAGTAGGGGCTCCCTCTCGGCCTGCTCCAGCGGGGTCCTTGCTTGGCTCATCCCGGAGCTCTTGGGAAACCCTTCGGATGATGTCCTCCATGACCAAAGCGTATTGGAAACCCTCGAATTCAAAAGACAAGGAAAAGGGATAGCCCCACCTGTACCGAACCCCTTTAGCTTGGAGCATTTTTGTCAGGGGGGAGCATAGCCGTCGCCTTGCCAGTGTAAACGGTGACAGATCCTGGTAAATTGAAATTTGCGCGCCTTCCCATTCGACTGGGCCCCTCCTTCGCGCCAGCTCCAGAATTTTATTCTTTTCCAAAAAGCCATGGAAGCGAACCAAAACTGATCTGGGACCTCTGTTGGCCACACTTGCTCTATGTGCCCTGTTATTGGTAGGCTCATTGTTGTTGGCCTCCTCGAAGAGAGTACTAACCACAGCGTTGACTGCCCTCACAATGTCCAATTGCGTTACTCCTTCCCGTTCCGGAAAGCCAGGAAGCGTAAGTTGCACAGACGCTCCCTATTTTCCAAGTAATCTATTTTCAAGGCATATTTCTCTTCGCTCCTTTCCAGTTCCGCCAGGCACATGTCAAACTGAGATTCAAGAACATTAACTGAGGCAGAGGTGGCCTCCAGGGCCTGAACCCGGTCGTCAATGGTGTCGACTTTTTAGTCTAGCTTATCTAGCCGCACTGCAATGTCTGCCCTAAAGCCCCTGATATCCCCTAATAGGGCAGCCATACCCTTGGTGATGGAGTTAGCCTCAACATAGTCCAGGTGCGAGGGCGCTTTCATGGCGATGCTGGGGGCGAGCAGGGGGACGACTGGCGGCACTTCTGTCGGGACTCCGCCCAACTCATGAGGGCCCCTGGCACCCCACCACTCAGCCCAGGCCCTTAGAGATGTGGACAGGGGGGGGCCGAGGAGCAAACCAACTGAGAAGGCCTCCAGGGGGTCAACCAGTCACCTTGAGACACTGGGGGCTGTCACGTAGCAAGGCACTATGGAGGGGGTGGACGCCAGCCAAGGGGCCTCAAGCGGAAGAAGAGCAAGTTGGGGGGAGGCAGACCCCACCTGTGCGTTGTTAGAAGGTGCTCTGGCAGCCGCTGCGTCTAATCAGAGTGACACCTTAAGAGGGGCGGCCCCCAATCCCCTCCCCTCTGGCCCGGCCAGGCCCACCGATACCAACACAGTCACTGCCGGGAGGTGCTGCTCATCCACCCCTCTGCCCCAGGGCTCAACCTTTCTGCGCCTTTATTTTCCGCAGGTCTTCAACCGCTGCATGCGCCTACTATGGGACCCCGGGGCCGTGTAGCCTCATCCCGCGCCAGGGGCCCCCCCACACCTGAAGGGAAGCGCTAACCACAGCAATGTGTCGCAGTAGGGGAGCTGCCGGCCCAGAGCAACGAGGCCCCCCGGAGGTCGCTGCAGAGCCGTCCCCCCCCCCCCCCGCTCCAGCAAAGGGGGACAGGAGGAACAAATCACTGAGGCGGGCCTCTCCTGCCTTAGGCCCTGGATGCCACCTCACAGTCAGGGGATAAGCGGGTCCGCTCCAACGTCGGCCGCACTGCTCTCACCCGCGGCTGCTCACCTGCCAAACGGAGCGCCGTGCCAAAGTCCTGCAATGAGGGTTGTCTCTCTTCTCTCAGGTTGCTCTGACTCCCTCCAGACGGTTGCGGTGCTCCTGGGCCCCCACCAGGGTGTCAGGGAGGTCGGGGAAGCCCCACACTCGGCGCCACAGACGGTGCACAGGCCACATACGGTCCGTGGCGACAGGCTGCCCGGCCGGGCCCGACACCCGCTCCGCGGCACTGGAGCTCGGCCACCAACTTCGCCGGTCTGGAACTGTGTGATGGAGAACCTGTAGCAGCGGACAGGTTATCGAGAAATGATAAAGAACAAAACGGTACAAAGGGGCAGACCTCACACATCACAGCAGGCGAAATGATTTCTACAGTAACAACACGGACTACAACTCCCAGAAGGCCTCAACAGATGCAATTTTTAAATAAAAGCCAACAACGGGGAAAAGAAAACAGGGAAAGAAGGAGGGAATCCACATTTCCTTATATGAATAGACTCTCCCAGTTAAGGGTGAAAACTAACGCTGATTCAGAGTGTGTGAAGCAGGAAGGAGGGGAATTAGCATCGGCTGTACTGCGCCCAGAGACAGCACCTGTGATTAATTGCTGGGGAGGAGGAGGCGTGGCACAAGGGTTTAAAGCTGCACTAAACACCTCAACGTGTGTCTCATTTTGCAGGAGTGGAAGGCGACGGCCGGCGTGGATTCCGAGTGGGAAGAGACCAGCTCACAACACCGGTGGGCTTATTAGAGGAAAAAGGGAACTCCGCAGGACAAACCCTTATCGAGACGGCAGGCAACACTGTTCACAGAGCAGAGCACAGTCACCACGAGAGGGACTGTTCACAAGGTGATAAAAAAAATACTCGAGTTTTGAGTTTTTCCTTTCACTTCAAGGACGGCAAGAAGACTGGAAGAACTTTATATGACGGATCTCTCTCTACCGGGGTGCTCAGTCGAGTGTGTGAAGGAAACCGCTCAGCACGGTACGAACAAAGTTTTCTTGGAAGTAAACCTGAACCTATGATTACGGTCACGTTTTGAAAAGGGATTCTGAGAAGCCTGGTTGGCACTGTTAATTTCGAACTGAGATTTTTGCATAACCTCCCTTTTTGCAACTTGAAGTCCTATCAAGAAATAAATATCATTTGTCAAAATACTCTGGTGTCTCCGGCTCACTACTTAACAAACTGCAGATCTCTCCGGGCTAGAAGAACCGGATCTGGACCGCCAAGTGCACCGGGGGCCAGGACATTTGTGGGGGGGTTCACAGCTCTTCTCTGGGGGGGGCTCGGAACCTGTTACACGTCTCCGAGGAGGAGCTCGAGCGGGATGCTTCAGGGCATCTCGGGCCGCCTCTGGCGGTCTTCCCGTAACATATATTTTGCTGACAGTATTCTTACCCTTGAATGACAATTTTGCATTTAATGCACCTATTATCGTTTTACGGTTCTCACCATATGTGATCACCTTCACACTTGCCCCTTTCAACACTTGCCTGTAGAGTTCTTTCTCCGATGACATTTTTCTAATCAATGTATAGTCTGCGCCACTGTCAACCAACATCTCAATCGCTACTACATTAACCTCGATCATGGTCCTGGGCTTCTTGATTTTAACTTCACATATGGCATCCACAACTTGCACCACGTCCAACCCTTCATATACCTTCTCAAAATCATACAGATCCCCGTCCACAGTTCCTACATTGCCACCCCAGAATCGACTGCACTTAAGACAGATGTCCTTTTCTACCAGAGTCTGCATTCCACACACAGCTTTGCACTCTCCATCCCTTGCAAAATGTTCAGTAATCTCACATCTATAACAACACTTGAAGGGACGAGTGCCACCACGACCGTCAGTCACTTCTCTTCAGTTGTTTGGGATTCCTCTGCCCCTTCAGCCAACATCTTTATCTTTTCTGCTGCTCCTCCAGTCACAATCTTTCTCTAGCAGTGGCATTTTCCCCTTTTCACAAGGCTTTATTAAGTGGTCTGTCCCTGCGTATCAGACTGGTTTCTGTCGGTTCCACTACTTTCCTTGTATTGTCCATGATGTCCCTACTTTCTTTGGCCAACTCCTTAATGCATGATTTGATCTGCTCCACATGTTTGGCTATCTCCATGGCTCTGTCAAGATCTGGGTCCTTCTCTCTCCATAGCTCTTCACTCATTTTAACCTCTGCACATTTAATCATTAGCTGATCTCGAAAATATTCTTCTTGGCAACGTGACTTAAACTGACATTTTACGGCCAAATCTCTCAAAGCCGTGAGAAATTCCTCAATGCTCTTTCTTACCCTTTCTTTGCTCCCTGGTGGCAAAGCGATATCTTGCAAGAATCTTGTTCTCCTTGACCTCATAGTGTTTATCAGGTTTCAATATACTGGTCTCAGATGAGCTCAGGACTAAGCCATCCTCCATCATAGGCTCCGGGAGCCTCTTCAACACCTCCTGTCCTCCGTGACCCCGACAATTATATAAAAGGGCATCTTTTCTTTCCATGGAGTAATTTGGCCAATACGTGGCGAGAACAAATTTAAACACGTCCTCCTTCCACTCTTTCCACCGAATAACTAGTTCCCCTCCCACCTTGTGGCAAAAACCGTGCTAGACCAAGTATGTTGGCCATGTCACTTTAATGGCTATTTCTGTTAACTGTGCTTCCAATTGTTCCCTTTTAACCTCGTCACCTCCACTGCAAACTTGATGGGGAGTGTCAAACTCAATTTCACGTTCCAAATGTGCTTATTTATACTTTAATTCACATGCCACTGATGAGGATGTACAGTACCAGTGTGCAACAGTGTATTTTTTTCTTTTTTTTAAGTGTCTCTTATTCCACTTTTCACTCCACAGATGCATATACTCTAGGAGGAGTAGAAGGGAAACGGATGTGTGATGATTTCCGATGAGCCAGGCCTCAGCCGCCGTCCAGGCTTGGAAGATTAGTAACCATGAAGCCCAATTGACATTCCTCACTGTCTACCCACAGATGAGTGCTCTGAGGTCCTTTCCTCTAATCCCTTCCTTATCGTGCGCACGACTCCAACAGCCTTCATCGCGCACCGAGTTTGCACTGGGCTTGCGCTGGCCCACGGCCTGCTCTAATGCATTTGGGGCCCACTTTGTGCCCTAACTCCCCTTTAAACATTCAAATCCTCCTTGAAGATCTGAGGATCAGCAGGAACTTGTACGCTGTCCCCACAGCACAGTACAGCCTGAAATTGCAGGACAGAACCATGCGCTTCACCATAGCCAAACAAACAAGTGTAGCTTCAGCACGGCAACCTCTGATCCAGCCAGATTCGCACAGGACGTGCAGCACCACTCTGGGTAACGCTGAAAAACCACAATGGCAGGGGCACTTAAAGGCCACGCTCCACTCAGTTGGTCTGCACTGCAGCCACAGGCAGCAGCGTGTCACCAATAAAATGAAGTTAACTGAAGGCATCACATAGGTGCACAGGATTTATTGTCGTAACAGTTTAAGGGGCTGGAGTCTTCCCCACACTTGGCGAGCCTGTAATTGACTCTCAAATAATCTCATAACGTTCTCTTGCATCATGTTATTCTGTGATCTCACAGGCTGTGTCAAGGTTCTATCAGGGTTCCAAGAGAAACTTTTTACACTATATAACAGAGTACACCAGGTATTCCATTCGAAATATAAGGAAGAATAAGACATTGTGGGAAGATACCTGGGAGAAGAGTATACCAGAGAATTTAAAGAACCTTCTAAAGAATTTGTGGCAGGGGAGTATACGAGGAGGTCCTCCTTGAATTTGAAAGAAACACTTTTGCCATCCTTAAGAAACTGTTGTTTGAGGGAGACGTCTTTGCCATCCTAGCTGAAGCATCCAGGGGAAGGGAGCCATCCTCTGGAGCCAAGGATTTCTCTTATTAGAAGACTTTTTGTTGGAATTCTGTATTTGCTTTAATTGTGAACACTTTTTTGCCAAACATAAGTCTTGACGTTTTCGTTTGTAGTTTGTTCCTTCTTAGTGTGAGGGTCTGATTAGTATGTTTTGGGCACAAGGACAGTTTATATAATTTTGACAACTTGACAAAGACTGATCTTTAGTTTTTGTTTCCTAGTTAGGGAAACTCTCTTTAGGATAGGGGTAGGGAGGCTTTTATTCGACCCTTTTATTTTTAACAAAGATGTCTGTTGATGAAAATAATACAACTTTGTGTTTGCCTCTCATTTCTGAACCCTCAGAGAGTGTTCAGGAGGGTTGTCAGAGGTAGGCAAACTGCTCCACCTGTGGTACAGATTATGGACACATGAGACGATCCAGCTGCATTGCGACATCAAGGGGGTCTTTTCCGTGGAATGATGCAATACCACTGACGTAATCGAGCACCCCGCAACTTTGTTGCTGAATTTCGATCAAATTTTACATACTGGGACTGGTCCCTCCAGTCTGCCGAAACGTTTGTGGGTGGTGGGTGTTAGCTTTCCCCTCCCCACCCCCAAATTGTCACCTGTTTTCTTCAGACCTCATTTGTTGCCTTTGTAATAGTGCAACTCTCCCCACAAGGACTCCACAAGCCATACAATATATAAAAGAAATTATGCTCTGTTCTGTTTTTGTTATAATATGTAGGTAGAACAGAAAGAACATGTGAAGAAATCAGCCATCCAAACTCCAGGTCCACTTTCCTCTGACTAAGCACCCTGCAATGCTCCACATTCTCAATTCCACCTTCCACTCTAGATGCTACAGATGCATTGTTTGTATTTCACCAATTGTTTTCTACTCCCACTGCGCCACTAAAATGTATTTATTTTTACATTTATAAAGTGCACTAAACCCATAGGCATCAAGGTGCTGTTGCATACATGTCACTCTTATAACTTAAAGTTACGGTTAAAATGTATCACATTAGGCACAGGGTTGCAGGTCAAAATCAGGTAAGTTACAGTAAAGTTAGGCAGTTGGTGCAGCACGCGGCTGCCGAGTCACATCAGGTAATTTACAGTTTAGGTAGGCCATTGGGGCAGCATGAGCAGCCACGTAAGGTAAGTTGCATTAAAGTTAGGCAATTGGTGCAGCATGGGGCTGCCATGTCACATCGGGTAAGTTACAGTAGTTAGGCAATTGGTGCTACACAGGGCTGCCATGCCAGGTAAGGTGCAGTAAAGTTAGGAAATTGGTGCAGCACGCGGCTGCCACGTCACATCGGGTGAGTCACAGAGAGGTTATTTATTTGTGTGTATTTCTTTTTTTTTATTGGTTATTTGTAAAGCGCCTTTACACAGAACAAGTGTTTCAAAGCGCTTCAAGGCAGGCGAGGGAACACAGGTAAAATAGGTATCGAGTCATTTTAACAAAACAAATTTCAGAGTGGTAGGTTTTACCAAAGTAAAAAATACAGAACATTTCAAATATATATATATATATATATATATATATATATATCTGGGGTAATTGGTTAAAATGGGCGAGGAGGGGTTTGAAAGGGTAGGAAACCGGGGGGCTTGGGTTTCCTTGAGTCCCCTCTGACTCCCCCAAATAAAAAGTAATAATAATTCGGTATTTTTTCCCCTTGGTAAAACTTACCACTCTGAATTTTACTTTGGAAAAATCACATATAACCGTAAAATAAGGTGTATTGCTTTTCTGGTCACTCACTGGGGCTTTAGACTCCCACACCCTCTCACAAAGCAAGTACTTGGACTCGGGGGGGGGGGGGGGGGGGGCAGGGGGAGGCTTGTGGCAATAAATCACACTTAGACTACTGGTTTAGAAGAAAATAAACGGCTCGTTTTAGGCCCTTTATTCACACTTAATATACATACACATAACTAACACATAACATATAGTTGATTATACTTAAACATAGAAAAAGAGCATCACCGTTAGTATGGTTGCAGAAGACACCTTCATCTCGGCCACCACAACACGGCTTAGTCCCAGAGCAGGTAGGCTGAGAGATCACTCGTGCTAACGAGGTCTGGAGAAGAGCGTCCTCCCTCTCAGCGAGACTTCATCACCCGGGGTCCAATTCTCTCTGACTTCCCTGAGGAATACCTCATCTCTTTATGGGGGAATCCCCGCCCCTTCATGGTTACCACTGCCCTCGGCCGACGTCAGACCGCAGCATTGGGAGCAAAGAGTGGAAAAATCCAGCTAGAAGTGGAAAAACCCAGCTTCTCTCCCTCGCCTCTGTTCCCAGCACCCCTTAACACTGCACCTGCAAAGCTCCTACTCCTTTCTTGGCTCGTCCTTCAGTGGACAGTACAACAACTATCCTCCGCAATTAGCTCATCTGAAAACACTATGTGACCTTGCAACCGTTGCAGAATTCTCGTTAGCTTACTGAGCCCATGAAAACGTAGGCTTTTATTCTGGTAATGGAAGTGAATGTCCAAAATGGCTGCGCATCGGCGCCATGTTCTTTAGCTCATTTATGCACTACACTCCACCCCTTGGACAATCCACTATCATAACCCAATGGGCAAAAAGAAGGTTCCCTGAATTTAGGCAACATCCCCCCATAAATTTGGAACACATGAAATGCAACAACAAATCAAAAGAATAAAAACCCAAACAAAAATAGAACGCAAGGCCTCTGGAATCCATGTCAACACCTGATCCCACCAGCCCCCGTCCTGGTCTTGAGTGACTTGGGAAATTAGATCCTGCAATCCGCCAATGTGTTTTTCAATGGAACGGGTCCGATCATCCAAACTAAAACAACACATCCCATCCACTGCATTCCAGCCTAATTATGCTTCAAAAACAAATAATCAATAGCAGCTCTATTTTGCAAAATAGCTTTTCTAAAATGTTTAGTATCTGACAACCGCTCTGTCAAAGCTTGAGAAGTCTCATTAAGTCCTTTTACCACTAAACAGGCTAATTTAATCATAGTTGTATATCCCCCGGCTGCTAAACCCCAAATCCCTATCAGTGAAATAGCAAGAGACAATACTTCCCCTTCAGATAACAAATGCACATTGGAATCACAATCCGGTGACATAGCGTTATAATGACTTGACCGCGTAGACTGTCGAACAGCAGGCGGCAAAGCAAACATCATTAAGCTAAGGCATGTCAAAGCACAGGGGCCACCTGAAATATTAGCAGGAATATATTAATATGTGAAGTTTCCACAGGAGAATAACCAAACGATAGGAAGTTTCACATGATTCAGGTGACTAGCAGTTAAAACAGTAAAATTACAAAACATGTTATTGGACACTTCAAAACACACACTTGCTGGTCAAGCACATAAGTGTTTTTCAAAATCGGTTCTTCCTTGATCATCGTTCAAATCCAGTTGTTCGCATTTGCCGATATAGTTCGTATCACAAGTCATTTGGTAACAAACGTCAGCAGGAGCAATATTGTAAGTGATGATTCGTGTCATGTTTCTCCATTTGCCGTCCGTTTCCGCGCAGAACTTGCAATACTCATAAACGGAAAAATAACTCCTTACATCAGATTTCCCCTACCAAGGAATCCTCATGCAACACCCCAAACAGATGTCGTAGCACAGGGGCAGGTGTAGGCACAGCCACGAGGCAGGCGGAAATTAGATTTGCAGAGTCATGTACATCCTCTAAACAGAAACGTGAAATGTTCAACACCCACTGAGCCAGAAAAACCCATATATTCTCGGGTTGCTCAACAATGGCTGAAAAACCATGCTGCATAGAAGACATAGACACTGCAGAAGGGGGTAAGGTATCACTCTTACGCCTGTGTCGTTTTCTCAAAGCACCACGATATGCCGCAATTGATGCGTCACTTGGTGCAGTGGTTGTAGCAAGCTCGTTGGTCATCATCCAGATCACAGATTCCATCTGCATGATGGAGACATTTTCCACCTCTTCATGCATGTCGCCTGACCCACCCGATAGGACTCCACACCTCTACACCTCTCTGCACAGACAATCAGCACACTCGGGATCTAAAAAAGTCAGAATTCAAAAACAGGATATCAGTGGAATACATTACTGACGCAAATAACATTTGTCAGCGGGAACATGAGTCCAGTTCCATCACAAGAACCACCTGATCCTCTCCTGCTGCAATTACATCTGCTGGAACAGGCGGACCATTAGGCTTTTCCACCCGCACCTTAGCTCCAGGGACAATTGCATCTGATGAGCCAAAACCCTTATCCCCACGAGTTACTACCATGGGTGGCTCTCCTTTCTTCACCATGGACAATTTCACAGGTACAAGAATTGACTGTGCCACTCCATCCCCCTTATGAATTGGCAACATATTCTCTCCACTGTTCGTGATGATTATTTTGATCTCTCCTTGATAGTCTGCATCCACAATCCCGCCCAATGTCTGGATACACTGTAAGGCTAATCCAGATCTGGGGGCAATTAATCCCATATGGTGAAATGGAATTTGTACCCCAATGCACAATTTGCACATCAGGCTTGCATGGAATGTTGTCTAAATGTTCTACCACCAGCTCGCGACAGATTGTCGGATGATGCATGTATCCCATATCAATCCCGTATAAATCCCAACCATGACTCTGGGCTCGATGAATTTCTTCCCTCGCATGCAAGTCCACCCCAGCAGACTCGGGGGTGGCTCGATAAGGAGCTAAAGCCCCAGTAGAGATTTCCCTTTACAATAAAGTTTCCATCGCTCTGTTTGGTTTGATTTGCAAGGCTGGCATTACCATGCGCATTAAAGGAATCTCACCATCCGCAATGGGGCGGTTATTCAAAATCTGAACCACCTCCAACACAGGCTCACGCTACCCTTTCAGGGTACCTTCACCAGTTTTGCGCAATTGTTCTTTCAATAACCCATTTATTCTCTTAATTAACCCCGAAGCCTAGGGTGCTATGGGTCATGAAAGATCCATTCAAAGCCTTTCTCCTGACAATCTATAACCAATTTTCCCTTGAAGTGTGACCCATTGTCACTCTGAATCTGTAAGGGTGTGATATATGATATGATAGGTTATTTATAACGCGGTTAATACCCAAAGGTTTCTAAGCGCAGACCCGGGGATTGAACCTGTGATGTCCAGTGTCATCTTGCTTCCAAGGCGAGCACGTTGCCCCTGAGCTATCCTCCCTGAGACACTCCATAGTACATAGCCACTTGATCCAATAATTGAATTGTGTTCATTTGTGTGGCCCTTTTGCATGGCAGCACCATCAGGTAGCCAGAATACGTGTCCACAATGGTAGACGCATATTGACATCATTGACTAATGGGTAGTGGACCGATCTAGTCGATCTGCCAAATCTGTTCGGGCAATGTACCCCATTTCAATGTGCCTAGAATTACATGCAGAATAGATGTTAACACACAGGGCATTGTAAAATCACTGTTTTCACTACTTCTAATGGAATGCTAATTCGCCAGTCTTGGTGTCCACCTGATAGTAGCCTTTTCTCTGAGATGCCCACTTTTCTGGTGGGCCCACTTAGCAATACACTCCAAACCATCTTCCTCAGACCTCGTCTCCATGACCGAAATGTTGGCGTGTTCATCTGCAACAGAATTGAACCATAGGCATGTTCGACTTGTTCATTTGTTAATTCTCCATACGGGATTCCCCATTTTACCAGGAACTCACCGATTTTAGTCCTTCGATTCCAGACCGACTAACGGAACAACTGCCACTTGCTCATGTAACTTCGCAACTCCACCCTTCCCTGTCTTGGCACGATCTTAAATGTATCATTTCCATTTGATGGTACTGGCCTCCTGTGCATGCCCTATCCAATGTGTTTTAGAGGAGCTCAGTACCCACTGCATGATCGGAATTTCCAGTCGTATCAATACATCATGTCTTACCGTCATTTGTTCAGTATCCACGAGTGCTCAATAGCAGGCTAGCAGCTGTTTTTCAAAGGGAGTATATCGGTCGCCGGCTTCGGGCAACTTACGACTCCATAATCCTAAAGGCACCCGCTTCCTATCCTGTTTTTGCCACAAACTCAAGATGGCATAACTATATTGCACAGACACATTCAATTCCACCTCCCCTTCCCTTAAAAGCCATAAATCAAGCACTTTCTGTATGGTATCCTTTGCTAGCTGAAACGCATTCTCTTGCTCTTCACCCCATTCAAACTGGAATTTTTTTGTGTCACTCGGTAGAGCGGTGCCAAAATCTGCCCCAAATTTGGTATATGCGGTCTCAAAAATCCAAACAACCCGATGAACTGCTGGGCTTGTTATTTGTTCATTGGAGTGGAAAACTCAAGGATCTTTTGCTTAGCTTTTGGCACCATTTTGCGATACCTGTTATGCCGCTCATTTTCCAGTAAAAACACGGTCTCTGCTGGAATGGACTCTGGGTCTTTGCTTCATCCATTTCCCACCCTTCCCTTCGTAACCCTTCCATTTTCAGCTCTAGGTGCGTTTGCACGCTATGCTCGTCCTTTCTCTGTATCTATATAATGCACAATTTGCACATCAGGCTTGCTCGGAATGTTGCCTAAATGTTCTGCCACCAGCTTGCGACAGATTGTCGGACGATGCATGTATCCCATTGGCAGACATTGGAACGTATACTGCCTCCCATTCCAGGAAAAATGCAAACTGCTCCTGACATTCTTTGGCAATCGTTATGGTGAAGAAGGTATTAGCCAAATCTAACACTGCATTTCAAGTTCCCTCAAACTTCTGCACATTTTCAATCGCAGTAACCACATCCCGAACTGCAGATATTAAAGGAGTGTACTTATTTAACTCGCAATAATCTACAGTCATCCGGTAACTTCCATCCGGTTTTTTGACAGGCCAAACCAGATTTTTCCAAGCCATTTTTACGTGGTGCAATACACCGGCTTCCACATATCTTTTTACTCGTATCTGAAATATCTTTCTGCCCCCCCCCCCGGGAATTCAATATTGTTTCATAGATACTCTTTTTATGGCTAACTGAACCTGCACCGGGGGCATCTTCTATTTGCCTACCACAATGGGGTTACAAGTCAAAGCACTCACCCCAAACTGATAGAGTTCACCTCCCAATCTGAGAGTCAAGCCCTTCCAAAATGTCGAATCCAATAATATATGCAGGTTTCGGAACATCTAACACTTGATAAGAATTCCATTTTAAATTGCTTATGTTCATATCAATTTGAGTCTGTACTGCAAGGGTCTCTTTTCCCCCACGCCACCAACACGGTTATCGTAAAATGCCGTCCATTAAACCTTGAAGGATTCCCATGTATCAATGAGGCCTCCGCCCCGGTATCAATTAAGGTGCAGACCTCTTCGATATTTCCTGATAGCCTCATGTGAAAGTGAAATTATTTTGGCAGTCTGTCTACCTTAATTCGGGCAGTTGTCACCGGCGTTTGGCCACAATCCTATTCATACTTGTAATTCCCATATTGGCACTCTATTTCCACCATCGCACTCAAAATTTTCCTCAAATCCGCATATTTCGGCTGGTATGGTGTGGATGTATCCGGGGACTCTTCATCCACTTCCTCTGCGGGTGGCGCAGAAGGTATTGAATCCTTACTGGATTTCTGTACCTCCTGCCGTTTCACTTGCTTGTACCTCTCCTTGCCTTCCAGCCCTCGCTTCTTGTATAACTGATGTATATCCTGTATCTCAATCCCCGTCAATGTCTTCCCGTGGCACCCCATCTTTTAGTAGCGCCAAAAACATATACTTCCAGGATACCCGAGAGTCTCAGCTGTCAAACCTTTTCCTGGGGTTCCGTCTTTCACTCCGCCCCGGTCCCTCCCGTTCTCTGGGTCTTTCCTCAGCCTTTTCCCATTCCCCTAGATCACCCAATTGCCTGATTGCATCCACCACCTCATCTGTCATTCTACCGGTCGTTCCCACCAACAGGGTCATAATGACATTCTTATATGCGGGTGGAGCAGTCTGAATGATGGAATTTCTCGCTGAGACCGATACCGCTACCACCCCCATATGCTCTGGGGCGCCTAAATGAATTGCTTCTTTCATAGCATGTTCCCCTCACTCTTTGTATGACCTCTCTCAAGGTGTATCACTTTTTCACCTCTGTTGGCCAGTCTGATGCGATCTGGTACTTGCAGTTACACCCTTGGGCCGCTATAGACATTTGAACCTCTCCCCTGTCGTCCTCACGAGGAGGTCCTACACGTAACAACTCCTGAATATGGGTTTCATGTGACAACGGCAGAAACCGGGTGGCCTCTGTGGCATCTAACCTGAAACCCGCCGCCCCTCCATCAAATAACTTAACCATCCAAGTTAACAAATACTCACCAGCCCTTTGTTTCAGTCGGCTAAAGATTTCCCCAACCTCTTGCTGTGAATAATCCTCTAGTGTGGGCAAATCCACCAACCCCCCTCCGGGATTATTGGGATTGGGACCAGCTTGTCTGCGCATCACTGGTTTGGCGGTCACCTCCTTCTGACCAGGCTATGGCCTGGACGATACCTCCTACTCTGAACCACTCTCAGTACTTGTACTATCAAATACATCCCCATCCCATTGGTCGGGGTCCCAATCAACCCCTGCAGAGGCAATCGCAGTCACTACCTTACAGGAGTTCACCCTCCCTCTCCTCTTCTGAGATTTGTATCGAGCAACTCTTACAGCAGCGCGCTTGGCTACTGCTTGATATTTGTCTACCGTATCATGATATAGCTTCATCTGAAGCCGCTGCATTAACGCAATCTGTTTCTCAGCCACCAACTCTTTTTCCAATCTCAACACACTTGCCTGTAATTCCACATTCTGTTGATGCACCTTCCGGAAAGCATGCAGCTGAATCCAGCCTCTTCTGCCTAAAGCCGAGCACTCTTTTTCCCTTTTTCCACAGGCACCTGTTGCAGGCAGCCCATTACTTCCGCCGGAATTGCCTCTCCTATGCTATTATGACAGGTCTCATCTCCGACCCTCACCACATGCCCAGGTCTGCGCCACATTGTCATACAGACTTTTGGTCCACCCTGGGATGGTCCCCTCAGGACAGTCTCCGCCTCGCCTGCAGAGCTCCCTTTTTCCTAAATAGGGAACTCATGATCTCAAATGAATATTTCACGTCCCTACCACCAATACCACACCCCACCAGCTTTCCCGTCAAATATTCACGAAACCAATATTGCCTGTCGGAGTCCAACACTTCAAATTTAGTAAATTGGCAGGGCTTCTTTGGAATCAATATCGGCACAAAGACCCTGCTCACAGCCCCAAAATGTATTGCTTTTTTGGTCAGTCACCGGGGACTTAGACTCACGTACCCTCTCACACAGACCAAAAGCAGGTACTTGGAGTCAGGGAGGCAATAAACTACACTTAGACTACTGGTTTAGAAGAAAATAAATGGCTTGTTATAGGCCTTTCATTCACACCAAATATACATAAACATATATAACACATAACATATAGTTGATTATACTTAAACATAGAAAAAGAGCATCACTGTTCGTATGGTTGCAGAAGACACCTTCATCTCGGCCGCCACAACACTGCTTAGTCCCAGAGCAGGTATGCAGAGAGATCACTCATGGTAACGGGATCTGGAGCGGAGCGTCCTCCCTCTCCGCAAGACTGCATCACCCGGGGTCCAATTCTCTCTGACTTCTGAGGAATACCCCATCTCTTTATGGGGGAATCCCTGCCCCTTCATGTTTACAACTGCCCTTGGCCAAAGGTCAGACAGTAAAGAGTGGAAAAATCCAGCTAAAAGTGGAAAAACCCAGCTTCTCTCCCTCACCTCCGTTCCCAGCCCTCCTTATCACTGTACCTGCAAAGCTCCGACTCCCTTCTTGGCTCGTCCTTCAGTGGATAATACAACTATCCTCCACAGTTAGCTCATCGGACATCACTATGTGACCTTGCAACCGTTGCAGAATTCTTGTTAGCGTACTGAGCCCACGAAAACATAGGCTTTCATTGCGGTAATGGAAGTGAATGTCCAAAATGGCTGTGCATCGGCGCCATGTTGTTTAGCTCATTTATCCACATGCACTACATAAGGCCTTGAGACATTCAGAATGATCAACAAAAACTACTGTACTGGGCCTGACAACATCTGAGCAGGTGCAAGTGCATTGACATAAAATGAAGGAGAGAAGGGGAAGGGACAGACAGAAAAGCAATAAACTATCGTAATGGGCCTGACGACATCTCAGATAGTGCATTGACATAAAATGAAGTAAAGGAGGGAAGAAGTGGAAGGGACAGACAGGACAGAGGAGGGATAGAGCAGGGCAGTGGAAGGTGGTTGTGCGGCCAGGCAAGCATTCAACAGAGCAGCAAGTTAAGTCAAGGTAGGAATTGTACAAGCAGGGTATAGGCCAAACGATATAGTCTGTAAAGCTCGATTTCTGCTGTGAAAAAGATTTAACAAAGATAAGAAAGGCATTCCAAATTCTTTCAGAAAGGTTACTAATGTCTTAAGTGTTTGATTTAGTGTTTTTTTTTGTTTGTATAATTTTTTCGCTGAATAGTAATCCCTTCTTCTGTGGTTGTTTCAGAGACGGCAAACCTGAAATCATTAGAAAAACGGTCAGCAACTGCGAAGTCAAATGACTTATTTACCTTTATCTTTAGTTTGGGTCAATTGTTGGTACAGTCATTGATTGTCCACAGTTGTCACACACTGGGTAGAGGGCTCAACAGATCGACTGAGAAAGGTATTTTTTTTCAAGGAATCTGCCCGGAGTGTAACCTTCTGCATACTAAGTAGTGCTTGGCAAATGCATTCAAATGGGAATGTTGTGCCGAGCAAGCTCCTAGACAGAAAAACATAGCAGAGTATGCCCTTACTGTATAAAGGTTTTAGGTGTGTTGCAGCTGTAGCCAGCAACGGAAGTACCAAAGCATATGATGGAAAGAGATGCAGGGCTCTCGAATTCTTACAAATCCCACTAGACCTTCATTGCGATTTCCTTACTTACATACTCAATCGAAGAGAAATGCACTCGCCCCATGGTGACTGGTGACAAAATATTTACCAATGCTTTCAGGAAAATGGTGCATGTAACCATAAGCACAATTAATATTTGGTGCACTGCTGCCGCCCAAAGGCCAGCCATGCACAGTGAAAAGTTAGCTGGCCATTTACTGCCAAGAATGTGTTTGCAATAAATGTCAAAAGTTTCAAACATCCCTAAACTCACCAGCAAGGTAGCGTACCATGCAAATGGTACTCGCCTTTCCTAAAATCTCTTTGCCAATGTGAGTGGGCTAGCAGATTTTGCAAGCCCTAAGATGCCATATAGTAACTGCCTGTACTGTGTGCAGGGACCTGAATGCTAAAATGGGCTCATGGGGAGGATTCAACGCGACACATCACAAAAAGCTTGTGCATACAGGATACCCATTTTAAGTCAGTCGGGCAAAGACCGATCCTAAAGGGACAATGCTAATGGATTTTTGCATAGATCACGATTTGATATCACTCCAGAACACTGTGGTCTCTGATTTTACAAATCTATCCACTTATGAAGTCAGAGGTTCATCCTCATTGATCGATTATGCGTTGGTCCCATCAGACAAATGGTCATCCAATGGAGTCCTTTCAATAATCCACAGGGTGGAAAGTGACCATCAGGTTCCTTGTCTGTTCACATGTTTAGATGAGGCAAGAGACTTAGCTGACCCTATAGATGGCATGCTTCTATTAGAGCTAAGAAATAAAGTGAGAGTCAGATGGGAGCCAAGACTTGAGGAATGTTTCGCATTATGGTTAGATGAGTCAAATCCAATCGGGCTCCTTGATGAAATTGTGACCTCATGTGCGCCATATTGTGAGGCGAACCAAGAACCTGATGCTTGTATTAGTAACAGGAAATCCTCTTCTCTTATTCCTCTTGTAACCAAAGCAAAAAATCCATGTCATACAAGTCCTCACCTAACAATATGTGGTAGGTTGGTTTGATAAGGAATGTGCAGAGGTAAAGAAGTCTTTACAGGACATAGTGAGGGCAGACAAGGGGACAATCAAGCTTTCTGCCCTTAAAAAATATTACAAATCTCAAATTACCTAGAAAAAGGATCATTGAAGTCCGAAATGGCAACACCTTGCAAAATCAGCAATAGAGAGACTCAAAAGCATTTTGGAGGCCAAAGCTCAGGGACTCGGCCAACATAAATCATCAATTGATGCTTAGATCTCGGAGAAGAAATGCGTGGCTCACTACTCCAAGGTTTTTGGGGAAGTGAGGGGAGAAAACTCACTGCAGTCTGATGAATCGTCCATACCCATAACATCTAAGGATATAACATCAGTAGAAGAGAGAGATGCTGCTGTCATATAATAATTATTCACTGAAAATATCTGCAAAGCCATTAATCATATGTCAAGGAGCAAGGCTCCAGATCCAAATATGATACCATCAGAAATCCTCAAACATGGCAAAAACTGGTGAACCCTGTTGAAAACGACAGTGATCTCCTCTTTTGTAAGAAACAGGACTTATCCTGTATCTTGGTCATACTCCATCATCATTCCTTTATATAAGAAAGGCTCCGTCCATGAGATTTCGTCCTCTAGACCGCTCAGTCTGATCGACATTGACGTTAAGATCTTCAGTCATGTTATCTTGTCAGAATTAAATAGGTGGATCGAAGGAGAATAGTATTTTAAAACTTTGGATTGGGTGGTTTTAGAAGTGGGCTATCCACTATAGACCAGGTGTTCGTTCACTGGCATATTGGCCATAAATATGCTGTGGCTTATCCAGCTTTCCTGGACTTATCGCCAGCCTTTGATCTTGTTGTCAGATGTAATGGGTTAAACTTGCAGAGATGTGGAAAATAGCATACTCCTGCACATTATCAGGGTCCTATAGTTTAGATCTATCGTGCATATTAGATATGGCACTTGTGGTGAACTTGCAGAAATAAAAATCCATGAAAAGAGGAGTTAAACAGGGTTACCTATTGGCACCAGTCCTCTTCTGCTTAATTATTAACGACCTGCCAACATTTGTGGAGGAATCTTCCAAAGACACCACACCGGCAATCTGTCAGAAGCAAGTATTGATGCTGTTATAAGTGGATGACACCTAATGCCCTGAGAGCCCAATTAATGGCAGTGACAACTTATTGCAAGTTGCATCATTTAATTTTAGCAGAGTACCAAACGAGTACTGTTTGCTGTTCTGCTGGGATTCACTGCCCTGCCGCTGCGTGTGAACATTTTTCATCTCCATTGTCAACCACAGACATTTGTGAACTTTCACCTTGCTCATTGGCCACGCCCCCCTGTCACGTGACCAGCATAAATTCAACCACTGCGCACACCAAGCAGAGTACCAAACAAGTACTGTCTGCTGTGCGCTGCGCATGTGCTGTGTCGCGGCCGTGGGCCCGGCCTTGGTGTATGTAACTATCTCCTTCCACACTTTAGCATCCTCGCGCATATTTCCACATCACTGTCCTTAGCTTCCTTTCACTTTCTCCAACATGACAGCTTACAAGCTTACGACAATCATGCCACTGCCATCCCCACGCCTGCAGCAGCGCACATGCTCTATTTAGACCCTCCTCCGCCCTGAGCTTTGCAGCATCAAAAGCCGACATTTGGAAATTCCTGACAGAAACTGAAAAACTGCCGGCGCCCTGTCCAATCTCTCCCTCGAAAATTCCCGCAGCTCACCAATGGCCGACAGTCTTGTCAGTGTCTCTGTCTAAACAGCCTGACGTGGACGCGGAAAATGGCTCCATTTCGGATGCCTCACTGCAAGCTTGCTTGTGGCCCTCTCCGGTCGAGGGTTACAGGGAGGAGTTTTTTTACTCCCTCCTTTTAGTGGGGAGCCATCATCCCCTATACTAGACCCCACAAGGCTCCAGACTATACCTGTCACTACTCTGCCCTCCCTCTATTCACAGGTGATTCTGCAGGCCCCTATCCTACCTACGCCCATGGCCACACAAAAGAAGGAAACGATGGCCGATTTATTTACACCACCAGGACCCACGTCCACCCAAACTCCTGCTGCTGAGTATCAAAACTCCCCGAAAGAATCACATTCCTCGCCAGGGCAACCCTGTCTCCAGATCATAGTATGCCCCCCACACTTTTGACTTCTCCAGCGCTCTTCTCCACCAACTATGCAGAGTGCAACACTGACAATCCCTCCATAGACTCTGAGTCCTCACTTGTAGCTTCTTTCACAAACACAATTTCGCACCCCTCATTTGGCTTCCCCACCACAGCAAATCCAGCCCTTGACGCGGCGCTAGTAGCAATTAATACTAGCATTTTTACTCTTCCCAAGCTTTTTGAAGTGCTCGACCAAAAGATGGTGTCCCAGTCATTAGGCGTTGGCACAGTCACCAAAAAACTAGATTGGTTAGTGTGGAACTTACCAAAGCTCCTAAATGTAGACCTTGTGGAAGCTGCAAACAATAATTGTGTCCCTAATGTGAGAAGTCCACCATATCAAAACGAGCTCTGGTTCTAGAGTTAGAAGTCGTAAGTAGAGAACAAAATGAAGGGGGCTTAGACATGCCCTTATGCTTGAGCTTAGAAACCGGTTGCTACATATTCTTGCAGTTGCTTGCCTGGCCGGCTTGACCATAGCATCCACCATGACATCCTCCCCAACCACTGTGTCTCGGACAGGGGACATCACACAGGTCTTACCTTGAAGGCTACTTCCACTCTTGCTCCTGGCCGTAGATAGAGGACGGCATTCCTCAACCAGGGCTCCACTCTAGGACCTAAATGGTGTAGGTTAACAGTGGGGCTGTGAGGTATGAGACAAACGGTGGTTCCTGCAGGGACAGCAAATAAAGTATCACCCGGTCAAAGGCGCAGAACTGTAGTCTCACACTGCCTCAGACTGTGTGCTTTCTGTGCTAATCCAAAGACTTTAAGGTGAAGACATGAGACAGCAGTGTAGAAAGTGAAGGCAGACTGTCTTCTTCCAGCACAGCAGACAGCCTATCCTGTAGAACAGTAGTCTCACACTGCCTCACACTCCCATTGTACCCTGCCATTATGTTGATCAATCCCTATGGAAAGAACAAGTGTCATGTGGAGTCGAGGTATGCAACCTTTGCAGCCTTTATGTTCATCCTATAGCCTTTCAAAGGGGATTACATTCTTAATGTTGTTTTCATGTTTAGCAGCTGTCAAGACCCCTTTCAGTCAGAGGTACAAAAAAGGTGACAGGCTGTCCCCTCCTAATTTTCCTTCCAATTGTGAGACGAATTTTCCCTTCCTGCAGGGCTAACCTGTCTGCAGCCCTCTTGTGTGTGTGCCATTTTTGTTAACTCAGAGGGTTGGGATGTCATCCCTAATCGGGTGTGCCCAAAATACAACTAAATGGTCCTGCCTATGTTGAAACGTTATTCGGGATCCTTTCTCTTTTACACAAATTTCACAGAACTTCCAAAACTTTGGTTCCGGGCCCATTTTCTGTAACTTTTCCCTTGGAACCCAAAGCCACTCCTAGTTACTAGTCAGAATATGTGGTTCTCCATATATAACCACTGGTCCTTTTTCAAATATCACATTAATTCAAGACTCTCATCTCTGCATCTCTATAGTAAAGCGCAATATCCGATTTCCTAATTCTCCCTCTTAAGGGAGAACCAATGTCACATATGCTACCCTTAGCCCCTTCGCTCCCCAAAGAAAGGTGCAAGAGTCTAGAAATTCTCTAAAAAAATATAAGTGTTTCCTGGATCATTATTGGCAGCATCTGAAATAAGAATAGTAGCCTCGGGAGTATGTTCTGCTTAGTCCATCCGTGTTATGGGCACATTTGGACAAACCTCTTAAAATTTGGGTTAAAATGCTTGTCTATCAAGGTGGGGCGTTTGCTTCAAACGATCTCTTAAAGATATGTTAATGCAGACCCCCAGGTATTTTATGTTGTCTTTTCAAATTTCAAATGGCATTACCTGTAAGCAGGTAAGAATATGCATATTTAATTCCATAGATGTAATAGTAGGAACTTTTCACAATTAACTTTAAACCTTGAATATTGTCCAAAAAGGTCAAATTCTTCTAAAGGAGCTCAGATCAAAGTTATCGGTTCAGATATGTATGCTAACATATCACCCACGAAGAGGCCACATTTAAATTCCTTTGTGCATAGTTTTGAAGCCATGAATGGCATCATTAATCTTAATCTATATTGCAAGTTATTCTATTATCAGGGTGAACAACAAAGGGGACAAAGGGCATCCCTGCCTCGTGTCTCTCACTTTCTCTCATCTGAACTTTTCTGATGAAGCCCAGTTAACCACTTCCTAGGCTACTGACTTCAGAGTGCCCCACCCAGATTTTCCAGGACCAACCGAAAATGTACATAGTCCATTCCTACTCCCAGGGCTTTAAGTGGGCTGAGGCTAGCTGGGGCGAAGCCCCGGCAGTCTCTGAGATGGGCTCTCGAGCTGGGACCCTGCTGTGACTCATCCTGACTAGCGCTAGCCACGCCGGCCTATCAGGCAACCGTTTAGCCGAGCGCTGCACGGTTAGATGGCTGCCTGCAGGTGTCAGCATTTCGGATTAGAAAAAAGAAAAGGAATCGACTTTTCTTTTTTTTTCTAATCTGAAATGCTGACATCTGAAGTCAGCCATGTAACCGAGCAGCACTTTGGCTAAAATTGCTGTGATCTTTATTCAGAAACAGGAGGAGGGTTTGGGTTTGCCAGCCTCTCCTTTTGTTTCTGAGTTAAGAGTTAACATGCAGCAGGAAGACAATTAATCGTGATTGGTTAAAGGGCTTCCACTGCTTGTTAGCTCTTTAGTCCGAAACAAAAGTAGAGGCTGGCCAACCCAGCCCACTTCCTGTTTTTGAATAAAGAGACATCATGCAGCAGGCTGCCCATTGCATTCAAGGAGCCATTTGTTTAATGGTTGCCTGGGAGTGTCGGTGACCACTGCAAGCATTTCTTTAACCACACCTCCTTGAATGCAAGGGCTGGGGGAGCTCTTGTTGGGGGGCAGCATGGCCTAACAACTTGTACTTATGCCACGCCCCTAACGACAGCCGTCCCCAATTCACCACCTCACTTAAGGCACAGCCTACTCCCATGAACGGCCTGTTAACCTGGTTGATTGCCATCTCAGCGTCTGATGGCAGGACCTGGGCGGCTGACCTCTGCTCTAACAAGGCTAAAAAGTGAAGGGATTTCCTGATGTTGTCAGCCCTTTGTCTTTCCAAAGATAATACAAGTCCCTTCTAAATTCAAGCCTTTTTTTTGGTCCTGGAGAGCCCCAATGTTGCCAGATATTCGGGGTTGTGTGGATATCCAGATCTTGGAGTGCAGTTTGTTCTTGAGGACTGGACTTGGAGACCACTAATTTAAACTCTCCTCACCAAAGGGATCAAACACTGATGGGCAGCTTACCTAGTCCCAAAAAGTTCTAACTGGCAACCAGTCCCAAAATGTGCTAAGAGAATGTGACTGATTGTTCAAGGACGAATAACGGACAGAAACTCGACCCGAGAGAAAACCTGGAGACATTGCATGGGCCAAATATCCAGCTTGATTGACATTACCCTTTGCAGCGCCTCTTGTCCACACATCTCAACATTAATTACTTGTATCTGGCACATTCCTAAGCACTTTTTATTGCAAAGGAAGTGTAGCATTTGATTTCCGGCCTTGGTCCAAGCAAGGGTGTCCACCTGTCTCATGCCAGACCAGGGACCATTCCCATGGAAACCACCACCGCACCCTCCAGCCCGCTGGATAGGGAGGGGTGCTGCACCTGCTAAATAAAATTGCTGATAACAGGAGATGGGCTACACTCTGAGTTCTTAGATCCCTAATGGACACAGACATCAGAGATAATTGTATAGGGATTCCTGCGGTGACCTCTCTTTATTTATAAAAAAAACACATCCTTTAAACCTTTTACTGTCCCTAGGACTTCCCTGGCATGAGCACCAACTGACTGGGGACCTACTAGGTCGGCTCACCCTTCTTTGGATTGGTTTTAGGGACCCTTAGGGTGTGTCTGGCGCAATAGACCCCCCCCCACCTAAACTCTGGTACCACCCACATGGAATGTGAGGCCAGAGGACAGCTTCTGTGGGTTCCATCTCAGTAGGCCGCCTCAGGCAGGCCGCCACACGATTCCACTACCTCACGCCAGTGTACCTCCCCTCTACCCCTTTTTTAATTAATGACCAAATATATATTTAATTTCCTACCACTCAGTACTGCAGATAAGATTTTGAGGTGGGAGTATTTTACTCTCTATTTTTAAACTTTGAGAGTAAATGTGATTTTAAGAGAGTAAAAAAGACTTTTCTCCTTCGCAAGAGAGTAAAATGTATGCGACATCCAGCCGACGTGTGAAAAAATTGTATGGAAATCATTACTATGCGGCAGCTTTCTGCATTGTGACAGAATACACCTTTCATTATTTCTGGCCATTTGCTCTCTCCTGTATAAATTTAAATGTTGAAATCACAAAAATCTAGCCAATTATATAGTAAAGCATACATGAATTTGCATTGTGTGTTTTGAGATTCGATGGCAGAATTGTCTTTTGATGTTTAATGAAAGTCCTAATTTCCGGAGCTATTACTACCTAACGGTATGCCAATGTTATGATACAACACTGCAGAGAGACAAGGACATCATGCTAAATTCTATATCTAATCTAGTGGTCAAATGGTTATTTATATAGCTCTTTTGGCAAAGCCCTGTACATAGAACATATTTATCACAATTACCACCAAACCAATGTTGGTACTCCTTTATCGACCTCGAAAGGATGAAAGGCTGAGTTGGACTTGCTGGGATTCGAACCCGCAAATCACGCAGAGATTGCAGCAACGAGTGCTCAACCGGCTGAGCTATCTTATTGGCGAACACCCTTCAGAGGTTGGTTAACTGAGTATCGGCTGAGGTATAATGATCATAGTACCTAGATGTATGACGAACCATTTATGAAGTGCTACATAAAGTTAAATACCTATCTGGATTATCACAGGTACAGGTTTTGCTGAGTTTCTATTTCAAATACCAATGTAACTTTCATTTGTTTGTTTTTGAACCGCGCTTACACTTTCTTGAGAGTCAGGTTTTGGATGTTTTATTTGTAGTCTTGAAGATTTGAGAGGCTAGAACACCTGTGATCAGTGTAATGACAATTACTCACCCTTGAGCAAAGACTCTGCTGCCACTGACATTTATAGTAATGTACCCCATTGACTGCAAGGTTGAATGGATGTAAACTAGACTGTGCATAGTCATCATTATACACAGTTTTTATAATAAGACTGTAAATTAAATTAGAAGGCTAAAAATGATCTGCCTCTGCATGATTATGCTCACAGCACCGGAATTCTGAAAAATACAATTGTGCAATACTGGTTTGCTTTCACTGGAAAAAAGCATAACTTGTAAAAAGTAAAAAATATTCTCAATTGCATCTTCGTTTTCCATCTCATTAATTATACAATCCTAAAATTCTAGAAAAACATGCACAGTGCTTCTGAAGCTGAATGGAAAGAAACCATTCCTTTTATCAGTGTGCAGTTTTATTTTTTTTAAAGGCTTCAGAGAAATACATTCTGTTTCAGAGGTGGCTTGCAATTACATCCATGTAGATAAAGATCACAAGAAGCCTTCTGGTTTCTGTCAAGTAGCCTGACCTTTGCACTGCCCTCTGCTCTAAACCTTTGTTTAAATGCACCAAGGAAAATAATAAAGCTGGCATATTTACAAGATTTTCATGCGTAAAAAAGGCCTAGTACTACTCGCCTTATCTGGAGCCCTGCTACCACTACTTAACGTTTAATTCTATAACATACACCCAAACACTTAACTCAATCGCTACACTTCCGCCTACTTAATAGTTACCCTACATAACAGTAATTACATCTACATATAACTACACTAATCTATAGACATTAATATACATATTACACATAAACATTATGTCACAATGGTTTGACTGCTGCAGTCAGTGGCCCCCTTCACAGTATTTTCCTGGGTCTGTCCTTGGTGGCGCTGGCCCACTGATGTGTGACTGCAAAGCTGATTAAAGAAAGATCTTGCTATTGCATGGTTGAAGGGTGGTTGGTGGCCTGTCCCCAGCAGACAAAATGACGGGGCCTAGCACCTTTTCTTTCTTCAGGTTGGCCCCATCCACGACACAGGGCCACTCGCCCTCACTGTGCAACCTGCACTCTTTCTTTTTTCTTTTTTTATTGTCCTAGCTGGCCTCCTGTGTGAGTGAGGGACCACCTATTCTCTTCTTCACCGCTCCATCCTGCTGGGTTGAGTGGGCTTCTCCTTCATGCCTCTTCACCTCCCTGGCTGCGCCTGGCATAAGCAGCCCGGGAGCAATTCTTTGAACGGCCCGCCTTGCTGGCTACAAGGTGGGCCATCATTGGCACACAGCCTGGTCTGGGCTGCCCTCCTCACACGCGGCCTTGGCTGTTCTTCTTTGGCACTGGCAGCACCTGGCATGCTGCCTGGGCCCTGGATACTGCGGGCCTGTCGGGTCTGCTCTCTGGGTGGGCAGTAGCTGCCATGGCCCGCAGCGGCCGAGCAGCCCCTTTCATCGGCAGCTCAGCCCCCTGGATTACTCTCTGTGGGGGCTCCTCCCCACGCCACACTGTGCCATTTATGGAAGAAAGGCCCTGGGAGGCTGCTCGGACAGCAGCCCTTCCCCCCCGTAAGACTTTGTCTTTTCTTCCCTTCTTTCTCTCCTCCAACTATCTTTTTTTGTAAACTGTGTTTTGCTTTTAAAACTTCCTGGCTTTTCTCCTGTGCCCAGCCCATTCTTGGGCAGGGGAGTTATATTCCTTGTTTTCTCTTCTTTTTTCTACTCTTAACATTCCATCCAGGCTAGATGGACTCTTCCAAACTAAACACATACACACAGCACACACATAGATTAAATAAAATACCCGTATTACCCTGGTGTCTGCATCTTTATTCTAGGTGTTCCCATAAGGGGCAAGCACATAGCCTCTACTAGCCAGGCCACGGGCTACGGAAGGCACCCGTCATTCACTACTACTTGATGTGATACATGATTCTGTACTTCTCCAAGCACATGGCACTTTATTAATAAGCTCTCTTCCTCCTGCAATGTTTTTCTGTATTTTTACGATTCCCTTCTCCTGCGTACTCTCTTGCACTATTGCCTACAACTTTTCATGGTCCAATAATGCTTTCTCATAATATGTTTAACAGCAATTTAACATGGTGCTTGTCTGCATGAAGAGGATTCCAGTCGGAATTATTATTTTTTGTTGTTGCAAGTAGATCAGAAAGAAGATCTGAAGAGCACAACCACTAGACATCTCCAACCACTATGGCAGTCTTTTCTATCTGCCCACCATGCAGAGGCTTAAATGCTCCATTCATGCATCACACACAACAGTTTTATTCCACCTTCCGCTTCACATACTGTTCTGCAGCCTCCATAGCGACAACCAGACAACATAACACACTTCACATCTAAGGAAGGTGCTACATCTCCTATCTTACAAAGAGAAACGCAGGTAGAGAGGGAAAAGGGAATACCTAAACAGAAGACTGGTGTAACTCCAGATGAAACCAGCAAAAGCAAGAAGGGCAAGCTAGGCAGTAGACCAGACACCTCCTGCATCCACAAGGGCCTCAACCATGTGTTGCACAGCAAAGCAGCTAAACCGGGAAATCCTCCTAAGAACAAAACAGTCCCACCATAGTTGCATCAAAGAAGATTTCAAGACCTTATCATGCGTTGTAGAACGGCCACTACTACCAGAGGCAGCATGTCTGAAGAAATGTTGTGCCTTAAAGTACACTGAGTGTCCACATATGCACCACAAAATTCCAACACAAGTGGCTTCATCATAACCGAGTCTGTGCCATCTACTCAACTCGGCAGTCAGTAAAAACAGATGGCCTTCATGTGCACCACAAATGCAACAATGCAGACCTGCATCCCAAAAGGAACTGTTAATACACACATACATGGTGTGCTCTAATGCACACTACTAATGTAGCCACATGCTTCTGCTTCACAACAAAGGAACAGTTAACACGTAAGCACTGAACACCCTAAGGCACGCCTAACTGCTGCAGTCAGTGTAGCAACAGAAGTACTCGCCCACACGCATTCACATAACACATGGCCAATAAAACAAGGCATCCAAAGTAGAGTGTATTGCTCAATCGTACCACAAACACTACAACACACACAAACACAGCATTGACACTAGGAAACTATTCATTTCAGTACACTCAGCTTTCTAATTAGCATCACAAGCTATACAAAACACACACAGGCACAACAAAGCAAACTCTTTCCAGTGAAGTACAATTTTCACCCACATGCCACCTAAATAACATTGACAAGTCCCTGGGTAAATGTGTTGCCCACACAAGCACAGAAAACCCAACCATCTTAGCCACTATGAGGTAATATCAACCGAAGTGCAACAATCTTCACAGGATAGGACGACATACATAACCCTAAACAAAAAAGTACGCTTTGCAGGAGAAAGTAAATTTGTTTGTGTGCACTGGGTAGGATTAAGAGGGGGAAATGAAGCCACAACCTCTAGCACAAGACATGGCAAGACACTGGACACATACACCTCTACAAATGTATAGAAGAAAATGGGCACTGCAGACCTAGAACTAGTATATCACAGGTCGAACCCATAACAAATTAGTAGCAGACTATACAAATATACACCTGTCCCTATGTATGGCAAAACTGCACACCTATAATGGGAAAGAGACAGACACCATCCCTTTAAAAAGGTATGGATATATATTCCTGAGCAAGGTTCCAAGGCTTTCAGGAAGCCGTCTGAACAAGATTGGTGCTCCTCATGTTTCCAACAAGACCAGATCCAGCCGATTCAAAAGTTGAGAAACCCTGAGGTCTCTTTCGTGGTATGCCAAAAACCAACAAACACCCACATCTTGCAATCATCACCAATAAAACCTCTGCAGTGAGCTAGCAAACCATACTCATGCATATAGAAGAATAGATTCTGACTGTTGCTAGAGAGAACCCAGGATTGTGCAGGCATTCTCATGTGCAAACCAATCACCCTACAGAGAATTCCGAAAAGATGCCCCACCCCTTTTGGTAGTAATTAATCAAGTTATGGTGTTTGCGTACACTAGCACTGAGAGAGTAGCATTCCAGCAGAGGCACAAGGCCTCCGCATGCTGCCAGTGGCTAAAACAGGATTTGCAACTACAAGGCCAGCAATGCCTCCAATGCTCCATTGCCCACCTGGCCATTCACCACACATACCGCTTCTCCTGATAACACACCAGGCTGGCCAATTATCATAGCCAATCTCTACAAGTAACAAGGCAGAGAGCAGAACTTTCCTTGCCTCTAAGAAGCCTGAAAATAATTTGACAACCACCAAACAAAGCCTGCAAATGCTCAGATTCTAGGGCAACCGTTGCATGACAGAGCTGGGATTAATCCTGTGGAGTCATCACTGATTCCCCATCAAAGATCCCCTCCCCCATGGTATGGGGAAGGCAGTCCCTAACTGATCCTGACCCTGGGGTGGTATCATGAGGGAGGATCATGTTGGAGGATCATGTAGGAGGAGATGGCTTTTGGAGGGGTACGGTGGTAACCCCATCAGTAGAGATGCTGTAATCTTCCCGTTTTGAGGAGGAAAACCTCATAATTCCGGTTCCATGTGATTATGTTGCTGTGGAAATGTCGCCAGGTAGGTGACAATCATTTCCTGACACTGTATAATTCTTTCCTCAAATATTCTAGGGGTGGTATGATTATATATCATTACCTCTGATCCCAGAACATTTGAGGAAAGTGTTTAAATTTCTGGAGGGTGTGTTTTTGGGGAAACGCCGCCACTTGTCGGCCATTTCCACTCCAACATAATCCCTGTATACCTTAATTCCTAGGTTCTTCATGGTTTGTTGTCACTATACAACTCCCTCCTGTTGTAAAACCTCAAAACCACTTCCTGCAAAACACTCTAGGCATAATAGCATTCATGCCTCATTTACACATAACACACATGTAACATCTCCTGGCTCTGATGTTTTTGTTTTAAATTAAAATCTGTTGTGGTAGCAGTGGACGAGCAACCACGGCTTAAGCTCTCAGGAGGTGATGCAGGCTGGTTCTAAGTACAGTGAATCCCCAAGCCCCCACAAAGGAATGTCCACCCACTATGTTGTGTGCTAACAAAGTTCTTTATATAAAAATAAGGTTCAGAGATATAAAAACAATAACACACTTTGTACTCTGGTAATTCTAATATGGCAAATATATACAATCTTTATGTGGTACCACTTTTAGCTTTAGAATCCTTTAAAATGCATCAACTGCTGACAGTTATAACGGCATACAAATCATGCAGCAAGGTCTAACAGCATAGATCATAGGAAGGCTGGACTTTGGATCTGCACTCCGTCATCATCTTTGTTGGCTTCGGGTGGCGGGAAATCCACTGGCAGACTTTTCTCGGTAGCCGACAACCCAGACTTTCTACTGCAGGACAAATCGGTCAATGGAGATGGCAAGGAAGCCCTTGTTCAAATGTTCTTAGGTAAAGGTAGAGCGTTGAGGCTTCGGTCGAGCAGCATGATGTCAAGCTGCCCCCGCTTCTGGGCAACACAACTCGATGGTTTCCAGCGGTTACGGAAATTCTCTGGACCCCGGTCAACGGCAATGGACTTTGATGGCCTCGATGTCCCGATGCTTTACTTCAAAATTCTCGGCAGACTCCTTCTCTGGTCGACAGCCATTCGGGACTGGCTTCCAGGGTGCCTCGATGAATATCATCTTTTGCATGCTTTTGCCCTCGTTGGGGCATATATACACACACTAGGGTGAGTAACTGACCTCTCAGATCTCCCTTGACCATGACATAGCGGCACTCCGGGTCGGGATTATGCATGTGGGGCGTGAAGTGCGCGTCAGACGAGACCAGAATGGCGAATCCTCTTTTCTTAGATTTATATGGGGACGTGAACAGGCACTGAATGGCTCTAGCCTTAAGCTTAGGAACTTTCTCTTTAACCCAATGTGTTTCCTGCACAAATAAGAAGTGAAGGCGAAGCCTGGAGGATTCCCTAACCACCAAGGACCTTTGAGTCGGGGTATTAAGGCCCCGCACGTTCAGCGACCGCACCGTCAGCGAGAAGAGTGTATCAGCCATTGAAAAAAAGCAAGCAGCCCAAAGCTCAAGGAGCGCACCATAACCTTTCCCCCACAATGCTTCCGTGCACAAAACTCGAACAAACCTGCCACCACAAAGCCCATGCCACCCATGAGGCCCGACAAGTAAAGCCTAACGTTCCCCCAAATTAACTCAAGCTATCCTAGCCACTGTCAGACTGAGATTCCGATCTTGCGTCTGCGGAAGCTGCTTACCCCCCCGACAATCCACCCAAAATGTAGTACTCGGAGCTCTGAATTGTTTTTAATTCACGTAGCAGTATTCTCGCGCACGCGCAGTTGACTCTCGTAGAAAACACTCGCAGTTGCGCTATTGCTTTATTTAACGGCTCGAACGCGCGCTAGCTCTGAAGAGACACGTAGCTTATAAAAACATGCAAGCGCGTTACAGTTTATGCGTGGGTAAGATGAACATGCTCGCGCTCGGACACCTTTTCAATTAAATGAACCTTTTTACAAAATATTAAGTAAAACTAGAATAGCTCTGTAATAAAGTTTTCTTCCACTTGGAAGTAACAGAAATCACGTATCTATTGAATAAGTCTTAGAAAAGTTCTTCTCCCTGAAAATGGAATTTTCTCACTCCTGTCCTGTGTCCAAACGAACTCCGAACTCTTTCCCAGTTTAATACTCGAAGAAGCCGCTCGACTGCTTGAAATTTGAAGCCCCTGATCAAGTTTAGCCGGAGCAGCTTTACACACGTCCTCTCAGCTGGGCTACGACGATGAAAGGCAGTTTAGAATGTTCACTGTCCTCCCTATAAACAATCACCAGCCAATCAAAACTTAGGCTGAGCACTTCCATCTTGGCCTGGGTTTTTTCCAAAGGCTGCAATTAAGGTTAAGGCTAAATTGTCTGTATCAAAATAAAACCAATCATAACACACCAAAACCCTTCCATACTACATATGTGCCACACCTGACCCAATGTATGTAAGAATATGTCAATGTATGTAACCCCTGACCCTAGAACATGTCAATGTATGTAACACCTGACCCAATGTAAGTAAGAATGTGCCAACCTGACAGCCGGCCCCTCTCCCCTCCCTGACCCCCCCCCCCACCACCCTAAACGCCGTGGGTACAGTGCGACTCCAACTCGCTGCAAAGCCAGGCCACCAGTGTTCTCCTCCTCCGAGCCCAAAAGATCAAATGAAAAGACAACCAGAGGCCCCCCCTCGCTACCCCCAGTAACATTTTGCAAACATTGTGCAAACCCCACCCCAGGGCTACAGCAACTGGTATAAAAAGAGGATCTCACACCAGGCCCTCCCGCCGACAACAGGCGAAAACAGGTAAATTAGGCCTCCTTCTGCCTCACAGGAGCTGGCCCAGTACCCCCATGAGCACCTCAGGAGTTGGGAGAGTTTAGTGACGCTGGCGCGATCTTCCTAAATTTCCTGTGCCCTCGGACTTTGCGTCTTTCACTGACGACTTGGAGCTTTGAGGGCAAGTAGGGGCTCCCTCTCGGCCTGCTCCAGCAGGGTCCTTGCTTGGCTCATCCCGGAGCTCTTGGGAAACCCTTCGGATGTCCTCCTCCGTGACCAAAGCGTATTGGAAACCCTCAAATTCAAAAGACAAGGAAAAGGGATAGCCCCACCTGTACCGAACCCCTTTAGCTTGGAGCATTTTTGTCAGGGGGGAGCATAGCCGTCGCCTTGCCAGTGTAAACGGTGACAGATCCTGGTAAATTGAAATTTGCGCGCCTTCCCATTCGACTGGGCCCCTCCTTCGCGCCAGCTCCAGGATTTTATTCTTTTCCGAAAAGCCATGGAAGCGAACCAAAACTGATCTGGGACCTCTGTTGGCCCTGCTCTATGTGCCCTGTCATTGGTAGGCTCATTGGTGTTGGCCTCCTCGAAGAGAGAACTAACCACAGCGTTGACCTCACAATGTCCGATTGCGTTACTCCTTCCCGTTCTGGAAAGCCAGGAAGCGTAAATTGCACCGACGCTCCCTATTTTCCAAGTAATCTATTTTCAAGGCGTATTTCTCTTCCCTCCTTTCCAGTTCCGCCAGGCACATGTCAAACTGAGATTCAAGAACATTAACTGAGGCAGAGGTGGCCTTCAGGGCCTGAACCCGGTCGTCAATGGTGTCAACTTTTTTGTCTAGCTTATCTAGCCGCACTGCTATGTCTGCCCTAAAGCCCCTGATTTCCCCTAATAGGGCAGCCATACCCTTGGTGATGGAGTTAGCCTCAACATAGTCCAGGTGCGAGGGCGCTTTCATGGCGATGCTGGGGGCGTGCAGGGGGACGGCTGGCGGCACTTCTGAAGGGACTCCGCCCAACTCATGAGGGCCCCTGGCACCCCACCACTCAGCCCAGGCCCTTAGAGATGTGGACAGGGGGGGCCTAGGAGCAAACCAACTGAGAAGGCCTCCAGGGGGTCAACCAGTCACCTTGAGACACTGGGGGCTGTCACGTAGCAAGGCACTATGGATGGGGTGGACGCCAGCCAAGGGGCCTTAAGCGGAAGAAGAGCAAGTTGGGGGGAGGCAGACCCCACCTGTGCGTTGTTAGAAGGTGCTCTGGCAGCCGCTGCGTCTAATCAGAGTGACACCTTAAGAGGGGCGGCCCCCAATCCCCTCCCCTCTGGCCCGGCCAGGCCCACCGATACCAACACAGTCACTGCCGGGAGGTGCCGCTCATCCACCCCTCTGCCCCAGGGCTCAACCTTCCTGCGCCTTTATGTTCCGCAGGTCTTCAACCGCTACATGCGCCTACTATGGGACCCCCGGGCCGTGTAGCCTCATCCCACGCCAGGGGCCCCCCACACCTGAAGAGAAGCGCTAACCACAGCAATGTGTCGCAGCAGGGGAGCTGCCGGCCCAGAGCAACCAGGCCCCCCGGTGGTCGCTGCAGAGCCATCGCCCCCCCACCCCTGCTCCAGCAAAGGGGGACAGGAGGAACAAATCACTGAGACGGGCCTCTCCTGCCTTAGGCCCTGGATGCCACCTCACAGTCAGAGGATAACCGGGTCCGCTCCAACGTCAGCCGCACTGCTCTCACCCGCGGCTGCTCACCTGCCAAACGGAGCGCCGTGCCAAAGTCCTGGAGGGAGGGTTGTCTCTCTTCTCTCAGGTTGCTCTGACTCCCTCCAGACGGTCACGGTGCTCCTGGGCTCCCACCAGGGTGTCGGGGAGGTCAGGGGGAAGCCCCACACTCGGCGCCACAGACGGTGCACAGGCCACATACGGTCCGTGGCGACAGGCTGCCCGGCCGGGCCCGACACCCGCTCCGCGGCACTGGAGCTCGGCCTCCAACTTCGCCGGTCTGGAACTGCAGATCTATCCGGGCTAGAAGAACCGGATCTGGACCGCCAAGTGCACCGGGGGCCAGGACATTTGTGGGGGGGTTCACAGCTGTTCTCTGGGGGGGCTCGGAACCCGTTACACGTCTCCGAGGAGGAGCTCGAGCGGGATGCTTCAGGGCATCTCGGGCCGCCTCTGGCGGTCTTCCCGTAACATATATTTTGCTGACAGTATTCTTACCCTTGAATGACAATTTTGCATTTAATTCACCTATTATCGTTTTACGGTTCTCACCATATGTGATCACCTTCACACTTGCCCCTTTCAACACTTGCCTGTAGAGTTCTTTCTCCCATGACATTTTTCTGATCAATGTATAGTCTGCGCCACTGTCAACCAACATCTCAATCGCTACTACATTAACCTCGATCATGGTCCTGGGCTTCTTGATTTTAACTTCACATATGGCATCCACAACTTGCACCACGTCCAACCCTTCATATACCTTCTCAAAATCATACAGATCCCCGTCCACAGTTCCTACATTGCCACCCCAGAATCGACTGCACTTAAGACAGATGTCCTTTTCTACCAGAGTCTGCATTCCACACACAGCTTTGCACTCTCCATCCCTTGCAAAATGTTCAGTAATCTCACATCTATAACAACACTTGAAGGGACGAGTGCCACCACGACAGTCAGTCACTTCTCTTCAGTTGTTTGGGATTCCTCTGCCCCTTCAGCCAACATCTTTATCTTTTTTGCTGCTCCTCCAGTCACAATCTTTCTCTAGCAGTGGCATTTTCCCCTTTTCACAAGGCTTTATTAAGTGGTCTGTCCCTGCGTATCAGACTGGTTTCTGTCGGTTCCACTACTTTCCTTGTATTGTCCATGATGTCCCTACTTTCTTTGGCCAACTCCTTAATGCATGATTTGATCTGCTCCACATGTTTGGCTATCTCCATGGCTCTGTCAAGATCTGGGTCCTTCTCTCTCCATAGCTCTTCACTCATTTTAACCTCCGCACATTTAATCATTAGCTGATCTCGAAAATATTCTTCTTGGCAACGTGACTTAAACTGACATTTTACGGCCAAATCTCTCAAAGCCGTGAGAAATTCCTCAATGCTCTTTCTTACCCTTTCTTTGCTCCCTGGTGGCAAAGCGATATCTTGCAAGAATCTTGTTCTCCTTGACCTCATAGTGTTTATCAGGTTTCAATATACTGGTCTCAGATGAGCTCAGGACTAAGCCATCCTCCATCATAGGCTCCGGGAGACTCTTCAACACCTCCTTTCATCCGTGACCCCGACAATTATATAAAAAGGGCATCTTTTCTTTCCATGGAGTAATTTGGCCAATACGTGGCGAGAACAAATTTAAACACGTCCTCCTTCCACTCTTTCCACCAAATAACTAGTTCCCCTCCCACCTTGTGGCAAAAACCGTGCTAGACCAAGCATGTTGGCCATGTCACTTTAATGGCTATTTCTGTTAACTGTGCTTCCAATTGTTCCCTTTTAACCTAGTCACCTCCACCGCAAACTTGATGGGGAGTGTCAGACTCAATTTCACGTTCCAAATGTGCTTATTTATACTTTAATTCACATGCCACTGATGAGGATGTACAGTACCAGTGTGCAACAGTGTATTTTTTTCTTTTTTTTAAGTGTCTCTTATTCCACTTTTCACTCCACAGATGCATATACTCTAGGAGGAGTAGAAGGGAAACGGATGTGTGATGATTTCCGATGAGCCAGGCCTCAGCTGCCGTCCAGGCTTGGAAGATTAGTAACCATGAAGCCCAATTGACATTCCTCACTGTCTACCCGCAGAGGAGTGCTCTGAGGTCCTTTCCTCTAATCCCTTCCTGATCGTGCGCACGACTCCAACAGCCTTCATCGCGCACCGAGTTTGCACTGGGCTTGCGCTGGCCCACGGCCTGCTCTAATGCATTTGGGGCCCACCTTTGTGCCCTAACTCCCCTTTAAACATTCAAATCCTCCTTGAAGATCTGAGGATCAGCAGGAACTTGTACGCTGTCCCTACAGCACAGTACAGCCTGAAATCGCAGGACAGAACCATGCGCTGCACCATAGCCAAACAAACAAGTGTAGCTTCAGCACGGCAACCTCTGATCCAGCCAGATTCGCACAGAACGTGCAGCACCACTCTGGGTAATGCTGAAAAACCACAATGGCAGGGGCACTTAAAGGCCACGCTCCACTCCGTTGGTCCTCACTGCAGCCACAGGCAGCAGCGTGTCACCAATAAAATGAAGTTAACTTAAGGCATCACAAAGGTGCACAGGATTTATTGTCATAACAGCTTAAGGGGCTGGAGTCTTCCCCACACTTGGCGAGCCTGTAATTGACTCTCAAATAATCTCATAACGTTCTCTTGTATCATGTTATTCTGTGATCTCACAGGCTGTGTCAAGGTTCTATCAGGGTTCCAAGAGAAACTATTTACACTATATAACTGAGTACACCAGGTATTCCATTCGAAATATAAGGAAGAATAAGACATTGTGGGAAGATACCTGGGAGAAGAGTATACCAGGGAATTTAAAGAACCTTCTAAAGAATTTGTGGCAGGGGAGTATACGAGGAGGTCCTCCTTGAATTTGAAAGAAACACTTTTGCCATCCTTAAGAAACTGTTGTTTGAGGAAGACGTCTTGGCCATCCTAGCTGAGGCATCCAGGGGAAGGGAGCCATCCTCTGGAGCCAAGGATTTCTCTTATTAGAAGACTTTTTGTTGGAATTCTCTATTTGCTTTAATTGTGAACACTTTTTTGCCAAACATAAGTCTTGACGTTTTCGTTTGTAGTTTGTTCCTTCTTAGTGTGAGGGTCTGATTAGTATGTTTTGGGCACAAGTACAGTTTATATGGCCTTGGCTGCTGGCGGCTCTGAGATGGTACGGGATGGGACCAGGTTACGTTAGGTGGGCCGAGATGTTATACAGTGCACCACTAGCCAGGGTCCGCACGGGTGCAGTGGTGTCAGAGAGATGGCAGTTGGGCAGAGGCACTAGGCAGGGGTGCCCCTGGTCCCCAATGTTGTACATCCTGGCCCTGGAACCCTTAGCGATTTACCTCTGGCAGCAATATGACCCGGTCGGCATCCATGTAAGAGGAGAGTGTCACCTTATATCCCTGTATGCAGTTGATATGCTGCTATACCTAAGATACCCAGAAGAAAATTTGCAGTATGTCTTAGAGGTGATGGGGAGGTATGCCTGGTTGTCCGGTATAGCGGTAAACCCCCAGAAATCCACTCTATTTCCGCTAGGGGGCTATGTGGGGACTCCGGTAGAGAGGTTGCCAGTGTTGCAGATCCCGTGGGCGACGAGATCCTTTAGATATTTGGGAATTGACGTGTATCACACGACTGTGGAAGAGCACAAGCATAACACTGAACTTGCTGTGGGGAAGATCGAGAAATGCATGAGGTTCTGGGAAAGATTGCCACTAGCGATGATGGGCCGGGGAGCTATGCTTAAAATGGTGGTACTGCCCAGGCTTCTGCATTATTTTAACAACATCCCTTACATGATTCCTAAGAAGTTTTTTGTGAGGCTACATAGTGTTTGCAGAGAATTCCTGTGGCACGGCACGCGCAACAGAGTCGCACTGTGGAAGCTGCAGAACTTCTACGAGAAGGGCGGAGTCAAACTGCCGAACTTTGAGGCATATTATGTGGCAGCGCAGCTACAATATGTGTCCAGGTGGCTCTCTGACGACGAGACTCCTGAACACAGGCTGTTTGGGAGGGATTGCTCCCCTTTTTATCTGCGAGAGGTGATCTGGGTGACTAATGCATGCATGAGGGAGCGGCCTAGAATGCTAGCTTTGGGACGGAACATGTGGAAACGGGCCTGCCGGATGTTGGGTAACCCTTTGCCGTGTGTGTCGCAGTTCCCATTGGTCGCACTGGCGAAGGGAGATGGGCAGCTCAGAGTAATCATCCGGATATACTGGGAGTCAGTGGGGTTGGTCACCATGGGAGATATTTGGCAGGATGGGACCATCTTGGAGTTCGAAGAATTAGAGGCAGGGTCGGGATTGCACAGGGGTCAATATATGACATATCACAGGATAGTGCAGGAGATCCGGAATAGGTGGCCCGAAACTACCCTGGCCGATGAACCGGACGCCACGGTGGAGATATTATATGACACATCGGAGGGCGGGCATGAGGTCTCTAGGTTGTACGAGATGTTGATGACGAAGGTTGGGAGCGATTTAGTGCACTTGAGACTGGAATGGGAAACGGAGATGGGGGCCCCGATGGCAGATGGGTTGTGGGAGCGAGCCCTGGGGTATCATAAAAAAGTATCGAGAAACGCCATGTTTAAGCAAATACAGCTTTATATAACGCACAGGGCATACATGACCCCCTTGAGAATATCCAAATTTCGGGATGTTGGACGCCAGGCGTGCCCCAAGTGTGACGAGGAGAATGCAGACATGATACACATGTTCTGGGCGTGCCCAGTAATTGCAGGCTATTGGGGTGAAGTGGCGCAGAAGCTGGCAGGAAAGGGTGTCACGCTCAAAGTGGATTCAGCCTGGGCCTGCTTACTGGGGGGATATCCCAGAGCGCGTAAACTTAGACATGTCGAGAAATTGAAAGATTTGGCTTATGTGCTTGCTAAACGTAGGATTGCTATGGGATGGAAGGAGTGCCATAAGCCACGAATGGAGGTCTGGTGGAGTGATCTCCAAAAATGGGCGGAGGCCGAGACGGCTGTGTGGCGGGATACCAGTATTGCAGGGGAAGAGGAGGAACTGTGCTCCCTCGCGGCATGGAAACTGTTGATAGCTGAACTGTTTGGAACGGGGTCGGCTCCAATTGAATCTGAGAGCGATGACGCCCCCCCGTTCACAGCGGATACCGATGGCGAACACCATACAGGCTCATAGGGGGGAGGGATGGGGATTGCAGTGCTTTTTGTTGTTAAATGTGTTTATTTATGTTCAGTTGTATTGTCGTTTGGTTTATATATAAAATAAAAATATATTTTAAAAAAAAAAAGTACAGTTTATATAATTTTGACAACTTGACAAAGACTGATCTTTAGTTTTTGTTTCCTAGTTAGGGAAACTCCCTTTAGGATAGGGACAGAGAGGCTTTTATTCGACCCTTTTATTTTTAACAAAGATGTCTGTTGATGAAAATAGTACAACTTTGTGTTTGCCTCTCATTTCTGAACCCTCAGAGAGTGTTCAGGAGGGTTGTCCGAGGTAGGCAAACTGCTCCACCTGTGGTACAGATTATGGACACATGAGACGATCCAGCTGCATTGCTACGTGAAGGGGGTCTTTTCCGTGGAATGATGCAAAACCACTGACGTAATGGAGCACCCCGCAACTTTGTTGCTGAATTCAGATCAAATTTTACATACTGGCACTGGTCCCTCCAGCCTGCCGAAAAGTTTGTGGGTGGTGGGTGTTAGCTTTCCCCTCCCCACCCCCAAATTGTCACCTGTTTTCTTCAGACCTCATTTGTTGCCTTTGTAATAGTGCAACTCCCCCCACAAGGACTCCACAAGCCATACAATATATAAAAGAAATTATGCTCTGTTCTGTTTTTGTTATAATATGTAGGTAGAACAGAAAGAACATGTGAAGAAATCAGCCATCCAAACTCCAGGTCCACTTTCCTCTGACTAAGCACCCTGCAATGCTCCACATTCTCCATTCCACCTTCCACTCTAGATGCTACAGATGCATTGTTTGTATTTCACCAACTGTTTTCTACTCCCACTGCGCCACTAAAATGTGTTTATTTTTACATTTATAAAGTACACTAAACCCGTAGCCATCAAGGTGCTGTTGCATACATGTCACTCTTATAACTTAAAGTTACGGTTAAAATGTATCACATTAGGCACAGGGTTGCAGGTCAAAATCAGGTAAGTTACAGTAAAGTTAGGAAGTTGGTGCAGCACGGGGCTGCCGAGTCACATCAGGTAATTTACAGTTTAGGTAGGCCATTGGGGCAGCATGAGCTGCCACGTAAGGTAAATTGCATTAAAGTTAGGCAATTGGTGCAGCATGCGGCTGCCATGTCACATCAGGTAAGTTACAGTAAGGTTAGACAATTGGTACAGCACGGGGCTGCCATGTCACATCGGGTAAGTTACAGTAAAGTTAGGCAATTGGTGCAACACAGGGCTGCCATGCCAGGCAAGGTGCAGTAAAGTTAGGAAATTGGTGCAGCACGCGGCTGCCACGTCACATCGGGTGAGTCACAGAGAGGTTATTTATTTGTGTGTATTTCTTTTTTTTTTATTGGTTATTTGTAAAGCGCCTATACACAGAACAAGTGTTTCAAAGCGCTTCAAGGCAGGGGAGGGAACACAGGTAAAATCGTTATCGAGTCATTTTAACAAAACAAATTTCAGAGTGGTAGGTTTTACCGAAGTAAAAAATACAGAACATTTCAAATATATATATATATATATATATATATATATATATATATATATATATATATAATTACTGGGGTAATTGGTTAAAATGGGCGAGGAGGGGATTGAAAGGGTAGGAAACCGGGGGGCTTGGGTTCCCTTGGGCCAGGGAGTCCCCTCTGACACCCCCAAATAAAAAGTAATAATAATTTGGTATTTTTTCCCCTTGGTAAAACTTACCACTCTGAATTTTACTTCGGAAAAATCACATATAACCGTAAAGGTGTATTGCTTTTCTGGTCACTCACTGGGGCTTTAGACTCCCGCACCCTCTCACAAAGCAAGTACTTGGGCTCAGGGGGGGAAAGGGGGGGGGCTTGTGGCAATAAATCACACTTGGACTACTGGTTTAGAAGAAAATAAACAGCTCGTTTTAGGCCCTTTATTCACACTTAATATACATACACATAACTAACACATAACATATAGTTGATTATACTTAAACATAGAAAAAGAGCATCACCGTTAGTATGGTTGCAGAAGACACCTTCATCTCGGCCACCACAACACGGCTTAGTCCCAGAGCAGGTAGGCTGAGAGATCAATCGTGCTAACGAGGTCTGGAGAAGAGCGTCCTCCCTGTCAGCGAGACTTCATCACCCGGGGTCCAATTCTCTCTGACTTCCCTGAGGAATACCTCATCTCTTTATGGGGGAATCCCCGCCCCTTCATGGTTACCTGAATTTACGCAACATCCCCCCATAAATTCGGAACACATGAAATGCAACAACAAATCAAAAGAACAAAAACAACAAAAACCCAAACAAAAATAGAACGCAAGGCCTCTGGAATCCATGTCAACACCTGATCCTACTAGCCCCCGTCCTGGTCTTGAGTGACTTGGGAAATTACATCCTTCAATCCACCAATGTGTTTTTCAATGGAACGGGTCCGATAATCCAAACTAAAACAACACATCCCATCCACTGCATTCCAGCCTAATTATGCTACAAAAACAAATAATCAATAGCAGCTCTATTTTGCAAAATAGCTTTTCTAAAATGTTTAGTATCTGACAACCGCTCTGTCAAAGCTTGAGAAGTCTCATTAAGTCCTTTTACCACTAAACAGGCTAATTTAATCATAGTTGTATATCCCCCGGCTGCTAAACCCCAAATCCCTATCAGTGAAATAGCAAGAGACAATACTTCCGCTTCAGATAACAAATGCACATTGGAATCACAATCCGGTGACATAGCGGTATAATGACTTGACCGCGTAGACTGTCGAACAGCAGGCGGCAAAGCAAACATCATTAAGCTAAGGCGTGTCAAAGCACAGGGGCCACCTGAAATATTAGCAGGAATATATGAATATGTGATGTGAAGTTTCCACAGGAGAATAACCAAACGATAGGAAGTTTCACATGATTCAGGTGACTAGCAGTTAAAACAGTAAAATTACAAAACATGTTATTGGACACTTGAAAACACACACTTGCTGGTCAAGCACATAAGTGTTTTTCAAAATCGGTTCTTCCTTGATCATCGTTCAAATCCAGTTGTTCGCATTTGCCGATATAGTTCGTATCACAAGTCATTTGGTAACAAACGTCAGCAGGAGCAATATTGTAAGTGATGATTCGTGTCATGTTTCTCCATTTGCGGTCCGTGTCCGCGCAGAACTTGCAATACTCATAAACGGAAAAATAACTCCTTACATCAGATTTCCCCTACCAAGGAATCCTCATGCAACACCCCAAACAGATGTTGTAGCACAGGGGCAGGTGTAGGCACAGCACGAGGCAGGCGGAAATTAGATTTGCAGAGTCATGTACATCCTCTAAACAGAAACGTGAAATGTTCAACACCCGCTGAGCCAGAAAAACCCATATATTCTCGGGTTGCTCAACGATGGCCGAAAAACCATGCTGCATAGAAGACATAGACACTTCAGAAGGGGGTAAGGTATCACTCTTACGCCTGTGTCGTTTTCTCAAAGCACCACGATACCCCGCAATTGATGCGTCACTTGGTGCAGTGGTTGTAGCAAGCTCGTTGGTCATCATCCAGATCACAGATTCCATCTGCATGATGGAGACATTTTCCACCTCTTCATGCATGTACCCTGACCCACCCGATAGGACTCCACACCTCTACATCTCTCTGCACAGACAATCAGCACACTCGGGATCTAAGAAAGTCAGAATTCAAAAACAGGATATCAGTGGAATACATTACTGACGCAAATAACATTTGTCAGCGAGAACATGAGTCCAGTTCCATCACAAGAACCACCTAATCCTCTCCTGCCGCAATTACATCTGCTGGAACAGGCGGACCATTAGGCTTTTTCACCCGCACCTTAGCTCCAGGGACAATTGCATCTGATGAGCCAAAACCCTTATCCCCACGAGTTACTACCATGGGTGGCTCTCCTTTCTTCACCATGGACAATTTCACAGGTACAAGAATTAACTGTGCCACTCCATCCCCCTTATGAATTGGCAACATATTCTCTCCACTGTTCGTGATCATTATTTTGATCTCTCCTTGATAGTCTACATCCACAATCCCGCCCAATACCTGGATACACTGTAAGGCTAATCCAGATCTGGGGGCAAATAATCCCATATGGTGAAATGGAATTTGTACCCCAATGCACAATTTGCACATCAGACTTGCATGGAATGTTGTCTAAATGTTCTGCCACCAGCTCGCGACAGATTGTCGGACGATGCATGTATCCGATATCAATCCCGTATAAATCCCAACCATGACTCTGGGCTCGATGAATTTCTTCCCTCGCATGCAAGTCCACCCCAGCAGACTCTGGGTGGCTCAATAAGGAGCTAAAGCCCCAGTAGAGATTTCCCATTACAATAAAGTTTCCATCGCTCTGTTTGGTTTGATTTGCAAGGCTGGCATTATCATGCGCTTTAAAGGACTCTCACCATCCGCAATGGGGCGGTTATTCAAAATCTGAACCACCTCCAACACAGGCTCACGCTACCCTTTCAGGGTACCTTCACCAGTTTTGCGCAACTGTTCTTTCAATAACCCATTTATTCTCTTAATTAACCCCGAAGCCTAGGGTGCTATGGGTCATGAAAGATCCATTCAAAGCCTTTCTCCTGACAATCTATAACCAATTTTCCCTTGAAGTGTGACCCATTGTCACTCTGAATCTGTAAGGGTGTGATATATGATATGATATGATAGGTTATTTATAACGCGGTTAATACCCAAAGGTTTCTAAACGCAGACCCGGGGATCGAACCTGTGGTGTCCAGTGTCGTCTTGCTTCCAAGGCGAGCACGTTGCCCCTGAGCTATCCTCCCTGAGACACTCCATAGTACATAGCCACTTGATCCAATAATTGAATTGTGTTCAATTGTGTGGCCCTTTTGCATGGCAGCACCATCAGGTAGCCAGAATACGTGTCCACAATGGTAGACGCATATTGACATCATTGACTAATGGGTAGTGGACCGATCTAGTCGATCTGCCAAATCTGTTCGGCCAATGTACCCCATTAGTCAATGATGTCATTTCAATGTGCCTAGAATGCCTAGAATTACATGCAGAATAGATGTTAACAAACAGGGCATTGTAAAATTACTGTTTTCACTACTTCTAATGGAATGCTAATTCGCCAGTCTTGTGTCCACCTGATAGTAGCCTTTTCTCTGAGATGCCCACTTTTCTGGTGGGCCCACTTAGCAATACCCTCCAAACCACCTTCCTCAGACCTCGTCTCCATGACCGAAATGTTGGCGTGTTCATCTGCAACAGAATTGAACCATAGGCATGTTCGACTTGTTCATTTGTTAATTCTCAATACGGGATTCCCCATTTTACCAGGAACTCACCGATTTCAGTCCTTCGATTCCAGATCGACTAACGGAACAACTGCCACTTGCTCATGTAACTTCGCAACTCCACCCTTCCCTGTCTTGGCACGATCTTGAATGTATCATTTCCATTTGATGGTACTGGCCTCCTGTGCATGCCCTATCCAATGTGTTTTAGGGGAGCTTATCCACGAGTGCTCAATAGCAGGCTAGCTGCTGTTTTTCAAAGGGAGTATATCGGTCGCCGGCTTCGGGCAAATTACGACTCCATAATCCTAAAGGCACCCGCTTCCTATCCTGTTTTTGCCACAAACTCAAGTTGGCATAACTATCTTGCACAGACACATTCAATTCCACCTCCCCTTCCCTTAAAAGCCATAAATCAAGCACTTTCTGTATGGTATCCTTTGCTAGCTGAAACGCATTCTCTTGCTCTTCACCCCATTCAAACTGGAATTTTTTGTGTCACTCGGTAGAGCAGTGCCAAAATCTGCCCCAAATTTGGTATATGCTGTCTCCAAAATCCAAACAACCCGATGAACTGCTGGGCTTGTTACTTGTTCATTGGAGTGGAAAACTCAAGGATCTTTTGCTTAGCTTTTGGCACCATTTTGCGATACCTGTTATGCCGCTCATTCGAGGGGATTGGGTCCTCCGACGTATTCCATATCTATGACATGTAATCACCACAGCTGTGCTGCTTCGGAAACTTTTTCGGCGTCTGCGTCCTGCGTCGATGACGTCGATGCGCCGTCGTCGAGGACCTCCTCCGACGTCCGACGTCATCCGATGTGATAAGTAGGACGCACGACGCACGACGCCCATAGCCTCAGTTCCGTTTTTTCCGCGAAAGTGTTGCTTCGTGTTTCTCGGTTTAAACGCCTCGACTCTTTGGAGTTCTGTTCTTCTCGGTTCTTCGAACCTGTTCGTTTGTGAAAATCCTTCAGAAGATGTCTACTTCGTCTTCGACTCCGCGTCCGGGTTTCAAGAAGTGCGGGGAGTGTGGGTCCAAGATGTCGGTGACGGACTCGCACAACGCCTGCCTCTGGTGCCTCGGGGAGGCCCACGACACGGATGACTGTATCGACTGCCAGTCGCTCACGTCCAAAGCCTTACGCGAACGTAAGAAGAAGTTGTCGGTAGGTCGGGTGTCCAAGCCCCGGAAGTCGAAGTCTGCGGGGCTTTCGACAGATGATTCGAGGAGTGACTCTCCGTGTCATCGTCGGAAGTCTCGTGGGTCTCCTTCTAGGAGTCGGTCTCGCCACTCCTCAGCCTCTTCGAGGCATTCTCGGAAGCACCGACACCGGTCGTCTTCCAGGTCCTCTTCGGAGGGCTCTGCCCGGCACGTTGCTTACCCCTCCAGCCGTGCGACGCCGGAGGAATGGGCTTCCTTCGGGAAGAAGATGCTGGCGATTTTTGAGTCGCAGGGTACTCAGCCGTCCGCGCCCCCGAGTGGGGTCGGTCGTGTGAGGTCGAGAGACACCGCTCGCAAGAGTGGTCGGCACGAGTCACGGGAGAGGTCCCGTTCGGACAAGGGGACTCGTTCTCGACGTACCCGTTCCAGGTCCCGGTCCTCGACGCGTTCGAGACCGTGTGCACCTGTGAGGTCTTCGAAGAAGGCATCGACCTCTGTGGCGTCGAGGGCGTCGACAGGCTTTCTCGAGGCTCTGGCTCCGAGGAAGTCGTCGATGCCGTCGACGCTCAGGTCGTCGAGGGACACGCTCGGGGCTCCGGCCTCAAGGGCTGTGTCGACGCCGCCGATTCTGGAGGCGCTGCATCTGACGTCGACGCCGATTTCCTCGACGTCGACGCCGATCCTCTCGGCGCCGATGCCGGTTCTCTCGACGCTGGCGCCGATTCACTCGACGCCATCGACGCCTTTCGTGTCGGAGGTACCCCAGGGCACGGGTGGACCCCCTAGGAAGGCTCTGGTTAAGAGCAAGCACTCTCGAGTGCCTTCTTTTCGCCACCTGGACTATATTTCAGAGGCGGATGAGGATTCTGATGGCCTGGTTCCTAGTCAGGTTCCGGATGAAATTGTCTCGGGCCATAGTCAGTTTGACGAGTTGAGACAGTCACTGCATGATGCCAGTGGACTGGACACCTCTCCGGAGGTGGAGTTTTGTAGGCCTGAGCCTGGCTCTCATGCTGACTCCTCGTACCGGCGCCTTATGGCTAGGGTTTCTGAGTACTTGGGATGGTCTGCTCCCCCAGGGGAGTTTGTGCAGGATGATCTGACAGACATCCTTGATGTTGGTCCCCCAACTGACCCGGTTCTGCCGTTCCATATGGCTTTACAGAGAAGGGTGGCGGCGGCTTGGACTGCTCCAGAGAGTCTCCCGGCGGTGGGCAGATCCTTGTCGCGAAAATACCGTCCAGCCAGTGGCGACCCCTGCTACTTGACCAGGCACCCCACTCCGGAGAGTTTGGTGGTGCAGGCGGCCACGGCCCCGGCGAAGCAGGCGTCGTACCCTACCATCCCTCCTGATAGGGACGACAAACGTTTTGATGGCTGGGCGAAGAAAGTGTTTTCTTCTGGTGGTATGGCGCTTCAGGCGGCCAACTCCATTTGTGCCTTGTCGCGTTTCACGCACACTCTGTGGAACTGTGTTGCGTTAGCGGCTGAACATATTCACGGAGGGGACGAACGGGATGGTTTCCTTGCTATGGTCCAGGATGGTAAGGATGCCATGTGTGAGTCCGTTCAGTCGGGTTTGGACTTAGCTGAATGCGTCAGTAGGTCCATGGCGGCGAGCACCGTGATACGCAGGTTTGCGTGGTTGCGGAAGTCGGGGTTTGCTCCTGATGTGCAGTCCCGGCTCCTCAACATGCCCTTTGACGGTGAACACCTTTTTGGCAGCAAGGCTGACGAGAGCCTTGAGAGGTTGCAGACCTCAAAAGCTGCAGCGAAGTCGTTGGGCGCTGCAGTTCGCCAACCTCCGCCTTTTCGTCCTAGGGGACAGCAGTGGAGGGGTGGTTCCTTTCGCTATTACTCATCCTTCAGTAAAGCGAGAGGAGCTGGCAGTCAAAGAGGCCAACGCAGGGGTACCAGAGGTGGACGACAGGGTACCCGTGGTGCCAAGGCCGCTCGGGCAGTTGCCTCCTTGCCCTCAGGTAACGACGCAGCCGCTCCCACTCAGTCGTGAGGCCATGTCCCATGGTTCGCCGGTTGGGGGAAGGCTGGCGCAGCATCTTGTAGAGTGGCAAGCCATTACTTCAGATGTGTGGGTTCTGGAGATCATAACCCACGGCTATTGTCTTCCCTTTCGGCACAGGCCTCGCGACAATCCACCGGGGAACCTCTCTTTGCAGAGTCCGGATCCGCTCCTTGCGCAGGAAATTCAAGCCCTGCTGGAGAAAGGCGCCATAGAACTGGTGCCTGTAGCGGAGAGGAACAACGGATGGTATTCCCCTTATTTTTTTATTTCGAAGAAAGACGGGGGATTGAGACCCATCATGGACTTGCGCGGTTTGAACAAACTCCTCAGGAAGGACAAGTTCAAGATGGTTACTCTCTCTCAAGTCCTCCAGGCCCTTCAGCTTCAGGACTGGTTGGTGTCACTCGACCTCAAGGATGCTTACTTCCATGTGCCGATCCGTCCCAAGCACAAGAAGTACCTGAGGTTCGCGGTTGGCGACTCGCACTTTCAGTTTCGGGTCCTGCCGTTCGGATTGACCTCCGCCCCGAGGGTTTTCACCAAGCTCATGGTGGTGGTGGCAGCGCATCTCAGGCAAGGGGGGATTCACGTCTACCCCTACCTGGACGATTGGTTGATCAGGGGGAGCTCTCCCGAGCAAGTCCTGGATCATCTATCGATCACCTGTCGCTCCCTTCACAGGCTGGGCTTCTTCCTCAATTTAAAGAAGTCCCATTTGACGCCAACACAGCGGCTCCAGTACATCGGAGCAGTGCTCGACACTTCCCTGGGGCAGTGTTTTCCTCCCCAGGTGAGGGCTCTTCACATTCAGCAGATGGTGCACAAGTTTCAGCATGCCCAGACGCTCCCAGCGTTCGAGTTCTTGAGGTTGCTCGGCCTCATGGCATCCTGCATTCTTCTGGTGCCAGAGGCTCGCCTGCGGATGAGATCTTTGCAGTGGGCACTCAAGACGCAATGGTCGCAGTCCTCCGGCAGGATGTCGGACTCGATTCAGGTGCCGTCCTCGGTCGCCCGGGACCTTCTGTGGTGGGCCGTCGAAGGCAACTTGATGAAGGGGGCTCCATTTTGGCTTCCCTGGCCGGAGGTGACGATCGTGACGGATGCATCCCTCACGGGATGGGGAGCTCATGCCAACGTGCTGACAGTCAGCGGTCGTTGGTCTCCGTCGGAGTCCAGACTCCATATCAATCTGTTGGAGCTGAGGGCCGTCAGGCTAGCCCTGAAGGCTTTTCTGCCGTCTGTGCGAGGGAAGAATGTCCTGATCCTGACGGACAACACAGTGGCCATGCACTACCTCAACAAAAAGGGGGGGCAGGGTCACTTCCTCTGTGCAGGGAGGCGATGCAGCTCGAGTTCTGGGCCATCCAGCAGGAAGTTTCGATCTCGGCAGTTCATCTGGCCGGAGCCGAAAACGTGACGGCGGACGATCTGAGCAGGCAGAGCGCGATCTCTCACGAGTGGGAGTTGGCTCAGGAGATTCTCCTGGAGATCTTCGCCCTTTGGGGGACCCCTCAAGTGGATCTCTTCGCCTCCAGTGTCAACCGGAAGTGCGAAAGGTTTTACTCGCGGGAATTTCCTCCAAAAGGAGCCTTAGGAGACGCGTTCGTGGTGGAGTGGTCATTCCCGCTGCTGTACGCGTTTCCTCCAGTCCCCGTCATCCCGCAAGTGCTGCAGAGGTTACGGAAGTTCGGTTCCCGGATGATCCTCATTGCCCCGGCGTGGGCTCGGAGAACGTGGTACCCGGACCTTCTCGACTTATCCATCTGCCCTCCACGTCGTCTTCCCTACCGAGACGATCTGCTCTCACGGGAGGGGGGGGGTCAGGTTCTCCATCCAGAGGTCAGATCCCTCAACCTTCACGCTTGGCTTCTGAAAGGTTGAGGTATAAGGATTGGGACCTCCCTGAGGACGTGATGGAGGTGTTGCTTTCGGCCCGAAGGCCAGCAACAAAGTCTCTGTACCGTTGCCGTTGGCGTAAGTTCTGCGACTGGTGCAGAGTTCAGAATGTGGATCCTTTTGCATGTGACATCCCCATGGTTCTGTCCTTTTTACTTTCTTTGGCCCACAGGGGCTTGCAAGTGGGTACCGTTAAGGGTTACCTGCTGAAGAGTGTTCTTACTTTAAAATCCCTTTGATTTCACAGTTCCTGAAAGGGCTCACTAATGTGTTCCCTCCGTCACCTTTCCTGGTGCCCGGTTGGGATTTAAACCTTGTTCTTAAGTTTCTTATGGGTGCTCCGTTTGAGCCTTTACATTCTTGCCCTTTGAGGCTGTTAACTCTGAAAACTGTGTTTTTAGTTGCGGTTACTTCCGCTCGCAGAGTGAGTGAGTTACAGGCACTTTCAGTTAAGCCTCCCTTCACTGTATTTCACAAGGACAGGGTTGTCCTTAGAGTTCGTCCTTCTTTTCTTCCGAAGGTAGTGACGGAATTATATTTGGCCCAGAAGGTTGTTCTTCTGGCATTCTATCCTCCTCCGCATCCTGGTAAGGAAGAGGAGAGGCTCCATAGGCTTGATCCTAGGAGAGCTTTAAGCTTTTATGTTTCACGCATGTCCCGGGTCAGAGTGGATGATCAACTCTTTATTGGTTACGTTGGAAAGCGTTGGGGGCAAGCTGTGACAAAACAGACTTTGTCTCGCTGGATTATTTTGGCCATCTCGGAATGCTACCGCTTGGCGGGTAAGGACCCACCGGCTGGCTTGCGGGCCCATTCTACCAGGGGTATGGCTGCATCTACTGCCCTGCAGAGGGGTGTTCCTATTCGCAACATCTGTGATGCAGCCACCTGGGCTTCAGTACATACATTTGTACGTCACTATTCCCTCGATTCCATCCGAGCACAGGATCTGGCCTTTGGCAAGGCGGTCCTTTGCTCTGCTATTTGATTGGCTATTCTAAATTTTGATTCTAAATTCTTTCCCTCCTCCTTGCTTTGGTACTGCTTTGGGAGTCTGTCATAGATATGGAATACGTCGGAGGACCCAATCCCCTCGAAGAACAAGTTACTTTCTTACCTGGTAACGTTCTTTCGATGGGATGGTCCGACGACGTATTCCATATCACTCCCGCCCTGCCTTCCCCGCTGCAGAATTTCTTTTGCGATTGCAGCTTACGTTCCGCAAGGCTTTGTGTCTGACTGGCAGTTGACTTATGTCACACGTTCTGGGGGAAAAAACTACAACTGAGGCTATGGGCGTCGTGCGTCCTACTTATCACATCGGATGACGTCGGAGGAGGTCCTCGACGACGGCGCATCGACGCAGGACGCAGACGCCGAAAAAGTTTCCGAAGCAGCACAGCTGTGGTGATTACATGTCATAGATATGGAATACGTCGTCGGACCATCCCATCGAAAGAACGTTACCAGGTAAGAAAGTAACTTGTTCTTTTCCAGGAAAAACACGGTCTCTGCTGGAATGGACTCTGGGTCTTTGCTTCATCCATTTCCCACCCTTCCCTTCGTAACCCTTCCATTTTCATCTCTAGGTGCGTTTGCACGCTTTGCTCGTCCTTTCTCTGTATCTATATAATGCACAATTTGCACATCAGGCTTGCTCGGAATGTTGTCTAAATGTTCTGCCACCAGCTCGCGACAGATTGTCGGACGATGCATGTATCCCATTGGCAGACATTGGAACGTATACTGCCTCCCATTCCAGGAAAATGCAAACTGCTCCTGACATTCTTCGGCAATCGGTATGGTGAAGAAGGTATTAGCCAAATCTAGCACTGCATTTCAAGTTCCCTCAAACTTCTGCACATTTTCAATCGCAGTAAACACATCCCGGACTGCAGATATTAAAGGAGTGTACTTATTTAACTCGCAATAATCTACAGTCATCCGGTAACTTCCATCCGGTTGTTTGACAGGCCAAACCAGATTTTTCCAAGCCATTGTTACGGGGTGCAATAGACCGGCTTCCACATATCTTTTTACTCGTATCTGAAATCTCTTTCTGCCCCCCCCCCCCCCCCCCCCCCCGGGAATTCAATATTGTTTCATAGATACTCTTTTTATGGCTAACTGAACCTGCACCGGGGGCATCTTCTATTTGCCTACCACAATGGGGGTTACAAGTCAAAGCACTCACCCCAAACTGATAGAGTTCACCTCCCAATCTGAGAGTCAAGCCCTTCCAAAATATCGAATCCAAAATTTTTGCAGGTTTCGGAACATCTAACACTTGATAAGAATTCCTTTTTAAATTGCTTATGTTCATATCAATTTGAGGCTGTACTGCAAGGGTCTCCCCCCCCCCCCCCCCCAACACGGTTATCGCAAAATGTCGTCCGTTAAACCTTGAAGGATTCCCATGTATCAATGAGGCCTCCGCCCCGGTATCAATTAAAGTGCAGACCTCTTCGATATTTCCTGATTGCCAAAATAATTTCACTTTCACATGAGGCTGTCTGTCTACCTTAATTCGGGCAGTTGTCAGCGGCGTTTGGCCACAATCCTATTCATACTTGTAATTCCCATATTGGCACTCTATTTCCACCATCGCACTCAATATTTTCCTGAAATCCGCATATGTCGGCTGGTATGGTGTGGATGTATCCGGGTACTCTTCATCCACTTCCTCTGCGGGTGGCGCAGAAGGTATCGAATCCTTACTGGATTTCTGTACCTCCTGCCGTTTCACTTGCTTGTACCTCTCCTTGCCTTCCAGCCCTCGCTTCTTGTATAACTGATGTATATCCTGTATCTCAATCCCCGTCAATGTCTTCCTGTGGCACCCCATCTTTTAGTAGCGCCAAAAACATATACTTCCAGGATACCCGAGAGTCCCAGCTGTCAAACCTTTTCCTGGGGTTCCGTCTTTCACTCCGCCCCGGTCTCTCCCGTTCTCTGGGTCTTTCCTCAGCCTTTTCCCATTCCCCTAGGTCAGCCAATTGCCTGATTGCATCCACCACTTCATCTGTCATTCTACCGGTCATTCCCACCAACAGGGTCATAATGACATTCTTATATGCGGGTGGAGCAGTCCGAATGATGGAATTTCTCGCTGAGACCGATAACGCTACCACCCCCATATGCTCTGGGGCGCCTAAATGAATTGCTTCTTTCATAGCATGTTCCCCTCACTCTTTGTATGACCTCTCTCAAGGTGTACCACTTTTTCACCTCTGTTGGCCAGTCTGATGTGATCTGGTACTTGCAGTTACACCCTTGGGCCGCTATAGACATTTGCACCTCTCCCCTGTCGTCCTCACGAGGAGGACCTACACGTAACAACTCCTGAATATGGGTTTCATGTGACAACGACAGAAACCAGGTGGCCTCTGTGGCATCTAACCTGAAACCCGCCGCCCCTCCATCAAATAACCTAACCATCCAAGTTAACACATACTCACCAGCCCTTTGTTTCAGTCGGGTAATGATTTCCCCAACCTCTTGCTGTGAATAATCCTCTAGTGTGGGCAAATCCACCAACCCCCCCTCCGGGATTATTGGGATTGGGACCAGCTTGTCTGCCCATCACTGGTTTGGCGGTCACCTCCTTCTGACCAGGCTATGGCCTGGACGATACCTCCTACTCTGAACCACTCTCAGTACTTGTACTATCAAATACATCCCCATCCCATTGGTCGGGGTCCCAATCAACCCTTGCAGAGGCAATCGCAGTCACTACCTTACGGGAGTTCACCCTCCCTCTCCTCTTCTGAGATTTGTATCGAGCAACTCTTACAGCAGCGCGCTTGGCTACTGCTTGATATTTGTCTACCTTATCATGATATAGCTTCATCTGAAGCCGCTGCATTAACACAATCTGTTTCTCAGCCACCAACACTTTTTCCAATCTCAACACACTTGCATGTAATTCCACATTCTGTTGATGCACCTTCCGGAAAGCATGCAGCTGAATCCAGCCTCTTCTGCCTAAAGCCGAGCACTCTTTTCCCTTTTTCCACAGGCACCTGTTGCAGGCAGCCCATTACTTCCTCTGGAATTGCCTCTCCGATGCTATTATGACAGGTCTCATCTCCGACCCGCACCACATGCCCAGGTCTGCGCCACATTGTCATACAGACTTTTGGTCCACCCTGGGATGGTCCCCTCAGGACAGTCTCCGCCTGCAGAGCTCCTTTTTTCCTAAATAGGGAACTCATGATCTCAAATCAATATTTCACGTCCCTACCACCAATACCACACCCCACCAGCTTTCCCGTCAAATATTCACAAAACCAATATTGCCTGTCGGAGTCCAACACTTCAAATTTAGTAAATTGGCAGGGCTTCTTTGGAATCAATATCAGCACAAAGACTCTGCTCACAGCCCCAAAATGTATTGCTTTTTTGGTCAGTCACCGGGGACTTAGACTCACGTACCCTCTCACACAGACCAAAAGCAAGTACTTGGACTCAGGGAGGCAATAAATTACACTTAGACTACTGGTTTAGAAGAAAATAAATGGCTTGTTATAGGCCTTTCATTCACACCAAATATACATAAACATATATAACACATAACATATAGTTGATTATACTTAAACATAGAAAAAGAGCATCACTGTTCGTATGGTTGCAGAAGACACCTTCATCTCGGCCGCCACAACACTGCTTAGTCCCAGAGCAGGTAGGCAGAGAGATCACTCGTGGTAACGGGATCTGGAGCGGAGCGTCCTCCCTCTCCGCAAGACTGCATCACCCGGGGTCCAATTTTCTCTGACTTCTGAGGAATACCCCATCTCTTTATGGGGAATCCCTGCCCCTTCATGTTTACAACTGCCCTTGGCCGAAGGTCAGACAGTAAAGAGTGGAAAAATCCAGCTAAAAGTGGAAAAACCCAGCTTCTCTCCATCACCTCCGTTCCCAGCCCTCCTTATCACTGTACCTGCAAAGATCCGACTCCCTTCTTGGCTCGTCCTTCAGTGGACAATACAACTATCCTCCACAGTTAGCTCATCGGACGTCACTATGTGACCTTGCAACCGTTGCAGAATTCTTGTTAGCATACTGAGCCCACGAAAACATAGGCTTTCATTGCGTTAATGGAAGTGAATGTCCAAAATGGCTGTGCATCGACGCCATGTTGTTCAGCTAATTTTCCCACATGCACTACATAAGGCCTTGAGACATTCAGAATGATCAACAAAAACTACTGTACTGGGCCTGACAACATCTGAGCAGGTGCAAGTGCATTGACATAAAATGAAGGAGAGGAGGGGAGAAGGGGACGGGACAGACAGAAAAGCAATAAACTATCGTAATGGGCCTGACGACATCTCAGATAGTGCATTGACATAAAATGAAGGAAAGGAGGGGAGAAGTGGAAGGGACAGACAGGACAGAGGAGGGATAGAGCAGGGCAGTGGAAGGTGGTTGTGCGGCCATGCGAGCATTCAACAGAGCAGCAAGTTAAGTCAAGGTTGGAATTGTACGAGCAGGGTATAGGCCAAACTATATAGTCTGTAAACCTTGATTTCTGCTGTGAAAAAGATTTAACAAAGATAAGAAAGGCATTCCAAATTCTTTCAGAAAGGTTAGTAATGTCTTAAGTGTTTGATTTAGTGTTTATTTTGTTTGTATAATTTTTTCGCTGAATAGTAATCCCTTCTTCTGTGGTTGTTTCAGAGACGGCAAACCTGAAATCATTAGAAAAACGGTCAGCAACTGCGAAGTCAAATGACTTATTTACCTTTATCTTTAGTTTGGGTCGATTGTTGGTACAGTCACTGATTGTCCACAGTTGTCGCACACTGGGTAGAGGGCTCAACAGATCGACTGAGAAAGGTATTTTTTTTCAAGGAATCTGCACGGAGTGTAACCTTCTGCATACTAAGTAGTGCTTGGCAAATGCATTCAAATGGGAATGTTGTGCCGAGCAAGCTCCTAGACATAAAAACATAGCAGAGTATGCCCTTACTGTATAAAGGTTTTAGGTGTGTTGCAGCTGTAGCCAGCAACGGAAGTACCAAAGCATATGATGGAAAGAGATGCAGGGCTCTCGAATTCTTACAAATCCCACTAGACCTTCATTGTGATTTCCTTACTTACATACTCAACCTAAGAGAAATGCACTCGCCCCATGGTGACTGGTGACAAAATATTTACCAATGCTTTCAGGAAAATGGTGCATGTAACCATAAGCACAATTAATATTTGGTGCACTGCTGCCGCCCAAAGGCCAGCCATGCACAGTGAAAAGTTAGTTGGCCATTTACTGCCAAGAATGTGTTTGCAATAAATGTCAAAAGTTTCAAACATCCCTAAACTCACCAGCAAGGTAGCCTACCATGCAAATGGTACTCGCCTTTCCTAAAATCTCTTTGCCAATGTGAGTGGGCTAGCAGATTTTGCAAGCCCTAAGATGCCTGTACTGTGTGCAGGGACCTGAATGCTAAAATGGGCTCATGGGGAGGATTCAACGCGACACATCACAAAAAGCTTGTGCATACAGGATACCTATTTTAAGTCAGTCGGGCAAAGACCGATCCTAAAGGGACAATGCTAATGGATTTTTGCATAGATCACGATTTGATATCACTCCAGAACACTGTGGTCTCTGATTTTACAAATCTATCCACTTCTGAAGTCACAGGTTCATCCTCAGTGATCGATTATGCGTTGGTCCCTACAGACAAATGGTCATCCTATGGAATCCTTTCAATAATCCACAGGGTGGAAAGTGACCATCAGGTTCCTTGTCTGTTCACATGTTTAGATGAGGCAAGAGACTTAGCTGACCCTATAGATGTCATGCTTCTATTAGAGCTAAGAAATAAAGTGAGAGTCAGATGGGGGCCAGAACTTGAGGAATGTTTCGCATTATGGTTAGATGAGTCAAATCCAATCGGGCTCCTTGATGAAATTGTGACCTCATGTGTGCCATATTGTGAGGAGAACCAAGAACCTGATGCTTGTGTTAGTAACAGGAAATCCTCTTCTCTTATTCCTCTTGTAACCAAAGCAAAAAATCCATGTCATACAAGTCCTCACCTAACAATATGTGGTAGGTTGGTTTGATAAGGAATGTGCAGAGGTAAAGAAATCTTTACAGGACATAGTGAGGGCAGACAAGTGGACAATCAAGCTTTCTGCCCTTAAAAAATATTACAAATCTCAAATTACCTAGAAAAAGGATCATTGAAGTCCGAAATGGCAACACCTTGCAAAATCGGCAATAGAGAGACTCAAAAGCATTTTGGAGGCCAAAGCTCAGGGACTCGGCCAACATAAATCACCAATTGATGCTTAGATCTCGGAGAAGAAATGCGTGGCTCACTACTCCAAGGTTTTTGGGGAAGTGAGGGGAGAAAACTCACTGCAGTCTGAGGAATCGTCCATACCCATAACATCTAAGGATATAACATCAGTAGAAGAGAGAGATGCTGCTGTCATATAATAATTATTCACTGAAAATATCTGCAAAGCCATTAATCATATGTCAAGGAGCAAGGCTCCAGATCCAAATATGATCCCATCGGAAATCCTCAAACATGCCAAAAACTGGTGAACCCTGTTGAAAACGACAGTGATCTCCTCTTTTGTAAGAAACAGGACTTATCCTGTATCTTGGTCATACTCCATCATCATTCCTTTATATAAGAAAGGCTCCGTCCATGAGATTTCGTCCTCTAGACCGCTCAGTCTGATCGACATTGACGTTAAGATCTTCAGTCATGTTATCTTGTCAGAATTAAATGGGTGGATCGAAGGAGAATAGTATTTTAAAACTTTGGATTGGGTGGTTTTAGAAGTGGGCTATCCACTATAGACCAGGTGTTCGTTCACTGGCATATTGGCCTTAAATATGCTGTGGCTTATCCAGCTTTCCTGGACTTATCGCCAGCCTTTGATCTTGTTGTCAGATGTAATGGGTTAAACTTGCAGAGATGTGGAAAATAGCCTACTCCTGCACATTATCAGGGTCCTATAGTTTAGATCTATCGTGCAGATTAGATATGGCACTTGTGGTGAACTTGCAGAAATAAAATCTATGAAAAGAGGAGTTAAACAGGGTTGCCTATTGGCACCAGTCCTCTTCTGCTTAATTATTAATGACCTGCCAAAATTTGTGGAGGAATCTTCCAAAGACACCACACCGGCAATCTGTCAGAAGCAAGTATTGATGCTGTTATAAGTGGATGACACCTAATGCCCTGAGAGCCCAATTAATGGCAGTGACAACTTATTGCAAGGTGCATCATTTAATTTTAGCAGAGTACCAAACGAGTTCTGTCTGCTGTTCTGCTGGGATTCACTGCCCTGCCGCTGCGTGTGAACATTTTTCATCTCCATTGTCAACCACGGACATTTGTGAACTTTCACCTTGCTCATTGCTCGCCCCCTGTCACGTGACCAGCATAAATTCAACCACTGCGCACACCAAGCAGAGTACCAAACAAGTACTGTCTGCTGTGCGCTGCGCATGTGCTGTGTCGCGGCCGTGGGCCCGGCTTTGGTGTGGGTAACTATCTCTTTCCACACTTTAGCACCCTCGCGCATATTTCCACATCACTGTGCTTAGCTTCCTTTCACTTTCTCCAACATGACAGCTTACAGGCTTACGACAATCATGCCACTGCCATCCCCACGCCTGCCGCAGCGCACTTTGCCTTCTAAACCGGCTCTGCAACATGCTCTATTTAGACCCTCCTCGGCCCTGAGCTTTGCAGCATCAAAAGCCGACATTTGGAAATTCCTGACAGAAACTGAAAAACTGCCGGCGCCCTGTCCAATCTCTCCCTCGAAAATTCCCCCAGCTCACCAATGGCCGACAGTCTTGTCAGTGTCTCTGTCTAAACAGCCTGACGTGGACGCGGAAAATGGCTCCATTTCGGATGCCTCACTGCAAGCTTGCTTGTGGCCCTCTCCGGTCGAGGGTTACAGGGAGGAGTTTTTTTACTCCCTCCTTTTAGTGGGGAGCCATCATCCCCTATACTAGACCCCACAAGGCTCCAGACTATACCTGTCACTACTCTGCCCTCCCTCTATTCAAAGGTGATTCTGCAGACCCCTATCCTACCTACGCCCATGGCCACACAAAAGAAGGAAACAATGGACGATTTATTTACACCCCCAGGACCCACGTCCACCCAAACTCCTGCTGCTGAGTATCAAAACTCCCCGAAAGAATCACATTCCTCGCCAGGGCAAGCCCTGTCTCCAGATCATAGTATGCCCCCCACACTTTTGACTTCTCCAGCGCTCTTCTCCACCAACTATTCAGAGTGCAACACTGACAATCCCTCCATAGACTCTGAGTCCTCACTTGTAGCTTCTTTCACAAACACAATTTCGCACCCCTCATTTGGCTTCCCCACCACAGCAAATCCAGCCCTTGATGCGGCGTTAGTAGCAATTAATACTAGCATTTTTACTCTTCCCAAGCTTTTTGAAGTGCTCGACCAAAAGATGGTGTCCCAGTCATTAGGCGTTGGCACAGTCACCAAAAAACTAGATTGGTTAGTGTGGAACTTACCAAAGCTCCTAAATGTAGACCTTGTGGAAGCTGCAAACAATAATTGTGTCCCTAATGTGAGAAGTCCTACTGAAGTGGTGGCACCACAAGATAAAAAGGAAGTTGACCAACTTCCAAATGCCACTATCTCAGATACTGTAATCCAGCTATCTGAACCTACTCCACTTTCCCAAAAAGTTCTGGAATCTGAATATGAACCTTCATCAGTGGAGGCTCCAACAATTGACACTCCACTTTATGATGTATTTAATCAAAAACTACAGGGCACTAAAAGACAAAAGAAAAGAAATAGACAATGCACGTCGTTGACTACATCAGAACTGAAGTCGAAAAATCAGAGAAACAAAAAAAATAATAAAAAATCGAATGACCTGCCCCTGGCCCAAAAAAAAAAAATCCCCAAAAAATAAAAAAGCGAGAAATCTGAATGTCTCACCCTCTTCCGACAATCAGCCCGAGCTTGGTGTCTCCCAAGATCCTGCTACTGCTTGCCCCGCAATTCCAAGAGCCATTTGCCCGGGAGCGAGAAAAGAAATCTCTTCCTACAGAATCGATTGTGGCGCCACCACAAGGGAAGAACATTTTTCTGTGTCTTTGCCACCTCAAGTATGCTTGAATGAAAATGAAATTGCCAAAGATGCTCTAGCCAATAGCATTTTGAATGAGGAGCTCATGAACCTATCAGTCTATTCTAACAATGACATATCAGTCATTGATTCGGTTCACCATAGTCTCCATATAAATAATGCAGAGAGCAAACCTCTCCAAACTTTCTTTGTAAACCAAAACGGTGCACCTGCGTTATTCAAAACCTTAGACCAAAGACGCAAAGTAGTTCTATCTCGCTCTGCAACAATTGATGGCCAGAGACAGAATGGTTCAATCTCTAACAACAATGTAATGCCACCAGATAAATCTGTTCCGTCTGCTCAACCTAGCCTAAACAGCCATAATGGCTCTCCACCTGACCACTTCTCAGGGTCTCCCCCTATAATATATGAAGATAATATAAAAATTACCATGCTTGAACGTACGTACTATGACCCTTGCCCTAACAGGATGACCCTATTAACAATGTTTAATTAAGTGACTTCTCCACAACATATAAGGTCCACTGATATTGGTTGGCTTCCATACCCCAATCCAGCAATCCAAGATACGGTTGAAATAAATATCCCCTCCAGAATCATCATGAATCTAATAGGTCTAATACTTGTGGCGTCAAATCGCACAGAGCAAACAGATGCAAAATGGCATAGCGAGCCTCAAAATCGAATGAATGGTGATTCGAATACAAACTCTAATGCATGGTGTGATTGCACTACAAACCAACAAACAAACCAGACTCGCCCAAAATCCAAGTTGTCATGGGTTACCGAAACGTTGGAGAAGATCACTAATCCCCAAAAGAAATGGCATGATAAAAAGCTAGTTTCTCACTCTTGTACGATGGCCTCTTGGAATACAAGCGTATTCTCACACCTCCTAAAAAAGATTCCATCAAATCTGGAGAACTTTGATCTTGTTCTTTTACAAGAAACTTGGATGACGATTGTACTGATATGGAGCAATCATGAAATTGGGGCAATACCAGCAAAGAAACCAACAAAGGGTCGTCCCACAACTGGACTACTTATAGCAGTACACTTAGATTCTGAACTCTCGCTCAAACCTTGGTTATGCTGCGATCCAGGCATCCAAGCAGCTAAAGTCACGACTAACGACTCAAACCACCCACTTTTTCCATCAGCTGTAATAATAAACATCTACTGGAATCCGGCATCCCCAACTGAACCACAATTTCTGGGAAAAATTGAAAATGTATTAGATTTAATACTCACAGACAACACCATTCAAACTACTTTAATTGCAGGAGACTTTAACATGAATTGTACCACTCCTATAAATCTTGAGTCCAAGCTGAGAGCAGCAAGATGGCCCTCCCTAATGGAAACAAGAAATTTTAAGATGCTAAATCGCTCAACGGCAAAGGACTGTTCACCAGCGCCGACATGGTCCAGAGACAACAGTACCTTGTGATAGATTATGTCTTTGTTTCAAATAAAGGCAATAAATACATAGCTCATTCAAAGTAATTCCAACCACGTCTAGTGACCACAACATCTTAGCCACTCACTGGGTCTCACATGACAAACAAGAGGGGGAATTCTACGCATTCTCCCTAGAAATCAATAACGCCAGAAATAGAATCTGCTGGAACTCTAGTCTTGTTAAATTGCTTATAATCAATTTAACAGAAGCAAATAGGCCAGAAATGATAACGTTGTCTAACACTTACATCGACTCGATCCAGCTGATTACAGAATCATCTTGTCTGAAGTCTTAACCTAAATTTAATCACAAATATGCAAATGATTGGCAGATCACAGAATGAAAAAACAATCTCTGTAGAGCCCTGGGACTGTTATCACCTATAACTCAAAGGCTAGTGCGAGCGAATCTTAGAACTCGTTACAAAAACACTATTAAACAAATTAGAGCAGCCAAAAAACAAGATGGGGAAAATATGCTTCAAGCCCTCATGCAGAAATCGGCAGGTGCCTTATGGAAAATAATGAACATATCTCCTAGAAGTGCAACTTCGAAAAACTTCTATTCATCAATCAAGTCGAGTCACCTCCATTAATCACAGTTTTGCCCGATCTGTCAATATTTATCTTCGACACTCTAGTCATTTTGATAATAATAAAAAAACTAAGCATGTCGAGAGCGCCGGGTCCAGATAATTTGTCAAATTACATTCTGAAAAAAAATTGAAACGGGGCTGTCCTTTTGTGTCTATCCTTTTAAAAAAAATGTTTATGAATGATTTGCTTTTAGCTCAGTTAGATTGTTTCCACCTAAGTTAGGAACCTCAGAAATGTCCTACTTACTATATGCAGATGATTTGATTGTAATAGATAGAGCTCCCATAGGCCTACAAAGAAAACTGACTGCCCTGAGCAAATAATGCTGTAGAGAATAACTAAACTATTAATATCCAAAAATCAAACATATTTATATTTCAACACGGTCACAGAAAAACTAAATTCAGCTTCAATTGGCAGCTCTCAAAAATGTATCTGATACAAATTCACCAATATGAATACCTGGGGGTCAATATTAATTCTCATCTCATGGATCTTCCCTACAAAAACGAAATCGACGCAAAAATGAGACTCTTAGCAATCCAGGGGAGAGCTCTACAAACGAAATATGGGAAATTCTCAATTTTACCGGAAGGAATTTTCTAACTGTAAAATGTTGTACCTATAGTCAGCTATGGTAGCCAAACAAAAGATATCCCGGATGCACTCAACTGGGACATGGTCGAAGGGATCTACTGGAAACACATATTCCCTGTTCCCCAAAGTATACCTATAGCAATAATTAGACATGAATTAGGCCTAATTTTATCCACAATAATATTATGGTCCGTGCTGTTGCTATGTAGAAAATGTCTACTAGCAACACCCGACTCCCAAAATTTCTTTCCTACAACATTGGAAAAAAATCCTCTTAAAAACTCTGCATGAGGCCGACATTGACCATGCTCTCCTATTAAGAAACCCTGAAAAGGCAAAAATGAAATGATGGCACTGGGACTGGATTACAACAAGAGGAAAATGCAATACCTACGATGCCTTTAAAGTGGGCGCGTTTATAGACAAACCTATAAATGTAGTCCCCAGTTATTTAATCAAATTCCCTGATCGATCATATGCTGACAACTTCCTAAGATTTCGTATGAACCTAATTCGATCTAAAGTAGTCACAGCTAAATATAACAAGACGTGCAATCCAGACTTAACCTGCAGATTTTGTGGAAATACTATGTATGAAGAGACCTTACAACATTTGATTACAGAATGTCCAATGACAATTGAAATGAGAACCAGATATCTACACAAACATTTTCAAAACAAAGGGCTTCTTACTAATGAACAACTATGGCACAAAGTTTTTAACACCACTAAAACAGCACTGATCATTGATACCGTACAATTTATTAGGAAGCTTAAATTAGAAATCAAAGACTCCCTAGTCAACCAGCTAGACTGTCTACAGATCCTCGGAGTCTTTAAAGGATGAAACCAGCAATCTGTCTAAACCTCTAAAGGCAAAAGCCTCCCCTGAACGCTAATGAAGTAATATGAAATATTAATTTTTGTTTTAATTTTTGTTTTAATTTGTGAAGCATCAAAGTGAACTGTGCTTGAGGAACTGTTTAGAAAAATGTATAATCTTGTTGTAAGGTATAAAAGATTTTTTTTTTTAATGAACATTAATGAAGCTAATTGAAACTTGTAAAGTAGCTCTTTACCTATAAATTGAGTTCATGATATTGCAATTAGATGAAACAATGTTTTGAAAAATGACATTCTTGATGTATCTTTATCTTTTTGAAAAGGTTGATTTGTCAACCAAAACAATTTTCTAATAAAAAATAAAAGTTAATCAAAAGGTATGATTATTGACATTTCCTGAGGAAGAAAATGGAAGCCCTTTTTTAAAATGGGTGGCGATGCAATAGAGATTTTAAATCGTAGATAGTTTCAACTATCTTGGGATCTCCATCTCCTCAAATCTGGCCTGGAAAGTGCAAGTAGAGACTGTAACTAGGAAAACAGGAACGGCAGTAGGGTGATCATAACCCTATTCTGCAAATCACAGCACAATTCTGGGCCGAAATTTAAACCGTTTTCTGAGGAACATTTGCTAGAATAGTCACCTATGGCGGCGTGGAGTTCTGGTGTCGGGACAGAAATGTCAACAGAGTAGCATAAGTGAACGCCAATTCTGGAAACCTATTCTGTACTTACCTTAAGGCTTCCCAACCGAGATTCTCCATGCTGAGGCAGGCTCCCAAAGCCAACAACGAAGGGTGAGGAATGTGCCAGGAAGGTATGCTGTGAAAAGAGCATCAGCACAGACACAGAGCCTGGTAGACAGGGCGTGGGGCGAACACTTCTCCCAGTTCTTTGTCTCAAACTATAGGATGCAGTTGTGTCAAGATCTTGCATCTCTGGACCTAGAGCGCATGTTACACCCTGAAACCTAGCCACTGGCCTCCTTTTGGTCTATTTTGAACAAATTAAAAAGAAAGCAATTTTGAAAAAGCAAAATCGACTGACGCTGTAGTTGGCTGTTATCCTATCCAAAGTGGATAGACATCTACACGGCACATAGTGCGAACCTACCATACCTTGAATCGCTTATCAACCTCCAAATAAGGCACCTCTTCCTTCTCCCCAGGGCAGCTGCTTTACCATTAAAAAGTAACAGGAAAAGATGGAATATAGCAGTGAATGCCAAATGCAAAATCTGTGGGGCAGAGTAAAGTCTATAACATGTTCTCGTCTGCCCAGCCTATGGACCCTTGAGGTCAAAATCCATCTCTTCCCTAACTAGGAAGGAAGGAAGGATTCTTGGTCAACGTGGAAGCAGTGCTCCCACTGCTCTTAGGGGACTTTAAGGAGACCATTACAAAGTGAACTACTGGGTTTCTATATGGGGCATGGAAATGGAGCTCTAGCAAGGTAAACGAGTGCTATCTCTAGGAACACAGTGGCTGTGTGTGATAAAGTCAACATTTTCACGTTTTTATCTCTGGAGTTGCATTTCCCCATTAAACCAGTCTTCTTTTTATTGTTACATGTAAAGGTCTGATTACACTATTTTAACTTCTATTTTTAAAACAGTTGATATTTCATAATCGGCAAACTATTTGTATTTTTTTTATCACGAAAGGCCTAATTAAGCAAAAAGTGCAATACAAATCTTGTAATCATAATAAATGCTGTTTCATAAAACCCAAAATGTTGACATTTCAATGTTTCTTAGAAATAGATTGGGAGTTGGAGGAAAGAGTACAATTACTGTCACAGAAACATTTAGGTTAAAAAAAATGCATTTGCCAGCCAACCAATGTATCAGTTCGCGATAAAAGAATTGGATCAAAAAATGTAATACAATTCACATCCCCTACCCATTAAAGTCAGTTTCGAACTTCAAAAAAGATTATTAGAATCTCATTTATTGTGCAGGTGCAAGTTGGCAGAGGTTGATTGTTTAGATCAGAGGCTCTCCGAATGTCTTGGACTATGATTCCCATGCTGCCTTACCACTGGCTTTGCTGACCAGGGCTAATGTGAGTTGCCGTGCAAAACATCTAGAGGGCCAAAGGTTGCAGAACCCTAATTCATGTTAATATTCGTTTTTAAAACCACATCTACTTGTTTATTTCTGGACTACCAGACTGTTAAAATCAAAGTGGTTGTTTCAGAATCAAGATGCATGATGGTGGCACTGCCGCTGGCGCTCTTCAAAGTGCAGTTTTTGCATCAAATAGTGATTAGAAGACATTGGGCCTTATTACGTGGTTGGAGGTAGCCTTGCCAGTAAAACCGGCAAGGCTAACTCCAAACAAGCAACCAGTAATTGCCCTTTCGCAGGTGCCGGAACCGGTACATCCCCATTCCCATTTGAGCCCCATAGGGCTCAAATGGGAATGGGGTCGTCGGATGCACTGTTTACAACGGTGCTGGTGCATCCGACTTGCTGTGCTTGCGGGAACCGCTCTGCCCGCCAGGTCAGACCTGGCGGGCTGACGGGCACCTGCGAGCACAGCTCGTAGTATGGCGGTACGGTAGCAATGGTACCGGTAGCGCTACCGGCCCCATTGTTACCTTACCGCCATACTCATAATGAGGCCCATTATGTTGTTACGGCTGACCAAAGACTCTTTACAGCTTTTAATATTTGGTAATTCAGTAACGTGAAGTGACCTGTTTGTGCAGTCATCTGCCCAGGATTTCCGAGGGCAGCCGGTGCATCAAACATAATTTTGGAGAGCAGGCGCACCACATTTAACAAAACTGGATAAGGGGCCTAGTGCTGCTGGCACAAGAGTTCTGCGGAGAGTAGTGTCATTAAAATCGCAGTTCTGTGCATATTTTAATGTAATTGTTTTCAGGAGTTCTCAAATAACATTTGCTCTCATCGTAATATTGGATATAAATATGATGTCATCCTATAGCTTTGCTTCCAGTCCCTTTTGGGCTTACTGCACAAAATTCTCAGACTCGCTTGAAGTGGAAAGGGTCACTTTAATGTGACAGGACACAGTTTACAAAACATGCTAACCTGGCTCTCTGGCCTTACAGACTACCGATCAATTAACAATCACCAAAACAATTAATTACACAATTAAATAATTCATCACTTCCTGCCTCTTGCTCCCTCACCTCCCCCTCAATTCCTCTCAACCTTCATTCCCGCTTTATCCCCCAATCTTCTCCCCGAGGCCACACCCCTCCTTCAATACCTCTTCCCCCTCTTTGTACCCCCGGGCTAGCCTGTTTGTGCAAACACGGCCACCCCACTAGTGGTGGCCGTGTTTGCACTAGTATGCTTCCACCAACTATCCTTCAAAGGGCCATTGCTCTGGCACCAGAAAACCCCTCCCCTCCGGTGTTCTTTCTGCCCCCCACCCCACAATCCCTTCTACCTCAAACCCTTTGATAGCTTCCAGCGCTAACCTAACATCCATCAAATAGTACTGGTTCCCCATAAGTGACAAATGAACTCCATCTTACCGAAAACAATCCAAAACCTCAGATTTGATCTCCGGGTGCGCAAGCATCTGCACCCCCCAGGACCTGCAGAACTTCAACATATCTCTGTTTAATCTTTTTCCTCGTCCGTTCCACCGCCCCCTCTTTCACATCTCCCTTGCATACTCTCCTGGGCATTAACTAAGCTCAAACCAACACAACCCCAGGCCAAATCTCCCTCTACCAACTTAGGTCCCTCTTCATCTTTTTTAACAGTCCACACCTGCATCCCTAACCAGATGAAGCTCCCCACTACCAATGATCAATCAAGTACACTTACCACCAACCCCAAACTATCCGACCGTAACATCAGATTAGGCAACAGACTCCCACATAGGAATAGCAACCCGCTAGCCAGACCCCAAACCAAACCCAACAAAAAGAGTACAGCTTCTAACATCTCCTTACCACTCCCGCTAAAAGGAGCACTACTCGACGCTAGGTCCCTTTTTGCCCACTCCACTGAGATCGCTGACACTATCCAGTCTTATAACCTTGATTTCCTCGCCATAACAGAAACCTGGCTGCATGATGCAGTGGGCCACACCTATCCCTGGCCATTCCTGATAACTTCTGTATCCTCAGAGCTGATAGGCCTAATGCTCGAGGAGGAGGGGTAGCTATCATCTTCAAATCGTGTTTAGACATCAGATCATCCGCCTCCTCTTCACTAAAATCTTGCGAACACCTTACAGTGAAGTTTCAAACATCTTCCAAAAGTACAATTACTATTCACCTAATATATAGGCCTCCAGGTCACCCCTGCTCCTTCAAAGAAGACATCACCTCCCTAGTAGCCGAGAATTCTAACCCTTCGGCACAAACCACCATCCTCGGGGACTTCAACCTCGGTTATAACGACCCTAATGACCCCCCAGCCTCCTCCTTGGCCAATGCACTAGCAGAGCATGGTTTCACACAACTCAGCTCTCAACCTACTCATCAGAAAGGTAGGATTCTCGACTGGGTAGCTGCCCTCAACTGCAATATCTCCTGCAGAGGTCCTTTACCTCTTGTCTGGGCTGATCACCATCTACTACCGATAGACCTCAATATCAATATCACAGAGCCAACTATATCTCCTAAAGCACCACCCTGCCCCACTAAGAACAAGTGTAACATTACTGCTGAAGCCTAATGCCCCTGTAGTCCCCATACTCCACGGACTACCCGCCTCGGCGGACCTTAACCTACTGGTTAACACCTATAACGTGTCCATGCTGCTTGCCCTGGATACCATCGCCCCATTGAAATGCGTAAAGAGAAACCTAGAGCACACCTGAACTCCTGGCACCCCCCTGAACTCAAACTACTCGGGTCAATAAAAAGAAAACTCGAGGCACTGTGGGAAACGACACCCTCTACAGTAAATGGAACTAATCTCACTAATATCGCCTCTCTATACAAAAATGAGATATTACGTACTAACAAAAAAACATTCAACTCTAGGATAGACCAGGCAGGATCCAGCACTAGAGAACTATTTAACATTCTGAAGGAACTAGAAAACCCTATTCCTCCTGCAGATACCTGTACGAAGGACAAAGCCTGGTGCACCAGCATTCAGAACATCCTCACTAACAAAATCTCAGGGCTGCAAACTAAAATTGAAAACAAGAGAACAACTTACCTGCAGCAAAACCTCCAGTACTATCACACCACACCTCTTTGACCCTACCTAACTCAGGCTTCACATTCAAGAAAGTAACCATTCCCCAAATACAGAAAATTATAGCCTCCCTGAAACCTTCCAACTGTAAAGGGGACAGCTGCCCTGCTCAGATCATAAACGATGCAGCCAGAGACCCATGCCCCTTCATTACCAAACTAATAAACTTATCATTTCCCAGCAACCTAGTCTCAAACAATCTGAAACAATCCTGGGTTCTCCCACTCCTAAATAAACAAACATTAGACCCGTCCATACCAACCAACTACAGACCAATCACCACTGTCCCGTTCCTTCTGAAAATCCTAGATCGAGTTGCCTACCTGCAAATTCAAGACTATCTAGAGACTAACCAATTACTAGGAATCCGTCATTCTTGCTTTAGACCCCAACATGGGACAGAAACGGCCCTTGTTGACCTCAAAAGTCAGATTGATTAGCTCAAAGACAAAAGTAGTGCCGCCATCCTACTTCTTTTAGACCTCACAGCAGCCTTCGACTTGGTTGACCACAAGATACTATGTAATCACCTGTCGTCAGCGGCACACTTCTCCCTTTCTCCTGTCACCTAGATTCAATCTTTCCTCGCTAACAGAACTATGCATGTCTTCTAACCTTCAGCGGCAACTGACCCGATCCCTATCACATGTGGTGTCCCACAAGGCTCTTGTGTATCACCAACTTTGTACAACATTTTTTACAAAGCCACTATTTGACAAATTGGATCATCTGGATGTCACCTACACCAACTACGCAGACGACACCCAGATATTCCTAACTCTATCAGCAATTACAGTCCCGACGTTGACCGGATCAACAAAGTCTTCACCATCATTCAGGCATGGATGGCCACACATGGCCTCTGCCTGAATGATAAGACTGAACTGCTTCTTGTCGGCTCACCTAACAACCTGCTGAAACTCAGCCCTAATTACAACAGTATCATCATCGATGGAAACACTATACCCATTGCCAAAAGTGTAAAAACCCTTGGTTTCTACCTGGACGCCAGTACCAACCTTTCTAAACAAGTCAACATGACTGCCTCAGCAACGGCCTACACAGGCAAACTGATCAGGGCCTGTAGACCCTTTCTGTCCACCAACAGCTGCCTTACACTGTCCAGGGCTCTTATCCAGTCAAAACTGGACTACTGCAACAGCCTATACTTAGGCACAAATAAATCTATAATCAACAAACTGCAAGTCCTCCAAAATAACACGCTACGTGCAGCTCTAAACATTCCTAGACAAGATCACATCTCCACTATTAGAAAATCGTGTAAATGGCTCTCCATACAACAAAAAATCGACTTAAAAACCATATGCCTCACGTACGAAGTTCTGAACCACCAAGACCTTCCATACCTTACTAATAAATTCACCCTCAAATCCTCGACTAGAGTTACTAGATCCACCAATACTCTATGCCTGGTGGTGCCCAGATTCACCTTTAAAAAGAGCCGGCGGAACCAGCTTCCCAGTTCTAGCCTCCCAACTCCGGTACACTTTACCACTGGACATCAAATCTATCTCAACCTTTCAATCATTCAGAAACCATGTCATCACATGGATCCTAAACAAGAGCTGATCACTCCTTCTACCTACACGTTTCATTCTTGCTGCTTTTTGTACCCAATGTTCTCTCATTACTTAACCTATCTACACTGTATATTCTGTATCATTTGTAAAATATATTTAAATGTATAATTGTATAACTGTATCCTATAACCTGCCACCTAAGCGCCCTTTTACCCCTGGGTCTGGCACGCTATATAAATAAACAAACAGATTGTTCTCCCCTGCATGTAAAACCCATGAAGCTCTCTCCTACCCGCCAGCCAAGGCAACAGTTGGTCCCAACTGAGCCCTCCACCCCAGACCATCTCAACAATGTCACATTATAACTACACCCTAACTGGATACCGCAAACACTTTTTGCTGCATCTTTCCCTGCCCATTTCACTATGCAGCGTCTGCATATCCATATCTGAGGCACTTCACCACTCCTCTGCGCCAAATCTGAAAAAGAAAAAAGACAGTGAGTCTCCCCGCTGATGTCCCACCTCAGCCCTTTGAATCCTTAGAGCCCCCTTTTCCCAGATCTCTGATGTACCTTTGTACTTTGCCGATTTCCTGCGCCCCAAGCTCTTCACCTTATCTTCAGACAAATCCAGCCTGCTCCCCTCGGATGCCGCCCCCATCCTAAAAGAATGAGTCCCGAAATCCTCTGCTTTCTCACCCACCGCCAACAGACCCCTCCTCATCATGCCCAAACCTGAGTAGCCGTCAGCCCCTCCCCCGTTTTCGTGCTGAAAAACTAAACCCTGCCTTCCCCTACAACTCTTCGCTACAGTACTCCCACCCTCACTGGACACTCCCTACTACCCCTATCCAAATGCACCCAAAAACCTCCTGCCAAACTGATACGTCTTTGATTTACAAATGTTTATCACCACGCTGTCCTCCGACAGACCGACATCCTTCCACATCAAACCTCCATCACCTCGCCCCTTCAGTACGAGCTCCAACACCCGAAATGCCCCAAAAAACAACCACATAAAACATGCCAAAAACATATATATCCTTGTCGCCCAGCATAGAACCTAGGACAACCTCCTTAACAGGGCCGCAGACACTGGCCTCCTGCCGTCCTTCCCCTTTTCCCTTGCCCATCCTACCAACATCCTACGTGCCATTTCACCCCCACTAGGCTGGAAGCCCCAGAACCACTTCCCATAAAAAGCAATGTCCGCCAGCCCCTACCAACCCTGGACCCTGCCCTGGACCAACCCCTACCAATACAGCTCAATATAATGTCAATCACATCCTCCCTCCTTCTTTCATCCTCATCCTCCATCCCCCCGCAGAAACTCCAACCATTCTCTCTTGTATGCAGCCATCAATGCTAGGGTCAGTGAACCCTCTACTTAATGCGGGGCTCTATATCTCATAGCCGTCACAGCTCCTCTGGGACCCTATGCCCCTCTACCTCTTCTTCCAGTGCTAGCCCACAGAATCTCTGCCACTGAAAACGAGAGAATGCATCAGTGATGGTTATCCTTCCCTGGCACTTGCGTCGCCCTAAACACCACATTCCATTTCAGACACCTCAGCACAAATTTCCTCATTAGCCTGGCCACCCTCTGGTCCCTGGTTGGCTGCTTGTTCGCAATGTTGACCACAGCTTTGTTGTACATGTTAAAATTTACTCTTGTATTCCACAACTCTCTGCCCCACAAATCCAACGCCACTAGCAATGGGAAGAATTCCAAGAAAGCTATGCTCCTCCCTCCCCTCTTCCACTGCTCAGGCCACGTCTCTTATACTGCTTAAACTAGTTTTTATGAATAACTTCTTTAAGTTTAGGGACTGGTTCTTCCTCCAACTCTCAGGCACTAGCATGGGTGCCGCCATGGCACCGAGTTATGCCAATGATTTTATGCTGTACTTAGAAACGGAACATGTTTTGAACTCACCCCGATGGTTACAACACCTATCTGTGTTTGTTCAATATATCGATGATGTCTTTGAAATATGGACATGTCCAGCAATGGACTAGATGCATTTTTCAAAATGATTAATGGTATGCACCCACGCATTCAGTTCACGACCCAAACCAGCAACACCACAATCAACATTCTGGATGTGGAAATTTACCATCAAGGTGATTGTCTTAACACGAGAGTCTTTACCAAACCAACGGATAGGAACAGTCTATTACTGGCCACTAGCTTCCACCCGCAACGCACAATTGACAGTATGCCACTGAGCCAGTTCCTAAGATACAGACGCAACATCTCAGATACAGAAGAATATAGAAGACAAGCAATGACACTTGAAACCAAGGTTCTCGAGATGGGATATAATCCCACCACCATCTCAAACATAGCAAAGAAGGTAGGTTCAGAGGAGCACTGTGTTAACACTGAAAACACCCAAGCTAGGAGAACCGCTTGTGTATATGACGACACACTCACTACAGAGTAGTAGGATCAAAAGAATTATCAAACGGAACTGGTTCATGCTCCAAATGGATCCTCATCTGCAGAGCTTGTTTCCTCAATTTCCCACGTTTGCATACAGGAACAGCGCACTACGCAAGAGCGTTGTGAAAGCAGAGCTGCCTAGGGACCCAATACGCAAACTCACTTACATGGGCACACAACTATGTCACAACTGCCAACATTACAGTAACATTATCACGGGCAGGTGCATTACACACCCATATTCAGGCAAACCGATGTACCTCCGACACTCATGTACATACGACTCCACTAATGTGTGTGCACTCAAATGCCCTTGTGGGCTATAACAATGCGTAAAGCCAAACTGAGGTGGATGGAGCATAAGTTTAATATTCGAACAAGGAACCTAAAATCTCCTGTTGCCACACATTTCGTTGAGGCTAGACACATGTAAGCACAGCCCAAGTCCGTTATCATCAAACAGGTGAAACTGGGAAGCAGAGGGGGTGGCCTAAACAAAAGGTTACTACAGAGAGAGATAGTGTGGATAAATTTGCTTGGTTCATTAAGTTCAAGAGGAATGAACTGTGAATTTGATCTCGTGTGTTTTGAGTTGTGTATTGTCTCTGCTCCTAATTGTGCAAGAGGTGGTAGATACTAGACTGTGAGTGGATAGAGTGGATAAGCTTATGAAATCCAGGAGAGATGAACTACAACTTTGACCTCTTGTGCTTCATTTGAGATGGGCACTGTCCACTTCAATGGGAGCGGAACTGACCAATCCGCAAGGGAGGACAGGCACTGCCATCAGGATAACACACCTCGATGGACTTGCGTGTATATTGTCCAAGTTATTACTCTAGAATGTGTGCTGGCGACTGTGGCCAACTTTATTCGCCGGACAGTCACTGACCTGTTCATACAGATTGTACGGGGGTACTTCCAGCCCTATACGGAGGCTTGCTTCTGCATACTTCAGCTCGCAGCCATTTAATATGGATTGGTGACCACTTGAGCCTTTTGTCCACAAATTATTTTTGATCTATACGTTGATGTACACACATAGCGGGCATGGGACACCAGGCCGGAGTTCGCGGCACTGATGCCCTGCACCCCACTCACCCAATTTTTTACACTAACATATGGAATTATTTCATGACTGGTAGCTGGCTGCACACGATAGACTGGAGGTACAAAGTGCATCTTTACATCAAACTGCATCTCCAATTATGGTGATCTTCCACACAACTAGGTATATTGACAGTGGCCACCATTCACCCTAATGGTTTAGATATGGGCCGGTATACAGCTGTATACAGTTTGTAGTAACCATGGCAACTGGGATTAGGAGTGATCTGCGCTCCGAAGCCTGGCATAGACTGCCTCCAACACTAGAGAACGGTGGGGGGTCTAAACCAATTATGGTCCAACAATGGACCACGCTGACCGACGAGGGATCACTACACTCCGGGTGTTTCGGGGTTCCTTTACAATAACGAAGTCCCATAGCAACATGGCCGGCTTTGATACCGGCACGTCGGTGTGCAAGCGCATGGGTGCCGTGGCAACGGTTTAAACAAACTGTATTCGAACTGCGCCATCCATGGAAGGTCGGCTTCCCTGCGATATACCACAGGATTAGGTAACAGCAGATGCTACACTGTGGCTGATTCAGTGTATAGGAAGATGCTGATATTTTATTCCACAGAATGTAGGTGCCACATTAATAGACGTTAAAATAATATATGTACATGACGCCATAACTTCTGTCAGCGTTTAGTTTGACACACGTGGTTTTGCACTGAAACTGCTCACTGGAGCTCAGTCTGTTTAAAGGATGTAGTGACATCTTTGACCCTTTCGGGATCCATCCTGTACTTCATCACAAGCGTACAACTGTGGAGATAGTTGTGGCCATTGGACTTTAGGGACACACAGCTTTGTGCTCCATATTTAGTTATACACTACTCCCTCTCACATGGGTGCAACACTAACAACCTGATCCCAAGGCTACAACACAGTAGCTCTAATCAATGTCCGTTACTTTTACAGCGGATGACGTAGATACCATATGTTACACTATTGCGGACCGTCTAATGCTACCCCCGCCCTGCCGGATGGACACCACCAGGCGGGTAAATAGGGAAGCGTAGTCTTCCTAGTTTACTATATTGTTTAAAAGTCTGTAGGCTTTAGTTTTGCTTTGACCTTTGGTAATAGATATTCCACCCGACTAGCCTGTACTTGCACTGTTCCCTCATCACAGAGGGTTAAGACACTATTAAACAACACAGCTCAAGATTACAGGTTAGTGTATCCTGGCGTTTGTGTATTGAATGGACATTAGACAACACTTGTATATTTACTTAAAACTTTTTCACCTGTTATTTCACCAGGTATACGACTGATCATACATTGATTTTCTACCTGAAAAAGATTGGAACAATTAGTCTCAAAGCCCTGAAGAAGGATGTATATTTGGAAATGCGTTGGCTATAGTTGTGGCTTGCAAATTAGTCTCAAAGCCCTGAAGAAGGATGTATATTCGGAAATGCGTTGGCTATAGTTGTGGCTTGCACAACATTTGAGCTCTTTGGATAGTGTGAACTCTGTTTAATTTGTACTTGATGATTGATACATATGCTATAGCACAACAGAGGATCATGTTGTTGCTAACTGATAGATTTCCTTAACTAAGTCGAATTGAGACATATTGTTACTCATCACCTTTTGATTTGTACAACAATTTTACTGTCTTGAATATTGACCATTTCAGTTATGCTATGCTTTAATGACCTATCAAGTATAACTTGTTTATGTTGATTGAGGGTAGGTTTTGCACCCTGACAACATTAAAGATGATTTTCTTGTATGCAAACTATGTCCTTTTTTAAGAATTCTATTTATGTTTGCTTTTATTGCATTACTCTATTGGCGTATGGGGTTGAGTTTTACTAGTAGCTCTTCTTTACTCCTAAAAACTTCACTGGAATTCTATCCTTTCATACTGCAAACAGGGCTTTGCGACAACAGGCTTATGTTGTTTGCGTCATCGTTTGAGTCTCTGGTGGCCTAGAGACTCTACTCTGCTGCACCAGAAACTAATATTAACTTTTTCCAAAATGATAGGATACCCACATAACTAGAATCTTCCTATTACCAAAGAACTTTCTGTTAAAAAGAAATGTAGTGCCCCTCCCCCTCTATTTGTTCACAATGTTGACCACAGCTTTGTTGTCCACGTTGAAATTTACTTTTGTATTCCACAACTCTCTGCCCCACAAATCCAACGTCACTAGCAATGGGAAGTATTCCAAGAAAGCTATGCTCCTCCATCCCCTTTTCCACTGCTAAGGCCACCTTTCCTCACACCATCTACCCCTCCAGTACACGCCACATCCTCCAGCACCCGCCGCATCTGAGAAAACGTGACCCTCCCACCTGACTGGGTCCCCCTGGAGCCACATAGACACACCATTAAATTCCTCCAGAAATCTCAGCCATACCCTACAATCCTCTCTAACAGCCCCGGAAGCCCTCACCCTGTGATGTGGGTACCTCACCCCTGCCATAGAACGGGCCGTATTCCTGCAAAAAGTGTAACCCAAAGCCACGACCTGACGCGCAAAATCGAGATGCCCTTCCAGTCTCTGCATATCCACCAGCGTCATCTTATGCGCCGCTAACGCCCTCTCCAGCAACTGTACCAGCTTGCTCACCTTGTCACCACTGAATCCAGCTCAATTCCCAGAAAAGTCTGAACCTCGCCGGACCCTCAGTCTTATCCTTTGCCTATGGCACTCCCAACTCGAGCATCAGCAACTGAAAAACCTCCAGCATTCTCTGGCACTCCTGTTCTTTGCCCGCCCCACTGATGAACAAGAAATCATCCAAATAGTGCATAACTCCCCCAAAACCAGAACTGTAAGTAAAATCCCACTGCAGAAAAGAGCTAAAATGCTGAAATAATGCACATGACACTGCGCAGCCCATCGGCAATGCTTTGTCTGCATACATGTTTTCTTAAAAACATTTCATTTGGTTTATATACAACACTTAATCAACAAACAAGGTTACATGCAATACTACACACCGTGACGGGGGTGTCATACAGCTTCATTTTCTTGGCACACGTTTCGTTTTTTCCCAGGATTTTCCATACTTTCCGCCATAGGGTCAGGCCCAGAGGGAAGTGTCTGGTGCAGGGGCTTTTTCATCCATATAATCCCTCTCAGGTAGCAGTGCTGTAGCGCAGGCTGTAGGCGTAGTGTGTCTATGGAGGTCTTGTCTCCCAGCCAGTGTGCCACGAACTGCAGCTGCCCCGCCAGGTGGTACAGCTCAAAGTTCGGTAGTTTGATCCCGGCTTACTCGTAGTCTCTCTGCGGTGTTCTTAGTGCCAAACTGTTCCTAACCCCCCCCACCCCCACACCACCCACAGGGATTCTCTTGCTATTGTGTTCAGTTGCCTGAAGAATTTCCCGGATATATTGTAGGGTATGTTTGTGAAATAGTACAGGAGACGGGGGAGAACTATCATTTTCAGCAGGGCTGCCCTTCCCACCATCTTCAGGGGCAACGTCTTCCAGAATGCCATTGACTTTGTGATGTTCTCGAGTGCTGGCAGCATATTGGCTTTGTGTGATGCCGTTGGGTCATGGTGTATATCTATTCGTAGGTAGCGGAAGGAGGTTGGCGCCCATTTCAGGCCTAGTTTGGGCACATGGTCTATATTAGTCCGTCTGAGTGCTGCTAGGGGATAAAAGGAGGATTTTTCTTTGTTGATGGATATGCCTGACAACTTAGCGAATGCTTCTACAATGTCTAATAGGTGTGGCAGGTTATCTTGTGGATTGACGTACAGGAGCATATCGTCGGCATATAACGAAATTAGATGGATGGTGTTATCTATTCTTATTCCCTCGCCACCGTACGCCTTCCTAAGGAAGATTGCGAGCGGTTCCAAGGCTAGTATGTAGAGCATTGGCGACAGTGGGCAGCCCTGTTTTGTGCCTCTATATATTCTCTATGCCACTGAGATGTCTGCCTTTTTTTACCCTTGCTCTGGGCCCTCTATATATCTGCTTGACCCACCACAGGAAGCCCTCTCCCATCCCAAAGTGTTTTAGTCCGTGCAGGAGCAAGTCCCAATTCACTGAGTCAAAGGCCTTGACCTTGTCTATGGAGGCAGCTGCACTCTCTTCCTGTCTATGGTTGATGTTGTCTATGACGTGATGTAGTCTTCTCATATTCCACGTGGTATTTGAGCCTGTTAGCTAAAGTTGCCGTAAGGATCTTCCTATCCTGGTTGATCATAGAGAGTGGTCTATATGATCCACAGTCCAGGGGTGGTTTCCCCGATTTCAGGATGCGTATTATTAATGACTCTAGCATACTATCCAGTAGTTGGCCCTGTGTATACGCCTTTTGATTTGCTTTTAGCAATTTAGGTATTATTCACTGGTTGTATTTCTTGGAAAACTCTCCGGGTAGTCTGTCAGGCCCAGGGGTCTTGGCTGTTGGGAGGTTTTCAATTACTGTTGCAAGTTCTTCTACTGTTAGTCGGGCTTCTAATACCGCTGCTTGTTCTTCTGTTCATTTTGGTAATTCTATTTGGGTCAAGGCCTCCTGTATCCCCCAGGTTTCTGCACCTTGATTCGGAAAGTACAGGTCTTCATAGAATTGCGAGAATACTGAATTAATGTCCTCTTGGGTTCTAACCACTTCCCTAGCCTTATTCTTACTTGCGCTTATCGGGTCTCTTTTGTATTTCTTGCTTGGTCAGCCAGGCGAGGAGTCTGCCTGGCTTATCTCCCTCAGCGTGTAGTTTTTGTACATTTTTCCCATAGTCTAGTTCCCCCAGCTTCTCCCAAATGGCGCTGCACTGTAGTCTTAATGATATTAGTTTGGCTGGTTCCTCCACAGTTAACCCTGCCTGCTTCTCTGCCTCCGCTATGTCTCTTTCTACATCCGAGAGCTCCCTTAGGATGCTCCTCTTGAGTCCCCCGGTTTTCTCTATTGCTGCTCCCCTGGCTATTACTTTAAAGGCGTTCCGTAGGGTTACAGACTGTCTACGCTGCCAGTGTTATGTTCGAATTATTCTTCTACGGTCTCCTGCATGTGTTCCTGGAATTCACTGTCCAGTAACGCTTCTGCTCTCAGTCGCCACGTTGGTGTAGGGGCCTTCTTATTTGTCTTTCCCCATGTCGCCAATAGCGGGGCATGGTCTGAGAGGGTCCTAGCCTTAAATTCTATGTCTATGAATTCCCACAGGGTTTCTGTTCCAGTGAAGATGTAATCTATCTGTGTATGTGTGCCGTGTGGGGCGCAATAGTGGGAGTACCCTCTGGTTTTGTTATGTGTCTTTCTCCAAATATCCTCCAGCCACAGCTGATTTAAGAGTGTCTTCAGGGCTTTTGCCGATGCTGCTGGTTTCTTATTTGTTGTCTGACCTGTCTAGCATCGGGTTGAGTGTACAGTTGAAGTCTCCTCCCCAGGTGTATGTCGCCCCTGTGAATGGAGCTAGTCGGGGAGCGAGTGTCTTGAAGAACCCTGTGGCATCATGGTTCGGGGCATATGTGTTTACTAAGCACACTTCTCTGTTTTCTAACAGTCCATGCACAATTACCAGCCTGCCCTCGTTGTCTTGTTCCACTGTTATAAGCTGAAAAGGGACATTGCGGCTTTCCACTTTAGTAGCCCACTGGCATGGGTTAATCCGTATACTCCGGCCCCCAACCACTTTCTTGTAATCTTGTACTGTTTTCCCTTCGTCAGGTGGGTTTCTTGTAGGATTGCCACTTTCACTTTCGATCTGTTTAGCCATGCATATACCCTTAGCCTTTTGACATAGTTATTCAATACCTGTACATTCCATGTGGCTATGCTTAACTCTTCAGGACTCAACATGGAAGCCCTTAATGCGACCTGTCTCATCCCATGGACCTGTTTGTTCCACCTGTTTGCGATTCTGACTGCTTCTGCTTAGTTCCTTGCCTTTATACCCTTGGCTTCTGTTCTCACTTCCATACTGTCTTCGACCGCTCCGTAGGGACGGTCCGTCTGACTTCTGTTGCCTTTCAATTGTCTCATATAGCTCCCCTCTTGCCTGTACATTTGTCCTTTTGTTCTGTGCGCGTACGCGCTGCTCTCTAAAGATGGTGTGTTCTCATGCTCTCGTTCCAACTTTCAACCAACGAACTTGAACTTTTAAAAAACGCCCAGCCACCCTGCCTTGCTCAGGCTCCGCTGCTTCTCTTGCACAGTCCCAGTTTCCTGAAAATGGACCGCCGCAGCGCAAGGCCTTCAAACTGGCATCATACATTTTTTGACATTTTGTGGGGTCATTCGTCGTGTCGACTGTTGGGGCAGCCTCAGGGTTGCTCTTCCTCTGTCTCTTGCTGCATAATCGTTCTGCTGTTAATTCCATGTCTGTCTATGTTCCTCCAGGCTCTTCCAGGCATGTTTGCTTATGCGGTTATGGAGGTGCGTTTCCATTGTTCTTTGTTTCTGGCTTCCAGTTGGGGTATGCCTTGCTGATCCATCCAGGCATATGCTTCTTCAGTGGTTTCAAAGAAGTGTGATCTGCCGTTGTGTAACAGTTTTAATTTGGCAGGGTATAGCAGCATACATTGTAGGTTTGCTTTCCTGAGGCACACTTTATTTGGTCTGAACCATGCTCTTTGCTTTTGTACAAGTACAGTGTAGTCCGGGTAGATTGCTAGCTTTGAGGAGTTTCTGGTGATCGCTCCCTCTTCTCTCAAGAAGGTTAGAATCTTTTCTTGGTCTTTAAAGTTCATGATTTTGGCTATCATGGGTCTCGGCGGGGCTCCTGGAGGGGGCTTTTTGGTCAGGGCCCTGAGGGCTCTTTCTACTGCAAAGCCCTGCGACAGTGTCTCCATGCCCACCTCTTGCAGCAGTAGGTTTTCTATATAATTCGTGGGGCCCATGCTCTCCTCTCCCTCCGATAGGGCAACAATACGACTGTTTGTTTTGTCGAGCCCTCCCCTCTGCTTTCTCGACCCTGTGCTCCAAGGTTTGTATTCTTCTGAGGATGTCTGTGAATTGGGATTGGGCGCTTGTAATGCTGTTGGTATTATTCTGCTCCTGCTGTTATGCTGTGTTTATTCGGTCCACCAGGGCCCTAACGTCTTGTCTTAGCAAGCCCACATCCACGATTACTGCATCCATTTTATGCTCAAGTGATGTCTTCAGCGCTGCTATTGCCTCTAGGATGGGGCCGTCTTCCTAACGCCTTGTTTGCTGCTCCAGTCCTGTTGCTCCTGTGTTTGGGTTTGCCTGAAGTGTGCGGGCCGTTTTCATTCTTACGGGCATATGACTCAATGCTGGTTTGCTTGCCCCTGCTCCATCGTTGCTTGTCTGGCATATCTCTGGCTCGTTGCTTGTCTGGTATATCTCTGGTCTCCTAATTGCTGTTATAGCACCAGTCGTTACTACCTTGCCTGTGCAGGTGCGATTTGTTCAGGTTAATTCCAGTTCTTTGGGGGCAGCTAGGGTGTTGTGCTAATTTCAAGACCCCCCCCTCCACTGTGCTCCTCTCCTTTCGTTGAGAAGGCCTCACTGCCCAGCTCTGTGAGCCAGGAGCTCAAACCACCCTTCCCGGCCTTGTTGTCTTGATCGGGTCGCTGTGTGCTGAGCTCCTCCTTCTCTTGATGTCTTCTTGCCTCGTCTGAAGGAAGGGGGCCTGAGGGGAGAGGGTGGCAGCGCTCATCGCACACCCCCGCCTCTTCCACAGTGTGTTTGCCTCTTTCTTAGGCTGTTCTTGCTCTCACCCAGTACGTGGGCTGGTTCGCCCCCCTCTTCCTAGGGCACAGCAAAGCCTCTGTCCGGCTGCGTTCTGTGTCCTTCTCTGCTGTCTCGCTGATCAGGACAGTGGTTGTATTATGAAGTTCCTCCCCTTTCCCTGCACAAAACCTGACGCCGTGTTCTGCTTCCTTAGTGCTTCCCGTGGAGGTTGGATGGGGGAAGTCCGTGTTCGCATTGCGCTCCTGCAGCCTTTGATTGCCGTATGCTGGCTGCCTCCCTTTGCCATGTACAGTGTTGCTTGTGTCCCGCTTGCTTCAGGGAAGAGGTTTCTTCTCGTTAGGGGGCTGTCATCGGGATTTAGGCAAGCCGCTCTCGCTGCCTCTTGTCCTGTGGCTCGGGTGGGATGTCACTAGCTTGCCTCAGCGGGTTGCTTGTGTCTACACGCTGCGCCTGCAGACTTTTTATTTGCCAATCTTCCTGCTTGGTGCGGTGGGAGTGGTGGGATGTGGGGGGCCGCTGCTCCATACCAGGAGTGCCCTCCCCAGCTTTGGCCCCGTTACATAGCTGCTTGCGCTCCTCTCTGGGGCTCACCTGTTCCCTTCTGCCGTTTCTTGAGGCTGCCCACGTAGCGGTCTGCTCCGCTGTGTTACTCGGCGGTCTTGCACCTCTCTCTAGTGCCGGCTCCCCTCCGATGTCATATCCGGCAGCTGATCAGCCTCTTCACCCACGTTGCTGTTGTGCATCGTCTCTGCTCTGCCATCAGTGCTCCAGCTTCCCTGTACTCGCCTGTGTGCCCGCCTCTCTCCACATTCTCCTCAAGCCGGCCAGCTCCCGTCCGCCATCTTGTCTCTCACTCTCCGCAACTCCGCTGCGAGCTGCCGTGTGGTGGCTCCTTACTTCCTCGCACAGCGGTTTTCATCTTGGATGATCCTGCCACTCTCCCACACCTTTTTCTGGAGTTTCTGGGCAAATCGGACCTGTTTGACGGATTTGAGCTTAGGATCTCTCAGGAGCTCTGAGATTCTGCTGCCTCACTGCATGGCCGCCAAGCCACGCCCCCATGTCTACATAAATTTGACCCTCATTGCATACCCAACAACCAAAAATCCTCTGGATGCTCCGGCAACAAACGATAAGCCTATTTGATGTCACACTTGGCCATAAAAGCACCACACCCTTTCTTCCTCACCAAACTCACCGCCTGATCCCCATTTGCATAGTGCCCACAAAAGTGATGGGTGGAAGGTTTTGAATGAATCTGTACCACTGGCAATGCTCCTGGCAACCTTCGACACCACCGTTTTTTAGCCCGTCTGCGCCATTGCAAAAGGGGTCCAGCCATATGCAAGATCAGTCAGGGACTGCCACCAATGGTAGCAGCCCAGCCTGAACTGATAGGCAAGGTCCCCTCTGCACGGAAACACAAGCAACCCCAGACATGTTTCGGCCTTGTTGGGCCTCCTCAGTGAGGTGCAGCTTGGTTCCCTATGGCGCAGCGAGCAAGGGACCCACGTCTGGGCATACCCTCTCTCACATAGTGAGACAAACTGTGACCACAAAAGTGATGGGTGGAAAGTTTTGAAAGAATCTGTACCACTGGCAATGCTCTGGGGAACCTTACACACCACTGTTATTTAGCCCGTCTGCGCCATTGCAAAAGGGGTCTGTTGGGCCTAGAGACCCAAGCTACTCCTCACTGATGACTCCCAACAAGGCTGAAACATGTCTGGGGATGCTTGTGATCTCGTGCAGAAGGGATGTGACCTAGCAGTTCGGGCTGGACTGCCCCTTTTGGGGTGGGGCCAAGTCTGATTTGCATATGGTCTTTCCCCTTCTGTAATGGCTTGGCAGGCAAAGAACGATGGTCTGGAGGGTTGGCCAGAGCAATGCCAGAGGTTAAGATTCATTCTAAACCTTCTAGCTATCACCTCTTTTGTTTTACTAATGTCCCCTATTTGCATAGGACACCCCGCAATCTTCTGGGGCAATGAAATCATTCACGGAGATGCCCTCTGGCCATGACAAATGGTGAAGCAACCTGAACCGGCTTCTATTTTAGGCACAACCCCTAAGGGGGGACACCACCAGATCAGTCGGCAAGTCCAAAAACAGCCCAACCACTATTCGTTCAGCCACCTCCTTCTGCAGCTTCACCCTCACCACCTTCGAATCCTCCGAGGCCGACCCCAAGTTTTCCACCCACCGCCACATCCTCTGGCCCTGGTACCCCAATTTAAAACCCTCACAGAAACCCACCTCCACAATCCTGGCCCCTTCCCGAGACATTCCTCCAGCATGTCCACCTTAACTAGAGTATAGGCCTTTCCCCAAAACCCCATGCCCCGCCCCAAAGGCCCCTGCCTCTCATCACAAATCATTGTGTGACGGGATGCCGTCCTATGCATCTGCTGCACTAATGTCTTAATTTGCACACCGGCCTAGAGCTACACTCTCTATTAAAGGCACAGCATGTTGCTGACGGCTGTCCCCTGCCTCCTCCCCCTGCCCCATTGAGGGCGGGGCGACCAGGAAACGGCTGGTACGGCACAGGTAAATGTCATGATGCCTACCCCCGGGCATCCGGATCAAGCCCATCAGCCCGGCATCCAGACATTTACAAATACCCCAGCAGCCCCAGCTAGGGACTGTCTGTGTTCGGTCTGGCGCCGTAGTCACCAGGCTCGTAATAAAAATCAGTCCTGGCGCCGTAGGCATTACTTACCTCATGCAGACCATGCTGCAAATAAATCCAAGCCAACGTGAGGCCTGGATGGGACTATTTTACTACAGGGACTATTTTTTTTTCTCGGGTGTGGTCCTGGGGAACTTCTTTCCTGGGAGTAATTTGGAGGCTATTTAAACCACGCCCGAACTGCAGCCCATGCTTCGTGTTATTCTGCATCCAGCAGCGTGACTCTCACCGTGCCTGCAGCCAGCATCCAGTCTTTTGCCACGCCCGCGTGCCTACAGCCAGCCTCCAGTCTTCTGCCACGCCCGCCTCGAATCCGGAGCTCCTAGAATAAAGAGGAAGAAAAGGACAAGGTTAGAAAACAAACTTATTTCAAATTCCTCACCTGATTCCGGACCCATTTCATCTCCCGACCTGGAAAGTACATCAGTCCTGTACGCGTCGCTTCGCCAGCTCCAGCATGGCGCCATACTCACCAGTTCTCACACAGCATCTTTCAATCTGGCACTGTCTCCATCATTTCTTTGCCGTACTCCGGCACCTAGGGGCACAGGAATAACAAGGTGAGCCAAGGGAATCAACAAATAACTCTTACCACCATAGACTTACCTGATTTACCACCGGCGGTATTATTCTCCATATCTTCATATGCCGCATCTGTAAAGAGGGAGAAAAACACGTTAACGCATGCAATAGTTACCAGACAGCGTTGGGTAACACAGACTCTTACCTGAACTCCAGCAGCAGCTACGAGACCTTCTTCTCACGAACTCAGTTGCAACTTAAGGAAGGAAGGGGACAAGAGTGAACATCGGGCACATTGAACTCTTTGAACTTGATACTTACCAATCCCACCTGGGACTTCAGAGTCAATGCTAACCGGAACTCTCCCAACGCCTTCAAACCAGTGAAGTAACTGGTATCTACGCGCCCCTGCAAGACACGCAGGATGGAGAGCTCATCTTTTACAAACATAAGGTGAGGTTACTAAGGGGATATCGGAGGTGATTAGTGGGGGAGAGCGAGAACAGTTGGGAGGCCATCACTAAAACCCAAAGGTGGCTAATCCCTGTCTCCACTTGCAGGAAAATACTTCTTCGGGTCCAGCAGCAAAGAATAGGCGGGCCAGTCCAGACAGTCATCTCTGCACTACGCATCACGTTGACGGAGACCGCAGCTGTCCGGGTCCGATCGACGCCCCTGTGGGGTCCAGCTGAGCGTATCCGTAAACTGCTCGCTGTATGAAGTGTTGGGGCTGGGTGCCATCCACTGCAACCATAAATCCATATCAATCTCCCTCCACACCGCCTGCTTGTCCTCACCCATCCTTTCCCTGAACTCTTCGTCATACCTCACCTTAGAAAAACCTTTGAAACTTGTTAATGCTTTCCTAATCACATCCATATATTTTAGCAAAGCTACACACCTCTCAGGGTACTTCTCACAGTAGACGCTGGCATATATTATAAATGCTTACGTCCAATTTTCATTCGTAACCGGTACGCGCGGTCTAGCCACCAGCTTCTGCTCCTCCTCCTACTCCCCCCCCATCCCCCTCCACTGTCACGATCTGTGCCCCTGACCCCCTCAGGTATAACAGCCCCCTGGCAGCAGTGGGGCTAAAGCCCTTCACACTGGCCCCAAGGGCCTTAAAACTCCATCAGAAACATACATGGAGTCAGTCCTGGCGCCTTTGGCACCAGGCTCATTATCGGGAATAAAGGAATACCAGTTTTGGACCTTAATCCAACATGGAGGTCTATTATACAGCTCATTTCTTTACAACCAAGCCATGCGGTCTAGTGTTTTGGGTGTGGCTGGCCCTGGAACTACTTTACCTGGGCTATTTAAACCACACCCAAACAGCAGAACACGCTTTGCGTTATTCTGCACTCCTGCAGCGTAACGCTCACAGTGTCCAGCTCCTGCTCATCTGCTTCTCCGGCAGCCCAATCCTGAAGCCCTAGATCCGGATTCCATTAATAACCTGGAAGAACAAGAAAAGCATTAGCGAGCAAGAACACTTGTGAAGTAACCGGTCTTGAATCCATCCTGCGCTTCGCTTACCTCGCCCATCTCTGGGTTTCACCACAACCTGCAAGGGAGAAGGAACAAGGTCAGCATTAACAAAGCACTTACCTGAGTAAGCAGCGCTTCGATTGCTCATCACTCCGGCACATCACCGCAACTTGTACAAAGAAGGGAAGAGAACACAGGTTAGCAATAAACACCAATAAACAGAGCAGCGCTCCGCGCATCAATAACTCACCGTGGTCTTCGCCATCGGCGCAGCAACTCCGAGATCGCAACCATCCCTGTGAAAACAAAAAGAGACTGTTAGGGAACAGCGTAGTGGAGCAAGACGCTGAGAGGACATAGAAGATGGAGGGAAAGCACGAGACAGAATAAAGACGGAAAAGGCATTATAACTCACCTGGAAGACAGCAAGCAGAGTCGGAGTCACAGCCGGTCTGGACCCGACATAATGGCACACGGACCAGTGAAGCAACTAGGTCCACGGAACGCCCGCACCAGCCACGCGCCCCTGCACAGAGACGCAGGACGGAGAGTTCAACGCACAAAAACCTAAGGTGAGCGATAACCCCAAGGGAGGGGATTTGGACCAGAGGGAGGTGGGAGTCCACCCATCACAGAACAAGTATCTTAACCCTCCATTCTCCTGTTATAGGTGCTACCCAACGTCTGGCACATAACCAAACAGAGAGGGGTCCGGGATAGCGCTTAGACCTCCATCCAGTATCGTGTGGCGCCCCAGTGGATACCAGGTGTGCGTAATGCCCACTTTAGTTCTCACCTCGCTATGTAAGAGCTTGAACACATCTACAAACTCTCTGGTCCAAATGTTCTCTTTTGTAGCCACCATCAAATGCACGCCAAAAGGCTTTGTAATACCAGCTTCTTAGGCTTCTCTGCGCTCTCCCCTGTACTTACAGTAGGCACCTCCACCACCCCCTGGACCACAGGATCTGGGACCTTGTCCGTCTGCACTTCCACCAAGGCTACACCTCTCCCATCTGCCTTCACCAAGGCCCCTGCTGTCACACCCCCATCTTCCTCCCGGCCACAGATAACTTGACCCTATTTGTGCCCCCCGCCGACCTCCCCCCCCCCCAACCTGACCCGCAGACCATTCCCTGCCCTGCTCACCTCTTGCTGCCCTATCGTCACCTAGCCGCGTCATCCTGGCCTCCACGCCGCTACTCCTCATTTCTTTCCCCAGCAGGCTCCTACTGCGTGGACAAAATACAGCAGGGTCTCCGACCCATTTCCCCTGCAGTCTCTCCCCCTACTCCTGTACCCCCAGCCCTATCCTCCCCCTCAAGTCTCTCACTGCGCCGTCCCCTTTCTCTTCCAACCCACTCCCCTTGGCTCCTCTCCACCCATGGCAACCAACCCTCCTCCCCACCTTCATCTTCCCCAGCTATGTACCATTCATGTTGCATACACTGGCTTGAGCCGGGCAGATCTTCCTCGGGCCAGCACGGGGCATCCACCCTGATGCTCCTATGTCGTATTCTTAGTGAAGTCGCACCAACCCCTACCTGCTGCTCTTCTCTTCTCGGGCGAGGGGTTCCCTCCACCGCCCTGCGTTACTTCGTACTAGAGGCTGTACCGCACCCTCTAGGCTGTCTGCTTCTTGTCGCTGGAGGGATCGCTCTTCTCTTCCGCTGCAACGGGGGCCATGCCCCACCCTCTGCATCCAAACCGTTGAATGGGGAGGCCGTACCATGCCTTCCCCTGTCACTGCCATCCTCCGGGGAGAGTCCTCCTTCTCCCCCATGCACTCTTCTGCAGGCAGTTCCTACCTTGCCCCCTCTACATGCCGCCCAGCCCCCTCCACATCCCCACTGTCTCGCTCCCTGCCCTCTTCCACCCCAACCCCCCTCACTCACACCCCCACCAGCAACCGCCATTCCAGGCCCATGCCTGAACCACCTCTCCTCTGCTCCTGCCGCCCCTCACTGCCCTCTTAGTTATATCCTCCCTGCTTCTGCACTGGCCTCTTTTCCCCAAGGCTCCCCCTCTCCCTGCCAACGAGCTACAAGCCACCACCATTGCGAGGGCCCCGTCAGAAGCCGCTCAGCACTGGGGTCTCTACAACCCCCTTGACCCTTGTCTCCTGTCATGTTCTGCACTGCCCCTTCCAGCTGGGCCTTCGACGCCCTGCTGTTAATGCTCAAGGCCGGCGTCCACTACCCCCAACATGAGCCCTTCCGAACCCTTACAGACGGTGGCCCTAGGAAAAATTCCAAACTGGAAGGACCAGAACCCTTTCTGATGGCATCACCGTGAGACTGCAACCCTGTTGTGCTCCCAGCAAAATAGGCATATATATGTCAACTTAGCGCCCTGCAATGTAGATCCCCCTACTAATGTTTATCTCCCACCGTTTGTCTACATCCGTTTTTTTTTTCAAAGAACCCCCACCTCTCTAAACCAACTAAAACTTCTGACCCCAGCACTGCTGCAGCAGGTCGAGAGGGCCGCGTCCCGCACTGCTCCCTGGTGGTGTGTGATCCACACTACAGACTGCTGTGTCCAACGGAGCAGCAGGCAGGTCTGCCGCCTCACATGAGGATCCGGGAGAACACGGCCACAGCCCTGTAGCCCAACCCACACCTCCTGGACATGGCCCTGACACGGGCCTGCACCAAGGGGTGGGTGTCCCGCCCGCTCCCCTTCACCAGGAAACTTTTCTAAAACCAAGCGGCCGGGGCCCAGAGCACCCAGCAGACCGACCACCTACCCAAACAAATTACACATCCTTTAGTTGGTTTATAGTGAAAAGGTCGAACAAAAAGTCTCTAAAAAAGTCGCATTTTTTTCAATGTTTTTTTTTCGAAATGGGGGGGTTCCCCTCAACCCCCCTTTTTATTTTTTTTATTTTACCCTTTTTTTTACTTACCTGACCCCAAAAATACATATAAATAAATAAATAATAAATTCGACCTTTTTTTCGAGGTTTTTGTTTCGAGATTTTTTTTTCGACCTTTTGACTGACCACCCCTTTTTTTTGGTTATATCTATATTTATTTATATGTATAATCCCGCCCCAAACAGACACCACAAAACTGGTCATGAGCAGCCCACCAGGCCCGACCCGGCAGGGAAGGAACAGGAGCAGCGACAGGACGCTCATCACGCCACCAACCGTCGATTGCTCCCGAAACTTCCCATCCCCTTATAAATCCCCAGGAAGAGGGGCACACTATGCCAGCTCACTGGCCTGTGCAGCGCCCAATACCACCCTTGGGTGAAACGGTTGCGCATACTCCCCGGCCCCAGTCCCCACATTCCCCATCTGGATTTGAAGTTTTAGCATGAGAAGAGTTGAGTAGAAGCTACATAAATCTAGTTATTTCTCAAAGATCTATGGTAGCACAGTTTCCAGGACTCTACCTTCATGCGCAGGGTCTTATGCTGTCAGTCTGGCCATTTGGTTTGATTTGGGATCGGGAGTTGTAAGAGGACTTTGCATACTAAAAAAGAAACGCGACAAGGGGAAAAATATTTGGTGAAGAGTTTAGGCACGTACAGCCAGACCGGGCTGTATGACCGCACATTGCCTTACATGCACCGTCAGGTGACCTTTGTGCCATGGTGGATGACTTTATGGTATTTAGTGAGAACAGGGAAATGCTGTGGGAAGAACACGTGAACTACAAAGAAAAGATATGTAACCGGCTTAACCTGTTGCATGGCCTGGCTAAACCACAGATGGCAAAAACAATAGCAGAGGGTCCGGGAGGAAGTCTGCGTCTTGTACACAGAATTGCACTAAATCTGTTCTGGCAGACGTGGACTGCGGTCCAGAGGTCAATCTCGAAGAAAATAAGTATTTTAACGTTAGTGAATCCGGGACTGAAACTGGGATTTGTGACCAAGAGCTAATGGTAACTCTTGGCATTCTCTGGGCTTTTTTTGATGACCAAGACCTAAATGAGAGCTAGCATCCACTGTACTTTTTAAAGTGAAATATGTTCGATCTCGGCTGTGACTGCATATAATCTATTGAGCAATATAATTAATTGACCAGCCTAGTTTATAGAGTTTGAAAGGTAGAAACAGAATCCCATCACCATTTACTATTTGGTTAGAATCAGAAAGGTAGCAGGCATTTGTGTGTTTGTTTTTTAGAATCTTTGTTTTCATTTTTTTTTGTATGTAACAACAACTTGTGATGTCTGCCACATGGTTTCCATGAGAAGCTTCCCCAAGGGCTGCTTCTGCCTATAATACGAGATCATGTTTTTTTTTATAGTTGTCTTCTTGGTAAAGTTGTACAGAGTGAGCTCTGATGTATTGTATTAATGGATTGAGGGTAAACGAGGAATACACTATTTAATGCAATAATACAACCATTAATATAGCAAAATTACATAATTCATATAAAATAATTTCACAATTCATTTACAGCCACTCAGATGTAGATCTACTCCACCATAGTGAATCCCCAAATTTTGATTTTATCAGATGGATCGTAACCCACATAAGCCCCCTTCCCCCAACATGTGCACTTCCCAGTATTAAACCGCTTTCTATTTTCATCATGAAGATGCTCATTTTCTTTAGTTCTTTAATCCCAGGCCAGAAAGTGCAGCAGTGGCTGGTGCTTTAAGAATGAGGAACAGAACCCAGGAGGGGAAACCTTTGACACCAGCGTGGAAAAGGAGCAGTCCTTATCTTATTACAGGGCACTAATGCGATATGGGCAAAGCTAACACGTGTGTGTTCTTAGAGGGCAAATATTGGCATGCAACCACCTAGGACATGATTTCTTGCACTGGCAACAGCACGTTATGGGTAAAGTGAGTTATTATAATGTTTTATATGGAAGATACTTCCGTTAATAGGGGCAGCAAGCATAGAAATGATTTCTTACATTTTCAGAGTACTTGCATATGTTGTGGGTAAAAACATCATAACAGTGCATTGAAAAATGTTTGTGTACTGTTGTCATCCACCGTTTAGTGGATAATTTTAATGTTTTGATTCTGTAAAATCCGATTTTTTAAAGTTGGGTGAAAAGCCATACACTTTACAAAGTATGGTTTAAAATGCACCATTTTAACCCATGAGGTCACCAGATTACTCTGGCTGGACCCACACAAACCCCCCTTGGTGGTTTGGGGCTCTCTCGTTACACTGGTTTGCTAGCGCATGTTAGTGGAAAATATTCTCCCTGCTCAATGGAATAAATGCTCAAACCACCACTGCTTAAAGCCCACTATTCAGTTAGAACTGAGTAGACGTACAGCCCTTAAAACCTAGGTTGAATGTATACAGTTTTGCCATGAATGACTAATTGTGTTATCTGCTCAGTTATATTCCTGTTAGATTCCTTTCCTTTCAGTCAGTGGTTACTTTCAAGTGTCAAACTAGGTAATATCCCATAACATTTCTTCTGCACTGCTTGATAGAATTCAAATAACAAATCCTTTTTTTTTCTTAATGCAGATGCAATAAATCCTGCATGACTGTCGGATCACACCTTTGTTTTAGAACAGGCTACAAGTAAGCCCACTTTTTAAATATTGATGTTTCATTCAAAGGTATGTAATTTAAGTTAGTCTGTGTTTTTGGCATACTCCCCAATATTGAAACATGCTACAAGATAGAACAGATGAACATTTTCTGCATGTGATCTCCCACAGTCCCTAAAGATTGGGTTGTGAGGATGGAACCTAAGGGTTCTGTGATGCTAACAGAGGCCCGACCCTCTCCTCGGCACCGTTTCAGGTGTCCCCTTTCGTCAGCCGAGGTAATTTTCCTAACCTACTTGCCATGACCTCATCGGGGAGCAGGGACGCCCGCTCCATACGGGCTTGGCAGGTGCCACAGAGCAGGATGAGGCGGGAGCAGTGGGGCACATCGGATGGAAGACACTGGGTGATACGCAGTGCAGCGATGTGAAGCCACCGGAGTCGAGAGAGTCACGTTGCGGGATCAGAGAGGGGCGGGGGGAGGCCAGAGATACATGAGGACATGGCAGCAAGGAGAATGGTGGCAGCAATCTGCAAGGACGGGAGGGTGGCCATGATGGGTGGGGCGGGGTTACTCAATTTAAAGGACAGGCGACCCTGCCTACAATGAAGAAGAGATTGGTTGATTATGTTAGTGACGTCTATAAAAGGACTCGGAAATGAGGTAACATCGTTCCTTTCTTTGTGTGTTGACAGGAAGAGCATAACCCCAAATAAAAAGCTGGACACTGGTGGGCCTATTAGGAGAAGAAGAGTGGAGCGACTGTCTTATTCGAAAGGAGAGAAGAAGGGGTTATGAAAAGGTCTGTAAGGGTGAAGAAACCCTAACAAGGAATAACCTACCTCTTGCCTACTGATGATAAAACGTGTTATCCCACATCGTTGAGTCTGCATGGACTGTCATCTCCACATGGGTAAACAGTCGAGGTTTGTGGGTAGAGGATGCTTCCCGTGGCAGTTGGCCATAGAACTGCATCAGTAGTAAAATAGGTAATTAGACTTGGATGCTCGGTTCTTAAAGAGTTGTACCTTGTACATGTACTTGTGTTTGTTTCCCACCCCATTCTTGACACCATTTATCATCAAGCTCTCTTTCAAACTGCAGTTAACTCCCTTAGACGCTCTTAGGCCTTTAACCAAGAAATCTAACTTGATACAGGACACTTAGCCCTTTAAGTGAAACCAGAACCTACTTATTTCCTTTCTACTTTGGTTTATTTTCTCTAGCGCTTTATTTTGACTGCATAATGGCACTGCAAATATTCCAGACAGGAGGGACAACCAAGAGGTTGAGCATCTCGGCCGTAATAGGAATACTACAACTTTAAATTGTGATCAAATAATAATCTAGATTTGTGTTTTTCCTAACAATAAGTAAATCCAAATTTGAGAGGGATAAGGAGAAAATTCTATAGGTGCGTAGCTTGAACAGACAAACTTTCCTGCCGATCCGGAAAAGGTAAAAAAGGCACCAAATGCAGTCCTGCCTGTTGAATGCTGAAGTGCACATCTGGGAGCGTAATAGTGGAATTTGGGAGGCAAATGGAAAGGTTGGTATGAATGCACAAGAAACAAAGCTTTAAACTTGTTACGGTTGGAGACTGTGAGCTGATAAAGGACACGATCAAAGTGTTCAAGACTCATCGGAACAATAAACATTGGCTCAGTCTTGGGCGTTGCTCCGCCGGCTGCATACTCTTTATGGACCCTGGCTTTTTGGCCCCCCAACTGATGTACTCTCCTTACTTCGGTAGACTTTGTAAAAATAAATTGGGAGAAGATTGCAGCTTCTCTGTCCCCTGATTTGCAGGTGAAATCCAGGTGCATTGCTGGTTTTTATAAACTAAACTTTTTTGATACTTTTTTGCCACTCCCACTGAGGGGGCCGGTAGTGGCCTGTACGGTTTTTGGCAGTCTTGATTATTGTAACACAACTCTACTGGCCCAGCCCAAATACCACATTAAGAGACTCCAAATTCTCCAAAATTCTGTAGCTCCTTTAGTTGGCCTGCCTCGATATGCATATATTTCTCCTATCTTATCTCAGCTTCACTGGCTCCCGTTGGAAAACCAAATTAAATTTAAGCCCTCTGTTTGATCCACCGAGCCCTGCATAAATAAGGGGCTCTTTACTTCAGAAGGTTATTCCCTATTCTCCAGCCAGAACCCTTCGATCAGTAAATACAGGCCCTCTTGTTGTACCTAGGTTAAAAAAGAAATTGGTGGGTGTTAGGGAGAATTCTCCAAAATGGCTAATTTCCCTTACCTACTGAGTCCCTCAGCAGCTTTGCTGGATTTCTAGGGTTTATTTGTTTCACCTTGTAAGAGTATGGGCCTTTTTTCCCACTCTTGCATGTGTTTTGTTGTGTGTATTTTTACCAATTGTGTGATCTTGGGCTCTGGAGCCTCACCTACTCCATGGGCATCATGTTCTTGTGCGTTCCACAGCACCTTCAGTGCAGTGACACAGGGATGTCTTTTAGACTTCCCACTGACTCCATTTGTCTGGGACTGACTACTGTCTCCCAGTAACATGTAAAGTTGCCATTAACTTTAGGTTGCTGTTGGTACTCTTGTTCAGAAGGGAATGTCATAGCATTTCGATGCTGGACTGCCCATGTGGGTGGGACAAAGACTGATAAGTAAATGAATATTTCCCATCTGTTAAAGGTACAGTGAGCAAAAAGCAGATGGCTGCGAACTCTAAGTGGTTAAAAACCACTGAACAGGTTATCATGCCGTGTTCTTTCGAGAGAGGGGCGCCTGCTACCTTTTTTGTATTTTTGGAAGGAACTTGGGGTTGGTCACCCTAAGTTAGCTGGGGGCAACCAGACGTGGACTCCCTGCTCACTGTGCTCAGAGAGGCACAGCTTCACCTCACTGATGAGGCCCAACAAGGCTGAAACACGCGAATGGGGTTGCTGTTGGTACTCTTGTTCAGAAGGGAATTGTCATAGCATTTTGGTGCTGGACTTCCCATGTGGGCGGGACAAAGACTGATATGCAAATGAATATTTCCCATCTGTGAAAGGTACAATGAGCAAAAAGCAGATGGCTGCGAACTCTCAAAGTGGTTAAAAACCACTGAACAGGTTATCATGCCGTTTTCTTTTGAAAGCGGGGCGCCTGCTACCTTTTTTGCATTAACTTTATGTAGTCTCTTTAATCACAGACCCAGTACACCCCATCTTACATGGAGTATTGGAAAGGGTTAATTCTTATCCCTTTTTGTCTGTTTCTCTTGGAGCACTGTTTTGCTCCCTTTTCATCAAGACTTGGCTGGTGGCATTGGTAACTACCCAATTTTTCATACCGTGGTTATCTTAAATAACCATGGTATTGTTATAGGCTATTTTATTAGCCTCGAACATAAACCCGATTGACCAAATATATTTTATTTCGGCTCCAGCTGGGTTTCTTCACCATTTCTTTTTGTAAAAGTCTTTCTCGTGTTTTACTCTGCGTGCCAAACCATGTTTGGTTCCTTTGTTCGCCGTCTTTTTGCGGGCTTCTGCACAGAAGCCCTCCTTAAGGCACCTGAAAGTCTGGGTAGGCAGGATGTGAGGGAGGGGTTTTAGGACACCTGCCATGGGTTCCCTTGGTAACCCAAGTCGCACTCCTGTTTGATTGGCTGGGTGACTATCTTTGCCAGGACTGCCACCCTGCTGTGACAGCCAGGCTGTGTGAATGGGGGAAAACTGCATAAAAAGCAGGTCTCAGGGACTGGAAAGGCAGAGTCGCCACTGGAACGAAAGAACCGACAAGGAGCTGACAGAAGAGGACCCCCTACAACGACTGAACCGCCCGGTGAAGCCCTGCTGCAGGTCCGAATCTTCAGAATCCGACGACAAGAGAGGATCCTCCAGGAATCTTCTTCCCTTGAGCTGGTGGGACCAACCAGTTTGCCCAAACTTCAAGCCAGGACCCCTCCTCTGGTCGAATATGCTGTACAGAGCTACAGTGGGCCGGATAGCCAGGAAGGTCGGACCGTGCTTGGGTTTTAAGGAGCGCACCTTTTATTTGTTGCTTTGCTCTGCTGCTGGTTTCTTCCCTGGGTAGTACAGGACCCACCAGTCTTCCTACTTCTTGTCAGCCCGACAGTCGTTTCAGCAACCGTGAGCCTGCAGAAACTACCAGGAACGCCAGCCTCAGCTACAGCTCCCTCTCCGTTTTAAGATATTGTGCAAATCCGGTTGTCCGTTTCGTTCAGCCGCTGTGTAAGTGTGTGAAATCTTTCTCCAATCCGAGGGCTTGTCCTTCTCTTCTCTTTGAACTAACTTTTCTGCTGACCAACTCCGCCCGGAACTCGTGGCACGAACTTTACTGCAAACTACCCTGAACCGTGTGATCTTGAGCAAAATACTTTTGACCTATTGACTTTGGCCCTAAGCCTTTTTTTACCTGATTCTATCACTGTAGTTCCTCTTGCTCAATTGCCCTGAGTATTTACCTGTTGGTGTGGTTCAATTTCTATTAACTTTGTCTTTCCCTCCCCTTTTAAATTTCTGGAGTGCCATTTTGCTCCCTCTTAATTTTGTGAGCTTAACTTGTCTGGAAACTATTGGGAGTGGTGTGGTGTATTAAGAGTGTGATTTTTAAACTGCTTTACTTTAGTGAAATGTTATTTTGTATTTTATTTATTTATATAGCGCACCAGGCTCATGGGCAACCGGGTGCATCACTTGGTTACAGGCATAATAATAGCAGGTAGAGACATTATATATACAGACAAAATACATAAACATATGACAAAAATATACAGATATATACAGATATATACAAGTGATGCAGTGAGCATACAGGTGTGGGATAGGGAAGTTTAAGGCATTGGGCAGTAGATACTGACTCTAAGGTAGGGTCAAAGGTAGGTCGTGGGTGGACAGCCAGGCTTTGGCTTTGCGTTTGAAGAGTGTGAATGACGGTTCAGCTCTAAGGGGGTTAGGTAGCGAGTTCCATAGCTTGGCTGCTAAGACTGGGAAGCTACGCCCACCGGATTTTTGTAGATTGAAACATGGGATATCAAGGCAGTAAGCTTGGGCACTTCTCAGTGGTCTGGAAGTGGTGTGTCGAGAAAATCTGCAGGCTAGGTAGCTGGGGGCTTGGTTGGCAAGGCTTTTGTGTGTAAGCACCAATGCTTTAAGAGAAACTCTTTGGGAAACTGAAAGCCAATGGAGGTTCCGTCTGGAGTCTGAAATGTGCATGTTCCTGGGGAGGTTGAGGGCAGCTCTGATTGCATTATTTTGGATGATTTGTAATTTTTTTAGATTGCATTGGTTGGTACCCAGATAAAGTGCGTTACAGTAGTAAATTTTGGAGAGGACCAAAGTCCTGGCAAGTGTAGTGCAGTTGGCTGGTGAAAGGAAGGGGCGGCATGCTGTGATGAGCTTACAAGTGTAAGCTGCCGCAGAGGATACTGCATTGGTTTGTCTGGATAGAGAAAGTGTAGAGTCAATGTAGATGCCAAGTGTTTTGGTTTCTTTAGCAACATTGATGGTGTTGCCATCAATAATGAATGATTTAAATGCTGGATCAAGTTTACTAAGTCTTTGGTGTGAGCCAAGGATGAGAAGCTCGGTCTTTTCGTCGTTTAGGCACAGTTCATGCTGAGCCATCCAAGCCTGGATGACTTGGTAAATGGCATTGATGGCTAAGGAGTCCAATCTTATGGTCTCCTGTGATGGGGATGAGTATTTGAGTATCATCAGCGTAGTTAGTATACGTGACGCCCAATAGATCCAAGATGTCAAAGAGAGGTTTTGTAAAAACAGTAGGGGAAACCCATGATCCTTGGGGGGACTCCACAGGTGACAGGAGAGGGTGCAGCGGTTGCAGTGGGAGAGAAGACCCTCATGGATCTATTGTCAAGGAATGAGGTGATCCAGGCAGTGGCTGAGTCCGAGAAGTGGGCAGCAGTTTTCAGGTGACGGCATAGGATTTGGTGGTTTACTAAATCAAAAGCTGCAAAGAGATCTAGAAGGAGTAATAGGGCAAGTTTGCCCTTGTCCTTTAGGTCCTCAATCTGGGTTTTGAGGGCCATAAGGGCAATTTCAGTGCCATGGGGTGGTTGGATCCAGATTGCCTTAGTCCTAAGAGATTATTAGTTTCCAAGTACTCTTGTATCTGGAGGTATTCTGCACGGTCAAGAATTTTGAGAAGAAAAGGGACCGTGGTGATCGGCCGGTAGTTAGTGGGTATGTTGGCATCCAAGGTGGTTTTTTTTAGGAGTGGAATGACCCAAGCATCCTTGAGGTTGTTGGGGACGATCCCAGAGCTGAATGACGCGTTTATAAGGGTAGTGATGAAGGGGGCTAAGTTATGTGAGGCCTCCTTAATGATAGTGGCAGGGCAGAGGTCCCCCTGACAGTTGGAGGGTTTGAGGGTGTTGATGATGTGTTCAACTTCCAAGACGGAGAGAGGTGAAAAGCAAAAAGGTTGCAAAGATTAATTGTTAGTTTTGGGGTACTCCTTGGTAATGTTGTATGAGCGATTAGTCTGCAGGCTGTTTTTTTTCTCATTAATTTTAGTTTGGAGGGTAGCAATCTTGCTCAGGAGGGCTTTTTGAATGTTGGCACACCAGATACTGTCTTTGGGACATGTATCTGGTGGGGTGGCTGGAGATTCTAGTTCCTTAAGGATTTTGAAAAGCTCCTTAGTGTTGGATTGGGCTAGTTCAATACGTTTATTATAGGACTACTTTTTGGCAGAGAGTATGGCTTCTTTGTAATTTAGAGACACTAAAGCGACACTTGCTTTGTTAGCTACCGTGGGGTGACTCTTCCTTTGTGATTCGAGAATCCTTTTTTCCTTACGAAGGGCTCTCAACTGAGGGGTGAACCAAGAGTTGAGGTGGGCCCGAGGTTTGGCCCACCTCAACTGAAGAGCAAATAAATGTATTCTTTTACTTCAAAACCTTGAGTCCGTGTTTGTTTGAATCATAGCAATTGCTGTCCTTTGTGTAACTATTTGATACTGCTCACTTGCTCTTGAGATAAGTCTGGCTTCTCAGCCATCGCTACCACTTTTACTGTATAGTACAGGCCTGTACCAAAGGTGAATTTTTACTGTCACTTGTAGTCTTAATTGTGTGTGGTGTTCCCAAAGGGTACTGCATATAATTCTGCCTAACAGTCAGCGGCACTTCTTTCTCTATCATAGCATCAGCTCTTTGGAATACTCTTCGAACAGCATTGTGGTGTATAGAGTACCATGTCCAATTCCGGAAATCATTGCAGACCTTTTTTTGATCTTTTGTAAATTTCCCCCACTTCCTCCTTTGTCCCTGCGCATTGTAGCGCTTTTCAGCGCCAGGATACCTCCGGGTGACAGTGCACTATACAAGTGTTATTAACATAACATTACATAACATAACAATAGCAGTTTTGTTTTGAATTGCTTACTATCGCCCAATGTATTAATGTTGCACCCAAGTAAAACAGGCATTACGTTAGTTGAGACCACTTAAAGCAAAGTTAGTCGGGCAAGAGTGACACGTTCCATTATATTCCAATAAACTGATAAATTGTGAATTCTCATAAATGTCTGCTTGGTCACTATTCTAACGTTTGGGGGTGTTACTTGTATACATACAACATTGGAGGCTGATACATTGGAATATGTATGCTTCTACCTTAGCCTATGGTAGGCTAAGGTAGAAGCATACATATTTCATGAAAGGGGTAAGACAAAAAGGATCCCTGAAGCACTCTACAAGACAAAGTAATCCAACCCGAACGGAAAGGGGTCATAGACACCATCTGGGCATGGTTGTTCAGAAAAAATGTGAACAAATCTAAGGCCAGGTCAGAAATACCCGTGGATGACAGTCGGGAGAGGAATAGTTGGTAATTCACAGCATCAAAATCTGCCTTCAGATCTAATAAGATCAAGGATGCTACTCTTCCTTCATCAGTAACCTTTCAGAGCTCATCCACAGCATCTACCAAAATAGATTTTGCCCATACCATGCCAGAACCCACCCATCGTTTGATACATAAATGAATCTGCCTCACCTACTTGGGAACATGGTGCAATCTCCCACAATGTTTTCAGTTGTCATGCCTGCTGCTCATTCTCCATAGGTCCACTAGTTAGGACATCCTTGAAGGTTTCAGTTTCATGTAGCTTCATGGATAAGATCACATCTTGAGTCTCCTGTGGTTCACATGTTTTTCATAATGATCAGAGAGCTGACCTGAAGGAATTGGATTCACTCGAACAAACTTACTTTACTTGGCTGAAAGCCATCAAAGTACAAAGTTCTGGATCCAGGGACTGACGAGAGGAAGAGCAGCAGCGCACTTGTGTCGCTCCAAAGTCATGCTCAAGCGGCACTGTTTGGCTGAGCGGAGGTGGAGGTGAGGTTCTCCATTCACGAGAGGTGATAATTCCTGCGCTAATAAAAAAACAAGGCGCTCATCGTGTTAAGTTATTCAACTGCTCTCCTGCTCTTCAAACCTTCTAAATATTTGATCAGGCCCTCCCTGCCATCCGTTGACCGCAAAGGATCCAATTCAATCCTGATTACAGTCTTAATGATATGTGGCTTCGAGGAGGGCTCAGGAGTGGAGGGAAGACGACTTAGTTAGCCCCTTAAGCTAATAAGGCTTTCCCCTTGCCCTCTCTGTGTTTTTAACCTTTATTGGATTTGCAATGTGCAAAAGGAAAGCAATCTCCCAGAAACCAGTTCAACCTGCACCGAAAAGACCTCTGGTTGGGCCATCAGTACAATCATTATCAGTGGCCAGTGACCTCATAGTAAAGATTGAATCTCTTGTCGCCATTTGTACGCCATCTCTTCATACAGGTGATAATTTGGTCAAACCTTCTGGTTTTACCTCAAAAATGAACACTAACCCTATAAGCAGCGACAGGTGGAGTTCAAACAATGAGTGGATTTCATTACCAATTTGAGGTCACCCATCCACCAAACTTAGAAGGAGGCAGAGTTTACAGATATCCGGCAAACCTACATGAGCCTGCTGTACCAGTGTTGCAATCTTCTATAATAACAGACAGCCTTTCCACTCCTGTAAATCTTCCAACCCTAAATCTGCCAACCCTAACAAAAGATGTAATCTCTTTAATAGCAGAAGACATTACTCTGACCAATAGAGATCTACCCCTCAACACCAGCAAACATAATAAGGATACTGCTGATTACCAAAGTATTCAAGCACCTCTGCAGTTACTAGTCAGTCGGGCACTCTCCCCTTGTGGACCACCAATCCAGCGCAGGATCTGCCACTAGGTTGAAAAAAAAACCTGAACCATGTCCCCCTCCGCCCAGCCCTCCAGCGTCACAAAGAACTGGCATAGGAATCCCTCTGCAACGCGTTGGGTGCATATAGTGTGGCCAAGGTCACCCTCATCCCCTCCCCCTTTTATCCCAAGGAACTCGCCCCTCAAAGCCCCTCCTAATCTGCACCCCCGTCATCTGAAATGCTTTCCCAAGTAGGATGCGTACTCACTCCTTCTTGCGGTCCCTATGAGATTCCCAATATGCCTTGCCTATGTCTTTCCCCTTTATTGCTGATTCCACCCTTTGCTTGCAGTGAGTCTCTTGCAAAAACAGGATTGCCAGATGCTGTTTGTGGAAGGTATTGCTAACCGGTGATCTTTTATTCTCTGAATTAAGCCCCTTCACATTGGGCATTGCCACCTTCAGCTCAGCCATCGCCCTTTCCCATTTTTCGCCATTTGCCACTCCATATCCCTAGGGGACATCCTGCCTTCTTCACCTGTGTTAACAGCTGCATTGGCCCCCCCCCACACCCCCAACACCTCCTGGAGTCCCATACCACCCTCTCTGCTCACTTTCCCCCTCTAAGACGTTGACCTTCTGTCTCTCCCAACCTGGCCACACCTGTTGAACCACCAGGAGCACGGCCCCTGCCCTGGCTGCATTGCTAGCTCCTCCTTCCCATCATCTTCTTTCCCTGATGCCACCCCTACTCTCGTCCTGTTTTAATTCACCTGGTGAGCCTCCCTCACACACCAGACCTCCCCAACCCCCCCCTTGTGATGTCAATAAACCCCATACCCCCCACAACAGAAGCACAATACGCACAACATTAGAACTGATGCACCCTCCATTCTCCTCCCTTTACTGTTACTGGGGGAGGAGAAAGGCTGCGTGGGCTCGGGCCAGAGCCCTTCCAAAAAAGAAAAAGAAAAGCATGTAAAACAACTTCACCTCCTGGATCCTCTCATGTGTCTTCCTTCTGGGATTTGGGGGCGTTAAGCTTCTGTGACTTCCTGACCCCTTGAATTTTGCTCCTCCCTGTGACTGACCTTGCGCCCTTCAGTTCCCGGCGGGAAACTACTCCGCTCCTCCCCTCTTCTTGGGGGCCTTCACCCTGCAGTCCCACCAGGTCCTCCATAGCATGCTTGATGTCTTTCTCTGTGACTAGCTGTTGTCTCTTCCCCTCCCATTCGAACACCAGCGCAAACGGGTAGCCCCATCTGTACTTCACCCCCTTCTCCTGGAGCCATTTAGTGAGGTGTCCACATTTCTCGAGTTGCAGCAAAGTGTGTGCTGACAGGTCCTGAAAAATGGCCACCCTAGAGTCTCCATATTGGATGTCGCCCAGTCAGCGAGACTTGTCACTGTAGTAATGCAACCGTGCCAGGACCGATTGTGGGCCTCTGCTCACCCTCCCCCCGGCACAGTGCATTCGGTCCAGGGTCACTCGCTCTCCCTCCTTAGAGCCCAAGACCATACCAATTGTGTTGGATCTTCTGTTCCAGGTTACTAGTGGACTCCCCTTCCGCCTCTCTCAGCCCAAAGAACCGCAGGTTGTTTCGCCTCTCCCGGTTCTCGATGTTGTCCACTTTGAGCCTCAATTCCTCCTCCTTTCTTTCGATCTCCTTAAAGCGTGCCTCAGTCTGTGCTTCCAGAATCCCCATCGAAGCCTAGTTAGCCCCCACCCCTTCCACTCTCTCCTCCACAGTTACCACTTTCACCGAGCGGTCCGCCCCCCTTGCTCCTTTATCTGTCCTCATTCCTCTTATCTCTTCCAGGATGACCTGTATGTCGCCTTTAATCGTACCACTCTCTGCCGAGCAAGAGTGGGGTCCTCCTTCTCCCTTAGCCTTCGCCATTTCCTCGCCGTCCTTGTACTGATATTGCGCCAGGGTCCCCCTTCAGCTCATCCACCTGGGAACCCCCTCCACAATGTGGCGCACCTGCCCTCAACCATGCACGAATGAGTCTCCCTCCAATCTCACTGCTTCTGGGGAATACCAGGCCAGGAAGATCCCTTCCAACCTGTCCCGATATTATTGGTCAATCACCTCGTGGCTCAGGCACCTGATGCCCTTTGTGCAGCACTCCTCTGTCTCTGCGCTGGGGGGCGGGGGGCCTCACGCACTGTGGCCCTGCCCTTTGTACATGCATCAGTCTACCTGGCCGGGATTCTCTGCTGGTCACCTTCACTGTGGGTCACTCGGCACCAACCACCCTACCCAGGGAGTACGGGGGCAGCACCCTTCACACAGGATATGCACCTGTCCTGAAGATGTTGCCACTAGTTACCCAGTTCCTAATTGCGGGCACACTCCATCCGATGGTCATCCGCTCCTTCAACCCCTACACGCCACCAGCATACCCCCCTTGTGTCCATGTCCAATGAAGTCGCACAGCCGGTGTTGCTGTACCCCCAAATCACACCTCCCTGAGTTCTGGGCCGATAGTGTAGCACCCGCACCGTACCTTGGGCTACCTCCTCATGCCTTCACCAGCTGAGATCTTGTGCCGGTTCCACCCTGGGGTGAGTAGCTTTGCAGGCCACCCCTGCCCCTGCACCCACTGATCTTGGGGGGGCGCGGCACTGGGCTTCCTCAGCTGCTGTTCCGTGCCCCCGGGTGGGAGCGTGTGCTGTTGGCGCTGTTTATGAGTCCCTCGCCCACAGGTAGGGGCTAGTCTTTCCCGGTGCCCCAAGTGCCTTCAGGGCGATCCCCGACTAGGCATGCCCTCCTTGTGGTGCCGCCGCCTCTTCTTGACCCCCCCGTCGTGAACACCTCCCAGGGCTCGCCCAGCTCCAGAGTGGGTCCTTCATGTCCTCCCGCCATTCGCCGTGGCCTCAGGATATCACCTCACAGGCTGGCTCTCAGGTGTGCACCCTTTTTTCTGGTGCAAGCCGGCTGTCCCACGATGAAGCGCCTCCGTGTCCTGCCACACCGTCCCCAGGACGCGTTGCCGCAGCTGCGGGACTACGGCCCCTGCCCTCTCCCTCCAGGCCTCACTCAGCATGGCCCAGACTGCAGGTGCCTCTGCACGCTTGACCGGGGGGAACCCACCACCGGATCTTCTCGCCACTGCAGCAGAGGCGCTTCGCCCATTCAAGGACCAGTTTTCAGGGGTCCCGAACCCCACAACTCCACCAGACATCTCAAAACCTCCAGGGCAGGGGACGGAGCTCGGCAATCAGGCCACCATTTTGCCTGCACCCCCTGGTGGTCTCCTTCAGCTATTTTTAGCAATTGAACAGCTTTCCTGCCTGACCAAATAAATGTATTGAGAGTTGAGTTAACATCAGTAAAAACTATACTGGGAAGGATACTGGATGCATTGAAAAGGTGTACAGAATAACAGGAAATTTCACATGCTCCAGATGTGCTCACTGTTGAATTCTTCAGAGCCTTTAATGTGCAACAGGTTCTGAAATGAGTGGGTTTGTTCTGTGGTTTTAAGCCCAAGCCACTGTATTATCTTTGCCAAAGCCATGGTTGCCCTTATTGGAAAACCAGATAGACCTCACACTGGTGAAGAACTGTACAATCTAATCTATTTTCTGAATGGTGAGTGAAAGCTTCATTTTTTAAATGTTAAGTCTTTTGGATATGTTACTACGAATAGAGGTAAGGCATGCAGAGTGACAGCGTTTTAAATGATACAGCTGGTCTTTAAGGCAATGCATGCTTGTAAGGTGTAGTTGGAGGAGTGTGGGCATAACGTCTCCCATAATGTGAGGAAGGATACTGCGTGGAGGACACTTATCGTTGGTGCCTAGGTAAAGGTGGGTAGGCCAGTGAGTGAAGCTTTTTGCAAAGTTATTAGCCATGATATGGCTTTCTCCTATTTACAATTCCAGCCAAACCCTATCAAGTGGTCTTCATTAAAGGAAGGAGGACGTGGGCAAACATAGGACCATTAACGAGCATCACTGAGCAATCTGGTGTCCCGCATCGGAGCATCCTTGTTGATGCCGAGAGAGGCTTTTAAGTGGCAATGCCTTAGTGAATATTATTTTACAACAAAGTGTTCTAGCCCAATTTCAGTTCGAGGCGCGGTATCCATCAGGGGTGACTACTTTCACAACTGTTATTTATTCAGGCTTTAAAACCGCTATTCGAAGAATTCAATACTAACATAAGGTTCAGTGGCATCAAAGTAGGTAGGCATGAAAGTCAGAATAGCCACTTATCCAGATGACCTGCATCTCTTTGTCACCTGAACAGAGAAGTCTTTTTAAGATGTTCAGAGAGTAATGAACTGCTATACATTGTAATTCGATGGCATAGGCCCATAGTTGGAATTATTCGTTCATAAAATTCATATGGGGTATAGTTGCAAACCAGCTTGATGAGAATGGATTGCATTAAAGCTTTTTGGGTGTTTGGCCCATACTGAAACTCTCATGGTGGGGAAGGATAGCGTTTAATAAAAGTAAGATGGGCGGGGCAGTAATTGTTTCCCCAGATTCTTCTTTTTGGTCCCCCCTCATGGCCAACATACGGGGGGCTTCCCTCTATTATTTGCATGCTCTCTGACTTTGTTTGATTTCACAACCATTTTGAGTGCACTATATTCTTTGCTTTGGGAAGCAATTTTTCTTCTCAAAACACAATGGAATAATTTTACAAAAAACTAAGAAAATATATATTTCCTCCATAGTGGATTCAAAGAAATGTATATATTTGTGGAAAATTGTCGTGCAAGCTAATCTTTGCTAAAACACGGTTTTGTCTGATGGCCCTTTGCTTTTTCACAGTAACTAGACGTCTGGAAGAGCTTTATTAATGTGGTCAGAAAAATCTCATCTGCCAACTACAACTAGATTTAAAAATTGTAGGCTTGGCAGTGACTAATTGGTAATTTACTGTGTAAGAAAGGTGCATGAAGAGGGGCGTTGCAATTAAGTGTTCACTAAATATGCATAGATGATAGCCACAATAGCACTTGCACATCAAAATAAGAATTTTGTGCTGCATGGTCACTGGCCTTTAATTCTTTTTTTGGACTTGTCTGCTTTTAGATACTCTACAGACATGGGCTTGAATCCTCTCCTTCTGAGGATCAGTGGGGAGCTGACCACAAGCAATCTGTGGTCCCTCAAGTTCCTGTGCACTGGGCATGTTTTGCTAAAGGATCTTGAGCGTGTTAATGAAGCAAAAGACCTCTTTCGTTGCCTCTGTGAGAAGGACGTGATAAGCAAGGAGGACCTCTCGTTCTTAAAGGAGCTGCTGTTTAGAATAAAACGAAGGGACCTTTTGAGGAATGCATTGGATACCACCAGTGAGGAGATGGAGAAAGAGCTTCAGAATAATGCTAGGATATCACTGTACCGGTAAGTTAAACAGTAATGAAATGTAGTGGAAATTGGCCTACTATTGCCCTCCTGCCATTTGTCTTGGCCTCGCTGTGCATGGATGTGTACAAGGAAATTAGGGCTGGGATCATTAGTGGGATAGTGAGAGAGGTAACTGCAAAACCTTTGTTGTTGATGGGTGCAGGTCGAAAGTCCCCAGGTCCTGAGCGCTGATATGCTTCCTATGGATTGGCCGGAAACATTTGAGAGTATGTCATCTAAAGGGGAGAGTTCAACATCTGCTAGACCACAGTTTTAAGGGTCTGGTTAGCCACTGATACAGGGGAGGTGTGATGGGGCTAAAAGGGAGAGTTTAGACATACCTTAATTAGTGATGGTGTGCTAATGGCTAAACCTGTGGTGGCTATATGTGGGAGAATTGTGTGTGTGTGTGTGTGTGTGTGTAGTGCAAGGTGGTAGGAAATCTTAGAGGGGAGTAGGTTGACCAAGGGAGGGAAGAGGGGAGAAGGTCTAACAACTGGCCTCCCTTCAGTTCTACCACTGGCCACTTGCTGAGGCTATATATTTTGTGAAATTGGAAATAAAAATCCAAGATATATAATAATACTATATTTGTCAAGGGCATGTTTTCAAGTACATAATAGTTCTGTAAAAGGTTTGAACATATCTTGTGAAATTGGTAAAATCCAGGATATATACATATTGTTGTGTTGTGTGTTTTTCTCTGTCCACATATTACTCAATAAACTATTACTGTTGTGAGATTGTGGTTTATTCCGTGTAGATTGAGGGATTACGCCTCACATTGCTGCTCTGGGGAGTGCTATCCAAAAGTGTACAACGGTACACAGTCTTTATATATATATATATATTAAAAACAAAGTATTGTGATTTTGTTTCAATTAAACCTTACACAACACATCCAAGTTATATTAAGGATTTTGAGCCTGAGCATCGTGTGTCTGACATGTGTTGTATACAAGAGTGTGTGTATTTGTTGAAGAGTTGAGCACTCCTAACGGAAACGTTGTATATGAGTTTACAACAGTGGCTGGAATAGTCCCTCTCTAGTGTCCTTTACATAACGGCAGTGCAGAAGTTGAAATCCAGTTGCTGAAAGGGGATTGCAGTGTGTGCATTAACCACACTGAAAAAAGGGCACAATGTATACATAGATATTCACAGTAGATTAGAGCAGGGGGGGAGCTCCCCGTAGAGGCGGGATCATGAGTTGGTTGTGGGGTATTGTTCCTTTCGAAAGAGAGGAGGTAGTGTGAAAGGTGACTCTTTAAAGGTACAGAGAGTGGTGACATTTCTTTATTCCTGGGAAGAAAGTTCCAGTGAAGCGAGGCAAGGAGGGAAAAAGAGCCCATTGGAAGGCAGCCCACGGGAGCCAAGGAACAGTATGATTCCGAGCATTGGAGCAGTGAGTGATAGTCAGCAAGGTAAGGATGTACTTGGCCATAGGTAGGTTTAGAGATTAAGACATTTTAAAAGTATCTCTGATGCATGGCGTGCCATCCAGCATGGAGTCAGTGAGCAAAGATATGAGAGGAACGGAGGAGGGTGTATAGATTGCAAGTGGAAAAGTTTAGAATTGTATTGAGGGGGGAGAAGGAGTAAAGAAGCAGACAAAGGCATAGGCTGAAGTAGTAGTCGAGACGGCTAATTGTGTGGATTGAAATGGGTTTTAGTTGAATGATAGTCTAGAAAGTGGCAGATTTATCTGATGTTAAGGAGGATGAGCCTGCATGCATTATGGTTGGAGGTATGAATTATAGACTTTTACATTATTGTCATAGAGGTCCTCAAGGTTGCAGGTCAGGGGGATAGTGATGAGAGATCTCCCTTTGAAATTACTATTCAGTTTCAGATGCCTGAGAGACATGTGGCAGGAGAGGTCAGGGGTCAAAGTAGGAAAGGAGAAGAAAAGTGGGTTATCTGCAAATAGGAAGTAGCAGGAACCGAAGTGAGAGCAGTTGTCGATTGTAGATAGTGAAGAGTATAGATCCCAGCACAGAAATGTTGGAGACTTTTCCTGAGAGGTGGTTGGAGTCTGCAGTATTTGTCAAGTCCAATCATCAATTATTCGCAAAGGTTGTCTACATGCAGGAGGAGCCGCCCATCTGCAAGAGCAAAAATCTTTTAGCCTATCACACCATGCATTATCCCACACTGGTGGAAGGCTAAGGTCACCCCAAACCCCTATGTGGTTACTGGATGCACATTACCAGAGATGGGCCTTAAAGGGCCTGCCACTAGCAATGCATTCATTTTCTCTTCTACTCCTATTGCAGGCTAGGTTTCTAAGTTTAACAGTGCAATGCAGGAAGGGGTCTCTTTAGTTTTAAAATGTACTCAAAATGTGTGTGGTTTTTATGACACTTGTTCGTATACTATTAACATGCATATGAGAAAAAACAGCGACTCTGGTTCTCAATACACGCTTTAAAGCGATTTTTCTGGTAAATGGCATTCCGTGCAGCTTTTTTGGTAGGTGTCTTCCCAGATGTTAGTCACAAGAATCTGTTAACATTTTATTTTAACTTTACCCGTTAGAAAATGTGAGAGCACCTTGCAAACATCGAAAGGTAGAAGGTGAAAAAGGAGTTACAAAGTTTTCAAAACCGGATAGGAAGCTTAGAACAGGCCACGGATACTAGGAGTAGTATTCTGGCTGGAAAGTTTGTGAAAAGAGAGAAGGCAGAAGGTAATGATGGAAGTTGCTGCACGGATGTGAGCTTTGTTTGTTTGTTTATTTTATTCATATAGCGCGACTGACCCAAAGGTATCTGGGCGCTGGTGGATAAGATCAGGTTACAGGATAACTGTACAGGTTACAGGATAATGGTTACAGGATACAGTTCTTTAGACAAGTATAGAGAACACTTAATACAGAAATTGGAGAAGGTACAGATGTGGCTTGATTTGAATCATACCAAATCATACATGAAGGTATATCTTACTAGACACATATCATACATAATAGTACATAGGGCATAAGGTAAGTGACCAAGGTAGAGGTACAGTCAGCTATGAACAGTGATTTGTATAGGTAAATTGGGTGCAGAGGCTAGTAGCCAGGTGATGGCACAGCTTCTGAATTTATTGAAGACTTGGATAGTTTTTATGTCTTGTGGAAGTGTGTTCCAATGTTGAGTGGCCAGTCCCGGGAAACTGGAGTCGCCTTCTCTTTTAAGGTTGTATCTGGGTACCAGTAGGCAGGATGTGTTAGATGATCTTGTAGTGTGGGTGGAAGATCTGAAAGTGAATTTGTCAGTGAGGTAAGGAGGGTGGTTCAAAGCTTTATGGGTGAGGCAGAGAGTTTTCAGGTTGATTTTGTCTTGTATGGAAAGCCATTTGCAAAGTTTTCTGGTTGAGGAAATGTGCTCTCTTCCAGGTATATTTGGGGCGGCTCTAAGAGCATTATTTTGCAGAATCTGTAGTTCGTTCAAAATGGATTTGTTAGCGTCTAAATAAAGACCGGTACAGTAGTCTAGTTTGGATTGTACAAGTGCTCTGGCTAATATGAGACAACTGTTGGGCAACAATAAAGGTCTGCACGCCCTGATCAGCTTGCCAGTGTAAGCAGTGGCTGAGGCAGTCATATTTACATGTTTGGTTAGAGTGGAGTTTGCATCGAAGTAAAAGCTCAAGGTTTGTCCATCTTTGGCAATGGGTATATTGTTCCTGTCTATACAGATGCTGCTGTAATTTGGGCTGAGTTTCTGAAGGTTAGAATGTGACCCGACCAGTAAAATCTTGGTCTTATCATTCAAGCAGAGGCCGTGGAGGGCCATCCATGCCTGAATGATGGTATAGATTTCATTAATCCGTAATATGTCAGTGTCGTAGGAGCCAGATAAAGGTAGGAGTATCTGGGTGTCGTCAACATAGTTAGTGTACGTGACACCCAGGCGATCCAGTTTATCAAATAGGGGCTTTGTAAAATATTATACAAAGTGGGCGAGACACATGAGCCTTGTGGCACGCCGCAAGTTATGTGAATGCGGTCAGCAGCTTCTGTGGTTGAGAAGACACACATGTTCTTGTTGTTAAGGAATGATTGGATCCATGTGATGGCTGAACTTGAAAAGTGAGCTGCTGATGCGAGATGGTCATAGAGTACCATATGGTCGACCAGATCGAAGGCCGCCGATAAGTCAAGGAGAAGTAGAATGGCCACTCTACCTTTGTCTTTTAGTTCATCAATCTGGCTTTTTATTGACATTTTAGCAAACAACCACCAATGGGCCGACCAGGGCCGGACTAATATTCTTCCATCACTCTCTTGTAGGTCCTCTGAACATTTCCCCCCCTCCCACCATCCCCCTCTCCCTAGCCCAAGCCCCCCAACTTGGGTTTCCTCCAAATGAAACCCATAACAACTGCAACTCCATAAGGTACAATGGTGAGAACAATCGTGCAAAGACCATCTTCTATGGCTGAGGACTTGACCGAATACTGAGCAATTCTTGGCTGAAATACCTATAGGCGTGCGCCGGACAGTGGGACCCTTTTCAACATTGTCATTAGTGCATTTTCGTCCCTTCTGTCGTATCCTGTAGACTTCCACCCAAACACCCTAGCCTGGTCAGCCCTAGGGTTTCAATGAACCTCCCATCCCCATGCTTGCATAACACCACCCCAGTTCAATACAAATGTGCTGGAGTCATCATTGACCATAGCCGTCAATTTGTCCATGAGGAACGTGGTTCTCAGTTTTGTCATTCAGTCCTCCCTGGACGGAAGCACCAGGGACCTCCATTTCTGTGCCAGGGCAACCCTACCCACCCTCAGCATCGTTTCCCACATTCTAGGGTACCTATATACATCAGACTCTCTTGGAGGGAGGCCCAGCAGATTTGTTAGTGGGTCCAGCGGGATAGTTTCCCGAATGACCTCTGCCATCCAGGCCGCAGTACTTCCCAGTCATTTTGGACTTTTGGGCACATCCACCACATATGTTCCTGCATTTCCACCAACCCGCATCCCCTTGGGCACAACTCCCGGGTACATTTTTGACCTCTTCAGAGGGTCTCTGTGCCATCCCACTAAGATCTTTAAGTTATGCTCCATGTCTACTGTAAAAAAGATTCCCATGAAAGGCTATCTTAAAGATCTTGCTCCACGCTTCTTCCGAGAAGACCTCCCCTGCCAAGTCATTCCAATAATTTGGGAACCCTCTCCTCCCCGATAAATCATTGGCATTTAAGAATGTATACATTTTAGAAACCATCCCTCGTCTCGAGTCTGCAGTGTCCAGCATTTTCTCAAAGGCAGTCAGGGGTCTGTTAAGCTTTTGCCCCCAGATCCGGTCACACAATTTGCCTTTCAGCCTAAGGTATTCGAATATTGACAATGTACCCCGGCCCAGAATTTCCCTCATTTCCTCATATGATAGAAATTCCCCCTCTCGAAACAGTTGGCCCGCCCATTTCAGTCCTCTGTCAGACCACACCTGGGTATTTCTAAAGCCCCTGCCACCCAACCCAATTGTGGAGCCCCCCAGTGACGTAAATGGAGAGGGCCACAAGGACAAATGTTTTGACTGGGGCCCCTCCCTCCATATGGACCAGAGTACCCCCAACGTTGGATGGTGCAATAGCTTATTCGGGATCATCCTTCGCGGGGTCCAGAGGAGATCCCTCACCTTCAGAGGGTGGGCATCCAGATCTTCCCACCCCTCCTTCATGTGTTCTAGGAGGACCTTCAGCTGAGCCGCTTTAAAGTATAACCGAAAATCTGGCAGACCAAACCCCCCCCCCTTCTTCCCTGGGCAAAGTGAGGACAGTTCTCCTAATTCTCGAAGCTTTGCCCTGCCAAATAAAATCAAGTACTGTTTTCTGAAGATCGCGGAAAATTTGCTCGGGGACCATTGTGGGAAAGGCTGTGAAGAGATAAAGCATCCTCGGCAGGACATTCATTTTCACTGCCGTCATACGGCCGTACCATGACAGAATTAGGGTTTTCCACCTTTGCATATCCGATATAATTTCCGCCAAAAAAGGGTCATAATTGGATGGGGTGAGCCTCGAGAGGTCTCTAGTGAGGGAGATACCCAGATAACGGATAGATTCTCGCTCCACGCTGATCCCCCTCAAACTCTTCTATGGAGTCCAGCCATGAATCTTGAGCCTCTATGGGGAGTAGCTTGGGTTTTGATTTGTTTATTTCTAACCCTGAGAATTGCCCAAAGGAAGTTATTAAGGCTAAGAGAGGAGGGAGTGATGTGCGCGGGTCCACCAGGAAGTCCAGAATATCATCGGCAAATAATGAGAGTTTCAATTCAACATCCCCCCTTTTTATTCCCTTTATGCCCGTATGATTCCTCACTGCTATTGCGAGGGGCTCCATTGTTAGTGCATACACTAGGGGGGACAAGGGGCACCTCTGCCTCATGCCCCGTGAAAGGGGAAGCAGGGCCGACAGCTCACTGTTCACCTGTACCCTGGCTGTTGGGGCCCTATACAAGGCTGCTACCCATCTTCTTATATGGGACTCGAAGCCCCTCTTGTGGAGGAGGCGTGTCATATATCTCCATTCAACCCTGTCAAATGCTTTCTCAGAGTCTATTGAAAGCAAAGATGAGTCCAGGTCCGCTTCTTGGGCGTAGTGCATTAAATCAATCGTTTTGCGTATATTATCAGCCCCCATGGCGTCCCCTAATGAACCCCACCTGGTCCCCGTGGACTAGTGCGGGCATAATCCCCTCCATCCTATTCCCTATTACCTTCGCTAGGATTTTGACGTCAATATTAAGGAGCGATATCGGCCGGTAAGAGGAGCATTTGGTTGTATCTTTCCCTTCCTTAGGCAGGACTATTATTATGGCCACCATCATAGTTTCTGGGAGAATGTCCCCATCAAGGACCCTATTAAACACTCTCACCAAGTATGGCGAGAGAGTAAACCGGTACAATTTGTAGAATTTTACAGAAAAACCATCCTCCCACGGGGATGTCCCAGACTTCATCTCTTTAATGACCCGCTCCACCTCCTCTTCCGTTATTGGGATATCCATCCCCTTTGCTACCTCTCTCCCCAGTGCCGGAACCGGGATAGAATGTAGGAACTCATCTATTTGGGCATCTTCCCCTTCATATTCTGACTGCTACAGCTTTTTGTAGTACTGTCTGAAGGCCTCTCCAATGCTACCAGGGTTATATTTAAGTTCCCCTGGCCCTGTATTAACTGTTTTTACCATCCTGCTTTTCTGCACCTTTCTCAACTTCCACGCTAGTATTTTGTCGGCCCTATCCCCCTTCTCGGAATATTTTTGTTTAAGCATCAGGAGGCTCTTCTCCGTCTTGGCCAGTAGGATGTCCTTCAGCTGGAGCCTATAACTCTCCAAAGCGGAGACCCGGTCAGAGTCCAGAGGCCGCTGAGGAGACCCACCCGTTTGCAGCTGGGCTATTTTTTCTCTAAGGATCTTTTCCTGGGATTCCCTCTTTTCTTTTGGGCTCCTATCTTGATGAGGCTCCCCCTGATGGTCGCCTTGAATGCATCCCACAATATATGTGCGCTAACCTCCCCATTGTCGTTTAGCTCAAAAAACTCTATTATCTTATCCAATACTGCTTGTGCAACCACCTGATTTTTCAGCAGGGAGTCGTTACACTTCCAGCGGCCTCTCCTGTTACGATTCCATTCCCCCTTTACCGAAACCCGGACCAGATCGTGGTCCGACCATGGGACAGGCTCTACTCTACGGTCTACCACATAAGGGCTCAGTGATACATCAAGGAGAACATAGACGATCCTAGAATAGGAATTGTGCAATCTGGAGTGGTAAGTAAACGGGGTGTCACCAACCCCTGGATTCATGAGGGAGTCCTCTAAGCCCAATTCTTGGTTAGTTTTACGAAATCTTTGTGCCATGAGGTCGTCAGACAACCGGGTAGATTGGGACCCCAGGCTCCTCCTATCTGCCACAGGGTGCAGAACCATGTTAAAGACCCCCCTCCCCACTATTGCTGTGCCTTGCACAAATAATTGGAGTTTCTCCTTCACTCCTTCCCAGAATTGTGCTTGGTTTTCATTGGGTCCGTACACCGCCACCAGTGTCAATAGGGCGCCGTGGAGGGTACCCCTCACCATCAAGTATCTCCCCTCAGGGTCCATCAACTTTGCCGTTTTGTTAAAGCCCACTTCCTTAGCCAAAAGGATAGCCACACCTCTTTTTTTTTTTTGATTTATATGATGCACATATGACCTCCCCTATGGGTGCCCCCACCCCCCTCCTCCTGGGTTCTGCCCCCTTTGCCCAGTGAGTTTCTTGCAGAAAAAGGTCAGGTTTAGCTCTACGGAATTCTCTCAATAACAAGGATCTTTTGGTGGGGGTGTTCAGACCCCTAACGTTTAGCGGGCCCACCTCCAGCGACATTGGGATACAACCATGCTGTAAGGCTTTCCTTGTACCCTCCTTCCGTGTCCCGCAAAAAGCCAGGATATCATTAACCTCATCCTTCGGGGCTACTCCGCCCTCGATCCCTTGATGGTGAAGGTGTATTCAGCTTCATATATTTCCTGGCCCCCAACACCTTCTTTCTGCTTTTCACGCCCTCCAAACTTCTTGCCCCCACCACTGACACCCCCGAGGGCCCCGTCTGAGCGTTCGGCTCCTCCACAAACTCTTGAATTGCTCCTCTGATGTCTTCTTCCATGACCAGGGTTGCTTTCTGCCCCATATACTCAAAAGACAAGGAGAAGGTGTACCCCCATCTATAGCGTGCACCCCTCTCCCTCAAGAACTGGGTCAGGGGGCGACACATCCTCTGTCTGGCTAAAGTATATGTTGAGAGGTCCTGGAAGATTGTTATTTTAGAATCGTTATATGTGATTTCCCGGGCCTTCCTGGCCTCCTCAAGCACCTTTGTCTTTTCATTGAACTAGTGAAAGCGCACCAGGATGGACCGGGTCTCCCCTGCTCTGCCCCCTGCCCTGTGCGCCCATTCTATTGTAGGCTTTGGGGTTAGTTAATTCCCAAAGAGGAGATTTATTATGTCCCTCACCACTCGGCATTTGTCTTTTTCCGTCTCACCCTCCACTTCCGGAACCCTGAAAAACCTTAAATTGTTCTTCCTTTCCCTATTTTCAAAATCGTCCATCTGTCAGGCTCTTTCCTCGTCTTTTTTTTTTCCAGTGCCGCCACCCTCACTTCCATTTGTCCTTCCAGAGCTGTAGAAGATGATTGATTGGTCTCAAGCTGGAGAAGTCTGTCCTCGACTTTATCAACCCTTGATTGGTCTCAAGCTGGAGAAGTCTGTCCTCAACTTTATCGACCCTCTGATCACATGTCCCTTATTTCTTGGAGGGCGGTGGCGAATCCCTTCTCCATTGCTGAGGGCTCCATCGGGCTAGCCCCCTGCTGGGTTGATCACCCCCCCCCCTTACAGGCTGGATTATGCTGGGTGTTTCCCGCCTTCTCAAAGCGATATCCCTGTAGAGTGTCCTTCCAACTCATGTAGCTTTATGATGGAGGTCGATCCGGTCCAGGTGGCCCCGGTTTTACACCTCTGGGGATAGGAATCATAGGGAGATCATATTATGTGGCCTCTGGGGGCCTACCTTGAGGTGCCCACCCCATTTGGTCCCTTTTTACCAGTGCGTCCCTTCGGGAACGACCGCGGGTCTGCTTTCTCCCCTGACGCTGGCTCCAGGGTTCTTCCTTACCCGCGGTCACAGGACCCCCTCTCGGCCGGTCCCCCACCGACCCTGAAATCGAGTCCCTCAGGGTGTCTTGCTGGGCTACCTAGGTGAGGTTCTGCCAAAATCCCGACTGTAGTTTGCGGTGGGGGCGGAAGGGAGCGGGTGCCGTGTGCCCCGGGGGAGACCGTGGCAACCGTTGTGCCGTGCTCACTACTACTGTTAGTATCCTCAAGGGTGCTCCGACGTCCCGAGCCGCCGAACCACCATCCAGCCCAGTGACTACAATATTGCTCTGCTTGCAGGGGAGGAGACGGTGTAGGCCCACCTCTTTCTTCAGCCCCTCCACCCTTCCAGCGAGCTATGAGGGTTTTACTCCCTTGGTGCCCCCTCCTTTTCTGTCCTTACTCTTCTGAATGCGTGTGGTCCTGGAGGCCCCTATACTCTGAACGAAATCAAGGGCCAGTGTCCAGCAGGCACCTGATCCGCCGCCACGAGGCTGCCTCCTCATCTGTTGGGGGGACCTCCCTGACAGAGGGGTCCCCCATCGCCTGGTCCTCACCAGTCTTTGTTGACCCCGCGTTAGGGGCGCCACCCGCACCTCTCCAAAGGTAATATTGCAGCCTCCAACCCGCTCCACTCGCCACCAGTTCTCCCCTCCAGTAGGTCTTCCCCGCAGTGCTGGGTGTGGGAGGGAAGCAGGCCAGCCCCAGCGCCTCCTCGCAACCTCGGAGGGGCCGTCCGCCCGCTCCACCCGCCTGCTGGTGTCCTCTATGCCAGGTTGGGGGAAGGGGGGACAGGCCCGCCCGGCGCCGACCACGCAGCCCTGGCGGGGCCCTCTCCGGGTCCTCCCGCCCGCCTCTGGACTCTCGGCCTCCAGCCACGCTCCCGCTGTTGTCCTCTCCGCGGTGGGGCGGGGGGAAGGAAGAGGTCCGAAGGCACCAAGCGCACCGGAGACGTCCGGCGAGCCCCCACCCGCCCCGCCACTGAATCACCTCTTGTACTCTCTTACCGCAGCCCCTCTTGCCACTCTACACCCGCAGCCCGCGCCTTCCGAGACGCGTCTCCATTGCACGATCTCCACTGCTGGCGGCCTAGCCCAGGGGCACTTCACTCGCCGGCAGTCCAGGATCCCCGAGTCCCAGAATTTCGCCCAGGGCTGCCCCAGGGTCTCGCCACCGCGAACCTCAGCTTTTCACTCCCAGGGGAGATTTTAAGGGGGGGGCCCTACGCTCAAGGCTGCCATTGCCTGTGCGCCCCCTGGCGGCCGATCCAATCTGGTTTTTGAGGTCGACGAGGGCTGTTTCCGTTCCATGTTGTGGTCTAAAGCCAGATTATCGTCATCCAAGTAATTTGTTAGTCTCAAGTTAATCTTGGATTTGCAAGTATGCAACCCTGTCTAATATTTTTAAAAGAGGTAGTAGGACATTCCAGGTTGAGTGCCCATTGAGGTCAAGGCTTGTTTCTGTGTGCACGTTGGCTTGCAGAATGGAATGTGTACACTATTTTGGTTGGCTTGTCTGTTTTTGTGTGGGTGATGTGTTTAATTTGTTGTGAAGGTAGGATGGGGTTTGGCAGTGGATGACCTTGTATATGATCCTTTCAGAGGATCAGGGGTGACATGCAGGTGTTTGGGTAGGTGTAGAATGAGTCCTGCTGCTGCTTTCTGCATGGCTTGCGGGGCGAGGGATCTATTTGGCCCCCGTTTTGTAGCTTGGGGTAACCTGCTTAGTTTAACACAGACTACTTCTTGAAGCTACTTTTTAACTTCCAAGACAACTGGTGGCAACAAATGTACGATGATTAAGTGGCCCCATGCTCCCATATTTACCTGTGGAACTGAAGTTTGCGTAGCTTTGCGGTAGCCTCATGGATGGACACACACCATGTCATACCCCTCACACCTCCCCCTCATAGTGTTTGGGTAAAAGGAGCTTTGGCAGTCTGTCATGGATGCCAGTTTGCAGTCTCTGATCTTGCAGAGCTTCCTTGTTTGTGGAAGACTTGATGGCATTTGCAGCACACTGTAGAGATGCAGCCAACCAACATGGAAGAAATCCCAGAGAGGACACACCAGATGGCGGCAGTAAAATTACTCTCGATCTTGCTACAACCACTAGGAGAAAAAAAGAAAGGACTTGTTCAAAAGAATCCAGTTTCATCAAAAATTCAAAAGTGAGTGAAGACGGACAGTGAAGAAATTGAGGTTTCAGTCCAGCATAAAAGGAAAGACTCAAAGCTGGAGTCGATGCGGGTTTTGGAGGGATAAAGTTCAAAGATGACCGTGGTGGCTGACCTGAGACGTGCCAAGGTGACAGCTGAGAATCCCGAGAGCACTTGAAACTGAGATCGAAATGGGTGTATAAATGTGTCACTGGAAAAAACAAGCTCTTAAACAGTTAAGGTTGTTGAAGTCTGAAAACGTTTGGAGGGCCAAATACTACATCCAAAAGGTAAAAACTCTAGATTTTAAGTATCCATATGTTTTCGTCACCAGCATTTTCTGCCGCAGCTGTTTTCATCGTAGTGTTTACACCCCGTCAGTTTTTGCGTTTAAAAAAAAATGTATTGATTTATTTTTTAATGAGGCTACCACCACAAAGCCCCGCCGCTGTCAACTCACCCACCACCTCCAAACTCAAACACAACCACACAACAGATATCTAAAAAAAAGAAGAAAAAAAAAAGAAAAAGCAGGCGACGAAAACATGGTACCAACATTCGGAAAAAATAAACAGGGAGAGGGGAAGGGGAGAGTGCCAGGGTGCAGGGGAAGGGTAAGTGCAGTTAGCTCACAAGTGCAGCCAGCGGGTGGCTCCTAAGTGCAGAGAGAAGGGGCTGCAGGGTTGCAGATACAGACCCTTACGTGCTGGGGAGCCCAGAGGCAGTGCAAGGGCAACTGGACATGCAGGAGCCTGGGCCAGAGTTCAGAGGGTGACCAGTGCGCAGAGCAGTCGGGTGCATCAACAGGGGAGAAGAAGAGAGAAAGCCAAAGCGAACAGGAAGGTCTTGAGTTGATTCCGGAACATGAGGTGGTTCTACTCAAGTTTGAGAGAGGCAGGGAGGCTGTTCCAGACGGAGGCCCCATCCGAGGAGATAGATCTGCCCCCAACCCTCTGCTTGGAGAAGCATCTGACCCTCAGAGAGTTGGAGGTGGATGAGCGGCGAGCTCGAGAAGGAAGATGTTTTGTAAGAGAAAGTTGGAGGTAGAACGGTCCGAAGCCTTAGAACGCCTTGTAGATGATACAGAGGGTCGTGAAGTTGATCCTTGCAGGCACAGGGAGCAAGTTAAGAGATTTCAGAGCTGGAGAGATACGATCACTGGGCTTGAGGCCAAGGACAAGTCTTGCAGTCATGTTCTGGATAAAGTTGTAAAGATCGAAGAGTAGAGGCAGAAAGATTTAGAAAGAGGCTGTTGCAATAGTCCAGCCGAGAGAGGGCCAAAGCTCTGTAGACAGTGAGCTTCCGGGGGGAGTGTGAGAAAAGGAAGAATACCTCTGAGGAGGTGCAGCTGATAGAACTTAGAGGAGACGTCAGAGAAGTGAGCAGAGAAGGAGAGGATGGAGTCGAAGATGACACCAAGGTTCTTAGCATCACAGCAAGGAGCAGGAAGAGGACCCAGAGTGGGTGGCCAGAGAGAGAGGGAAGGAGATAGCGGGTGTCCCAATGAGGAGGATATCCGTATTACTGGCATGAAGGCAGAGATCATTGGCGGCACACCATCCCTGAATTGTGGCCAGACAGTGTGGTATGAGAGAAGACGCCTAGGTGGCTGAGGGGAGCCAGAAAGAGAGCTGAGTGTCATCTGCATAACATTGAAAATCGAAGCAGAATGTGGCGTTTCTGTGGGCAAGAGGTGCCAGGTAGTGGTTGAAGAGCCAGGGAGAGAGGTTAGACCCCTGGGGAGCACCACAAGTAGAGCGAGAGATTGAAGAGAGGAAAGACCCCAGTTGGATCTGCAAGGGTTGGTCGGTGAGAAAGGAGGTCAACCAGGCTGGGACCGGATCAGTAATCCATGGTTGTCACGGAGACTATTGAGCAGGATGGCATGGTTGACTGTGTCAAAAGCAGAGGATAGATCGAGGAGAATGAGGACCGAAGGGAGATTCTGTCAAGATTGGAGAGCAAATCTTCACAGATGTTTAGTAGAGCAGTTTCCGTGCTTCTGGCAGATCTGGAGCCAGCGTGGTGGTCATGGAGACAGCCAACAGATTCAGTATGTAGATTTAAGTTGGGATATGGCCAGCTCTTCCAAGACTTTGCCCAGGAAAGGAGTGATGGAGATCGGCGATAGTTAGCCGGAGAAGGAGGATCAGCTGAGGGCTTCTTTAAAAGGGGGTGCACAAGAATGTGCTTAA